>NC_139926.1:13370068-14042568 GCF_963514095.1 Eutrigla gurnardus
CTGGAAGAAGAATGAGCTGAAAGTGTTTGCGTGACTCTTTTCTCTGGCCTCTGCATGCACATGTTGGGCTCCCCCCCCCCCCCCCACGTGTGAGTGCATGTGCATGCGACGCGCGTGTGCACATCTTTGCCTTTAGAAACGTACTGTAAGAGTGCATGTGTGAGCCCGTGCCCTCTGCCCCCTTGTTCTTGCGTTCTCTCGGGTTTTCAGGCCTGCCGGCATTGTGCTCCTTTTGTCCGCGGCTGCTTTGTTGATCTGGTTGGTCAGTAAAGCAGCGGCGGTTAGCTGCTAAACCAACACACTGGTTTTGTTGTCTCTTCACAGAATGAATCCAGCGTGAGTTACATAACCGCCAGAAGACCGAAACAAAGAAGTGTTAGGTGCACTAATCGTCAGGGCAACGGGGGTTGAGCAGCCAGCTCCAGCTCCACCGCCAAAGTTTCCCTCCGAGAGATGTTCTGGATTAACGGCTTTTTCTTTACAACCAGTCTTCAAATTAAAGTAGTTCAAATCCTATCATGCATTGTCGCGATGCCTTGACCTCTGCCCTTTTTCGCTATGCGTGGCAGATCTATGTGTGGTTTGGTCACTTGGCAGCCTCGGCGATTGGAAGCCTGTGTGTGAATCCGTTTTACGAAAGACAGGTGAAAGATTGTTTGTCCGTGATGCAACGTGTGTGAAGGCCTTGAAGCAGCGACAAACTGACAGCAGACACACACACTCAGCGCTAAAGCCATTTATTTCTACGTTTGACAAAACCTAAAAATGAGACATTTATGAATAAAATGTTGGAGATGCCATGTATTAAAAAATAATGTATAATAATAATTAAATAAAAATAAATGTACATGTCTAAAACAATGTGATATTTTCCTTTGTTCACTGCTGACATGTTCTATATCTCAATGTGAATTGCTATTTAGGCTACATCATTTATATTTAGTTCTTTTCTGTCTGTATTATCAGTGATATTACTGTTTTGGTTTGCCAGTTGTTTGTTGTGGCATACTTCAGGACACACACACACACACACACACACACACACACACACACACACACACACACACACACACACCTCAAGGCATTCAAAAGTGGGTCACATAGCTGGAGAGGGTGGGGTGGAGCTGCTGAACTTCATTCTCCAGTCTCAGGGGACAACTGAACCAGTTTAGGTAAATGTGATTCCAGGATTTATTCGGCCCCCCTTGGTTTTCTCTGTGTTGGTGAAATCCCTCCATGGTGGAGCTGCTGGCATCCCCAGCATCATCTGAAAGGTCTGCTATTAGTATGCAGTTACGCTGGAAAAAGTCAAAAATGGTAGATCACCTCCAGTTGGTGTGTGTGTGTGTGTGTGTGTGTGTGTGTGTGTGTGTGTGTGTGTGTGTGTGTGTGTCCCTCCTCACATTGACACATTTAATTTGAAACCAGAGCTCTCGTCTCTCCCCCCCCCCTCCTCATCCCGTCTGAATCGCTGTTGTGTTTTACTGCCTTCCTGTGACTCGTTGGGAAATCCTCCCTTTTGAGAAAAACCATATTGATTAAGGTTTTTCAAGGTGTTCTCTGAGTGATGCAGCCAATCATTGACCAGGTAATAAGTGACTGATTTCACCAAATGAACGCCTGCTTCCTTCAGTCAAAGTGACCTTCATATCACTGAATTAGTCACTTTTTTCCCCTCCGTCTGTCCTCAGTGTTGTTAAGGGTCACACAAGCCAGTCAGTGTCATCCTCCTCAAATAAGATGCTGTGATGCAGATTGCTTAGATTACTAGTGCAAACTATTGAACTGCAATATTGATACACAGGTTATGGGGGAAGAGGCAGGAAACAGTGAGTCTGGCTCTGTCCAAAGGCAATAAAATCCAATACTGTGGACTGTGATGATAATATCCTCGTTTCTTCTTTAATAAGTTCCCTGCTTAGGTCACAGCAGTGCATGCAGTGTGTGGAAATATTGGATGAAAACTTTTGTTTTATCATTCTGGGCAAAAATCACCTGATTTTGACTTGATATGAAGATAAAAGTCTTCTTCCCACGTAACAAAAGTGCTCCAAGGTGTTAATAGTGCTCATTTAATGCTTCGTTAACTTTATAACATGTCTAAATAGGCTGGTAATTAACATAAAGGTGAGGTTTGACTCTGAGAAAATGCATATATCTATTCAACCGCATGTGTTGTGTATTTTGGAGCTCACTGGAGAATTTGGTCAAAAATATTTTCACAGGCAGGTTTTTCCTGTCTGGGACTTAAAGTCCATGTGTTTGACTGTGTTTTTGAAGAAAAAACACACGCAGCTGGAAACATAGCTGGTTTCTCCAGGTCCCCGTTAAAGACCGGCGCTCGCATGCGGCAGGAAGTGTGCCGCGTTGGTTCCCACTCGACAGCAGCACTGGTGTTGGATTTGGAGAGCGAGCAATGATACTGAACGTCACTGTTTTGCTGACATGAAATAGACCGGACATAACAGAGCTGTTCTAGCCAGATGAGTGCGAGTTATGTGAAATCACAGATGAAGCTCTGTCTGGCCGAGGCCGGCGGGAGTGGGCGAGCAAAACGAGCCCGCTGATCAAAAGCAAAAGAAGGGGGCTTTTTCGGGGAGAAATGACTTTCAACCTGGCAACCCGCCCGTATGTTTTCACACAGAGCTCATGTTGTTCATGTCGCACCCTCACATTAAACATTCGCTCCACACTGGTCTCTCTTTACCTGGATTCATCTCACGTGTCTGCCCTTTCCTCCAGAGGTGTTTGGACGGCACGTTTCTGCTCCGCAGGCTGCGTTTACACTATAATTAGGGCATGTAGGTGGCAGGAGGTACACAAGCCAGAATTTAGGTCAAATATTCTCAGTGATACACTCTGAGAATGGCTCCAAAACACGGCTGCTGGAGTTTTCTGAGAGTCTTTGAAGGGACAATAGATGGGTAGCTTTTGCCCACAGGGGAAAAACTCACTTTGCACTTTTTGCCTTGTGTATTCCTGCGTCGTGTATGTGTTCAGATATTGTCTTAAATCTCTAACGCGAGGATGACATCTCAGGTATTTACCCTGTTAAAAGTCTGCTGTGTCACACGTGCATGTGTGTTCATGTTAACCTTCTTTTTTTTTTATTGTGCATAATTATCATCAAGAGCAGCTGCAAAAACTGCCTCCCAGACACCGGTGTGCATTTTGTTTGGTCTAAGAGCAACTTTTAGGTCCCGCTGGATGTACATCCATGAATTTAAAACAGTGTTTGAACGGATGAAGACCTTCTGCACGTCTGGTCTAGACTAAAATGAATATGCTCCTCACATTCAGCATTGCTTGCTTCTTTGCCGCCTTTCGCCCTCACATTCTCGTCCATTTATAAAGGATTTTTTCAAGGCCATTTCGAGAGGAATGGGTTGATTTGAATACTGAAAAAAACATGTGACATTGAAAGTGGTCTCAGATGTGATTACGTTTTTTTCATTTCATTTTCATGGACTTTTAATTGAGGATTGACTGTATAGGCAGGATTTGAAGACTTAATCGCAGCTGAATACTATTAAAAAAAACATACTGCAGTATTTTTCTTACCCCCCTATCTCCTCTCACCTCTCTTTCATATTTTGTTCTCACACTCACACAGACAATGCAGACCCCGAGGGATGGCAAAGAAAGAAACTTGAAATCCAGGTCATGCATTGATGGTGACTTTGAACACATTTAATCTGCAGCAGGTTGTGTGTCCAGTCCACAACAAATAGTCTGCAGTCTCTCTCACACATGAGATTTGTTGTTTCAGGGGGAGTTACTACAGTGCTAGACTGTTTTTATAGCCAAAACCATGTGCTCACTGGCAGACGTTCTGAGTGGATGGATACACTGCTGTCAAGAAATAGTTCCAACATGTATGTCAGGCTAAAATCATAAATGATTGTTTATTGATTTCTCCTTCTTTTAGATGCAACATGTTGCTAAATGACCTGTGTGTGTGTGTGTGTGTGTGTGTGTGTGTGTGTGTGTGTGTGTGTGTGTGTGTGTGTGTGTGTGTGTGTATGGAGGACTTCAGGGGAGCTGGAGCCTATCCCAGCATGCACTGGGGGGGTACTTCAGGATGGATATATGATGTAGCTGCATGTGTCAATCTCATCATCAATACAAATGTGTATTTCAGACAGCCAAAGGAATCTTCCCCGTACTAAAAGCAGTGCAACACACCTGAGAATCCACACTTTCATCGGCTGTTTGGACTAGTTGGATCGTCTCTTCTTCTCTCCCTTATGTGTCCATCCTCCCCATGCAAACCCTTTGATGCAGTTGCTAGGCAACCACTGCTCTCTCTCTCTCTCTCTCTCTCTCCGTTCCCCTTTCTCAGAGCAGCCGGCTAGCTCGTCTTGTCAGATGGAGTGAATGATGTAAGTCAGCTGTAACTGATTCAGAATCGTGTGTACGCCGTACTGAGTAAAGTTTGCACGCCATATGTGAAAAGCTTCTCAAACTCATCTTTAAAAAGATTTCATACAGTAGAGAGGAAAATTGAAGGTCCTTCAGAGGCTCAAGTGTCTTGGAGTGAAAAGTGCGTCCGGCGTAGTGTGTAATTACTGGAAATATGTCGGAATAATTTATGAACCCTAATAATTCTGTCTCATTAAAATCGGGGCTGCACTTTCCTCAGGAGAACCATATTCTTGTAGCCAATGCTCTAGAGGGAAAGACCGATTTCTCACCCTGTTGGTAAGAAAACATGATGGCAAATGCCCTCCACACCACTTCTGCAATAGATCCTATACCTTCAGGAACGTTATCATGTTCAGGGTGTGTTGAAACTAGAGCGGTGTTGATTATTTCACTTTTAAGGTCATGATGGAGGCCGCAGTCTGTGGTGCTGAACCTTTTACCTTCTGTGACTGTAGTAGTTTTCGCTACAGGAAGGATTACTGTACTTAATAAATTGGCAAGGCACTTCCTCCTCTTCTACAGGAGCGGTCTGCTGGGGCAGCAGCATCACGACACTGCCAGGGAGAGACTTAACGGACTGGTTGAGGAGACCAGCTCTGTCCTGGGATGCCCCGTTGAGCCGGTGGAGGATGATGACTAAGCTATCATCCCTGATGGAGAGATACGGTCCTTCCTTCCTGCTGCTGTGAGAACAATAAATACTGCTCCCAATCGGCCGCACACACCAATAACTCACCATCATCCACTTGTTCATCCATGTGCAATAACATTAACAATGTTCATCACTGTGCAATATCAATGTATACATATATCTTATTGCATATGTGCAATAATGTGAAACTTACAACATGTTTTATTTATTATATCTTAAATGTTACTTACCTTTCTTATTATATTTCTTTTGTTTTGCCTCTTGTTGTTGCACTGTTCCCTTTGCTGCTGTAATACTGTCATTTCCCTACTACTGCTGTTTTTCTTTACTTCTTTGTGGTTGTGTTATTTTCCACAATAAATGCAGGCCACAGCTTTAAGTCTGGCACAAATCATCACTCAGATCATCATGCAAAATTCAGTTAAAAAGAAAAGACAGACAAACTGTTGAATTGAGTCATTTTAATTGTCCCACGAAGAAGACGAATATAACCTATCAACCCTTCTGAACGTAATTAGTGATTTCTGGAGCGCGCTCCTGGCCACGCGCTCATCTATCCGCCAGGTGCAAAGAGGAGCCGCGTGAAGAAAACCAAAATGAACCATGTAAGTTCCGGCGAGTACCTTCACAATAAAAGTTCGACAAAAAATACATTTAAGTAATGTTCGAGAATTTGTTAAACATGATCTACTAATGTGGCAAGTACAAATGTACTTGCTAGGAATTTGTGAAATATAAAATATGTACCCATACCACCTTTTGAAATGCTAACATTGCTCACCTGACTTTCCATGCTCGTATTTTGAAAGGACATTCGTTTGGTTTCCGGTGTGGTTGTGTCGGAGGTGTGCTAGCTTGATGCAGGGGATGCTGCTGTCGACAGCCCGCAGCTTCACAAAATAAATCAGACCCAATTATCCCGGTATTATAATCGTTCCGGAAGATGGTGGCTAAACAGAGGATCCGCATGGCCAACGAGAAACACAGCAAGAACATCACGCAGAGAGGAAACGTAGCCAAGACGCTGGTGAGCCGCTAACTGACAGCGAGATGCCAGCATGACATTAGCCCAGATAGGTGACGTTCACTCCGGTATGACTACAGCAGCATGATGGTGGTGATGCCAGCTGTCCGTTCACACATGTATGCTCCTCTGTCATATGTTCAGCATACATGACGACGAGCCGTTTCATTGAAACGCCACGTTAATGTATTCACGTTGAGTTCATTCTGCTCGTTGAGTGAAACAGTGAGAATAACAGATGAGCAGTCTGGGAAATAACTGACACCAGTGCTGATCCTTGGTCTGTTCAATGGATGCCAAATTATTGACTATGAAGCTTAAAAAAAATAACCAAATTAAGTGAAATATCTTTTCCAATATTTTTATTTTAAAAAATCACTCAAATGTGAATTTCTATCAGCAAATGTCTTTTTTTTTTTACTCTTGGTTATACAATGCAAAACCAATGCAAAAAAAGTGTTTTTGTTGGGGTTTTTTTCAGTTGTATGTTTGCAACTGTGATACGAACACACAGACGAGTTAGCATTGACAATATGTCTTAGCTAGCGCTACTATTTTGATTTTAGTCATTTGTAAAACGTGAACTCGTCGTAGCATTTCAAATGGGAGGATTTTGCTGTTTTATATCACTGAAAACTGAATATCTTTAGGTTTACTGCAGTTTGAAGAAGTCACATTTGGCTCTGCGGAAAATTCGATGAGACATTTTTTCACTTTTTTGTCTTGACAGTTGATAAAACAATCTTGTTTTATCATACATTTGTCAGCAGCTTCTCTGAGCGTTTCAAGGACCTCGCATCCAATTGCTGTTGAAACTGAAGGTTCATTCTCGACCTTGGAAACGGCAGTCGACCAAACAGACTAACGACAAAATCCGTTTTTTAACTGCTCACATAGTTTCCAAGGTCAAAAATGGAAGGCAGAGGCTCCAGAGCTCTCTATGAAATATGAATATGTTTGCACTTAAATGTCGAATTCTTGAGTAAAATCTTGCAATTCTTAATAAATGTCCAAAAAAGTATATTCCAGCCATCATCCCTGCTGTAATATTTCATCATCAGAAGCAGGGAAATGTTCTTTCCTGTTTCTTCCAATCAAACACAACTCACATTTCTTTTTGCTATATTAAACAGAATTGTATTTTGGGTTTTCTAAAGTTATGTTTAGTGACTTCCTCTGCCACTAAACATAATTTAGTAGCTTAAAGGTCAAATATTGAGGCTGCTCAGATGGTTTGTCACTTCCTCCAACATCATCGGGATCGTCCCAGACTGTAGTAACTTCCCTTGCCAACAGCAAACAAACATGTGACGTGTCCAAAAAGGTGACATCATCTGCTGGAAGTGGAGGGGTTCTTGCTAAATAAAGGCTGTCTAGACTAACGACTCATGCTGCTCCACTGATTTTTCCTACATGAGCCACAAACAAACAAAAAAGCGCTAACTCATCTCCTTTCAGTGTATAATTATATACTTTGGATGGTTCGGTGCAACGGCAAAGTTGCTATTGTTGACTTTTTTGGTGAGTGATTCTGACAAACAAGATACCAATCTATTGTGACCAAGCAAAAACCCGGAGCAACAACAACAAGCTGAGCGCTGATGGAAATGTGAAACCTCTTTGTAAATCAACCACGTTCAAGTGGTTTTACTTTGGCTCTGCAGCATCTGTCACACTGTCGTAGCAGCAGTGCACTAACGCAGGGGCCTCTTTCATTATTAAGCTGACACCGTTTCTCAATTACTCAAAATATACGTTTTCAGCACTCACTTATAAAAGTTAGTCATGAGGCCTGCTAAAGTTGTATCTGTGTGTGTGTGTGTGTGTGTGTGTGTGTGTGTGTGTGTGTGTGTGTGTGTGTGTGTGTTTCCCATAGCGACCACAAGAGGAAAAGTATCCTGTGGGTCCCTGGCTGCTTGCCCTCTTTGTATTTGTTGTGTGTGGATCAGGTATGCACCTTTTTATACCTACGCATTGCCTTGTTGTTGATAGTAAGCCAATGTAGTTAATAATGACCCTGATGTAGTAGTGAGATAATATGGTAATAAACTAGTGCCATAACTGTGTCAGTGAGCCAGCATGAACAGTATCAGGAATCTGATGCAGTTAAATGGAGATCAACCATTATTGATTTTATGATTTACACGTTTTTCCCACTGTGACGTGTCAAACTGATTACACACACACACGCACACACACACACACGCACACACACCAGGTTGCTGCAGCTCTGTGTCTGTATTTTGGTTGTGCTCTCAGCCATATTTCAGATCATTCAGAGCATCCGTATGGGGATGTGATGCAGGAGGAGTGTCCGGACTCCCGTGCCCCCCCTCCCCCATGCCCTCACTGAGCCTGGCTGGCCCGCACCTGCACAGCCCCTCAGCCCCCTTCCAGAGGCCCAGAGACTGACGCCAAAGCTTCGGATCCAGCAGACCTCAGAGGGAGAGAAGCTACCCCGACCACCACCGCCGCCATCAGCCCCTCCGAGGGACGTCTCCCTGCCCCTGATCAGCGTTTACAGTGTTGCAGTCTGTGGTACTGACAGCTTTTCTATGGACAGTCTTAAACCACGCCGTCTGGAGAACATGTGTGTCTCATTACTCACTTGGCACCTGCGCGTGTGTGTGTGTGTGTGTGAAGGAGAGAGAGAGGTTTTGAATGTTGTGAGAATGTGTGCGACCAGTGATTCCTGCTGACAAATGTGCCATATCTGTCTGTTCAAGTATTCGTCCATGTTATGTGAGAAAAGTCTTTTTTCAAATAAATGTAAAAAATTTAGGGAGCGCCCAGTTTTACTTTTGCTTTTGTAGATCAACTGTTTGTCAGCGCACGCACACACACACACACACACACACACACACACACACACACACACACAACACACACTGTTCTTTTGGGCCACTTTAACTGAGTAGTGTTTTATCAGTTCTGGTGAATTATAACTACCTCAACATTATCTAAGCCTTAATGAACGGCTACAACAACATGGCATTACTATATAGTGTGTCAGCATCAGGATATCTTGTATAGTCCTTGGAAATAAGTGACTAGAATAACTCAGAAATGGGGATAAATGTTTTATACAACATCTGAGGCATGTGCATTATTGCCGCACATGAAAATAATATTAACTATATTATTTGGATACAGGATATCTCATATTTCACTGAAAAACAGACGATTATTACAGTGGGACTACAATTATTTATTTTGTTAAAATCTTAACGATAACCCAGTCAGTGATTTCCAGTTTTAATATGGTTTCCTTCCAATTACTTTTCAGCTTTTGAACATCTTTCATAAAGAGATAATTCCAGTGTGTCATTGTGTGTAAAGCATCCTTGGGTTCCTTGAAAGGCATAAATTTAAGTTATTATTATCATAATTATTAGGTGTTATTCAGGAACACTGATGTCAACTTTTTTGGTGTTTTTACAGAACAAAAAAACACCACAAATAAATGCATTTTAGTGTCACAGGGAGATTGTCCAGCTTTTCCTAATAATTTAAAAGATTGTGTAATTTGGCAAATATAGGAAAACGGCGACAAAGTTGTTAAAGTTCTTTGTTTAACAGTATTTAGGTTAAAAAGTAGTTGTTGAATTGTATGCTTGCCCCATAGAAAACACTGGCGCATTACTGCAAAACAACAACACAGTTGGCTTGATTTAATAACAGCAGGACTCCAGGTGTTTATTCTTCCTTAAGCACGTTTATTGAAAGTTGTGAAGTGCAGCTGTCAAGTGCAATTGTGGTATGTATGTTACAATATTTCATCCGGTCTTCGCAGAAAACATGCACAGAACATGAGTATACAACCGATACGCAGAATGAAAAAGAAAAAGAAAAAAAAACTTCTCTAGAGTTTTTTTTTTTTTTAAATGTTGAGTTGAAAGATATTGTTCATCCAAAAGTACTTCACTGTCAAATAATAAAAAAAGAAAAAAAATGAGGAAAATGATTTTACAGTAAGAGTTAATGTTGCAGTCAGGGATGTGAACAACATCGTCGGCTGTGTGTTGTCAGTTAAATAACCTCAGCTCCTACCCATCCACAGTCTTGAAAATACAGCATTAAAAATAGATGACACAGACGGGGCAAGACCAGCACGTTCCTCGCTCGCCCGCTTCGATCTGTGTCGACCAAGATAGCCTCTGTTGTTTCTCCTCCTCCTCTTCACTATTTTACACGGTACTTACACTATACAGAAATATACATCGTCTTCTGCCCGTCGAACTTTTAGGATTAAAAATGCAGCTTAGCCCAATGTCTCAACCCTGTCTAATAAGGTTTAAATTACATGCCGCCGCAGGGTTGAGAAAACAGCAATGATGAGCTTTGTCCAGGGCAAAATGAGGAGCTTGAAAGAGAAATACTGAAACATAATATCATCATCTCCATAAGAAACCACGTTTTGTTCATCCCGTAGTCGAAGCAACGTCATCAATGTTGCCAAGCGTTGTTCGAAATCCCCCCCCCCACCCCTAACCTCCCTCTCCAACCCTCCCCGCGACTCCCCCATTCCAGATGGGGACTTTTGTTATAATAATTGCTCACATTCTTCATTTGTCACTCTGAGAAGGCTTTTTCTTTCTCTCCCAAATCTCTCAGCCTGTAACTTGAGAGAGAAACCACTTTTATTTACATCATTCAGCAAAAAAAAAAAAAAAAGGTAACAACTAATACAATCCCCCACCTCCTACTCTTCCATCGCCATTATCAGTAAAGTCGACATCACTTAAAATCCAGACACAGGCACAGTGATTTTTTTTTTTTAATCTATAGCTAAGTTTATTGTCACCACTGATGAGCAGTTCTGTTTCTTCTTGGTAAGACATTCTAGTTGATATGTCCAAGGGTTATTTGGCAAATGTTCGATGATTCAATCCTCCTCCCCCCACACAGCATCTCAAGATTGGCACCCTCCACCACAGTGCTCTAAAGCACTGCACCGCTCGTCCCACGGACCGCATCCTTCGGAGAGATAAATATGTGCAAATTCTTGTCTTAACAGCGTAACCTCCTACTGTAGAAGGCGAGGTTTAGCTCTGCTGCAGTAGCAGAAATGAAAAAAATGTCAGTCTGTCTGTGCAGACTAGGCTACGCGGATGGGCCAGAGCTGTGCAAGGTGGGTTGGGCGAGGGCAGCGGTGCTTGGGGGTCCTGGTGTTGCAGCTGTCGGAGGGGCAGGTGGGGAGCCGGTCTGAACCTGGGCCTGGAATTGGGCCATCTGCTCTGGGCTGGCGAGTGTCTTCAACAGGGTGTTCTCCTGCTCCAACTGGGAATTACGGTCGATCAGCTCCTTGATCTGCTCCTTTAGGACCTCCACCTCCTCGCGCACAGCATACATCAGGTGACTCTTCACCAGATCCTGAGACACACAGAGATATGGGTTTATGACCGGAATATTTCAGCAAATTCACATAAAAGAAAGGTCAAGCTTTAAACTATGGGCCGTCTTTATAACTCAAGATTTATTCCGCATACATAATCTAAATTGTGGCATCATGGAAAATGTAACTCAAGTAACAACTGTGTATCAAGCTAATCCATATGGGTCCTCATCATAAAAGGGGGAAACTGCACTAACATGACAATACATTTAGCAGATGAATATGTATAAAACAAATTGAAAAAGTGCTATGGGAACATTGTTCAACATGTGTGGCACTACCTGGCCTTGTAACAAATTACAATATGACAGTCTTTTTCAAATTTTGAATTAAAGAATAACACCAATGAAAACACAAATTGAGCGATCATCTACTCCTCATATCATACAGCAGGGTAAAGCTTTTCATAAAAATACAGACAATTTCATGTCTTCTATTAATTGATGAGTCCTGCCAACATGTTCACCACTGGGATCTGTTGCTAAACATGCATACAAAGGAACACGTGCATGACGACATCAGTGGAAACGGAGGCCCTATCAAATCCAAGTGATAACACAATAACCTATGAGGAAAAAACTGAGCGAGCATATTCCCAGGGTGACACGTCAATAACCCTGCCCACGTGTACGCGTGGGCCAATCAGCGGGCCGGATATTTATAACCAGGCGTGAGAGACTTCCAATCTGCCTAGCAACAGCTGCTGACAGCGGCGACGACAACAACAAGAGCGAAACAGAAAATAAAACTCCCGCTAACGGACTCATTAAAAAAAAAAACACAAGTGAACCAACAAATGTATTGTAATGATGATTTTAGAAAGATTAAATATTTAGCATCAAACAACACGATCTTGAGTCTCAAACAGGGTACAACGGTTGGTACGAGGTAACGTTACTACATTGTGTAGAGGACGCTAGATAACGGGGACCCATCGTAACTGAGATTGTTATTCCTGGAGAATAAAAACAAATAAACTCATAAAGCTATCGTTTATTATGTTGTAACATGACGTTATCGATTAAACCAGGCAGACAGCAGCATTTAACGGAATGCAACACACCATCTATCCATTATCCCCCCCACCCCCCAACAAAAAAAACAGAAAACACAGTTGAAAGCTCACCATTGCTTGTTCAATCTTGTTGTCTATGGCCACGACGCTGGCTCCCGACGAACTGCAAAAGAAGAAAAGACAAATTAATGACCACATTTCAAGCCGAGCTGCTGTGACACAAGGGAGAACGGCTCTCGCCATCTTTCTAGAAATGCGGGTCGTTACGGGGAAGCCTCTGGAAGTTTCTATAATAAATCAACGGCCCGGTGCGGCGGCGGTGGAACAATCCCTCCCCTCTCCCGTGCTGAAAAGCGTTTGTGGCCTCCGGTGCTGTAGCATCCATCGACCGGGCGCTGCCCCCGTCGCACGGCGGCGACATTACCGTTAAAATAACGGCGTATTTACCTGCTGTCGAGCTTGACGTGCGAGCTCTCCGCGCCCAGCAACGACGACAGGAAGGATATGGAGAGATTCCTCAGCTGGCAGACGCCTAGATCCATAGCCACGGTGTAGCACGGCGTATTCATGCTGGTCATGTTTCACAGTCAGTTTATATATATATTTATATATATATATAAAAGAAGAAAAGCCCCTCCGCGAGACACATCCACACGCGCTCGACTGTATCGTGTCCGTCGTAGCACCGACCGCAGCGGTACGAATACAATCCAAGGTCAGCTCATCTCGAGCGCTTCACGCATACAATTTTTTTTTTATTCTGCAGCTCGGGACAAGCGGGTATAATTTATCCAGCGACACGCCGAGAGGGTCGCTCCACGATTGGTCGAGAGAGAGGCTTTTTAGGAATAATCTATTCGGGAACGCCCCCACCTGCCGCTCAGCTGACACGCGTTTTGCATAATATATTCCAAGAGTGGAGAGAGGAGGTGGATGGAACCGGGGAAAACCGGATGGGAAGGGAAGAAGAAAGAGCTGTAGTGCTGAAAAACAGGCTGGGGAAGGGCGATATTTTATTCTGTTGACCTCATTATTCGGCTCCTTTTTAAAAGGTGAAGCTTGCACATTATTCACACAGGAATATACTAAAACAATAGAGATTTGATCATGATTGTGTCTTCACCACATGACGACAAAGTGCTTCTTCACCCCTTCACAGTTACAGTGACAATCCTTCTGCTAATAATTTTGATTTAAATTCAGTCATACAAAAACAATGTATGGGGTCATTCTCCTCCAGAACGTTACAGGATCAGTCACAATATAGTATTTATTACATGTCATTTTGTACTTTTTTTGTCGATGCATCATTTACCTCAATTTGAGGCATGTAATGTAACTATTGCTCACCTCAGCATTTTTTTAAACTACAGCCCAAAATAAATTTTACAAAATCACTGTTGGAAGAAAGTAGTAGAGGCCCAGTGTCCATGTCACCCTGCCAGAATAAGACATAGGTACTCAACATAACAATAATTACAAATAACAAAATAAGGCTTCTTTCTCAACACACTGCAGAAAATAGCCAACTTGATCCATACCATATAGTAATGGCATCATTAATAATATGATAGAAATCAACCAAGGACAGGTGTTCTATCAAAATGCTCTGGAGGTCTATGGAGTGCAACCATGCATATACCTATGTTGCCCCCATGTGGCCCTGTACAGCACTGCAGAATGCATCAATGAAACAAATCTCCAACATTTACATTTCATTTCAACTGAAAGTCTTTGAAAAACGGTGAAAATAAGCAAGGTATATGATATTATCGCTTTGGATACCTTGAATATCTGTTGGCCTATTAGACATCTGAGGTTTTAGGTTTTAGCTGACACACAAATACATTTTTGACAGACTAAAACACCATCATACTCCACTGAAGTACCAAAATCCCACTTCAAAAAAAGGGTAAGAAACTTTCTGCAATTTGCCTCTGGGACATGACATGCCTGAAATGTCAGCGACTTTGATTCAAACATGTCTTATGTGTGAACTTCCTCACAAGATCCAGTCAAATGTCTTTAAAACAATGGAAGACATGGGAAATCGACGAGGTCAATCTGACTAAAAACATTACCACACATCCAAAAGTCCCTTAATAGAGGGGAGTATCTTGGACAGACAGAAACACCTAAAACAACATCCTCCCAAATAAGACACCGTCCAACACACGCACCTCCCTATACGGTCTGAAAAACCACACATTCCATGTTCACCCCTCCAAATCACATGTACACATTTGACATTCTTGCATACGCACACACTATGCAGACATCAGCATAAGAGAAAAATACAGAAATCCGGCTTTGGTTTCTATGTATGAATTACGAAAGGGCTGCCAATACAGAGATGTATTAAATATTTTAAACACTGACAAAAAGCAAAATTCGGCATCGAGCAAACATGAAGAAAAATGGAGGTCTATATCATATTGGCACATACGAGTACTTTCCAAAACGCCAAGGCCACGTCCCTTTCTGGGGGAATTTAAAAACGAAGGGCTTAAAGATGTTGATCCAATTTGAAGTGTGTTTTGATTGAAATTTCTAAAGTTTGTATATATGCATTTATTATCTTGTTAATCAAACGGTTGCTTTAAAGACATCCAATAATAACTTTGGAACTTTGCCTGAAGCCGAGCGTTGGCGCTAATCAATGAGGTTGATCACCAGTGCCTCTTCAGTTTGATGGTGCTATACTGTATGACTGTACTGTTGAAGCCTCACACTCAGGCTAGCTATCCATAAGTAAAATCAGTCACTAGGATCATTTTACTATTTACCACACTAACAGTGAAAAGTCATGCCATTTATGTGCCTAAGTGTGAAAACCTCATTTAGCCTGACATACAACAGCTTCTTGACATTTTTTAGTTTCGCTCCTTATGTCTCAGAGCGTCTCTGTCCCCCCAAAAGGGGGCGTGGCCTCAGCGATGGAACAATGCTTATCTGGTCTTTAGTAAGGTCCACAGAAGATACTGCAGGTCATCGAAGAACAATGCTGAGGTCTATGTTAAACACCGAGCACTTTTCAAAGTGATGCAGTCAGTAGTCACCTTTAAAATGAGGGCTCGGTCTAATTAGGGTATCACAGTACAGTCCTGGCTCATTAAGCACCAGTACCAAGAAGATGGGCTCCTCTGAGCACTGCTGATGTCAGCTGCTGCTCACCTCTGATCCCAAGCAAACACTTTACAAGAAGCCAAATAGCTTCATAAGAGTTGCTAAGCCACACTTATCTCTTCCGCTCTCTGCTTTGACTGGAGGAAGGGTTAATTTAATTAGCCAGACCCAAATACTGCAACTCGTGAAGAATCAAACCCACGTCTAACACCGTCACACTTCAACTGCAAGCAGGCCCGAGACAAAAAGAGATGATGTTCCACCTTGATAGGTCACATGTCAAGTCCTGAGTAAATGCATTAGACAACAGGAAACGACAGGATCCAAGTTACTGCTTTGTCTGATTGGTACAGTTTATTAATGAAGGTTAACTGTTCGAATCTCAAGCTTATTGCTACTGTAACATCACCATGTTTAGTTTCCACCAGGGGAGTTGAACAAAAACAACAAGCCTTACTATTACTAAAAATGACCATGGAGTCATCAACACCAGATACAAATAAAATACATACATTTCCCCAGGAAAGGGTTCCCTGCAAGGTCTCAGTCACATCAGACTTCACAGATTTACCTAACAAACTGTGTAGCACGGCATGTCCATTTCCAGTGCAGTTTTTTTTTACAAAACTGACAAAAATATAAATAAGACATAAAGCGAGTGCTGCATCATTGTTGCCATGAAGATCAGTCACAATACAATAACAGAAAATGGAGAGTATGGCTCATCTTGGAAGCAATTATACTGTGGTATTTATGTGTTGCTATACTGGCAGAAGAGATGGCGAATAAATGTGTAATGATTTACTAGATGGACCAACGTGATAGCAACAGGGCTATTACAAACAAACTTAATATGCAAGCAACTCAGGGACACAAAGAAACATGCTGTGGGTTTGATTACCAATCATTACTTAATCAGCACTAAACCATTACTTCGATATTTTTACGACAAAAGAAAATGGCAAACCTGTTTGTATGCGTGTCTGCTTTAAGTATCCCTCCGTGTAAATGCTGCCCCCTGAAGCCATGAATGACTGAATGGAAAGGACAATATACTCATGCAGCCCTTTGTGTGCAGCTACTGTAGTGATTGGCCCGAGCAGCGCCACACTGTTCTGACTCCCTGGGGATTCCCTGTCTTTATTTTACCTTTTAAGATGCTGCTCCAGCTCCCAGAACAAAAGCTTCATCGCCATCTCGTCATGGCCTTGCACTCGTACTCCCCGCACTCTCATGGAGCCGTCCGTCAGCAGGGTCATGTACACTCCAAAAGTAGCGGAGCAGTGCCTCGCGAGCTTCTTTGTTTAGTGTTTTCTGACTTCCCTCGTTCCTTCTTAAATTTAGTCAACAGATCTGGGTTGCGCCCAAGAGATGCATTAGTGAGTGCGGCTGCATAGGGACTCAGAGGCAGCGTGCCAGGTTATGATGACTGTGTATGTGTCCTCCTCATTCTTCCTCTGTCTATGTCATCCATTTGTGTTTGAATGGCTGACTAGTGAGTGAATTACTGAGCACAGACAGAAGCTGGGCGGATGGTGACGTTTGATCATGTGATTCTGGGAGTTACATAAACCATCAACGGAGATTAGCATGTGGCCCAGTGATTTCCCTAGTCCTACACCATAAGCCCTCTGCCCTCTATAGCCTGAGACACAGATGTACAATAAAACTCTGAGCCTTTACTCATTAAACGGCACCCTTTTTTACTGAGCAACATTAAATTATGTGTCGCTTTCGGAAAAAAATGTAGTTTTATAAGCACATAAATGAGACTGTAAGGCGTGTAGATTTTCTGAACATGCAATATAAATATCTAAAACATCCCCTGCCATGGTTTGGATGTGATGTATGAGCGATTGACAGTACTGATTGTTCCAAAAATCAGGGGTGACAGAGATTACAATTAAGCCTACATGCTTTTCTTGTCACATAAAGGTTGTTAGAAACACAGAGGGGGGTCAAACTCATCAAAGCCTAGGTTTGGTTGGGCAGTTTTGAAATGAATCCTCTGCGTGATTGAGAAGCAACCCTGTGCCTTAGGGTCTTATCTTGTCATTTCTCATTGAAAGGCCCCCTTAAAATGGCTTAGTGCCTCGGCAGAAAGAAAACACAACATGCACTCGCAGGGCCTCCGCCGGCTTAGAGACAACCGGCCAAGAAACAACAGGTAAAGCATGAGCACAATGCAGGGGATTTCACTTGTCCTAACAGACTCCATGTGCTGGGGTGAATCAGTATCACATGACTTCTGTGTGGGTCATACATACAGCAGCCTGCTTCAGTCGAGTTACAAAATACATTGAAAAACCCTCTGTCTCTCTCACTTTAGATTACCAACATTAATATTGTTCCTTATCATGTAAGACAAATGTCAACATTCCCTTATCTGCAGTGTCAGAATACAACATCATTGGATAGACTTAGGCTGCATCCCAATTCCCTAACCCTACCGATACCCCCTACCTCCTTCCCCCTAAATACAGATTTGAGGGTGCTAGGGGTAAGAACGTTCACCTAAGAAATGAGACGCCACTCAATTACCATTCGCGTCATCATCGCTTGCCGCTAGCAGACTGCTACGTCAACAGAAGCGACAAGTGTAGACATAAACAAATGAAATTAACATCGTCTCAGGTTGTGATGTCGATTGCCTGTCACACTGATTTCACTTAAAACCATAACGTGATGTGTTAAGTCATGTCAAGGGGTTATCAGCTCGACAAATTGGACTTGGGCGGTATTACCGGTACACAGGGGCATGATTTTGAATACCGTCATGAATATAGACGCTCTGATTTCCATGATTCTGTATTGCTGTGATTTACAGGTCGGTCTCTGTGGTGTAGCAGGCAGCTAAGTTAGATGGCGACTTGAGAGAGAATGAGGTTATAAGTAACTATAGACGTGAACATAGCAGTGCAGCGTGTACACTTAGAAGGTTAACCCAGAAGTTAGCCACAACTTGGGGTCAGGGGCTTGAGCTGGTCTGGCATTTAACTTCCCACACCGCAAATGTCGGTAAGCTATGACAAACACAGATTACGCCCAAGCCTACTGCGGTGCTTTGGGAGGAAATGCAAGTTAATAAAAGGGGCCTGGCATGCCCCAGCGATGAAAAAAGAGGCCTATTGAATTGTTGAATTGTAAAAGCTTTTTAGCTGAGCTGTAGTTTGATAGTGGAAAGCACACACAGACTTTACCAGTAAGCCCTGGCAGTCGTTCTCCATAGTCACATCCTGACTATGGAGAACGACAGAGAGCTACTGATGAGTGAGTCAGTCAGAGAGGCAAGAGAGGAATGATGAGTGGCCATTTTGGCCTCCATACGTAAGAGAGAGAGTTTCTATTGGAGAATTTGGGCTGACAGCAGCAAGTCCTTAGTGCATGCTCTATACTAAACTCAGGCACACACACTGGGGGGGGAGGCGGAGGGAGAGAAGGAGGGAGAGGGAGTCAACCAGAGACACAAGAGCTAGAACGGCCTAGATCCACCGCCTCAAAAAGTCGCAGAGAAAGGGACCCAAAGATTTTTTTACATTTCTGTGCCCTGCACTGTGTTTAGACTGAGAGACGGATATTTAACTTGATTCTTAAACCTGATATCCTGATTGCTCTTTCAACTAAATTTATATCAGTTCAGATTTGTGCATTTTGGAAATATCAGCTTTTCTGCCATTTTTCTGCAATTCTTGCATTCTGCTCCTGCTGCTACATAGAGTGATGCAGCAATGAGTCCTTAAAATTAGTCTATTTGAATGGGTTTTTGGTCAGATTCCTGAATTAGACTTTGGTTAACACAGGCTTAAGAGATTTTAATGTTGTGTTTGACAATATAAAGTCCATCTGCAGATCCCCTTTTGTAAATTTTGAAGCTTTTACATGTCTGCTAAAAATAGACTCAATGAGACTATTCATTACAAATCATTATGCATTGTATTCTGCCTTCAATGGAAACATCCCATTGGTCTTTTGTCGAGGGAACCCGGGGTCGGCCTACAAATACACACCGTCCTTGCACCACTCTATAGTGCTTCTAAATAAAATGTGCAACAAAAAGCATCTGCTTTGTATATTGAGTCACTTTAACACACCTACTGGTAGGAAAAATAACACATTTCAGAGTAGATACCAACTCTCCTTCTCATACTCACACACACACTTATGTAACTTGGATCTGTGTGTGTGTGTGTGTGTGTGTGTGTGTGTGTGTGTGTGTGTGTGTGTGTGTGTGTGTGTGTGTGTGTGTGTGTGTGTGATCAGCAGGTTTGAGTAATGTGGAGTGAAACCTGGCATTAAAAGGATTAGCAGCCTAAATCACACAGCGGTCCGAGTCCAGACAACGGAGGATAGAAGTTATGCCAACCGCAGCGACAAAGTCGAGAAGGCCCATTGTAGGTTTGGACGGTGAACGTAGCGATGCATACCTCCTTATAGAAATACCAATACAGAATCAACAACTGGATGTACCTGCGTTTTCTTTTTTTTAACAGTTAATTCAGACTTGTGCTACACCCCAAAATGCTATTTGATCATTCGTTTTCAACTGACTGCATTTTAAGTACAACTTAAGTATGTAAGTATATTGTGTACAATTTAAAAAATAAAAGTTCTCAAAATGGATATTCAAACGGGCCTCTTTCACACAATGTCACCACTATATTTATGCATTAAAATGCCTCAGTGATGACACACACACCAGTACCCAGCCTCCACCTTGAAATTAACAGGGTGATACAAGTGTGTTTGTGTTGGGAGGCAGGAATAATCCACTAAACCATAAGACTAAGTGAGTCATCTCTCTCTCAAGCCCGAGTCGACATCTGAACAAACCTCCCTCCGACACTAGCGTGGGACTCTCAGCCCAATCAGTGCAAGCTGTGGGCGGATGCACTGGTAACGTATACGGATGTCTTTGGCCGACAAGATGAACAGCATCAGGAGTCCTGTGCTTCCACATGAGATATAGATATGAGATATACGTTGACAAATGGTCAAATTATATTTAAAATGAATCAAGTGTCAAATGACTGATGTCTAATTCAACACCTTTTCATGTCCTCACTGCAGCGAACAATACAGCTCAGCTGCTATTATCTTTCCTTGTAAATGGAAAGATAAGGCTTAGCATGCAAAACAAACTGGTAAAGATATCCAGGTGCATTGCTTTAAAGTGGCTGAAATCCACAGTTCCCTGCTTTATTCCTCAAATACGCATTTTTTCCCCCATTTTTCCTCTCTTACTTTACACCTCTAAAAATACATGATATTCTCCACATTCTAGAAAAAAAAGCCAACAAACATCTAATTCTATTGTTATTTAATCCTGGCAATTAGTTTTGTCTGCTGTGTCTCCCATCAAAAATAATCCTGGTTCCGTTTGGTTTTCTAGGCTATTTTCAATCAGTGGTTGAAAAAGGTCAGAGAGAGTTCAACAGATCGATGAATCTTGAACGACGAAGCTGCAAACCCTGACCCAATTCCCCACCTTCTCATTTGGGTGTGTGTGTGTACACTCATGCAAGACCACATGTGATGAAGGCAGCGCAGTAAGTGGATTAACCAATGATGACTCCACCGTCAGGGTCTAAATCTCTGACGACAGCAGAGCTATCAAAAGCACAGCTTAACTAAAAACACACAAACAGTTGTTTCCTGCGTGGATTTACAGTCAGGCTGGTCAATACAGACTGTCTAAACACCACCATCTTTACCTGAGGGGATTTTTATCATAGTATTTCTACTCTTATATTCAGGATGCTTAAACTCTGGCCTGGTTGTATGATCAGTAGAATGTCTGAATATAAATGGTGTACATGTGTACTGTCCTAACCATCACAAAACTGCCTCAGTAAGTATGATTAAGAAAAAATTAAGGAAAGTTTTGCTGACATCTGGCAAGTAATGGCAAAATCAACAACAACCTGTCTGTCAACATATATAAGTGTATGCAAGAAGAGTAACCGCAATCCACGCCGTCTTCTGGTGACAAATCAGAGTACAATTCAAGGTCCCCTGTATCTCCTTTGACAAACTATAAGTGCATTTTGTTTATGGTGCTTTCTGTTCTCTGCCACAGTGGATTTAAACTTGGGACCTCCTTATATAGGATGCAACCGCTTGCACCCTTTACTCATGTCTGAATAAGCAACTAATGAAGCTACTTCACTGTCTGATGTTAGTGAACATTGCTGACATACTTGATGATGAGGCCAGTTATTCAGCACTACAAGAGACAGGGGGAGGACAGACAACCTCGTTTAACCTGCTGCACTCAAAGTCAAAACTTGGATCGTAGTGAGTCCAAACTAAATAAATGAAGAAAAAAAAAGTCTTACCTGTTAGAGCAAAAGGGGTAGGCCACATGGAAACATGGAAGAAAGAAAAAAGAGAAACACCAGGGGGTCAGGTTCAGAGAAAAAATAGATTCATATACACATCTGATAGAAATAACCTTACAGTCTGCATGTCACTAACAATAACAAATTCTGTTTGTCATTAAAAATCTTCCTTTTAAACCATTTAGTGACACAAACTGATGAAGTTCCCAGTCAACAGATAATGATTGATTAAAATTCCTAACTAATACAAAAGTATTTAGTTCTTTCCATTTTAGATGTTTTTTGACATTAACGAAGACATAATGCCAGCTTCGCTATAAGAGAAATGTACTTTTTGCACTTTGCTGTTTGGATCACTTGCAGAAAATTTGCTGAAACCGAGTTACGGTCAGCAGTTTGCTACCTTTTGGAATGGATGGAAAATACATAACTTAATACATTTTTAAAAACTGATGACTCAATCACAGACCTACACTGTGAGACAAAATGCACCATCATAACACTTTCTTACATTCTGGGCTGGTATACACTGCCCCCTGGTGGCAAATTCTAGAGCCAACAGCATGCCTTTCTGCTAATTAAACGTACACAGACGACCTGAATTGCCCTCGTGTTTAAGGGCTGAATTTTTGTTAAGTGCTCACTTTCTGCCAGAGTCGCCATTTAATCACAAACTCCATACCCCATGTGTTTTCCTTTGTTATGCCTTGCTGATCCCAGATATGTCTGACATGTCTGAACAATTCTGACTCAACACGCCGCATTAAATCTGCATGCTTGCATTGCTGTCTGCCATTAGACAAAAGGTGTTTAATCACTTTTGCGCGATGTGTCACTGCAAAGTTACTTTATAAAGGTAGTGGAATTCACAATGACGTGGTCATGCTCTATAAATGCACAATAGTTATGGGTGTTTTTCTCTTAAGCTTTGTCAGCATCATTCACCTCAAATGTTAAGAAAAACAGTGAAATAAGATGGGTGTTTCTCTTTGCTCTACCTTGTATAATTAAATGTTACAAACATTAGTGCTTGCCACTTTTATGGGACCTATCATATCACAGTATTTTGGCTTCATTTGCAATAGAAGAAAACTTGTGAAGTGCATTTTAAATAATAATTACTTAATTCAGAAAAAAAAACTTTAACAAAGCCAAAGATGAAGCTCTTGGCTGAGCAAAGGCTTCACAATAATTAATCTCTGTCATGAAGTGCTTCTCATTAGCCACGAGAGGGACTTATAGCATGATTTTAATCCAAGGCCCCTCAAACTGATGAGTAGCCTCTCCTCAGCTGCACTGCCTCCAATTGTGAGTCAATGAATATGCTTAACGGCTCAAGTCAGAGTGACCCCACTATCAGAGCTTTGCACCCAGGCAGTAAAACAACCATCATCACACAGAAACTTTCACAACCTCAACAACTCCAACTTCCAACCATCAGACCCTCGTTAGGAAAACCCTTTGGCCTGGCCAAATATATCCATATCATTCATACCGACTTCAATTAACATGATACTCAAGCTATGAAGGACTGTAACACCTTTCATCCTAAAATCCTCACCCCAGTGGTTTCATAACAAATCAGCGTTTGTGTGACTCGTAACTCTGCTGTGACCTTAATAACTCTCACATGACTGATTGTCAAGCCAACTTGAAGCACACATGAATGCAATGCATAAACCTTTTTCAAATTAATTCACCTACAGCACCACTCAATGAAAACGAGTCATACTGCTCTTGAGAAAATGGTGATGATTTAATGATTACACTGATGAGACCGGTTATTTAAAAAAAACAATGTAGGGGGAAAATGCAGAGAGATGTGAAAAACAAATAATACACATTATGAAGGGATTTCCCACTGTCATTTGACCAGGCATGTTAAGACACACAGTGGATGACAACAGTGGTGTTTTTAAGCTAAAAAGAGCATTCACACGTCCCACATACGAGGAGCCTGGTGTAGACAGTTCACAGCCTTCCAACCAGCAGGGGGAAGTACAGCACTATTTACAGAGCTGAACATGGTTTGCAGGCAGACTATATATTAATATTTCAGTGGACTCTGCCAATGGAGACAGAAGGAAATGCATGATGCATGTTAAGAGAAAATGTATTTAAAATATCTTTTGCGAGTCTTCAGAATTTAGAGCGAGCACTGAACAAAACAGTATTAAATTAAAAATTCAAAAGCTCACCCTCAAGGAGTATTTGTGTGGCCTACCTGAATAAATTAAATATATGGGAAATAATAAGTTCAGTACAGGACTATTAAAGTACACACACATAATGAAGAGCCAAGTGTCTCTGTGCTTTATTCCTGCTATGAAGAAATGCAGCTGGCTAGACTATTGTGGGGGAAGAAAAAGAACCAAAAAAAAAAAAAAAAACTTAACCCCCTCCCTCCAGCAGCCTTCCTCATTCAACCACAGAGCATAGAGAAAGGGATTAGCTCAGACAAAGCAAGAGTGAATGAATATCAACCCCTATGGGAAAAGACACTCACTGGATTGAGCTCTCACCTCATCACAGCGGAGCAGAAAGGCTGAAACTATGAGACTCCCATCAAACCACATGAATCAACAGTTACAGCCGCTTCAACATGACGATCTGGTTCCAATATTTCAGAGCCAGAATCAGCGTTTGCTCACAGTATATTTCTTCCTCAACTATCTAAATGATTGGGAGCATGTTTCGTGTATCCACAAGGTTGTGAAAACAATTGTGGTTCGTTGAATCGTAGCGATAAGTCAATCGACAGAAAAGTAACCAGAAACTATTTTGATGATCAAATAAATTTTTATTTTAAAGGGAAAACTCCAAATAGTCCTTGCTGTTTTTCTTATCCTTCTCGGGCGGTAAATATATGTTTGGATCAGACATAGTTGCTCCGTGGTCCATGCTGATCCCCAACCACCACAGTTCTGCATGCATGTGAACCACCGATTACACAGTTTAAGTGAGACATAAAGTTTTACTGTCCAACATTATTGGCCAATATTAAGTAAAAATCTGCGACCAAACATTTTTACTCCTGTAAATAATCCCTCAGATTAATCGACAATGAAAAACTAAATTTTGCAACCCGAGCCAATTTCTCGTGTCAAACACCCTGGTATGATAAGCATTTAATCCGGCGAATTATATTCTATTCCTGTTCAGGGACCTGTAGATGTGTCGTGTCGGGGAATGAAAAAGAGGAATGCGTACGCCGATAGCAAAGTCATCCTCTGCATTCTCTCCGTTTGTGTGCGTGTGATTCCTGGAGCTGAGTGGACAGTGTTCTGGCCACAGGAATGCCAGCCATGATTCAGCACATTGCCTGCATGTTGAGCGGGATGAAAGTGGCAGCCAACTAATGCCTAAAAATAAAAAATTAGTGGTGGAACATTAAATCTCTAACACCAGTGTTATACATTACACAGTTCAAGGTGCTTCTCCAGCATGAGGGAGGAATTGTTACTCAAATAATCCTAAATGCTTTTAATACAGCATGTCACAACAATACAGTAACTCCACCAAGTGTCTCCCACTTGCACCTATTCAAACCCCATGTTAACATGCAAGAACTACTTTCTCAAGGGCGTTGGGTAATTTCTGTTTTAATGGGGGGAAAAAAACTATGTCTCTCATGAGTACAGTTTATTTTGTTACCATATAAATTAAGCTGGTCGGCATCAGGGAAGTAGTGTGGATATACAGAGGATAATAATTAAAATTACTAGAAAGTACTGTACTTCAGTATCCATCCACTAAATTAAAAAAAAATAGGTGAGCACCGGATCAAACGACCGACAATGGATTACAATGTCTATGCTCTCCTGAAATAATATGGAAGTGATTCAGCGTGGCAATCCATGACAAAAACATTTATTTTGATAATAACCATGTCTTTGCAGTGCTACAGTCTTATTCAAGCTAAGAAAAAGGCAACCACTGAAGCAGACAACCCATATTGAGTGCGATTATGTCACGATGATCGATGAGACTGAGTCGATAGATCTTGATTCACTACAATCCCTCTCAGTGCAAAGATAATAGATAATAAAAATTAGTTGAGGTTTCTGCCAGTAATGAATAGATGCAAAAATAACAGCAGCAGTGAGCAGTATTTCCAACAAGGTTACACTATCACGACGATGTGTGTGTTCAGGGGTAGGAGGGCAATGTTTCCCATAGATGAAAGCCAGGCTAAAAACACAATCCATTATCATCCATTACAGACCATTAGTGTTCCCACCGCACTCTTAAGTGAAACAATCCTGTTTATCGATGGAAAGACATACCATCTGAAGGAAGGGGGCAGAGACAAATGAAATCGATGACGGATCTACAGACAGAACACAAATATGCAGCAGACAAAGACGGGGTGACTCATAGAGATGCGCGCATACGAATGGCTTGAAGTAACCTCTATATAGAAATCAACACAGTAAACCGCTCACAATCTCCTGGCACAATCTCCTGGTTTGTGTCATTCTGCCATTCATGTTTTTACTGCTTGGCTTAAAAGACAGCAAATATTCAGTAGAGTGTAGTGAGACCTCCCTCCCTCTCCCTCACTCGCTCATACACAGGATGTTGCTGCTCTGCTGTGTTCTGGTGTTCTCTGGCTTGGTCTATGTGGTGGGGATGGGGGAGGTGTCAGCAGCATAACAAATAACAAATGCTGTTTACTTTTAGGGAAACACTTTTAGTGCAACTGTGGACAGACCTAAGCTCTATAAAAAAAAGGCAACCGGCGAGCACTGTCCCAATATCTTGTACATTTGTTACAAAAGAAAAACCATCCGGCTAAAAAACACCTGTCCAACCTGTGTGCATGAGTCCACGGATCATTTGTTGATCAATTAAGCAAAATGATCTACATGATCAACAACAACAACTCAATATTTGTAATTCTTTATGAAATGGCTTTACTAAAGGATTTCACTAAACCAGAGAAATAATTTGGGTTTAGCAGCCTTTAATAAATGCCTTTCTTAGACCAATATAAATATTATTATGAATTATCAAGGGCAGTCTTTAGGGCAGTACATATAGCACCTCATTGACCAACTCTGTATTGTTACACGTTGAGTGTTTGCTCCTAAAAATACACAATATTAAGTGTATGATTACAATAAACACTACAGATGATCCTGCACTTTACAATATATCACCAGAAAACCAGGCATCCATCATGATGGCGATATACTAAAGAGCAAAGGCTATGGTGGGTTAAGATTCAGTACAGGACAGTGCTGCCTCTAAACTCTCTTTATGCAAGACCCAATGTAAGATGACACAGTATGCAACATCTGGACAACAGGTCTGTCAAAGTCTATGGTGTAACCTTCCCCATGTCAATGCTCATACTGAACCATCTTCAGAGCCGATGCTATTGGAGGAAATGTTCGAGCAACACAATGGCCGGATTTATCAGAGCTGCAACACCGATACACAACTCTGCTCAGTCTGGTTCCATCTGGTCCAGTCTGCTGTGTCCTAGGTCAGGTTGGGTCACTTCCTCTGTGTGTTGCGAATTTTTGGGATCTCGTTGATCTCCGCACAATGAGCAACGAGCCCGGCACAAACTGGCTCCCTGCACAGCCAGGGGGAAGATTACATTCAAAATAGCCAGCAGTAGATAGCCATCACGTTGCCAGCCACATTCCCCTGAGCACGCACGCACACACACACACACACACACAAACACGCACGCACTTCAGACCAACCAGCAGCCTAATTTATTTCAATGAAACTGCATTGCATTGCATAGGAGATGCTTCAGCAAAAAGATGCAGGTTAGTTTGGCCAAAAAGTTTTATCTGGCTCAACTGCAATGCCTTGTGATTGGCCAAACACTAAAGAGCACATTCCTGGTAGCTGAAGGAACATGTCCCTATAAATGAAATTATTAAAACAATGGGGTGTTTTCAGTTAGAACAACCGCAGGCCTACTTCTCATATTCACCAAAATACTGATATTAAATGCTTTTGGCATAAGAGATACATATCTTTCTGTCAGGCACACTCGTGTATGCAATTTGCCCGAAAGGAAGTAAAAACATGTGGTGCTATTGTCGATCTTTGCATGTGACAGATTTTATCTTAAAAGAATGAATCAGGGAAATAATATGAAACTGGACTTCTTTATTAAAAGCCAATAATAACAGTCCATCACTTTGTCACTATGTATTGCAAAGAAGCCTTGGAACTAATGTAATTTCTTGTTATTGCCAACAGAGTAGCTAGGATGACGTATTGAAGAACAGAAACAAAACCGTGACACATCCTGACAGAAAACATTAAAACTAAAAAACAAAAACGACTTAAACATGGACCAATATTGTATATATTCAATGGTTGCTGATATAAGCCGTTTTCCCTCCAAATCCACCTCCAAGTTAAAAAAGGTCAAACTTCCAGCCACTGGAAGCGACCTGGAAAAAAGGGGTAAAATTAAAGTTATACTCTGAGAAACTAAGATATGCAATCTATATTTGGTTAGAACTGTAAACAAAAAGCTGTACATCAAACCATAATACAGTATCTGAAATTAGTTCACAGCCATCTCACCAAACTACTAATAGCAATAAAAATTAGTCACTTTAAAATGTTTATAAAGTGCTTTACATAAAAACGTACAACAGAAAATATGACCATGTACAGAAGTTAACTTCTTTCCCACATTCACATCCTACTGAACTAAGCAAGCCAAGTTTGCTAACCAGCCCTACATTACCCTTCTACAAAACACGATCTTCCATCTGAAGGGTTGAAGCAAGACATTAGTGCACCCAAACAGTCTAAGAGCACAAAACCACACTCACACATACAAAGAGACATGCAAGTGGAAACCTGCATATGATCACATTAGCATACCATCTCTCACATTACTTACATTATGCTCATGCTATTAAACATGTGGCATGCTTTTCTAATCACGGTTTTTATCGCAGATGAGTCTATAAAACCTAGCAGTCAATAAGCAGCATCTTCCCCATACACTACAAAACACCCACCCATCTTGGAGATATTCCATTAATGATTTGTCAGCACAGAAAGAGCAAATGCTCAAGTGACACCCTTCCTCATTTAAACACACACACACACACACACACACACACACACACACACACACACACACACACACACACACACACACACACACACACACACACACACACACACACACACACACACACACACACACACACACACACACACACACACACACACACACACACACACACACACACACACACACACACAAAAGAGACCCTGGCGTTTTACAGCCGTGCCGCCTTAGGAGGTGATTTACAAGGGCAGGGTCATCCTATACATTAAAACCTGAAAATATGTTGACAGGAGACACACAGCAGACCACAGGAACTGTACAACCACTGATATGGCGACCAGACCAGCCAGGACACTCTTGCAAATACATTCCCACCAGATGGAGAACAAATCAGCTTTTATGAGAGGGACTGGATCCTCCGCAATTAGTACACAAAAGGGAAAAGGTCCTGGCTGGGTCTTACAAATGGTTCCATTAAAGTGCTTTAAAAAGCAGCAATCACTTATAGTTCACTGCCTCTTTGCAGAGAATGACCATCATTTTCAGCAGGAAAAAAATAAAATCAATTCTAAATTACTTATTACTGGACATTGACTTTAAGGGCAATCTTATTGTGATGATATTAACGCATTAAATAGAAGTATCATAATTCTGCTACATTTATGCAAATTGAAAATAAAAAGGCAAACCAAATGTGTGGCCCAGCCCCTTTGCATTTCGTTAAGTTAAAAGGTGAGTGACATGAAGCTTCGGAGGCAGACAGAGACCGCCTGGCAGTGTGTTCATGCTTAAATCTTCCCTGCACGTACTTGGGATAGTTTCTCCTGAACGCAAATTAATATCTGTGGAATATTTGTAAACAGCCTAAAAACACCCTCAGAAACATACTTAATAATAATCTGCAATTAACTTCTAAATGAATGCTCAACTTAAATACAAAAAATAACAAAAACATACACATGCACTGTCATGAAGCAGCAACTGGTGCTGCAGTGCTTAAGTACAAGTTTGATAATATACGCTAAAATATACACAACATAAATTCCCCCAGCATTGCAAAACCGTATGTGGGTCAGAATGTTAGAGTCACAGTGATCAGCAGAGCGGTTACTTAAAGGTAGGTGCTAAACAGCTGCTGAAAAGCTCCGTGAGGCTCAGTATGATCTTTTTCATGTTGGACACTGGTTTTTCCTGAAAAAGATTAAATTTAGCATTATGATTTGTACATATAATCCTGTAGAGCTGTTCTAGGATGCTCCAATTAAACAGTGTGGTTAATCTGTACTTCAAATTCAAATTCTCGATTGGGACGTGCCTAGTTTGTGGCCTTCTAAGTGTGCATGAACGAGTGCGTTTGCATCAGCTGATGAGGCTATGTCATCTCTGGGTTTGCAAAGCTTTTTGTCAGTGGAGGTTCATTGCTTAAAGAATGAGAAAAATAGACTGTTCAGGTTGCAGCCACCCATTAAATGCTTCGGCAGGCACTGTCTTGCATTCATGTGACAGCAGGTAAACTCCTGAGAAATAAACCGTGAGCCTAATTCACTAAGACAATCTTCTCATTTGAAACAAGGGCTTTGGCTTCACCCAAATGCTACTTATCATCAAAGACAATAATCCACCTGATCCCCATAGATTTCACATTCCTCAGAGTTAAACATCATGTGATAACAGTAGCCATCCTTCAGTATCCATTTAACTAGCTCAAAAAGACAGTAAAGAAAAAAAAAAAAACTAGCATAATTTCATCCATGTTACCCTCTACATTCCCAGTACTGACCAGTCCAGTGATCAACACATCTGTTCAAATATAACCCAGGCATGCAAAACATCCTTAAAAGCTGAGGTAATAACATTTTCAGAGGTTCGGAAAATGGGGCTTAAGATATTGGAGTGACTGAAATGTGGACAATATCCTGCTGCCGAGTGATTAAAATTCCCCTGTAACCTTAAAATCGGTTCTTAAAACGTATTGTTGGGAGGACATTCCACAGGACCTGGATCATAGCATAAATCACCAACGAGAGATGGAAGAAAAAGAGAGATGTAAGTAGAGTGAGAGAGCTCTTAATAAAATCAATAAGCTTTTAGTGTAGGAAAAGGACTACTGCATTGTACTATTCATGTCATCATGTTAAAACACCATCTCTTACTTGTGAGTAAATCAAAAGATACAGTCTTTTATAAGCCCTGCTTTAGGGATACTCGAGCAGTCAATGTTCCTCTATAATACTTTTTGAATTTCATTCCATATTTTTTTCAATATTCAAATTATATTTGAATATTTAATGCTCAAATTCATCCTATTATTAATATTAACTGCACTACACAGGCATATACGGTGCCAATACCGTTATCGGCTATGTGGTTGTTTTACTTCCTGTCCACTAGAGGGCCTTCCAAAAACATCACCAATAAATATGTTGAATTACCAACAGCTTTCTAGATAAGTAATAATTAAGAAAGTAAAACAACCACATTGCCGTTCTCCTGGGGACGCTGTGTCCCTGTTGCCATGGCTACGCCCTCCTCGTCTCACCGTCAGCTCTACTTTCACTTTCTCACGTACATCCTGCTTTTGGTCTCGTTCCAAATGAATAAGCCGAAGGAGACGTGGGTCAATCTAGCTAGCATGAATGCATCTTTGTCATGACCGCATCGCTTCTTGAGGTCCTTCGATATCCTTGTTTTAATTTCACTGAGTGCTGCCGCGCGGTTATATTTGCGCGCCGCTGTCAGCTATTTTTGAAAGTGAGGTTGTGATTCGGAAAACATTGATTTTCCATCAGACTTCATGTGTCAAAAGCATCTGTTAATGCAGGTAGGGCAAGGCGAGGAGGGCGAGATTAGCTAACATTAGAAAACACATTTCTAAAAAAAATTATAATAATAAAATAAATAATTTAATACTAAGACTATTTAGTTCATTTCTATCACATTTGCAGCTTTCAACCTTATAATCTCTTATTCAATAATGTGTGCCTTGTTTCCTGTTAGTAAAACAACAAATGTGCTGAGAGAGACTGTGTACAGCGAACTGTGCGCCCAGCAGAAATTGTGCCCTGTAATGCAGACAGGATGCAGACAGACGGGATTCAAGCAAGGAGTCAGGTTAGATAAAATGCCGAATCACTGCAGCCACTTGATAAAGAAAGACCAGAGACGTCACATCCAGCTGAGCCAGGCACTGTGTCCCACTGACAGAGGACAAACAGACTGTAGCAGCCTGGCAACTGACTGCTGGCTATTAAGAAAAACAGTAACACTTTTCTTCCCTCACGGCTGCCACGGCAACCAGTGAGGTCATCCAGCTTTAAACAGACTCTGAATGCTGAGTTGCTCTAAAAACACAACTGTAATCTCTCAATAACATTCTCTGTTTCCAGACTAGTGTTGGCCAACTGTAACAAAAGTAGGTGACAGACAATCAAATACATATGAAGAAAAAAGTAAGGAAATAGAATTACATACCCATCCTCCTCTCCATCAACAGTCTTCAGACCAGCTGATGCAGTTAAGGCACTGGCAGTAGCGGCATTGCCCTCAGCTTCTTGACCCTGGCCAGTGCTGGGTCCAGATCCGGCCTCCCCTCCAGACAGCTTGGGCAGCCCCAACAAGGCCGACTGGTGCTGGAGGAGCAACCGCTGGGCATCCTGCAGCTGAGTGGTGGTGAAAGTGGGCAGACTAGCATAGAGGGCACTGGCCTGGGCAGCATGAGCCAGGGCAAGGGCACTGCTGTGGTCCTGGGACAAGCTGACACAAGACAGTTGGCTCTGTAGCGCACCCTGTGGGGGCATCCTACCACTATTCCCAGTGTTGTGGGTTTGTGGCTGGACCTGGGGAGTGCTCTGAGGGTTGGGAGGAGGCACACTTGGTGCAGTCACTTGGCTCTGGTGGACCGTTGTGGGCAGCTGGGTACCCAGGCCAGGGTTTGGGATTTGTGCTGGGAGTGATTGTGGATTCTGCTGCTGGCAATCCAGATGGGTTGGATGGTTTTGAGGCTGCTGACCAAGACCTGGTACTCCATCATGAGGGGGCATACTGGAGACGGCGGTCTGAAGGGAGGAGGGATGCTGGGGCTGTGCGTTAAGGAGTGCATGTGACTGCTGCAGACCTCCCATCATCTGGCATGTTCCATTAGCTGACCCGGATGGAGCTGATCCAGCTTGGTTTGACAGAGACTGAGAAGCAACAGCCTGGGGGATACCTTGTTGTGGATGGGTGTACTCAGGTGGCCTCACCTGAACTGCAGCTGCTTGGGGGGTAGCCGGTGGTTGCTGTGGCAGGGTGGCATAGCCGACCTGCTGCTGCTGAACACCCACTAGGCCCTGTGTGGAGCCTGACGGCTGATTAGCAACTGCCTGGGCGTAAGTGAGCTGTTGATGGGATAACGCCGATGTAGGAAGACCACTGGTGGTCTGATGGCCTGGCATGGGAGCAGGCTGATGAACGTTAGCGGGAGCAACAGTAGTCTTCAGATGGGAATGGGTAATATCCTTGGGGTGCATGTGAGGTTGAGACACTCCCATGCTTAAGCCACTGGGGAGGATTCCTTGAAAGCCCTGAGGGGGGGAGGAATAATCCTGGGTATGCTGGGGTACTGTGGGTCCCCCAGCCTCTCCACTGCACACACTCTCAGTATAATGACTCAATGTACTAATAGTGCTACTCACAGAACTGCCACTTGTGCTTTCCCTCTCTGAGGCCCCAGCAAAGTTCTCAGAGACAAACTGACGCATGCTGAGGGACCCAGTATCGGATGCAGATGAGCTGGGAGCCGAGGCTGGAGTCTCCTTGTCATAGAATTCCGTGCATGTCCATCTGCCCTTCTTAAAGGGTTCAGAGCTAGAGTCCAGCTTCACCACCCTGAAGCGAGAACTGGTGGTGGCCACTGCAGGGGCTGGACCTGGGGCAGGCTGGGTAGGAACAGATGGTACAGGGGCTGTGGCCACAGCTGTCAGAGGGGCACTCACAGGCTGCACCACAGCAGATCCAACTCTTCCCAGGATACCACTGGAGAGTCCAATCCCTCCACAGGCACCGACACCAGCAGCCGTCGTCGTCGTAGCCATGGTGATGTTGGAGTTGATGTTTTGGTGTTGCTGGATCATGCTGACATTGGAGGTGCTTATAAGGTTACCCCCAGCTGAAACAGCACCACCTCCACCTCCGCTCCCCCCACTGCTGCTTATCACATTGAGAGGAAAGCCACCACTGCTACTGCTAGCACGCATGCTGAGCCCCCCTCTCACAGGCACATTGGCAGAGCTCAACATATTCACATTACTAACAGTGCTGGTCTGCGGATTAACTATGCTAACGGTAGTGCCTGTAGCAGAGCTGTGCATTCCAGGGATAGATCCCGGTGCCACAACCCCCACGGGCTGAGCAACAATACTTGGAGGTGCAGCCTGGGAAACATTCTCTAGAGGGACCCCAATGTTAGAAGGCATTTTCTGGGTGACACATGGTAAAGCTCCAGAACTGAGGGCAGATTGGGTGCTCCCGGGCCCAGAGGACAGAGGGTAAACCTGGGCATGGTTAAGATGATGTGGATGGTGGTGGTGCACAGTCCCGTTAACCATGGCCCCACCAGCCTGGTTCAGGGCTTGGGGGTGTGAAGGCTGGTTGGGGGAGACAGCTCCAGGGGTCTCCGCCTCATGGAAATTATTCAGCGTCTCCTCCGAAGAGCTCCTCTCGGCTCCCACTATGTCATTAGCTCGGGAGAGGGACACATCCAGGATTTCAGAAGACGAGAGATCCTCCGTGTGGGACTCATCCAGGTCATCGTAGCTTTCCGTGTCCTCTGCAATACTGTTGTTGGTACTCACGGACACTTGCGCTGGAGTCACACTTGTGATCTGGAAACCACTCTTCTTTTTTATCTGAGCTCCGGTCGACTGTGCGGGCTGGGAATGCAGATTTAGACTGTGGGGTGGAATATGATGGGGACCCGGGGAGGATGAACCAGCAGGAGGTTGGCACTGAATCAACATTGAGGTCTGATAATCATCAGCTGGGACGTGGCTGTTATTGACCACCGGGTTTGCCGGTGTTGACAGCGCGGAGCCGCTCCCGCTGCCCGTGTTGCTACCCCTTCTGTGAAAGACAGCCGGTTGCGCCATCTTTCTAACACTGCCAGAGTCTCCTGCAGGGTCCGGATGATGCATTTCGAGAGAATCCGGGGAGTAGTTGGTCTCTGACAGTATGCAATAAGGTTGCAGTTCGTTAACGGCGCCGTTTTGACTAAACTACGATCAACAGACAACACGATAAAAAAAAAGTATTTGAACAAGTATAGGCTGTTCTCAAATATCAGGCAAAGTTCTGCGAATATTTACAGCATCTCATACACGACTCAGTGTTCTCCGGTGAGGCAAAATAAGCTAGTGATCGTTTGCCGAGTAGCTAGCGCCCAAACGTCAGCTGATGCCAGTGTTAATTTACCGGCTAACCACAAGTGTTATCCGTCTGTGCCTTTTTTAAGCACAAGCTAACATGTTGTCCGGTTTCCAATGAGAAACGATGTTGCTATGACCATTCGTACTAAAGGCAGAATAGTACACGCTACGTACCGTTAGCCTTGTATTAGATAGCTAGCCTGACAGAAGAGTAACGTCAGCTAGCTAGCTGCCAGTCTCCATCACCGGCTAGCTAAACACAGACTATAGCGAGTCGTTTTAGCTGCGGAATTTGCTCAAACGAAAGAAAACGTAAACAAGCAACCTTTCATCCGGTACGCAGCAATGTACAATGGAACACAGTCACTTAGTAGTGGCGTACAGAGGTTTAATCCATGCCACAGAATCCTCGTTTTGGTCCCGGTTTTGCTGTATCACTGGTCCTCCCCAACGGAAGCGTTGTTCAGTAGGTAGCCTCCCGCACCGCTGCCGTGGCTCTGTGCTGTGACGGAGCTGAAGGGGAGGGGTGCTCCGTAATATGGCGACCGCGCATGGTCTCTGCTGCCAGACATAAAGCAGTCTGGGAGAGGCGGTGACGAACCCGGTATCAACATCAACGGAAAACGCCGGAAAGTGCCGAGGAGAGGGCGCTCCCTCAAAAACCAGCATGGGGGACAGCATAACAAATGGATGGATGGATGGATAGATAGATAGATAGATAGATAGATAGATAGATAGATAGATAGATAGATAGATAGATAGATAGATAGATAGATAGATAGATAGATAACATTTGATAGCAGATAATTTCCAATTTTCCAAAAACATGTTTTTAACTACTTAAAAAATATATTATTATAACATTGTGATGTTTGTACCTTTACTTAAGTGAATGACCTGACTGCGTATACTAATGTGTGGTAGAGGTCATTTATTTAACATTCAAGTGATATGGGTTAATTCCTGCGTTATATATGGAATGATATACTGATTAATGGTGAAAGTGATAAAGATTAAACAAAAACTATGAAAATATCCCATCGAGGACATCCTAGCCATGCTGAGCATTTGTTGTGGATTGAGCAAAACATCAACATCACAACAGTGCTCCTGAAACAAAGGTGGGTCGAGAGCTGCTAGATCTCTCTGCAGACACAGGTGCTAACTACACTGAAGGATTATTCTACACACAGGTACTGTTTGGGGCCTCCCCCTCCCTCTCTCTGTCTGTCTCTCTCTCCCTCTCTCTCTCTCTCTCTCTCTCCCTCTCTCTCTCTCTCTCCCTCTCTCTCTCTCTCTCTCTCTCTCTCTCTCTGGTTCTGGTGTGTCTGGTGTGTGAGAGTGGGAGGCTGAGAGAATATGTACACATTAATCTACATTACAATGTAATGTTGCCACTTAGGTCAATGAACTCTGGTGTGTTAAAGTGGCCACGCATCTCCATTTTCTGTGTTCTGGTCTTTTCTCTTCATGTCTGGATATAATATGTCGTTTTCTTATTCAGACCTTTTTTTCTCTTTCAATCTCATCTCATCTTTCATGATTTATATTACACTTGTCTAGAAGCAAAAGGCCATCAAAGGGATTTTTCAAATTAAACAGGCAAGATATTTATCACTGAATTAAGCAAACCTAACCTAAATTGAATTGTGTCTCAATAGCAGGAGGCAGACTCAACCATTCTGGTTCATCAGAGATAAGACCCCCGTATGAAAATGTTAGAACGTCTTCAATCAAAAAAAGCTAGCCTTATTCTGGGCTCCACAGTCTTTAATGCAGTATATATTTAGTGGCCATATTCCAAAGTTTTAATCGCAGCTTGTTATGCCCAAATACTATAGCACACTTAATTTATCTGTACTTAGTATCTGACAAAATAAGTGAATGCTTAATGCAAGTAATTTTATTTACCTGAGACAAGTTTTTTTTTTTTAAGGTGAAACAATCTGCAGAATGTTAAAAAAAATCTGAGGTGTTTAGTACAGTTAACCAGGTTAAGCCATTTGGGAGAAATCTTCTTTAACCTTAGGAATGTCAGTTTCTAGCCTTGAAGCAAGCTAGAAACTGAGAGAGGATGGAGAGGAGAAGGCTAGTGATTGGTGACAGAGGCAGAGGAGCGAGAGAAGAGGAGTATTGACAGTCAGGCTAGCAGACAGGCTATATCCATCGATACAAATGATAGAGGACGAGAGACAGCAGGAGCCTAGTGCAGTGTAAGCGTCTGGTGCTGTCAGCAGCTTTAAATCACACTGGCACTCCACAACAAAAAAAAACACACAGCACTATTGTGCCGCCGCCCCAACAATAAAGAACAATTTATACTCTGACTGGTTTTATTTTGTAAACAATTTTTGGTTCTGAACAAAAGTAATACTCCGCAGTGTGAGCATGTAAATATATAATAATTGTATTCTCCCTTTATAGCTGATTGAAAGACATTCAGCTGTTAGATATGCCCTTAATAAGCTGTTTGTAATTTAAAGATTGATTCCCAGCTCCTGTCTGAAGCCCATGAGTGAGACATTGAGTCCCAAGTTATTTTTGGGAACTGTATTAGAAAGCAGTTGGGGACTGTGAGTACGTACACTTACTCAAATCTAGCATTTTTTGAGGTACATCCATTACTGTATAATTCAGAAGGAAATATTGTACATTTATCTGTCAGATGAAGATTTTATTTTTAATTGGATGCCTTATAAATTAAACAACTCAACACTTTACACAGTAGGTAAACTTAATTGTATTATTGATTACAATTTGCTGACACCTCTGTACATTTACTTGCACATAACTACCATGTGTATGGTGTTCAGTAGTCTATGACTACTTAGGCTAGCTGCATGTATTTATTACTCAATATAGTCATTGCCATCTGAAGTACAAGTAACTGTCAAGTTTGGAGCATAAAAAGACGGATCTGTTGGAGCCGAGTGGCGATGACGGTGAAACCAAACCAGAACTCTTGAAACAACAGAGCTTGGAGAGCACAGGGCCGTGCCCAGTGATGCGGGGCAGGGTGTCTGTGTCTCTGTCTGGGGCTTGTGTCCACTCAGCCTCCCTGCTCTGAATGGAGACCAGAATAGATGCTGGCTTTATTTTCATTGGACAACAGTCCCAGCAGAAAATCACAGTGTGCTTTAGTAGATGTCTAAAAACCCAGGCCCACCACATTCATTCATTTTTTTCCCCTTCCCACACAAACTACAGTCCAAAGCCAACTTGGCACTGCTGTGCGTCACTGTAACAAAGACAGAATAGAGAGGAAATGTTATGAACTATAAAAGCCAGTAAGATGCAATGGTGCTGAACAGAGCAGCGGTCCAGCTAGAATATATATATATATATATATATATATATATATATATATATATATATATATATATATATATATATATATTCATTGGTGTGAAGGTCTATGCGTATAAATGTCACTCATCAGTAAGTGTAGATAGATAATGCCCTTGAGAATAATGTCAGAAATGTGTGTTATGGGTTTAATGCTCTATACACATATAAAAATAGTTGCTTATTAATTAATTATTGCATTTAAAGGCAAGCATACAGTCAGCCCAATGAATTAATCAAAGCAGTAACCTTAGATCTGGTTACCTGACTGGTGAGTGAAAGGGGAACTTGAGAGCCACCGATGGAAATACTGTATTTAATAATGAAGGAGAGAATCTAAGATAGCATACTCACATTCCAGACCACAGTAACGATGTTTGGTAAAACATTTAATTTGTATATTCATATACGGTATATAAAGAGCTGCAATTATAGCACCCCCATCAGGTTAATCCATGTTAAATACTGAAACAGTAGAAAGATGCATCCTCCCTCAAATTGTCATAGACAGCTCAATAATGCACGCTCATCAACAATATAGCACATATAATATCAAACTACACTTGTTGTCATTAAATGTGACATTGCAGAAAAATGATGCTGATACCAGATAAGAAATACAGGATAGCGTACATCATGCAGGTTGTAGAAATATATAATAGCTTTCCATTAAATCTCAGAGGCCTCACACCTCACCTTTCTACCCAAGGGAGCCACACTCCAGTGAACAAATGTGTTTAAAAAATATTCATTGAATTTCTTAATGCAAGTACCTCGATGCCCTGTTGCATATGGGTGTATGGACAGCAGGGCTCCATGTACATGACAGATACGGTCTATCAGAATCAACTAAACTGATGTAGAACCAGAATGATGTAAATGGAAATATTCATCAGGGGGTCACATTTTACTTTGAATTGTGAATTTAAAACAAAGTAGTATGATAATAAATACTGCAATCCACCTTTTCTCTTCACTCCATTGCACCTCATGGAAATCAAACTGGAATTACGCTGGAAAAGACTGGAAAAGCAGATTCCTTTGAAATCTCTTACTGATACATATAATAATTGTATTCTAGCATTTGCAAAATATCTATATGTCTTTAGGAAAATCTCGTTATTTTTTTGGTGTCCTATTTTAAAGACTGTATCTGCCGAGCTGCCATGGCAACAGCCCATCAAAGCATTGTGAGCCCATACTGAGAGACACTAAACAATTGGAAATAATGATTATATATCTGTACATTAATGCCAACTCATCTCAGTTTTTGGAGAAACAATCATTTCAGTGAGACAAGTGCTTGAATAGGCTATCATAATGATTGATTCTATAAATGTAAGTATGTTTTTATGCAGCTGAAGGTTAGGGTTTGTCAGTGGATTGATATATGAGTCTGCTACCATTCAAATTCTGTGACTGATTTATCTCCCTAGTCTGGCCCCTGAAATAAACCCAGACTGTGGGCAAAAAAATCCTACCTCAAAGCCAGGATGACCTTGAAAGGGAAGCCAAAAACCCTCCGTAAGTCTGTGCCAAGCTCATTTTATCCCTGATGAAAAGAAGGTTCTGAATCAACCGGCAGAGGGTTACTGGAGTTTCAGAGAATTTAGAATTTGGGTAATAAGAGGAAGTTAGGCTTCAGTGTCCTGCACTCACACACTTTCAACACATCCCTATGATGCAGATGAAGTGCAGCCAGCAGCTAGGAGACTGTGGAGGCTGTGTCTCGACGTCTCGACGAAGACGAGAGCTTTCTGCTTGATAAGCTTTATGTGAATGTGCTGACGGCTGGTCGGCCAACAGAGGAGACTCTTCAGCTTCCTCTGAGTGAAATCTTTGTGTTGCACAGATATGGCTGGTTTGGGATTGGTCACACTGCTGAGAGATCCACTTGGGGGCGTAGGAAGTTTATATTAATCCTAAATCACTACACCAGTGCCAACTCCCACAACTCCTTGCTGCCTTTTGCAACCGAAATGTGCATCTCAGTAACCATTTCCACCACGGACAATACAGATAACATTTACTTGCAGTAAATTTGTGCTGTGCTGAGAGTGCAGCTTTCTAATCAAATATTAAACCAGCTGAACATAGGTTTTACAGATTGGTACCAGAGGACAGGTCACAAGATAACTCAAAATGAAAAGGGTTTATCGCCATGGGAGCATGACTGTATGTAGAAATGTAATAATACTTCTATCAGACCTACTCCTATAGAGTCTAATCTAAATGAAAAGTTGTGTGCTTAGTAAACTGAGTGGCCATTTCTTCTGTGAAACTGGACATTTTACCCTGATGGTGGACCAGCAAGGGTCATAAATGTCCCAAACAGAATCAGGATTCATCTACTGGGGACCATAAATATACAATGACAGCCTGGCCAGTCTTACGTGTTGCCATGGTTGTACAGTGCTGGATAAAATACGCCTGACAATGCCGCAAATATTCGGCATTGATATAATAATATAAAATAATATAATAGTGTTTCTCACCATATCTTTAAATAAAGGCAGGTGACTGAAGAAAAAAACTGTGTCTAAGACTAAAGTTATATGTCTCATAATGTATATATATATATTTCACCCAAAGAGGAAATCAGTGAGGCCATAGAATGTGTAGGAATGTTATTCATCTTACTGCTATTTCATTAATTAATTTGTTCATTCATATTGTAAAATTTCCCAAAAAGTTCCAGTAGGTGTCCACAAGGTGGCAATACATACAAATCAGCTGCAGTTGTAAAAGGGGGCTTTAGATGCTCTTCATTACCAAGTTTAGATGCTGTGTTTAGGACCATGTGTGTTTCTCTCTTCTCTTTCTCTTACAAACTTGCCACTCACACTTCAGAAATGAGAAAATGTGCTTCTCTCCAGAAATGATCTCGATTTGGACAAAGCCAGCAGATCTACAGAAATTCAAGCAAAGAAAAAAAAAACAATAAAAAAAAACAAAAAAAACAACAACAACAACAAAAACTGTTTGCTTGTTTTCAAAACTAACAATATTAAATTTAAGCCACTGGAAATGAATAGAATATCTCAGTAATATTGCAGTAAGAAAAACAGCCCTCACTTTGATTCCATTCAAACTGGATTAAACCAGGAGTTTATCAGTGGTGGCAGACATATTCGATATTAGCTGTCATTGAATATTAAGTAATGGGGATAATGGGGACACAATATTGATGTTTTTGTACATTCTATTTTGTCATAAATATTTAATTTCCCTTCTTTGTATTATGCTGATGCAGATTTCAAGTGGCCTAATTCCATGCTAGCCACTCTCTAATGATTAATGTTAATGATCTTGAAAGCTAATCTTGATTCATTGTGATCTCAAGCTCTACATACATAATTCATTATGCAAAAATAATGAGTGTGGTGTTGAACTGGCTCCCTTTCTAAAATTATCCATAACAGCAGTGACTTCAAGTCACTAAGGGCTATGATAAATATTACTTGTGAAACCTAGTATTTAACAAGAAAGCATCACATCTAAACAGCGAAGATAGAGAGAAAAAACTACACCATAAACAACTGAACTCCCAGCCCTCACTTAATTCAAGTTATATTGACAACTGAGGACTCACATGTAAACCACAACTGTTCAACACTGATAGGGAGGGGGGTTGTGGAGATAGAGGTTATGAGACAAAAATCTATATTAAAAAATAGACATCTGAGGTTCACACATCATATCAGATACTGACTAGAAATGTTATTATTTTTAGGACCACCTGGACGGCATCGTTGTAAAAGAGTGCAGGTTGTCTGTTGATCCACATGGTGATGCTACCAGCCTCTGTTTAAATTGACACAGGGAGAAAACAGCGTTAAAAGGCCTTTTCATTCAACTAAATACATAGTCATACGCTGTTTAAATAATGACAAAAGGCAAGGGGATGTAAATGCAAATACATGGGTTAGTTCTAATAAATAATAATTCTATTTATTTACAGGAGACGGAAGAAAACAGACCACAAGTGTATCAATTCCTCTAAATGTTTAATTGTATTATTGTTGTGTAGCCTACCATTAAAAAATAATGCCAATTGATTTGTTAGTTGCCTCAGTCCGAACCCACTGTATTGTAAATCATATTTGATGTGTGTTAGCACAGTGTTAGTGTTAATGATGGATGTTTTATATTTGCTTTGCATTCTTGGACATTTCATTTTTTTTAACATGTTTGATACATTACAATAGTAATAGTGGGCTCGTTTTCGATTGCATATGAAGATTGTAGGACATATATCGTTTTATCTTTCAATGTTTATCTAAAAAATAAGTAGGGGATTTCAAAATAAAAGAATAATATTTGCAAAGGTAATAATTAGCAGGCCTTTTAAGGTGGTAGTTCGGTGTTTTAAATGTAAGTGATGAAATAAACATGTGGGCTACAATTTATCTATAATGCGACCTTCAGCGTGTATGTGTTATGCATTCATTCCATGCTTGACCCTGAGCATTAGCTGCCTCATAATCAGGCTGAATTACAATTGAGTTTGATTTGTTGAGTACATTTGAGATGCCGCTGGTGATTCAGAGTTCTGTACAAATTACTATAAGGATGTTTAGTTGGAGGCCAATTGCAGGTCGAATAACAATAACATATAATGCATTTGCCCATCATAGTCTGGTTTGGCTTCAGGGCAAAAGTGAACAGCTGGGGCCTTTTTTAGCCTCCTGTTCCTATTCTCCCTTTCCAACATGTATGGTGTTTCCCTGCCGGATTAATTCATGGTCCAAGTTTCCTGAGTGGTAACCAACTAACTAAGCTGACAGAACACATATCAGTTGATATAATGAAGGTCTTAAAGGTAGATCGATTACATTTCATCACAAGTGATTATATATTAACACACAGTTATGTGAATGTCTTACTAGTGGGATGTCATGTAATTTTAATTGGTAGCCTGCAGTTCCTAAAACGACACACACCTGAGCCATATCTTTGAACTGCCAGTATGTAGGCTACTAGTTTTTTCAATTGTTTTGACCTACAGTTAAAGGCTGAATGTCTTTAATGACCAAATAGGCCTTGTTGTAAATTAATCTTGTGAGTTACAAATGATACTACAAAGACTACTAGATCAAATATTGCAAGAATTAAAATCTGCCTTAAGATTTTGTTATTTCATTATTTAAAGAAACACTTGGGTAGCACACTGGGTCTGCTTAAAAGAGTTTTGGTAACTTTCCATACATATATAAAATAAACGTGTAGGCCAATATAATTCGTTGAAGGTAATAGTCTGTCACTTTTGCCCTGAAGGAAGAACATGAAGAAGGAAGACATCAATTTAACTGTATATATTGTTGTTGTTTTTTTTAATCACACTGTAAAAGGTTCCTGCTATTATAAGGACTATTATTCCGATTTCCACCACTGACTCGTTGTTCGGAGATTTATTGTGAAATATGTCACAGGAAGTTTTATTTTGTAGTTATTCTACTAGATTGGGCACTCTACTGACTAAATTGAGGCGTTAACAAGCGCCTAGCTAGTTCTGGTTTACCGTAACCAAGTATTTTGACACCATGTCAGACAAAGCGGAGGTTAATTTAACTGGAGTCAAACAAAGTAAAGGCGTGTGGCTCGTTAAGGTTTGTACACCTGCACCTGCTCTCTCACCCAACAGACGAACAGTAAATCTCGTAGCTAATTGAGCTAACGTTAACAGTTTTACTACGTTGGCTAATAAAAATGGCCGCAGCTCAACAATGCCGCGAATTACAACAGACTTGATGAAAACTCACCGTCGACGCTCTTGTTGGGTAAAATGTAAAGTGGTGTGTAACGTAAATCTCTACCCGGTAATCTGAATAATACAATTCCTAACCGTCCTATCTCACCAGGTTCCCAAGTATCTATCTCAGCAGTGGGACAAGGCCACAGACAAGGGAGAAGTAGGGAAGATTACCATTGGAAAGTATGTTGTTTTTTGAACTACATGGTGTTTATATGCTTAGATCTAGCCCTCATGATTATCAGCATCAGTGATGCATACTTTCTTTTCTGTCTTCTCCATAGGAAGGAAGGCAAAACAGATGTGAGACAGCTTCATATAATACTACACAGACTGCTAAGTGACTTTATTTCTTCCGATTCATACAGCATTTATTGTAAATTTTTTAGCACCAAGATTATTCACTGCACCTTTTTCCTTTATTTTCCCGTTTATTTCATATTCGTTACATCTCCATCACTATTTGCTGCTGTCTTGACCGAACCTCCTCACAGCAATCCATAGTTTCATCACATCATATTTGACCTTATCTGATGAATCAAAGAGCCGGCTGTTGATATGAGTAGTCACCAGGGCCTTGAATATGCTTTGTTTCTCAGGTACGCTTCAGCCTGAATGAGGAGCTGACGAACCTGGGCGCTGTGGGGGAGAAGGATGCATCACTGCACGTCCCAAGGGATCATCCTTTCACTATGCACACCGTGGGTGGACAGACCATGGCCGTCTACAGCCAGAGCGATGCAGGTCAGTCTTGGACTCGGCTGTTCCAGCCCTCATCTCTGTGTTTCTCCTGTGCATGGTACTGTCAGCTGAAACGCATGTTAGGGGTATGATTACTGTGACTGTCCCCAGGGCAGTACGGTTTGTGCCAAAGTCATATTCTCGCCAAATATGAGAAAAGAAACCAAGACTTTTATGCAGGTACCTGCAGATTACTAAATCAAACAAGTTCACACAAAATGGGCTTTACACAAACATCTGAAATTGAATTGTAAGAGAAAAGTGTTTACTCATTATAATTCAACTATAATTGAGACAGAGTAGTTTGGGTACCTTTCTTTGCCATATGTCAAATCTAAAGTTTTCACTGTGCCTTAGAAAATAGAGGAGTCTTATGCTAATTTACTTGATTTATTGACATGACATTACAGATTTAACTGTCCGTAGCGCTCTTAGTTTGTGAGGTTTTCTTGCTTTGAAAGAAAGCTGCTGTTGATAGATTCAACATTGATTGCACTGTAAAATGTATGAGGATACTGAGTGTGGCTTCTGATTAATAGACGACATTTGCTACCAGGCATGATGTGTCATACATATACATGAGCCAGAGGGATTTGCGGGAATTTGCATCAGACCCAGATCTTAAATATAGCTGTCTATAAACAAGTGTATGGTTTGATGTCTGTGAGTGTTTGACAAAAAATACTGACAAATTCGAGGACATTAGTTTTGTTACTTTTAATGTGATACTTCTATTGATAACTATCATGTGTCGGACCAATAAAATAATAATGTTGATTGAATTATTCTTTCAAGGCCTAAGGAGTAATTAAAAGAAAATTACAGTTTTTTATTGCCTCTGAAAGGGAATGAAATGATAATTCAGTGACTTTCCTTTAGTAAGATAGTGAATATACAGCAGGGTGCAGATCAGTAAATGTCAAAAGCAATTCTATTACCTCCCTGGATGCCAGTGCTTAGTAAAAATGAAATTACTGCTTCTCATTGTATCTCTGCTAAGGGTGTATGTGTGCTTGGGTGTTGTTGGCATAAAAACAAGCGTGCCCCAACCATGGTCAATTAATTTAACGCACAAATATTGACTGGATTGGAAAGTTACCAAAGCTCTATCCAAGATGGAAAGTGTGGCAGCAGTGTATAGTTCTCTAGTGAACTTTAATAATCCCTGAAGGGGAGACTGCTATGCCACCATAAAAAAAAACAAAAGACTTGCTGAACCTTTCGGTGGATCCTTGTTCAGTTGCTACTGTCCACAGGATGACTGTCCCCTGACAGAACACGCCTGAGCTTCCTTCTGGGTCTGTGCTCTGTGATGATCTCCAGAGTCACGCCAATAATAGATCCCGCCTTCTTGATCGACTCGTTGATCCTGTTCCTATTCACAGCTGGAATGTTGCCACCGCAACAGACAATGACATGAAAAAGAACACTTGCTTAAAATACCTTGATTTAAAAACGTGTAAAAGAGACCTGCTAATTTCAACCAACCCGAGCTTCCCGATGAAAAACAATATAGACAGGACTCTCTCTCCTTGGACCACACGTGCACTGATTAGTGGAGATGGGCTGTTAACGAACCAGGGGAGTGCATTTGGTTGTCACCAGCACAAAGTTATGGTATGAGCTCCCAAGCGTGGCAGGGCAGTGGAAGAGTAAATGTCCTTGACATGAGCATAAAACAAGCCAATAGCTCAGTAATTCCTGGTAGGGCATTTAACAAACTGCCTAAAATAAGGCACTGAAGAGGAGAGAGTACATTGGTTAAAGTCACCACTGATGATCATAAGAGATCATAAGACTTTGAAGGTTGTGATTAACATGACATTGGAATTAGCAGGGGGTGAAATATTGGCCAATATAACAGTGACATTAGAAAACTCACAAGGAAGGTTGTAGGGCCTGCGGATAGCTGCCAACGGTTCAGCCTCATGGTGACTCACTCGCCCTCTCTCTAATATGCGTTTGGTGTCTTTTTGGTTAATTGGTTTTTCAGTTTATCTCCCAAGGTCTGTGGTATGGCTTAGAGGACATTAATCAAATGTGCAAAATATAAAATAAATTCAGTGTCAAGCTTTCAACGTTTAGGTTTGTACGAGGAGCAAAAGCAACTTGTCGTGAATGATGACATTTGTTTCAATTATGAGTAGCAGCCAAGAGACACCGGAAAACATAAAGATAATGTTGTCATTAGGCAGCTGAGCAGACACAAGATACAGGCAAACCTTGGATTAGATTATTTCTGTTAGCAGCAGGGAAACAATTGGAACAACAAAAACACTGGAACACTTGTTTTGGTAGCTTTTAGCAATGACATATATTCACCAAAAATCAGTCATTTTATCTCTCACTATTACTAGTGTATGCAGTGCAAAAGCAAACAAAGAAAGATTGGAACAAACTGAAGGAGCATCCACAATGGACAAATGTATCCTCCAGCATAACGGTGTGAGAAAGAAAATTAAATTGCATGTCCTCCCCCCCCTTTCCCATCCATTCATATGGAAAATAGAAACGCCTGGAAGTATAACACATTACAGTACAGCAGCACCATACACTGCATCCTCTTAAGGGACCACAATGTCAAATCAACACCTCCTATAAAACTGTTTCAACAAAAGCTAAACATAACTTTCAATATGAAAATGTGATTTTGTGAATATGTTGCAGTGAAAAAGTGTTTTTCTAACAGCAACGTCTCTAGTCATTGTCAGTAAACTCTGCCTCAGAACGGTAATGGAAATTGAAATGAAAAGCTTTCTCTTTATCAGGGTGCGTCCTACAGCCACTAGGTTTATTCTATCACCGCCCTCGTGCACTTTAGATTCACCCACACTTGCATGTGGATTAATACCTCCTACATGTGTTAATGGATTTTTCTCCCTTGTATGTTTCTATTTTCTAGCAACACTAGGAGAAGTGCTAAAGTATTGGGCTTTAGTGCAGAGATCAGTTTTAATATTCAAGTGTTTGTGAATTTGGAAACATGGCATTAAGGGGCTGTTGTTTTTGATTTTTTTTAACATGTACCTGAATGTGTCGGTGTACCAGATTGCTGGTTTGACTGTGAAAGTGCGCTGGAAACCAGAAGTAGGATGATGTCTTCTGAGATGTGGTGTTTTGTAGTCTCTATCTCCATTTACCTTACCGGAGCTCGACTCCACCCCCACTCGCCCACAGGAAGGTGTACTGTTTCTGACATCGGTCTCCCACTCACTTTCACAGTCTCATTGTCACACACACACACACACACACACACACACCAGCCACATTTTATTTTACCTTCCCTGCACTATGATTTGCACATGCACTCTCACACTTTTTGCCTCACACCTACTCAATTTTTTCTGATTGTTGACACCTCGGACAGAGCAGGGGAGGAATTAAGTCAAATATGTTATCAACCATCATCGTGCAATTACTTACCTTTTGCTCAGAAAATATAGCTTTTATGTAACTACTTAGAAATGACCAAATTTACAGTTTTTCTCAGTCTCAGCTTTGGTGCTTTTCTCACATCACTATTAACATTTGCACAGCATCCTCAAAACAATTAGTGCAAACTGCAAAACCTAGTGGATAATCTGCAAAAGCACGTCACTTGCTCAAAATGGATAGTCCATTCCTCAAAAGCAAGTATTCATGTCAATGAAACTGCCAGTGTCATCAACATGAGAAGTCTTGACACCATCGTTTATGAGCAAGATTTTCAAATGGCTTTGTCATGTTTTCATTATGACAGTTTATTCTCTCAGTGCAAAAAAAGGTCAGAACTCGGTGACACGAACTGAAAATAGACAGCACTACTTGTACAGCCATTTGAAAACTACAGTAAAGTTACACATTGCTGTAGTTATGGGAGTAAGTGAGTACAAGACACTGAATACGTACGTTTCACATTTTTACTGTATATGCTCTTTGCAATTCTACAGCATTGTGCAAAAGAAAAATACACTACAGTCACTTATTTAGAACAAACATAAGTAACACCCCTTTGGTAGAGCTGTGCACAAATGTGAACAATATCACAGTACATATTGTAACTGAACACCGATACATCATGCTGGCACATCCAGACGTTCCTGTCTGTCTGGCAACATATTTTCATCTACATCACAATGGATATCATCCCTTACAATGCAGCAACTACTTTCTAACTATCTAGGTTGCTAGGGGCGACCGACAATGATTGATACCTACACAAATGGTGTCAGACGTGGCTTTTGTACTGAAAGGCTGCTAGCTAAATGTTCCTCCATTATTACTACTTTCTAACTATCCATCCATCCATTGTCTACCGCTTATCCTGTATTCAGGGTCACGGTGAATTTGATAACTAGTTCAACAATTTTGTATGTAATGACTCAAGCAATGAAATGAAGACCTATTAGTTTTATTGGGAACGACTATTCAGCATCCATAAGTATAGTTAATTTTGACTGACATGACATAAGCAAATGATAATGTTATAAAACAGCAGAGAATTGTATGAAAGCAACTGATACATGTCCAAAAGCATTTGCAATTTGTTCAGAGGAAGGAGACATTGCTATGATGTGCATAAATGACTAAATGTTCGAGGTCGAGGTTGGACTAATAGTTATGAGAAATTTCATTCTGATCTGAGAAAAGCACCACTGAGACTGAGAAAAATTGTAATACAAAGCATATCCGATATATTGTTATAATATCTCCTTTTTGCTATGTGACCTTCACTATGCTCCTTGTAAAACCTCATATATATATATATATATATATATATATATATATATATATTTGCCAATTCGCATTTGCCAATTTGGCTAATGCGAATGGAATCATAAAAACTTGCATCTTTATTCCCCATAGGTGAGGTCCTGAGGTACAATACCTCAGCTATCAAAATAGCCAAGCAGAACAAGCTAAAAATCTGATATGTCGGCTGATTGATTTTGAAAAAAACTAAACAATATATCAATTTTGATTGATATTGCAAAATATAAGAGGGAATGATAATTGTTGAATCATGGTTTTTATATCAAATTGTGATCTTTATTTTTATTTTTTTATCAAACTGGTTATTTTTTTCTTAAAAATGAACCGGTGAGTTACCTGTTAATGGGTGTCAGGCATCAAAAGCAAATTCAACTGAAACCGACATTCCTAATCGCATAGTTCTGTTGACAACTGTATGGCAAATTACTTGCACTTAAAAACAAGTGACATAAAGCTTTGGTCTACATTCTGAAAATCAGTTGAGCCTCTGAGACAGATTTGAAAAAAGCATCTCGTCCCCCCAACCAAACCCCTCCCCTCACTGCTCCACGATTCGCCGGGAGTGGGAGGGGACGAGGCGGGATGACGAGGGGATTGGATGGAGGGTACCAGCCAATGGGAGCCTTCCGGAGCAATGGCTCCCATTAGTCAATTTCTATGAGGGCCTATGGCTGATAGACTGAATGGATTTTTTTTAATTCCAAATCGTAGACCATAGCTTTAAATTGGTGTGTCACTAAACAAGGCACAGCCATTTATTCCTACATAACGCCTAAAAATGCTCTGTAATCCAGCCAGCCACAAAGTTTCTGATCTTTATAATCCAAACATCTCAGACTAGGGCTGGACGATTATGGAAAAAATAATAATCACGATTATTTTGATTTATATTGAAATCACAATTAATAAACACGATTATTCATTGCTTGAAAAAAAAAGTATTTATTGAGCCACCAAAACTCAACTTTAAATAAACATTTTAGAAAAACAACCAGAAATAAATGAGTAACAAGTAAAAAAGTAAATAAAAAATATATTAAATAACATATATAAATAATAAAAAATAATAGCAATAAAAAAACAATAATTAAAAATAAATACCCAGTCTACATGCACTCAGACTGTTTGCTTTACAAACTGAGGTTTTTGGCAGGAACACCAGTCTTTTCACTTCAAGCTTCAGTGATGAACGAATAATAGCAATACCAATGTAAAAACAATAAATAAAAATAAATAATACTCGGCAGTGGAAGTGTTTGCGTGATGGCAACACGTACCGCTTGTCCAAAGTCTTGACCGGTGTCTTGAAGCCTTGTTGCTAACTGTACCGATGGGGCACATGTCCTCAGCTAGCATGAATGTCACCGCCTCCATTATCTGTTGCAGTTGCCGGGAGCCGGTGGGATACGGAGCGGCATATGCTACGTGTAGCTGCAGGCGACACAGGTGCATTCACTGTGCTTTAAAGCGCAGTAATTTGCGTACACACCGCGCGGCGGCACATTCCTTGATAATAGTGTTTTCATGATCGTGAGAAGCCAAAGTCGAAATCGCGATCAAAATTCGATTAATCGTCCAGCCCTATCTCAGACTGTATAATACATTCCTCCACCTCTGCTTTTCAAGTATTCAATGAACCAACAATAGCAAAAGGTTGCTAGGGGCGACCGACAATGATTGATACCTACACAAATGGTGTCGGACGTGGCTTTTGTACTGAAAGGCTGCTAGCTAAATGTTCCTCCATTATTTCCTCCCCTCGTTGTTCTGCTTTGTTCCGGAAGGACCAGGTATTGATTAAGAGGTTGCTAAGCAACAGGCTTACTTGCCACAGAAGCGTTGCAGGGGAGAATAGAAAGCCAGATGTAATGCACTGCTGTTACAGTATGACTTTCCTTCAGCTGCCTCTGTGAAGCTTTCACTAAAACTTTGCTGTCCTTGAGTTGTTTTGAAATGACTCCAAACCACAGAACAGAGTGTCTTCATTAATGTCATCAACTACAGGAGTAGTTGTATCTTTGAATACATACTTTGATACTTTTCTTTTAGATGCAAAAATTCATTTTAAATAAGCCAACTACTTGTTGAATGCTAGGGTGTGAAGGGACGTTAAAATGTTCTCTACAACTTGATGTAAACCTGCTTAGCAACAGGAAATTTAATGGGAGAAAAATACATCCAGGACCAGTGGCTTCTCACTTTATAACTCTGTACTTAAGATGTGTCACAAAGCTTTGATAAAGACACCAGTTTCAACTGTACAATACTCAGCTGTTAGTCCAACAAGGAAACAGACATTCACCAGAACATAACTAGACCTTTCAAAAGGCTGATACAACTAGAGATCTGGGCTGGAATCAGTCCAAATATAAGATGTAGAAATTCAGTAATATTTGCGTAGTTTGTTTTGAAAGGGATACATAACTGTTGTGTTATTATTTCAAATCCCTTTTGTGTAGTAGCGTCATGCACAAAACCTTTGGAAATGTGCAGGCTGTTGGATCCTGTGCAGACTGTCGTAGGTGTTTTATTGAAGGAGTGTGTCTGGCTTAGCTTTGGAGGTTCATTCCAAAAGTGTGGCTCACGAATCACTGAGGGTTTAAAGAGGAATATCTCTTGACTGGATGGATACCTCTTGAAAATCATGGCTTTGCAGTCAGACGACACTAAACATACTTTCGGGACTATATTTGACTTCATTCACAATGATTTATCAGACCCACAGTATGATTTGTTGGTGTTCAGGCTGTGCCTTGCCAACTTTAATCCAATGGGAGGCTTTTAAAGTTTGCCTGCTGTCTGGGAGTTCAATCCTCTTGGGCATACTCACTGTCAGAGCTGTTGGAAGTTGTCTCCTGTTGCACTACTTTCTCTCAGCACCACCAGAAATTACATTGAAAAATTATCATTCTCGAAATATGAGTGTAGGTATTTAAATACATTTCTAGTTTTGAAGATTATAACCGAGACTAAGTATTATGAAGGCTCAAAATTTGTAATATTGCCAATTACTTTCTCTGTATTCTGAATGTAAGATGTACAGAGCATTAATATAGCAGCAAACAAGTATTTGAGGACCACGTGGTGGCAATAGATATACTCTAAATATTGAATTTAGCACCTTTTTTAAAAATTACACCTTGAGCACTGTAAAACTCCAGTAATGCATTTTGGTGTAAAGCATCTTGTTTGAAGGCACCTCGATGTTGGGTGATATGTGTTTACACCAAAGGTGACACTTGCTCTCTCTTAGAATCACTGAAATGTAGAAAATATGGTGTTACAGTTTTCCAGTACTCGGAGAGCATGATTGCCTTATTTAAATTGGGCAGGCAGATGGTATGTTGCTATGCTCTCAATACATAAACATTTGCTGTATTTTCACCAGAAAACAAGAGTCTAAATTGTTGTTTGCACCCCACAGGTTCCTTTTAAAAAACATACGGGGTCAGTTCAGTCTCATTAATAATGAATGCACAGAGAAGGATTCACAAATATATTTTGTGATTTATATTTAAGTGACTCACAAATACATTTCAATACACACACAAATGAAATCGGAATGTGAAAATGTAAAATGAATCCATAAACAAAAATAAGGTTCACAAACACATTTCTGATCCACACACAAATGTCTCCTTTTAAATAAATGTAAAATAAATCCATAAATATATGAATTAAAAAAATATTTGCAATTTTCATCAAAAATGTATTTGGATGTTGTTACATTTATATACAAACTGTTAAACTTCAATGACGCTTTTAATTTGTGAACATAGCTTTTTCTCTGCGCATTTGCGTTAGCTAACTAGTTAGCCATATAACAGACTAACCTAACTTAGCTAGCATAATATGATCCTACTAGAAAACATAACCTTATCGGTAATTTGCTTGCTAAAGCTTACCTGTTGTTAGCACATGCAAAAATAAGTAAGCAAACCATAATAACTAATAGGTAAATTGCTTTCTACATTGGTTACAAAGTACTGACTATAAGAGCTAGCTAATGGATTTAGCTAGCTACAAACTTTTCAATAACGTTGGCTAGAGAGAAAATAAAATAACTTTCAAAATACTTTTTGTTCTTTTTTCTTTTACCGAAAAGCAACGCAAAATGTGCAGAGAAAAACTGTGCTCTGGCCACGGTGAGGTACCCCTCGTGGGAATGCAGTCATGTGATTGGCTGAAAACGAGGGAGGCATCTGATTGGCTACAGAGAGTTCCTTGTTGAAAAAAATGCATTCGTGAATCCACATCCAGAGGCATCCGTGAGAAGAGGCATTTATATATAAATCACAAAATACATTTGTGAATCCTTCTCTGTGCATTCATTATTAATGACACTGAACTGACCCCATAAAAACAACAATAATAATAATAAATAAATAGAAATTTGTTTTCCCTGTAGTCAGAATGAAGCAGGGGGCTGAATCACTGTGACTCAAGGCCTGCTTTTCTTCTCAGAAAAGCATGTTTGTGGTTGCCCAAAGGTGAAAATAGGAGAGTGAGCCAGCTATTGTTTCGCAAGAGAAATGTCATCTCTGTTCTCATTTCTGTTTTGCCTCTTGAAATAAAGGTTTGTCCAACCCCTGCTGTGCTCCCACACAAGAGACACGTGAAACCCAGAATAATAATAGAGGACTAAAGTGTGATGCTCTATCTCCAGTAGATACGATATGAGCCTCCGTTAGTAGGTTTATTGACTAAAATGGTCATAGAAGAGCACATTGTAAGATGATGCAAGAGAAACATTTTTTGCCGTCTCTGTTGTGCCGCTTGCATTATAGCAATTATAATTTCAAGCTATAAATCACATTCAAAGTTTGTTGAAGTTAAAATGTGATGTCACTCGATACTAATTTTACAGAATAGATAAGGAACGCATCATAATTAAATCTTCGGTAAGCCCTGCTACCTTGTCAAGCCGTCAGAGCTGCCACGGAGCCCACAGCATTACAGTTTATCACATTTTTATACTCAGAAGGGTTTACAATATGCATTTGAAATATACAGTATATCCAGGTTAAAAAGATGAAGTGAACCACCGCAGCACCAGTGCTTTTTCTTGCCACTGACAGGCTCAGGTGTCTGACAACATCTTTCAATTCCCCGCCTTAGATGTGAAAATATTCTGGCTCTACAGTTGTTTATTTCGCCCAAACCAGATTAAATTATTGCTGCAAAAGTGGAATGATGAATCAAGATGGTTTTGGTGAGCGTTATTTGTTTTCATTTTTAAGTGTATAAAGTAAAAAATTAATTGGAGTCTGGATTTTTTTATTTGGAGAGATGCTTACAATCATTAAAAAGCAAAAGCAGAATTTGTATACATTCAGTACACCTTCAGTAGATAGCATTGGCTGATGCTGTGCTGTGATTGGCCATTCTACATTGAGAGGTGGGACTTGGCAAAATGAACAACCTCTGTACGTTAGCTGTTAGCTCCCGTGCTGCGGCAGATAACGATCAGCAGTAAAACTTAATTTCCCTGTGCGGTGGTTAAACTTAGTGATTAATTGATCTCTGGTTCACATGTGTGCCGAACGGTGGTGTAGGGGAGCTGGGGGGGATCCATATGGATCACTAATCAACTACGGTCAATTATCTAACTTGTCAAATTATGTGATTTTATATTTCTTTCTTATAATTTTCTCTTCACACTAGTATTACAGCTTCCATTTCAACAATCCATCTGTTTGTATCACGGAGTCGGGCAGCTTGTTCTGTTTTATTTTATTCCCATCACGACTGCATTTCAAATGAGGAGTCCAATTATTTCTAAGAGCCCATTTCTGTGTTTAACACCCAGACTTCCAGACCTGCACCAGTGGGTTTTTAGAGGGAGATCGGCTAGTGCCCTTTCATAAGGAGTCACCCACACCGACGCATGAATAAAAAGAATCACATTAAGACCTGTGCATATTTATTAAAAATGTTATAACAGCCCTCATCTGATATGATGGCCATTCCTCTACACAGGCCACACAGTCCATATGGTTGTATTTATTTTGTGTGAGATGGAGCAAGAAAATCTTTTAGTGTTGTGTGGGAGTATTTTACTAACGGTAGCAAAACTTGTTTCATTCGGTCTTAAAAAAGAAAATGTTGCTCACCCATTAGTGTGGCTGTCAGTGGGGAGTTGCTGCTTTGCATTGTCCAAATAAAGCCTGAGCTGAATATATCATGCTCAGATTGCCGTGCCCCAGCTATCCCAACTGGAGCAGTGATGCCTTGAAGGGGAAACAAACTGTAAGGCTGCATGATTAATGCTGCATACTGTACGTTCGGATCTGTGCAAAGTTAAGGTGTGAGACTGCAGGAGCTTCCAGTTAGTCATAATTCAGCCGTGACAGACAGATGGGAGACACGGTTTAGAAGGGGAAGTGTAGTATTTTATCACAATTTTATTATTCATCATTCATCCACTTTATGGAAAAAATGATGGATCGATATAGAATATGGCTATGGGGGGTGCCCGATAGCTCAGTGAGTTGACACCCTATTTACAGAGGCTTAGTGCTCACTGCAGCACCCCTGGGTTTGAATCCCTTTCTGCATGTTATGCCCATATCTCTCCCCTCCAGATTTTATAATATCAGCTTCAATTTAAAATATGAAAATATATCGATGCATGAAAAACAATTCCCTATACTCACCGTTTCAATGAGCCCACCCCGGCCTTGTCTCATTTTTTGTGACTGAATAATGGTTGCTGCTGCCTCTTTTGTCTGAGCTGAGAGTGGAAGTGGTCTGACCTCCTCCTCCTCCTCCTCCTACTCTGCCATTGCCTCTCTTTATGGAGTTGAAAGATAAAAAATCTGACGTATGTTGCATGTATGTCATTTTCTGGCCGAGCGACACCACACGATTAAGGCGTCACGATAAGGAGGAGTGTGTGTTGAGTTTGCCTGGCAACAGGTGAAAAGGCTGCGATGAGACCGTTGATTGTAGTATGATGAGCTTTTCTCACTGCGGTTACCACCTCTCTCCTCTTTCTAACCCCTGCACCTCTTGCCTCCCTCACCATCCCAACCTTTTGATAAGGTGTGGATCAGACTCTGGGACTCATAAGTTAAGCAGTCACTGTCGTAAAAAATGCATGAAGCTGATCTGCAATTTAAAAAAAAAAAGGTTTGATGTTGATGACCATAACGTACCAGTAGGACATCTGAACAGCTCAGGCTCACTGGGTTTATCTCCTCTTGAAGGTGTTACGTGTGCGTTGTATGTTAGTGAGCTGAGGAAGAGGTTACCCTGATGTCTGAGTTTGAAGTGGGTGTATGAGTCATGACGGGGGTGGTGGCAGCTGGTCCTACGGTTTGACGACATTGCCTGCTAGAGCAGATGGTTTCAGTCACCGTGAAGGGAGGAGCACAGTTTGAGGTAAAGTGAGAGATGCTGTTCATTTAACGGTGACTGATTGTGATGCTCGGCAACTGAGAGGTGTTGAAGTTACTGTTCCAACAGATAAAGTGGTAACAGAAAAATGGTGAATCAAACTGTGGCATGATTTTAGATGAAAGATGCAGTAGCATGCATAATAGGAAATCTATGGTCCATTATATTTGGAATTAAGAATATCTTGAATTCTGTCAAATTGATTTTGAGCCTTTTTTTTTTTAAATGTGATTTGAGTACCCCTTTTAATAAGTATGTCAAGGAAGAGATATGTGTGCTTTTCGTTAGATTTTACAATTAAAAAAAAGCTTTTTTACTTGATAACGCTATTTCAAGTTGAAGTCATCTTTTCAATCATATCTCATTGTAGTGGCGGGGAAAATTACTTCCGTTAACTGACGTTAGTTTAGGATAGGCTCCAAGCATCCCTGTATCGCCTCAAAGATCAATCACTTTCTATATTGCTGAAGTTGTAATATTGTAAATATTTTCACTGCACATTACTTGGAAAAACAGTAACATTGACGATGACACAGATCAGAGTGCAATGCAGAGATATAAAAAGAGGTTCTCCTTGAGGGAAAAAGGCAGAATTTATCTCACAGACTGACCTACTTTTAAAATGCCAGACATCTTTACTGTAACTGGGAGGGTTTGAAGGGGCTCCCCGAAGGCTTCTGCAGGGGAGTTGCTACACTGTGGTGGTATAGACAGTACACCATACTGTCAATGCAGCCGGCAGTGTGAAGAGTGAAGCCGAGCAAGTTTTCATCAAATTGTTGATTTACAATGTGTAACATTATTGTGTGATGACATTGAAAGAGTTTTATTTTTTACTAACAAATCAATAATTACCATTTATAAGTAGAAGTTAAATGCAGAGGCATCAACATTATCACTTAAAAAAACGCCAAGCTTTTAACACAGACCATCTCTGGTTAGTTGCACCCCTGACCATCCTCAGTATCGCTGCTGGGCGGCGTCAGCTATGGTGCAAAAGTGATGTCAGGATGGGCGAACCACTCTCTGATTATATAACGGTATATGCATTATGCATTTGAGTGATATAGTCAGGTTGTCAACCTGTTTCAGCAGCGAAAATGGTTTAGAAGATAAACCCGACAGATCACAGTGTAAAAGTGAACCACCACATCACCAGGTGATCGAGACAGAAGACAATAAAATTACGGAACAACACTGTTCCTGTAAAGCCGGGTAAAGGTCTTTATTCACTGTTAACACTCCTTTTAAAAAAGCAAAAGCAGTATGTGTATACATTCAAAATACCTTTAGTAGCTTGCGTAGCATAGAAGCACTAACTAGTTAATTATGTGCTAACATGCTCTGCTAATGTTGGCTCCACAGGTTTTTTGACGTAGATGCGTATATCTCCTTCCCACCTCTCCGGGTGAGGAGTATCACGATTACACAACGTTTAACCAGGACTAGCTTGCAATCTGCAAAACCACTCTGAAAATCAAGAAAAACTGAAACTATGACATGAGAGTTTATGGAGCAGAGCCGAGTTTTGCTTTTATAAAATGTCTTACGTATGCATCTATACATATTCCCAATTTCAATCGATTCTCAATTTAAATTTATAGTTATCTACTGTATAAAAGCCAACAGAAATATCACATTGTCTATTAACCACATAGCTCTTGGCGGCACCAAATGCAGACATTTTAAAGTCCTTTATAAAGTGTCTTCTGCCCTGCAAATGACTGATAAATCATACACTGTGAATTTGGATGAAGTCATAAAACGCTAAAATTGCTAGAATATTTTGGTTAAAGGGCTGTGTTGGTTTTTTTATTGTTGAAAATCCTACAGTCAATCCTACAGGCTTCCATTCAAGCCACTTTCACAGAGCAGAAACCCAGGAACATGACACCCTTAACTGGTCTGACAACTGATGTGTGTAATGGCAAAGAATATGGTGCACATAGTATCATTGTTCCAGACATGTAAAGCAGTGTTGATGACGGGAAGAGAAGTGTAAAAGGAGTAATTGTATGCAAAGAAAATGTTCTGGTTTGCAAAGCTGAAAGTGTGAGCCAGTTCAGTGTGTCACTCCCACTCATTTCTTATTTTTTATCAGATGATTATGGAAACTTAGCACAAATAATACTCCCGCCTGCCTCAGTGGTTAACAGTTACACAGTGTACCGACTGCAATTGGCTTGTGACTCAGGAATCAATGGTCATCAATGTACCTTTTGTGCTATTGGATGCAAGCAAAATTAGCCATGATCCCAGTACATTTTTCAGTCTGGCTGTAAAACTTTTCAACACTCAACATTATTATAAGCAGCATTTGATAGACTTATTACACCAAGCAATAACTCAAACATTAAAGGGTTCACAGACTTTTGCAGATACAGTTAAACACTTTCCAACAGTTTTAGTGTCACTTTTATTTGTAAAATATTCACATTGAAAAGTAATAGGCATTGTTGTGGCACTGACTTCACAGAGGCTCACAGCACCAACAAACACAGTTTATTAAGTGCACATGCATCATGCTAGATTCAAAGCCCTTATACAATAATCACGGTTCTTCGCACGTAAACTCAATTTGACCACATGATCTGAGAAACAGTTTGTTTTGCTTCAGTCTGATTTTTGGATGTGAAGTTTGTTAGTCCACCCAAAAAACAACCTCAATGCACAATGGTTTTCCCTCCAGGCACCAGAGAGGCTAATAAACTAAATACGAGCTATTAAACCAACTAAGCACGGCACACACAGTGTATAGCAACACACACACAGGCACAGACTGTAGTAAAAGCTGAATGGCTCAACAGTGTACCTCACGGCTGGTTTTGAAGGCTCCGGCAGCTGTTGACGAAGCAGCAGAATCAGTTCATGTGCAGAGACAAATCCACTGATAAAGCTGTCAATGGTCAGACTCTGTTTGAACCCATGCTTATATATGAAAAGATTAACTGTTGGCTTGACTTCCATATTACAGAGTTCTACTTTTTGTGTGATATCCAATCAAATGTCATTTAGATATCATAAACGCTAAGTTGATGTCGACTATTCTAATTATTAAATACGAGGTTACAAAGCGGTGTAAAGGTTGATGAATCACCCGCCTGAAACTTATCAAATCCCATGTTTGTAAGCCAGCATTGTGCAGTAAATATATAAACACTGTCTGGTGAGACAGTCCAAACCCACCTGTTCTTCTCCCACCCAATGACACATTACAGCTCAGCAAATGTTACACGATTTTCTAGCCAATACCTTACGTTAGCGGGGTGGATATGTAATCAGGCACTACTTTTTCTTTCTCTGCCTCACCCATTCCTCCTCTCTCTTCTCTCTGCTCCCCTTCATCCTACTTGACAAAGTGCAGGGCCTCCGCCGCCACCACAGAGCCTTTGCTGCTGTCGAGACTGGTGACCAGCTTGAAGCCTGATCTCAGCGCCAGCATCACTGTCTCTAGTTTCAGACAGTCAAGCGTGCACAAGAATGTGCTGTCCTCCTTCAGTACGAGCCGCGAGCCCGGCTCTGACTTTATGAAGTGTCGGAACTGGATCACGTTGGACGACACCACAAATTCTTCCGGAAAGCCGTCGAGGCGGCTCTTGGAGATCTGCACCAGCCGCCCTTTGACCTTGTCGATGAAGGTGGAGTCACTGCAGTACACCTTGAGGCCCTGCGACCTCTCGTGGCTATCTGTCATCTCCAAAAAGGCGGCCTCCCGCTGGGCCGCCCGCTGACTTTCCCACTCGACCACGGCTTCCACCAGTTCACTCAAGCGGTAAAAATCAGCCTCCCGTCGCAGGAGCCCTGCCTCCCGGAAATCGTCAGGTAATTGGAGCTCGCCGGATCGGAGGTAGTTGAGCACATGGCGAAAAACTGGACCATCTCTGTCGATGAACGGATTGCCCATGGAATCGGTGTGCTGAACTGGCTTCTTTCCATTTGCCAGCTCTTCCAGAAAGGAACCCTGGTATTTGACAAGGGTGGTCCGATGAGCAGTGTACAGGAACCCCCCTACGTTGATGGTGATGGTGCCTGAAGTGGGCTTCTTGAAGCTCTTGCTGGGTTGCAGCAGGTCCGGGTTGATGTGCCTCAGTTCACTTTCCATCCTTCTGAGGTTCCATTCCATTTCCAGTCACCCTCTCCAGCCTCGACCCAGCCGCCTCTGAGCTGGTGTGTCTGCAGTAGAAATCGAGGCTGCTTTTTCTCTTCTCTTTTGAATGTGGCTGCGTGAGTCTGTGCTGCTGCTGAGAAAATGAAAAGGTGTTGTCAGCCGTCGTACAGTGAGAGTGAATGTGTTTGAGAGTGTGTGATGGTGGATGGGTGAGTGCTGTCTGACAGAGGAGGAACAGTGAACTGGGAGCTGAAAACAGACCGGCTCTCTGTGCTGCTCGGTGTCCCTCCTCTCCCTCTCTCTCCGTCTCCCTCTGTCTCTCTCTCTTTAGGAATGGGTGGGTAGACAGCGTCACATTCAGGGAGGAGAGAGACGGAAAATATGAGAGCAAATAGAAGAGTATGGACTCTTTATTGCTCACTTTTCCTAATTATCGCGCACACACACACACACACACACACACACACACACACACACACACACACACACACACCACCAGATGGAGGGGGGGTTGCTTCCATCATTTTTGTGGTGTGAAACTGTCTCAGCTTGTGCGAGTCTGAATATGAAACTCCTTTTGCAGCCAAATCCATCTGGTTACCACACAGTGCTACAAGTGTGCAGGAATCTGTTTGAGAAGGAGTCCAATTTATTTCAGGGCTTTACTGCCGTGCTTTTTCCGTCTCAGGGAGAAGACGGCTGCTAGCTTTACTTATGTAAATGAAAGCAACAGGCGCTGCGTTTATATATGCACATCTTGTTGACAAGCAGTCCTCTGTTTTAGCGAATTTTGCTTGTGCATCGTACGTGTGAGCGTGCATGGCTTTGAGTTCCTGTGGAGGAAATGGTCCAATTACCGTCACAGTTGGTCTGGTCATAAAGAACGGGTATGAATTGACTTATGCTTTGGCCTGCAGTGAAGCCCCTTTCAGGGGAGCTTCACGGCACTGGTAATTTGGTACAAATGCTTCATACCAACTCAAAGTGCTACTGCGTTTTTATACATATATATATATATATATATATATATATATACATAAATAATGTGCAGGAAAAATATGTAAGGATAATATCTCTGGTTTCTGACTGGCTATAGTCTGTGATTTAAGGAAAACACAAAAATCTATGTATACTGTGGGCGACTGGATCAAGTCCAACATGTTAACACAATACTGTGTTGATTGAAAATGATCATTCTAGGAAGGCAGCAATGGCTTATTGTGTTACTTTAAATGTGACATGATCTGGTGGACTTATGTTAGAGATGTCTATTTACTTCGAGGGTGTGCTGTATTTTGCCAAATTTCATGTTTCAGTGAGAAATTACAAAACCATGGGGGAAGAAGTAGAAAATGGCACAAAAAATGCTCACGTTAAACTCTCTGCACTGTGCATAAACTTCTCATTTCACAAACACTCGGGCGGACAACCTGCACTCTGAATTTATGTTTATGCTGGATTCTGACCCCAACAACGATTCTGTTGTAGGAATATTTCAGTCCAGCTGGTTTGTAATCTACTTCAAATGGGATTTCTTTTTTGCACCAGGGAGGGAATGCCAATCAGTTTGCATAATTTATCACCACTTGCACAGGAGTCTGACAATGACAAAATACCTGGATTGTAGACCGGAGAGATGGTGTGCTTATATCTTGTATATTGTGCGTATAAGGGATGTTTATATCTCGGACTACTTGGTGGAAAAATATTGTTTATTGACTCATTTCTCTTATGATGATTTGGATGTACTCGATATTGCAGACAATTAAAGCAGGGCACTGGGAGGATTAGGTTAGATTTAGGGCTACAACGCTTTTTTATGGTCAGAAATTATTGTTTCAATAAATCCATGAATCATTTGGTGTATAAAACAAAAATATATTGGGTGAAACATCCCAGTTTTTCCCAGGTTTTGTCCTACCATCAGTCCAAACCCAAAGATATTAAATGTATTATACCATACATATCATGTACATATTAACATTTCAGATGCTGGAACCTGTGCTTTACATGCTTATCAAATTACATAAATCATTAATATACTATCTAAATGATTTACTTTTAGTCCATTAATCAACTAAAATGTCTGGACTCAAGTAAAAGACTAAATATAAAGTACCAGTTATAGTATTAGCACTTGCAGGACCTATTTGTTCATCATGAAAAGCTGAACCGTTTAAATAGAAAAGTAGAAAAGAATGTACAGAAAAAACAAACCCTTGTTCATCACCACACTGAACCATTTAAAACTGTTTCTACATGTTGCGAGAGTGACTTTAAAGGAGCTGGATGTCCTTGCTGCTCACACTGACCCTACAGACATTAGAGCTTTGTGCAACTATCAAACATAAAAGGGTGTGTGTTACTTTCTTTTCAGTGCTGAATACAAGGTCACTCACTGTTTGGTGTTTTGTGTTATTACATCTCATTGAGTGCCTCAAGCCACTGTTGTTTCTCTACCAGGGACCAGCACTTCTCACTTGGCAAACTATTGGATGAGGTGTATTCATTATGTTCCGGTCTGGTTGATGCTCAGATTCACTCTCTTGGCGCCCACAATCTTTTCCAAAGTCAGCGGGATCACACCTTTGGCCACTTCTCAGCAGTGTGGTTACAAAGTAGATGTAGAAATAATGGTGCTCTTGCATGCACCTGTTTGTTTAGGGAGACAAATGGAAAACAAGACGGGATTGATTTTTTGGGCCCTTATTTGATACTTGATACACTTTCAAATGCTCCAAAGAGAATTTGAAGTGTTACAAACGTGTTTTATTGTTTTATACAATGCATAATTTTTCATGGTGATGTTGTACAGTCATTCCAAAACACTCGGAAGATGTGCTTTGTCTCTGTTCTGCACCCAACTAGGACCACGACACTCAGTCAACGTAAGAGCATCCATTAGCGCTCATAAATTCAATTTTGTGAGTCAGATTAATCTTTTGAATCCAGAATTCCAAAGTTTGATAAGTTTTGACTCGGATCACTAAAACGTAGGGGTGTGAATCTTTGGCTTCACTTCGATTAACGATACAGTAGTTGGCGATTCGATTCAAGGACGATTTTTTCTTTTTGTAACGATTCGATTGGATTCTGTAAACCACGATTCAATTCAGTAACTTGTAACCAAAATTCTATATCCACGAAATAAACGTGCAATAATGCGAGTGAGACTATCTGTATTCTTCTGAAAGGTGAAAAATAACATATTTATTCTAGAAAAAAGTAGTCCTGCATAATATTTTATGCTGAATACAAAAATGTAATTAAACATTGCTCAGTTATTTTGAACATTTTTCAATAGACTACATGCTGGCAGGAGAGAGTGTCTTAAACGTATTAAAACATTAATCATAACTAAGAATCACGATTCATCCGATTATATACATTAATATCGATTATTGGTGAAGCCAAAACGATTCATTCTATTTATTTATTTTAGCAGATCGATTTAATAGAATCTATAGGACTGACAATCGATTCATCGATTAATCGTTACACCTCTACTAAAACGGCATTTATCTGTGCTTGTTTGTGTGCAAGAGCAGGAAAAACATAGTTAATGATTTATTTGACAGATAACACTATCTTGGAAAATAATCCCAGCTCTTTCCCCAACAAACTAAATAAGAATAAAGGATTGCACTTTGTATTGTGCTTATTCTACGCAACAGTTGTGATTCATGTGTGCAACAGGTTGCTAATTAGTTACACCTCAGAGCAAGTGCTATAAGTGGAAGTAGAATTGACTGCAGAATCATTTTAACTGAAACACTCGATTCAAACCTGGCGGGTTACTGAAACACTGCTGTATGTTTATGTGGGAGACGATCCCAGAGTGACAGCTCTCTGTCTCTGCATTCATTTTCTAATCATAAGTGAATAGTGGTATCATCATCAACAACACCAATTGGAATTGCAAACGAGGCCAAGATGCAGCAGAGAGGATTGTGGGAGGTTTGACCTGCTTTCTGCCTCCTGTTCATTAAAACTGGCTCGTCGAGCACATTCGTTAACATCAAAGTCATTGAGAAGCTGTTTGTCACAGCTGTTGTGTCTCTTTATCAAACTGACAGCTTAGGACATTCAAATTAAATTTCCCAAAACGCTGCAAGCAAGGACTCTCCTCTCCTTTTTAAAGGTGGTGAATTATTCATGGAGCTGCTCTTAGAGCTTGTGGTGTAACATTGAGTCACTGACTGCTGTGAGGCTGGCATGGCAACCACTCAAAATAGGGTCTTATATGAGCTCAGAGATGTCAATCTTGGTCTTTATTCATAATGGAAGTCTATGTACTGTAGAGGCGTTGTGTGTGTCAGGGGTGAAGTTAATCCCATGGATCAGATATCAATACATTTTTTGTCAGTGGAGCGTTGTTGTCACGTGACCTTTTTAATGTTAATGTTTTTTTTTGAGTATTCAGGTGTTTCAGTACAAAACCTTTGAAGCACTTTAGACATTTGCAGAAGAAATGTATTGCGATCTACAATATAATACATACAAGATAATAATATAATACAAGAGGATAAACACTTTTTTAATTGTTTTAATTGATAAACCCATTCCTCGAACACAGGTTGTCCAATCACAGTTTAGCAACCATGACTAGGTTTAAGTGATTAAATTTTTCTTTTCTAACCTGAGCTGCAAGGTTAGCATGGCTAGCATTTGATTCACACTGGACTAACTCCACATCTAAATGAATGGCCAAGAGCATTGGTACAAATATTAATAGTGCTCATAGGATGAATCCTACCAACTTAGGCGATCCCCTGACTCTTCCTTAGGTCTCCATTACGTTAACATTTGTGATTGTTCCATTCATTTCTAATCAAGTACCTGCTTAACTAATGACCTTCCTATCTGCTTCAGCTGCTCTTTGTGTTTGCTGCCAATAAGCACCTCAAACTGAAATGGTGAACATGGTTAAGATTATATCTGTTCAACATGTTAACATTGTCATTGTGAGCATATTGACATACTGATGTTCCCAGAGATTACACTTTGAAGGTGGTCCTTGAGATACTGGGGGGCTCTGTTGTTATAAATATTACGTAACGCACTAAGTTGTAGTCCAGCCACTGACTTTAAAAGGGGAGAAATTGCTTTGCAGCACTCTAATCCACTAGTAATGAACTAATCCGCTAGCTTTTGAAGTCTTATTTGTTGCATATGGATGCTGCTCGTCCATGTTGAAATCAAAACGAGTGGGCTGAATACAGTTAGTCATCGGAAAATTACTTCAAAGTTAATGAATGGAATCATTAAATTTCCTTAATGAAGCAGCCCCTGGGCTTGGTAGAGATGAGATCTAATGGGAAATTATATTTGGAGATCCAATCAGTGACTTCATCCCCACTCTCTTATTGCTTCCTTGTTGTCACCATGTGTAGACAAGTCTGTCACTACTGTGTGTGCACGCATATGTAAGTCTAAGTGAGTCTATTTTACTTTTTCTGTCGCGTTTTATACCTGGTAAGTGAAATGTGCAGTAACATGCATAAAATGTGATCGCTAGATCCCACATTTCTGGAGGAACTGACTGACCAAGTTATACTAACGTCCATGTACAAGTTTCTTTAACTTAGAAAAATGCATCAGATTTCTAAAACCGTGCATACGTAAATCTTTGTTTTTATAAATTAAATTATTATGAAACTGGGTGCAGATGCACAAGCTTGTTTCCACCTTAACTGTTGACCACAGATGGATGTAGTCATGAGCAGTCTTTAGACCCTTCAATGAAAAGAATTAGCATGGTTTCACTAATTATGTTGCATTGAGCAGGGTTCTCTAACAAGGCCGGAGCAGCTGTTATCATGCACGATGCTATTTATAGAGGCCGTATCATTAACCCATCACATAAACCTCTAATCCATCGATATGAGAACAGTTATAATGTAGTTTACATTGCTCATATTGAAACAGACTTTAGAACGGTTTTACAATAAAGGGACCAAATAAGACAATAAACACAGAGAAATGGATTAATACCTCCAGTGTAAATGAATAGAATGATAGTCTGTCAAACAAACCAATCAATTTGTAAATGTGTCTTGGAAACTACATTTTTGTTTATATTTTCAAGTTGAATGAGTGGGTTGACATGAGCAACACAATACTTTAAATTATGTATTTCATCTCATAGGCACATTTATTATAATTATGCCAGTAATTTACATACTGTTCATATTGTAGAGTTAAGATAAAGGTCGATTTTTACATACAGTTCATTTCACTGACAAGTACAGTCCAGTCTCCCTTTGTTAAAAGGTTTGCTTGCAGCCATTTCAGTGGGATGGGAAAAACAGATTTTATTTTTATTTGTTTGGGAGTACAGTACAATGTTTAAAAAAACAATCATTTCTTTTCTTCTTTTTTGGATTGCCTTGGATATTTTTTGGTAAATTATAAATTGCTAGTAAGCTCACTTGTGTTCTCTTTGACACAGGCCATCTGTATGTTGCTGACTACAAAACAGAAAAACGTATCTAGTCTTATTAAATGAGCCGGCTCCCCCTGGCTCCCTTGGTAAGTTGCACCGAGTCAAGATCAGAGGCAAGAGTGTGCTGGGTTTTTTGTTGTTGAGAAGAACAAAAAAATCATCCAAAAAGTCTTATTGGAGAGTGGTCTCAGAGCAGAAAGAGATGGGGTGAATAGCCTGGGGCACAGTAACAGAAGCAACTTATGTAATACGTCAGATCTTGTGTTTGTGAGATAGGAATTCTTTTTGTAGACACTGAATGGAGCTTAAGGTTGGATAACCTCCAAAAGAACAAAGGAAGAACTGCTTTGCTGCAGAGGTTTTACAATACTATGTAATGTACATGCTGATGAAGGTCTTTGGCCAACATTTGTGTATGTATTTCTCTAGCTCTGGTGTTGGATGTAGGTTTGAGTGATATATCGTGAAACATAGAAGAAGAGGGATGGTTCACCCGGAGACGGTGATGGTGGATGGAGGCCGGGTGGGCGGTGAGCTGTTTGTTGTGTTTAACATTAAGAAGGTCAGAGCTTTGAGGAAAGGGCCTTGGAGCAGATGGAGGTAAGAGATAAGCATGAGGGGGTGGAAGAGTGAACTCCTCACCCTCTCATCTGTCTCTGTCCTCCTACTACTGTCTTTACTCGACCATTTTTCTCTTCTCTATCCTTATAGAATTAGCTAAATGTATTTAATATAGCTCTCTTGTAATAAATGCCGTTTTACAAATAAAATGTCCCAAGATAACCGTGAAATAGCAAATTCATAATCATTATTTAGTCTCAATGGAGCATCTTTTGTTCTCCGGTTCTTTTGTCATGACTGCAGATTTGAAATTGGAGACGGATTGAAGATTTCTTTTGGAGACAATTTGTTTTAAAAGAGTAATTAATAATGAATTATAATTAATGTCCACTGGATACAACTGGCCATGGTTTAGCTCTGTTGTGCATCACAGAAATGATCCGCTGCAGTTCCAGCCAATGTCCACCTTAAGCACAAGGGTCTTTTCTCATCTTTACATGCTAGGTCTCCTTTTTCTGAAGTGTAACATTCACTTGTGAATGTATCTGAGTGACTATATTTACTGAAAGTTGGCACAAAAGCATCATTTCTGATAATATACTGGTTGTCCAGAAGAAAACAGATGGGGTTAAAGTAGCGGCGGTGCTTTGTCGAACGGATATAGTGATTATGTAAATGTCAATTTTAAGTGTGAAAGAGAGAAGCATAATAACTCTAAACCACACTGGACACAAAACATCTTTAATTGAATGAACGCTCAGCCTCTGAAACGCTTAGACCTGAACCACAACAGGGTCGTGATATAAACTCTGTTAAGTGAGTGAGGATACCTTGCGTTGGATTGCTTCATTGATTTGCGACTCACCGTATATTTGCTCTCATTAATTGCATTGGATATGTGCACCCAACACCTAATGTCTTATAATGCTCTTTGAACGATTCCGTGTAGATCCACTCTTCTTGGCAGGAATAGCGACAGTGTAAGGAGTCACATTTAAGGCTCAGTAGGAGGATCTCAACACGGGGATGTGCAACAACTATTTAAAGAAAATTGCTTGTAAAGGGGGATCATGTCAGATGTAATGACAATTTAATTGGAAACCATTGACAACGACCATTTCTCAGGTCAGTTATGTAACGTTGATTGCAAATCTTTATTTATGAAATACTAATTAGGGCTGTGCCGAATAGTTTGATGCTGTTGTACACCATTTACCTCTCTCACAGCTAGTGCCACAGCCTTATCCTCATCTCTGTCATGGTTTTAGTCCTCAGTCTGAAAGACGAACATTTTTTGATTGATTATTTGATCAAAAAATATACACATATTCCACTTCAATCCATACTTGTTGGCGTTTTGACATTCAAAGTGATTTTCCACTGTGGTCAACATCTTGCTAGGTGCATAACCCTCATGTAAACCATGATTTATTTATTTATTGTTTTTGTACAGATTAAACAAACAAGAAAAATGTATTTGCCAGTTAAGCAGTTTCCCCCGCTCCACTCTCTGTGTTAACCTAAGCTAACGGTCTCCTAAAGACATGAGAGTGGTGACAGTTTTCTCTGCTCGCTGCTAAAATAATTAATAAATATATTCCTTTAAGTCAAACAAGTGTTTTCTCCCGATGTCAGACTTTTAAAAATTTGTTACATTTCGTATCTAAGACACAATTAGAGATAAGAGCAAATTGGTGATTGGATATGTCCGTATGAATTGTGGCCCATTTGTAAATGAACGCAGGAGCAGCTGCCTGATGGAATTAAAATCCACCATATGGCTGCACAAAAACAGTTGTGATTTTATTGATGTGTTGTCAGCCTCAGCTTTTCCTAATCAAATAGGGAGATAGAATGTGATGCAGCCCTGAATGACGGCTGCGTAGGAGAATTAGGATCCTTCTGCTGAAGGTGTGGACAAAAACATTGATCTGGCACTTAAGAGTTTTATAGTGAAGCCGATGTGCATGAGTCTACTATTTATCTCAAGTGTTCCTCCTACTCACAGACGCCTTGAGCTAAACATGTTGCATTCACATCCAATGTTGGTCCTCTCTCTCGCTACAGTATTTGTCTTTCCATGATTGCAAAGACTATTCCCTCTTTCATACAGTGTCCCTTTGGATCCTGGAAAAAGGAAACGGCCTTATCAAACAGGGTGTTTGACCGTGACTACTGCGCAGCAGGGATGCTGGTGTGCACACATGTTTCTTGTGTGTGGGTGTGTTTTTTTTTTAGATGTGTCGCTGGCAAGTGCTCTGGCGCTCGTCAGCCAATAATTGCACATAATTGCATCCATTTGTGGAAAAAGGCAAAGATGAACATTAGTGAGATCTGTGACGCACTGACGAGCATTAGTCGCCTCAAGATTAAAGATGGACCCTCGCAGCCTCTTGATGGAATGTTCCATGACATGTGATGTAAGGTGGCATGTGATGGTTACTATGGTGACGGTGGCACCTGCATTTGTTCAGCTGTGGTTAACACTGAATACATCACAGCTTTTCTCATTAAAGATGAGGCTGGCGATATCCTCTTTTGTTGCCAACCCCCCCCCCCCCCCACACACACACACACACACAATAAATCATTCGTACTGACACAGTATTACAGTATTGTACATTATTGCACATTATGGAGTTTAAAAAAATGAAACTACATATTTTTTTTATTTTTTTTTTAAGATTTAAGTCTTCAGAAGGAAGTTCCACCATAAGAGTTAAAGACGTTGAAATATTTTGAAATATGAAACCAACATATTGTGGGGTTTGGTTGTTTGATGGTGGTAACAATAAAAAAAAAAAAAAAAAAAAAAAAAGTGCAGCAACCAGCACAATATTTTAGACAATGTTCCAAGAAAGAAAATCTGTAATTATACTACAGTGCATCAGTAGTAGTGTTTTACTAAAACAAGTAACACATGCAGTCTACAGTTTCACATTACTGTTTGAATTTGTGCATATTTGTAGTTGTTGCTCATAAATTAATTAATAAGCTTCTCCATAAATAATTAAATAATCACTTTACAAGCACAACTTCAACTAATGGAGACGTAAATAATGAATTAATACAAAATCTTTGCTACCAGTAGGACAGGACACGAACAAACACACTGTCTGTACTCTGAAGTGCCCTAAATGTAATTGTGGTTTGATAAACATGTAGTTCACATCTGTGGACAGACTAGGGAATAAAAGACGCAACAGAGCAATTGAAGCCGACTGACAGGTCTGCTGTACGGGCGTCATCAGAAAATGGCGTTGGTTCAGATGACGTTTGAGGGGGAAAGAAGTCTTTTCTCTTTTGCATGTTGCCTCTATGTTTAAAGTGGGAGACAAAATTGAGGGATGTGAGTGAGGGAAGTGTGAAGACAAGAAAGGCAATTGGCACGTGTCCCCAGAGGATTTACCTGACAGAATTTGACACCTGTGGAACTGTTTATGGATATTGTAAGAAAATGTTAAAATAAGTCTGACAGCCTCCCCACAGCTGAACTGGCTCTGTAAATGTATTTATTATCAATGCCTCGCTGTCCGTTTGGTGACCTCTACATCCCTGTAGACTTCCTCTCTGTTTTTGCCTTTTTTTAGTGTCTCCTTCTCTGCTGGTATTGTTAACCGGTGGGTGTAAATGTAGCGGCTTCTCAGACCTTTTTATGTGTCCAGATACAAACAATGCCAAATTACGCAACAATGCACAATAGACCGAGCTGCTGCCAATATAACGCCAACGCTCACCAACTGGACTCAACATTCCGATTGGTGAGGAGCAGAAGAGGCAACAAATGGTTTTGGAAAAGGTTGTGGGATGGACAGATCGATAATGGGATAAAGCACCTTATGAAAGTATTTAGATTCTTCAAGCAAATAATACTACCACATTATGAAAATAAAAGTCCTGCATTTTTAATACTACCTAAGTAAAAGGAGGTCGGTATAAGCTGAATTAAATAAAAGTATCCATTCATTCAAAATTACTGAACCTCTTAAGGGTCACATGATAAATCTGAAGGGTTATATGATAAATGGGGCTTAGTTCTGATACATGAATCTGTACTCCTTTTTGGACTTTTCTCTAATCATTGCTTTTTTGTTAACTATTTGGTCTTTTGAATTTTAAACTGTGTATGGAAGATAGAGACATATCTGTTTTGTAGACATCTTAAGAGATACTGTAGGAGATCAGAAGCCCAAAACCTCTGGTTTAATCTAAGCAACTATGACAGTGTTTTATGTCAAATGTTAATCTGACAAGTCACAGTTAATATACTTGGGTACTTTCCTCTGACTGACTGGACCAGAAGTCTCTCCGTGTGGTAGACCAGGAGTTATGTTCAGACTGCAGGCAGTAAAAAATGCGTTTTTGGCTTTTTTGGTTTTTGTTTGACTCTGATCTGAACTATGGCTGATGTGAGGCGTCCATATTTGTTTTGCCTTTCAGACACTTATATTGTTGCTGTGCCAGTTGGGATACATCCAAGCTTATCGAAAAATCTGAGTTGTGTTTTAATCACAATTTAAATGTTGACGTGAACAATGAGTTGGAAACTGGTAAAGTGCATGTGGAATTTGCCACATTTATTTTCTCTGTGGGATGTTTAAGTATAAGTATTAGTTGTGGGAATGGCCAGTCACCTCACGATTCGATTATGATTCAGAGGGTCATGATTTGATTATTAAATGATTCTCAATGCATCACGATGCCTCTCTGTTTTAGATTTAAATATAATACAAATTTTTCCTTCAAATCTTTCAACCAATTCCTATTTGTATGATACAGTTGATGTGCTACATTACTTATATAAAATGTGCAAAGATTGCCCATAAAATAATAATCAGTTATAGACAAAGCATCGCGATGCATCATAGCATGGATTATTTCTCCCACCTCTAATAGGTGTACAAGGTATTGAAACACGTTTGACAACAACAAAGTGTGGAGTTTAACTAAATAAGGACAGACAGTCGGTGTGTCTGTGTGCTTTTGTCTGAATCATGATTGAACAGCTGAGTCACTGTCTTTGTTGTAGATAAAATCAGTCTGGAGGGGATGGTGGTGCACAGAGCTGAATGCAGACCGGTCGTCAATGACAACTACATGAGACTGAAGAAGTGAGTGAAATTGTTCAGCTCAGAGACGCTTTGTGATTGTGTTTCCCACAGGATTTGTGAGACTATGATGGCTGGACCTCGGACCTTCCTGGGGGATGAGAACTTTGTCTATGTTTTATAGTTAGATGCATCAATCTGGTGCAAGTTGGAGGCTAAATTAAGAGGCTGCAACTATGAAGAACTTATTATTCTAGCAGTGGCAGAATGTAACTAAATACTTGACATACTTGTACTTGAGTATTTCTATTTCATAAGACTTTATACTACACCTACCCCTACATCTCAGGGAAATATTCAAATTCTTAATACAAAATGTAAATTGGCTAATGAACAATTATGTATTATTGCATAGTATATAGCCTAAATATTCAATATATGCAGTAATTAGCTCCACCTTATCAGCCGCAACAATAAAGTGATGCACACATTCATTTATAAATAATCATAAACCAATGATATAGGTCTGAAGTAAATATATTAGCGGAAATTGTCATCCTGCATGATGAGTATACGTTTACTTTTGGGGCTTTAATTGCATTTTAAGGCTAATACTTTTGTACTTTTTACTTGAAATGCAGGACTGTGACTGTAACAGTATTTTTACACTGTGTTCTGCTTGTTGTATATGAAGAAGAATATATAATATGAATGGTGATGACACTACTCCATCAACCAGGAGTAGGCGAGTGGAGCCGCCTTAGGTCCGAGGTGGGTTAGCTTGGCTCCCATTCCGACTCTCCTCCCTCGCACCCTGGGGCGGTCGACTGTGCATTGAATTTGGTCCAGCAAGTCTGGTTGGGTGGTCAGGAAGATACCATGGGCGGTGTTCGCCTGCACTTTGTCCAATCCCCCAATACCTTACCGGACCTCTCACCCTTTCACACAAACATTCATAAAGCGATGGCAGAGCTGCCATGCTAGGCACTGCCCTGCCCATCAGGAGCAATTTGGGGCTCAGTCTTGCTCAAGGACACTTTGACAAGCGCACAGGAGGAGCCGGGGATCGAATTGGCTTCCTTGAGACTAATTGACAATCCCCTTGAGCCACAACCACCCCACAATTTATACAGTACACTCGTATGTTGCAGCATCTCCATTAAAATTAAGGAAGGGACTTACTATTGATGGATTATTCTTAAAACTAGTTGAATAATGAACACACACATGTCAGAGCAGAATCTTTTTTTCTTTTTTTCACCCCTGGACAGCACAACATCTGTGCAGTGAATTAATTCTAACAGGAGAAGTTTGCTGTTAACTAAACTTTTCTTCCTGTTCCTGTTATTCCAGCTAGTGAATGTTATTGCTATGGCAACCACATCACTGTGGCAGATTCACTGCTACAATACAACCCAAGCCAAATACACTAGAGAGTGTGTGTTTTTGTGTCAGCCATCAAATCAGTAAGACTCATTGAAGGAAAGCTGATGTGTAATAGAGACGTCCCTCCTGATCCTCACTAGCAGGTCGCCTTCAATGTTACGGGATGGTACCACGCTGTTAGATTTATCCAATTGGTTTTCATTTCTGACTTGACAAGGAACGTCTTAACTTTCCAATCCAGTTTTGTAATCTCACATTTGGGTGGCAGCTGACAAATGTCCCTCCATCATGGCAGGCTACAGAATATGCAGGACATCAAGTTGTCATGGTGCCGTCTGTGTGTGGACACAATTCAAGAATGATTTTTTTCAAGAAAATTCAACACAAGTTCCTACTGGATAGAGTAGTATTTGCCAAACACATCCACATTTTGGAGAAGAAATAATGCAGAGAGTTTGCGTATTTCTTCCCTGATTGTCATTATTACTGATATTTGTGTTGTATTGTATTCATCATCATCATCATTGGGTTTTGATTTTGATCTACAAAAAAATAATAGAAACAGAAAAAAGCAGAAATAGGAATTCAGTAGTCTAATGCATCAGCATGCTTTTCAAATGGCTCTCAGTTAAGCTATCACCGTTATAACCAACAACATAGTCTCGGCCTTGGACATGAGGAAGCAGCAGCACTCTTTGTTGACCTCTCAAGGGCGTTTGACACGGTCGATCACCATCTGCTTTTAAAAAAGCTGACTGATATCGTCCTGGATACAGGTGCTTGTGAGTGGTTCCATGACTACCTGTCTTCCAGTCAATGTCAATATGTGAAATCACCACTTGGTAATTTGGAGGTGTCCCTCAAGGCTCTGTTTTGGGCCCTCTACTTTTTACCATCTACATGAATGAGCTAGTCCCTTCTGTAACTGGTTGCTTTGCCCATCTGTAAGCTGATGACACTATTCCTGACTGCACTGCAGATACCCCCCCCCCCCCCCCCCCCAGGCAGCTACTGACAACTTGCAGGTTTCTTTTAATTTGTTACAGGACTCTCTCTGACCTTAAATTAGTCCTTAACTCGCGAAAAAACAAATGTATGGTATTTTCAAGAGCTAGAAATGTTGATTTTACGAAACAGATGTTTACTGTTGATGGCTGTTGATGCGGCTACATCTAATTTGAAACAATTAGACTCTTTCTTTCTTTGCAAAGCTACTAGTGGTAAACTTCCTCCCTGCATCTCCTCCCTCCTACATCGGAATCCTGGTTCTTATCAAACCAGACCCAACAATTGGCTTCCTCTTAGGGTTCCTTGTGCATGCTTGTTAAAACGCCTTTATCATGCAACAAACCCTAAAGTTAGAGGTACTCCCATCTGCTACTGTTTTTAAACATTTGGAGTTTAATCTCAGCTCATCAAATTGCAACTGTTTTTAGTTTTATTTTATTTATATTTACTTACTAATGTTAATTTGTCATTTCTATTGTTGTGATGTAAACTCATCGTCATTGTAAATGAGGGAAACCTCAATGCCTTATGAGTGTTGAAATTAAATTAAATTAGCATAGCAGTGTATGGCTAATATAAATAATAAATATGGCAAGACATCAGGCTGCTGCAGAGCTTTGTGTTTAATATTTCTTCTAGGCTTATAAGGTTTTCTGTTTGTGTGGCCATCAGTTTTTAATAAAATGTGTTTTAATGATAAGACGAACAATACATGAATAGAAAGGAGAGCAGCTGCCTTTACTTCTTTGGTTAGTTTAACCTCAAGGTGCTGACTGTTGTCTCCATGCGAACAGGCACATCTGTCAGCAGAGTTCAAACTTTAATGTCTCTCTCTCTCTCTCTCTCTCTCTCTCTCTCTCTCTCTCTCTCTCTCTCTCTCTCTCTCTCTCTCTCTCTCTCAGGCTGCAGATTAAAGAGTCCACCAAGCCTCAGCGTTTGTCACAGCAGCTGCAGAAAGCTGTCACTACCATCTTCAAGCCTGTGGCCAACCATGATTTCAATGTGAGAACTGATTACAGCAAGACATTTGTGTGTGTTTGTTTGATTTACCCCCCCCCCAAAAAAAAACATGATATGACTGATCATCAAAATCATTAAGGTAAAATAATAGAAAGTAGGTCTCATAAACTGCATAGTGAATGTGTCACGCAGCAGTTTGAAAAAAAGTGTATGGTCATATTTTTACAGTTTCACATTTAGGAGCCGATTCAATTCACAGCTTTAAAATAGATTTAGATTATTTTTATTTCTTTATTTTTACTCAACACAGAGTAGTCTTCAACCTGCGAAAATATACAGTAAGCTGAAACAGTTAGTTTCAGCTTACTGCTCAAATTTAGGTCATTTGCGTTGAGTTGCCAAATTCCCTGCTTCAAACCTGTCACATATGAATATTCACTGTTTTTCTTAATTATCTATGACAATAAACTGAATATCTTTGAGTTTTGGATTATTGGTTGGACAAAATGAGATATTTGAAATATTTATAAATATAAGTAGTAGTAACATTTGTTATGGTTGTCAGCTGGAGCATGAGAAGAAGAAGAAGTCAGAGGGGAAGATGGTGAGGGCTGAGCGGCAGATCGTGTTGGACATGCTGTTCTCTGCCTTTGAGAAGCACCAGTATTACAACATTAAGGACTTGGTGGACATCACCAAACAACCTGTGGTAAGCAGCGCACACGCACACACACACACATACAAACAAACAAACACACGTAACAATATAGCTGGGGAAAAAACATGCACCTGCCCACTATCCACCTTGCTTTGTTAAATTTGAACAAATCGCCCACGGCATGACGTTCATGCCTGTTCACACATTCTTTTGTGGCTGAAATTTGGGCCAACATGCTCTCTCTCTCTCACACACACACACAAACATGGGCTGAATCGATACAGTGCAGTGGATTCGTTCCAGCCCGCAGAGAACAGCAATGTGTAGGTGCTGATGAGACCTCGAGGTCCTCTTCTCCCTCTGATTGCATCTGATTGCATAACCATCGGCTGAGTAGGAGTCAAACGCTGCACTACACTCAACACCATCATTTCTCTCCTGAAGCACTTGGCTAACACTTGAATTAACTGAACTAAAGTAACTGAAATGCCCATTATGAAAAGTCTTGACACACTGCATTCACCAGGTGCAGTGGAGCCATTCCTACAAGCTCAACAGAGACACCCAGTGGCTGTTGGAGAGTATGGTCTTTCACACGGCATCACTGAATGGTCTTCCACAGCTCCTGCTCAGTATTAGACATTAGATTTGTGTTGGATTTATGCCTGTTCAAAACGGTAATGTCGCTACAGAAATGAGAGCTCTAAACAGATTAAGAAGAAGCAAAGCTGGTTGTGTGAGTGTAAGCAGAGTTACAGGGAGACCACCATTTATTATAGGAGTATTAAAGCGGTCGGAAATCTTACATACTTACTACATTCAGGCTGGATTATAAAACGTAGTGCGTAGGATCCACGCTTTGTTTGTGTACATAGTGATGTGAGGAAATGTGGAAGTGCCATTGCTTCCATCATGTTGCCACAATATGTATACGTTCCAAAAGGAGAATCCCCAATATGGACGTCGCAGGAGCTTCACAACTCATGAGTGAGAACCCAACCAGCTGACAACCGGGCAGACCATGCAGAGGTGTCAGTGGAGATCTAGGAGTAATGGCCACCTGAATGTCACTCTCCCTCTCTGTATGTTGTAATCTGAGCTTCTTTGTGTTTTATGCACGTAGTGGGGTTAATTAATAGTTAATTTGAGCGTTACCAACTGGCTAACATGCAATCGCCGCTCTGCACTGCCCTCGTATAGTGGTGAGAGTCGATAAAGCTGTCCCGGCGTCATTCAATTTTAATAATAATTTTTATAGTATTGTATGTCATTAAAAAAAGTATAGTATGTTGAAAAAAGTCATAGTATATAGTGTCAAAAAGTCATAAAATGTTATAGTACAGTATGTGGAAAAAGGTCATAAAAAAGTTCTTGTATTGAATGTTGAAAAATGTATAGTATGTCTGAAAAGGTTTTAGTATAGAACGTTGAAAAAAAGTCATAGTATGTTGAAAAATATCATAGTATGTTGTAGTATGGTTAAAAAAAAGTCACAAAAAAAGTTCTAGTATAGTAAGTTGAAAAGTATATATGTAAAGTATGTCAAAAAGTCATAAAAATGTTACAGTAAAATATGCTGAAAAAAGTCATATAGTATGTCAAAAAGTCATAAAATGTTATAGGATACTATGTTGAAAAAAGTCATAAAAAAGTTATTGTGTAGAATGTTGATAAACGTCTTAGTATAGTATGTTGAAAAATGTGTAGTATATTATGTCGGAAAAGGTTTTAGTATAGTACGTCGAAAAAAAAGTCAGTATGTTGAAAAATATAGTATAGTATGGTAAAAAAAAAAAGTTGCGAAAGTTCTTTTTTTGTAGGTTGAAAAAAGTCAGTGTAGTATGTCAAAAAGTCAGTGTATGTTAAAAAATGGCATAGTGTATATAGTAGGTAGAAAAAAGTAATAGAACACTATGTTCAAAAGTCATATATTAAAAAAAGTAATGAAAAAAGTCACACAAAATTTGAGTAAGTAATGAAAACAGTTCTGATATAGTGCGTTGAAAAAATACAGTTTGTAAAAAAAAAATGGTATTAGTATGCCATAAAAGTCAATCAATCAAATGTATTCAAGCTGTGGCAAGTGTAAAAACACACAACAAACAAAATGTACAATAAAACATACAGCATGTAAACATAACACAACATAAAAGTATAGTACGTCAAGTCATAGTATAGTATGTCATTAAAAACATGACATATGATACTATGTACATATAAAAATGTAAAAATATACTTCATAAAAATGTCAAAAAATGGAAATACTCAAAGTACAAGTTGCTATTACTATTTAAATTGCTTTATCTGTTATGTTAAATACAAATTTAAACACAAACATGCAACCCATAAGACAGATATAGATCAGTTTTCACAGTCTGTTCATTTCAACCTTTTTCTCCAGACCTACCTGAAAGAAATCATGAGGGAAATCGGGACATACAACAGCAAGGGGACTCACAAAAGCACCTGGGAGCTGAAGCAAGAGTACCGACACTACCAGTCTGCTGAGGAAGAGGAGATGCAGACCACCTAGGTACCGGCACTTTAAATACTCCGCTATGTTAAATATGTTGCAAAACAACTTATATTCCAAATAATGATCAGAAGACGTATGTGGGTAAAACAGGTTTGATTAAGACCAATCTCTTCTTTCAATCTATTTCTTTCTAGACACCAAAGACTCGAGGCTCTCCTGCTCCACTGACAATGAACTCCAGCAAGAATAATTATTTTTATTTTGGCCTTTTGACTTCTGTTTGCTTGATGAGCCTCAACAGTTTCCTTTTTGTTCCCTATCAAGTCTGTTCATCTCAAAGTTTACACATTTTACTTCATGAATAAACGCATCAGAGCACTTTTGATGATTCCTCCCCAAACGGTGACATTTCAGTCAGGTGCAAAGCCTTGCTGCAATTAATGATGTCATTAGTTACACGTGTGACAAGATGTGTCTATTCAACTTTAGACTTGTTTATTTTTGTTATTTAAATTAAAGCTTTTCCTACTTCTTGCCTAAATTGTAGAGAAAACTTGTCAAGTCTTACAAAATAAACAGTGCTCTCTGATGAAAAAATATGCAGTCTAATCAGCTTGAACATTCAAAATGGCACCCGTGGACAGTCTATATTACAGTTTTTCTCCATTGGTTTGGCTCTTTCCTTGAAACAGAAATTACATTCTCAAAACATTCTCAAATCTCCAAACCACTTGTCATTTCTCACCAAATTGCAGTTGTCTTAGTACATGCCTCAATATCTCATTACATCTTTGCAAATGAAAGTACAGGTAGCCTACATTTAGCACAATTTCCAAGTGAATAGATCTTGTTGATCTAAACTGATTGTCGATTCTCAGTCTAATGGTTGTTCTCTGCAAAACACGTCGGCATCATTTCATTGTGTAAGTCATCACTTGCACAATAGTCTGTTCACGTTAACGTTAGTCAAAATTAGTCAAGAACAAAATACCATGAATACCATATATGAATCTCTTGGAACATTTGATAAATTGAGTACAGTAATGGACAGTCAGGTGAAACTAGAACTTGACTAACGAAGGAGGAGTTTTACTCATCTCAGATGACCAAACAGGATGTTCTACCCGACAGGTGAAATGAGCCAAACCAATGGAGAAAAACTGTAAGCTAATAACCTGTGTAACTCGAATTTATGTGGCTTCATTGAAATAAAATGAGGAAGAATACAAAGTATTTAATCCTCAATACAGATTAACAGAAAAAAAAATATCTGGAAATATGCTTCCGCCATACTCTTAGGCACTATACCTTCCCCTCCCATAAGTTTTAACTGTAGGTCTTACCCTCAAATCCCTCAGCATTGTAAGAGAATATGCCACAATTGTGAGCCCATTCATATTCAAAATATACCCTCAATCACAGGGATTTATCAATTGAACAAAATCAGGATGCTAATTTCCGTCACTATTGCTGCTTGCCAGAGTAAACGTTTTGTTTGTATCATGGGAAACATCCCGATTCATGATTGTATTGCAATAAAGGTAAAGTACAGCAAAGCAAGAGAGAAAGTGGTGGTACTAGACTTTATTTTCAAATCAAACCATAAGTATTTTCATTCAAGATGGAATCATTTAATGCAACCATAAACAAGTGGTCAGAGGAGGTCAACCGGTATAGATCATTGCTAAAATAGTATGCAGATTTAAGGAAATAAAACGTCAGTCAAGAGCTCCACTCACTGTCCTGCCTTTTTTATTTTCAGTTCAAAACTGGGCCAATCCTCAGAGAAAAAGAAAATCAAACACCGCAAAAGCCAAAAAGAAAAATGAACATTATTCATTGACCATTCGTGTTCGATTCGCTCAGCCTTGGGTATGATGCTGTGAGCCTTAATGTGAATATAAGAAATTGCAAGAATGTTTCTGGTCTGGTATGATGCAAAAATCTCGCTCCGTTCTGCTCTTGGGACCATTTGGGAAGCCGATATCGTTCCAATAGTTACTGCAAGAAAGAAATGTACGTTAATATACTTGAGGCATCTTAACTTTTCACAAAGAGTACTCAAATTAAATATTGTATTTCTGGTATAGTTAAGTGAGAAATAATACTGCCAGACTTTATACACGTGCATCCAAGGAAAATGTGGACTAGTCGTTTTTACTTCAGTTACAGGAACTCTTTGATTTTGGTTTATTCAGTTAGTGCTACTAAAGAAACATTATGGTTTAAACAAAACCTGCACCAGATGGCACAATATATTTCAATACCAGAATCTGACTACTTTCCATTCAAATGACAATTTCTACATTACTGTGACACCTGAAATTAAACTGTTCAAATTAATTAAATTAAAAAGAATAAAGTGGGGAATACAGCAGTTTTATTTTAAGTATAAAAGGGATCAAAACTGGCAGTTATGTTAAGTCATGCTTGTTTTTGGAGGGTGTGGAAGAAAAACTCTTCAGGTCCAATTCTGTGGCTGGTTCAGATGAGGTTTAATCACCGACAGCGGAGAAAGGAAAATACCGCGTTCTGTCGAATGGCCTAGCCGAGAGAGATTTATACAGAACTCTCTGGAGAACAAAAGGGACGGCGTCATGAGTGGATTTGCATTGAATCAAAATGTCTTTCTACAGAGGAAGAGACATCTGTGGATGTCTACAAGGTGTGACTCTTCTCAGTACAGCTAGACAATCACAACAGGAGCCACTCATCGGTCTTGATCAATGTATGTGTGATAAAGATGTTACGGAGACAGTTCAGGAAGGGGGAAAGCTCAAAGGGTCGTTTCATCAAGACTACAAGGGTTAAGTACAATCAAATAGGGGCAGCAGGACATTTGATGAGTACAAGAGAAAGGAATATTAGTATGAGATTAAAATAAGAATTGTACGGTAACGCATTTTCTTCTACAAGGGTCAAACTGTTAAATATCTCTTAACACAAAATACATTTCCAAAACTGGCCTTTTGCCACAGACCTATGGACAAGTGTCCCGGTAAGGCATGACTGTGGGGTTGAATGCTATTTAGCCGTTTCAGAGTCCTGGGCCTCATTTATCAGTTCTGTGCATACGATCATTCCTACGCAAAGTGTGGAATTTATCAAAATGTACTTGTACTTAAAAATGTGCGGAAACATAAGTCCAGCTCTGACGATGCTTACGTACAGCATCTTGTGGTAGAATAGGGGAACCGCAAATAGAAAAGCATTGCGAGTGTTACAGCATGCGTTAAACAATTTTAACATCCACATGTGTTCTGTATTTTCTATGACAGACGTGTAGCCTAATTGGTGTCAAAATCTATAAAAGACACCTGTGACAGGTATTTAAAAAATTTAACATCTTGCATTACGGGAAGGTTTAGGAGCGTGGTGGTTTAGAATTTGGGATTGATCAACGCTGATGTGTGTACGACTGGCGTGCGCATGTTTGATAAATACAGATTTTTTTTGTACTTGCGTAGTTTAAATTTCATACATAAGACAACATTTTGAACTTTTTACTTGCACTGTTGATAAATGAGGTCCCTGGTATGATTATTTACGCCTGTGCTACTGTGACGTTTCAGAATGTTCCACGGGAGACGTTACTCTACGGCAGATGGCCCTTGTATTTGGAGACTCAGCCGGGTACTTACGCATTTTTCAAGGAGGAGACCATCTTTGAAGAAAAGCATGAATGGTGTGATACCATCTTCACGGTAGTCCAGCAGTCCAACCATGCCATCTGGGTTCATCGACTCTCCTGAGAAGAACTGCAGGGAGACAAAGACGGAAGACGAATTGAAAGTCGGTTTTCAAAAATATGCTGGTATAAAAAAAACTGAACATTAAACGTGGGGTGCAGGGCTGACAATGTGTAGTTTAAAATATAGACTTGTCCACATCTCTCACTTTAAATAATAATAATAATCATCATAATACCTGGTAGCTGTCGAAGTTAGCCAGGTGCTCCTTAACTCCTTTTGAGGCTTCAGCCATGAAGGACTGCACTCTTTCTGGTTTGTTCTCTTCCAACTTGGCCTTCACGCTGGAAATGCAAATTGCAAGAACATCAGTGTGTTAAAGACAATATACAGCATTTCATCTCCAGCTCCTTGAATAAAGACGCCGCGATTGTCATTTTCTTGGCCACGACCTGCTGATTCGGCTTTCCCTTTCTAAGACCCACGGAATAAATGTTCTCTAAAACAGCACACAGTTCTACAAGACAGTTACTTGTTCGGATAAAACATTCAAACTTCCCTTTGACCATCACATACGTGAACTTTGAACATGGCATCAAACCCATCTCAAGCATTTCAGCACTGATACTCACCTTTTAACATAATCCTTCAAGTGCTGTATGTAGGCCTTCTTGGAAAAGCATGTCTCCTGCAGCTTGTGGTTGAGGATAATGTCCACTCCGGAGATGGAGGATGAATCGGTGCCCTCTGCCGCGTCTTCAGCGGAGGCATTGGCCGATATTAAAGCCTCATCAAAGCCTTCAGTCCTGGTGATGGTCTAGACACATTAAGCGGGGGAACAGAGGGGACAGAGACATGAGAGGGGAGAACATCAAAGTATGGTGAGTCCCAATGACAATGGGATGGATGGCAAGAAAGTTGATAGTCATACGCTCGAAAGTCAAGATTTCATGCACCGTTTCATGGTTTATTTCAATAGATGAAGTGAAGCTTATCCCAATAAACTAAAGCCCCTTTTACACAGACGATTCCGCCGTAATGGCGAGTCGAAATATGCCGTGACCGGAGCGTTAGACTGACGTCAGGGCGGAACACTCCTTGGTAGCAAGTAAACCAAATTTAAATTAACCTCAAAATAAACACTCAGCCAAACACCCAAATGCATCTGATTTTTCTTTTAAGTCACAACTTAACTATTGAAACTAAATCAGTTTTTTTTTTACATAGTCATTTACTTGTACAAAAAATGGGAAAATTATTTAAATACATTTTATTTGGAAAAACAGCACGATTAACCCTTGTCACGTGCGCGAATGATGTAGTTCTTATCATTAAACCATGAATACTATGCGGTTTTCTGTGTGACCGGAGGAGGCTGCAAAAAACCGGGACGTTAACTGTGGATGCGTTAGCGGTGTTGGCATCTCTACATCACTTTTTGTGAACATCTGTCTCAACTTAAAAAATACACAATTATGTTTTCATAAACATTGCTAACAGTTAACTGGTGATACGTCCGTTCCATTGTGTCCCTGCGTTAGACCAACCATGTGGAAAGAAAAGGGGGAAAAAAATCCAAATACATTTTGAGTATCTATTTATGACTCACCTTGCCTTCAACTTCATAGAATAGGCCGTTTTCAGTTACTTTGAAGGTGTCCGCGAACATCTCATCATCTGCGGGAAGAAACACGGTCACTTGATGAACACAAAGCAGGTCTGGTTGCGCCATAAGCCACAAGCTACGTGTATCCCGGAAGAACCATTTTAATCATTCTGTAGTAATAAACTATCGTCAACGTTTCTGTCCCGAGTCTCGAACTTTGTGATAAATATAACGAGGGGTTTAGTGGCGCGGTATCCCCGTTTTTATCCCCGTTTTTCACCCCCACCCTACTCCACCCGGTTAGCGATGCTAATGCTAGTTCCAGAAAGATCGGTCAGTCAGATATCTCACTATAAATAGGAATGCTAGCATTCTAGCTGAAGGCCGCGTACAATCTGCGCTCGAGCCTGATGACGTTACGTTAATATCGTTAACTGCCGTGTCGTTTCTCCGCTAACAGCTTTCTGTTATATATATAAATATATAGGCCCAACCCTAGGCAATACTTTACCACTTTTGCCAACTTAGTTCAATCATTGTCGAAGCTTAAAAGCTAGCCGGCCTTCATATCGCCGGTTAGCCATTGGGGTAGATTTCTTCATTTCGGCTTAGCATTTAGCTAACACGAGTTATCAGGCTAACCGTTAGCTCGCCCGTATATAGCTCTCCAATCCATAACATGACACACGAAACCGTTAAAATAACGGCCGCAACGTTAACGCTAGGTAATGAACGCGGGTGATTACACAAAATACGATTACTTACTGCTGATGACGCACTTGTAGATGATCATTTTTGCTGTTTCGGTGTTAAATCTTTCAGAGACAGAGCGTAGTCCTCCCGCTCTCTCAGTACTGGAGAGGAAAAAGGCCGATGGGGCAGCGAGGCACTGCATTTACATCCTGCTGACGTCTTCGTGGGTCGGTCTCTGGCTCTGCCGCTGAGCTTTGCTGCCATTTTGACATGGTGGCCGGACGTGGTACTACGCCTACCTACTCCAGCATCTATCCATGAGAAGCCTAAATTCTACTGGGACAGACAAAGAGGTTATGAATGATATACACACACACAGTCCAACTTCCTTGCCCAGAAAAGTTAAAGGGATACTTCCCCAGTGTAAACATGAATATGTATTGAAAGTGGGTCATATATGTAGTCGAAATGTAAAATGCATGACCATTCAAAAATACTAGTGGGTTTCTAACGATACAAAGCTTAATGTGTGAAGTCTCCCCTTAACGTACACCATGTATAATGTTTCAATTAGTTGAATGTCAGTTTGGATTTTGATTGGGATGGCTTTTTCATTTATATCATCTGTAAAATATATTTCAATATTTCCTAACACAAAGTCCCAAACACTTAATACTTCTTGTGAACTAAGGGATCTCTCTGTTTGGCTTAAAAGTAGTGAAGATCAAATATATTGAGGCTACAGTTATGTGGATGTGTAAAACTCAAGTTCTTAAAAATACTAAAAAAGTAAATGAACTTGAAATAAGTTAAGAAGAAACATCAGTGGTCGAGCTGCTTGCAGCACATCCCCATAGGACTACAGCGTACGTTTCAAAGTAGACATTTAAATGTTCAAATCAATTTCAGTGACCATGCATGCAGCTTGTGTATAGGTGAGGAAAAACAAACATTTACAAATAAATGTGTTAAACATCAATCCATTACTTGTGAAGCAACTTTATTTCTCAATTAAAAGCAAATTATTTAGGTACAACAAGCACAATTTCAACTTAGTGATGATCTTAACTATAACGGATTTCCTCTGAAAAACCAAACCAGATGTATTGCCATCATCAGAGTTTCTGTGGGCCAGTGTGAACGCCACTCAGACAAAAAACATAAATGGGAGAGCCCTGCAGTAAAAAGAACACGGCTTCAAACCAATGGGTGCATTCAAACAACAACCTCATCTTTCAATTATAGTTAAGATGTCCTAAAAAAAGGAAAAAATACCAGAGTGGAGTTTACAAAGAGGACCAGCACATTGAAATTGAGCACATGCAAGACAAAAGACAATAAAAAAGTAGTCCATGTACATTTATACACACAAAATAAACATGAGAATTTATTGACAGATGATGATAAAGATGCAAGTGCAACAGAGCAAAAGGATACTATGTTTACTCCAAATGCCTCTTTTTACATATTACACCATGTTTCCCATCTGTGATTATGTTATAGAATAGCAAAATAATTTCTAATCCCAGACTACTGGAGCCATGTTTCTACGAGACTCTCGATCAGTAGGCCTGTGATCAGAATTTAATTATCAAATGTCTAATGACTGTGGATTCAGTTTTAGCAGGAGAGTATGCACTGCAAAGCAAACACATCATCATCCAACGTCGTTTTTGACCATAACCAAGCTGTACATCTTGATCCTGACATTTAAAACGCTACAGCTGTCCACAGTCTGTGATGACCAGTTTCTTTGTGGGCTTGCCACTCTTTGTGCCCAGCTCTCCCATCTGCTGCACCACATCCATGCCGTCCCGAACCCAGCCAAAAACCACGTGTTTGAAGTCCAGGTGTTCGGCTTTCTTCAGGGTGATGAAGAATTGCGAGTTGTTGGTGTCGCGCCCACGATTGGCCATCGACAGGATGCCCGGCCCCGTGTGCCGAACATCGAAGTTCTCATCCTCAAACTTGCTGCCGTAGATGGACTTTCCTCCTGTGCCGTCATTCTTGGTGATGTCACCACCCTGGAAGACCAATGGGGAACTTGTCAGTAATGTTACATTCGGATATGCTACTGAAAGTATACCTTCCTTTTGTGAAATTCCCATGACACCAAACTATCTGAGAAATTATGTGGGGACTGCTGCTAAATTTGTAAAATGTAACTGCCTTGCAGTAATGTTACGTTGGTCACTCAAGTGAGGAAGTGTATGTGATGGGAATTTTTCATTTAATGGTTTATTATAGTATAATTAGTAGTTTGAGTAGTTTTAACTCATACTATTCCAAGTGTCATGAGGTTACCTGTATTCTGCACTTATGTCATGTCATGTGTTACATGAGTTGTAAAATGCATCTTGTGACATCAGCACAGCTGGCAAGTCAATATGGATCTAGCCCCGATCTGGCCAGATAGTTTGCTCTGAAGCTGTATGTCGGTGATGCGGTCCGCTTGCACACCCTGTTTGCGAGGGCTTTGACTTATTAGACTTTGTCTGCTTACAGTCTGTCTGTAGCGACTGCTAGCCTTGTTGGACTCTTTATTTAATAAATTACTCTAAGCTCTGTTAGGAGTAGTATTCTTATTTCTCATCAGGAAATCACAAACCGATTTCCACCACAGTGTAGACTCACATTAATGGAACGTTGTCCATCATACATTTTAGGATAGTCTACGATGATTATGTTTAAATTAATGAGTGTTGTGTATTTCTTATAACATTTTCCTAAAAAGTGACAGAGCCCTAGAGCTGAACAACCACTCAACCGGAGCAGACTCTGTGAGAACGGGGTGTAACGGTACATGTATTAGTACATATGTCTTAACTGATACAGTAACAGTTATGGTCAAAGAGCAACTATTGAATGATCATTTTCCTGAAAAAAAAAAATATATATATTTTCTGAATTCTGAATTGAAATTGTGTTCCCTTTTGTAACCCTAACATACCGAACCATGACACAAAAACATGTAACAGAGGCGATCCACAGCAGATTTCATGACTGATCTTTAACCATGTGGAAACCCAAAATGTTCACACCACAGATGCTGCTGATGATCTCGTTAAATGCCAGTACATGACATGTCATATTTTAAACATTGGCCCAAACTGGCGAATCACATCTTCAGAAAAGGCTGATTCAAACAGCTCTTTTGAAACTAAAATATCTGCTGGAATGCATTATGCCAAGAGTAGATTAAGCGTTGCAGTCACAGACGACTACAATTACAGATGAGAGGAGAGCATCAATTTGTCAACATTGAGAAAAATCCACATCATAGTCATAATCTTGTTATCTCCTCACCTGACACATGAATGCTGGTATAACTCTGTGAAAGATGGAGTCCCGAAGACCGAAACCTCTCTCGCCGGTACAGAGAGCCCTGAAGTTCTCTGCCGTCTTGGGGACAATATGGGAGAAAAGCTCTACGGTGATGATGCCCAATGGTTGGCCGTCGCTTGTCACTTTGAAGAACACCTGGGGATTAGTCTCTCTGGAGTGCTCTTGAACTCGAGACATCTGTGGCGAGAGCATACATGAGGCATCGCCTTCAGTTTGGCCCGAGCGGCTCTGACATTCACAGAAGGTCTTCTTAAAGGATTCGGCTATTTCAGCGGTTTTGAACTTAGCCGCCAGCTGTTCCACTTCACCGTCCCCATCTGGAAAAAAGAGGGGAAGACAAGAGTGTATTAGCAAGAGGACAGCTAAAACCCATCAATACAGGGCCAACTTTTTTCAGGGTAATTTCAGGACATTTTCATTGATGATTTAGCTGGTATGACACACAGGAATCACACCGTCCTCTCTGTGGAAGTCTGAGTCTGATTTAAAAGATGTACAGTCGACGGCTATGTCTAATCAGTTAAGAAAATATCTCTTGTGATTATTTAGCAGTTTAAAACAACGTGGAGGGGAAAAAGCAACGTTATGTCATGTCATCCAAACTGCATGTGCTACCATGTGATGTGACTTGAGGGGTGTTTACAGCGTTTCCACAACAAAACCAAGAGCAGCTTATTGAAAAATACTCTCGTCCATCGACTACAATGAATGTTAATATGACCCTGAATGTAACCCTTTCACATTGCAATGGTAAGTTTTTTGGGGAGCATATGAATGATGACATGTTAGCACAAAGGAACGAAGGATTTTAAGAGCAGATCTTAGTCTCATGTTATACACCTGCTATTTGTTATAGCAATTAAAGAAAGTAAGACATTAAGGTAATTAAAATGCAGCTCATCAATGAACAATTCTAAAAGTGAGCAGTCACTGGATGCTTCTACAATAGCTAGCTCATTAACATCAGAACAAAAGAAGAACAGACACCGCAGTGCAGACTGTGTACCTGAGTAGTCTGTGGCAGTCCAGACCAGTGCGGTCACCGAGGTGTTCATGGGTTTGAGGTCCATCACCTGTGTGATCGTGTGGTTGGCACAAACCCTCAGCACCTGCTCTCTTCTCATCAAGATTCGATAGAAATGTTTGGTCGGGTGGAAGAGGATCTTGAGGTCACCAACGCCGCGCTCCTTCCATTGGCCTAGGTCCCGGTCCCATCGGTACAGCCTGGCCCGCTCCTTGAACAAGATCTCCTCATCCTCCTCTCCCGACTTTGTCTCCACCTGAGAGATGCACAATTACACAAGGATGAAGCGTGGTCCTGTACCTCAGTAATTTATCTAATCTCGGCATTTTAAGGTACCTCTGGTAGTGACACTATCGGCTCAAAGTGAATGTCCACATTGTTAGAAGCGTCCTCTTCATCGCTGCCCTCCTCACCAGCGTTGTTTTTCGGCGCAGAGACCACTTTGCCCCCAAATACCGCTGCTCCAGCGTTTGCCCATGAAAAGTTGGAGTCTTCGTAAAAGAAAAGCAATGAAAATGTGGTGAGATATAATTTTATTGTGATGTATTGGTAAAGACTAAACAAATCAAAAAATGTTGAATAATGTAAATGTTGAAGCCAACCTTGAGCTCCAAAAGCAAAAGCGTCTGTGTCTTTGGCCAAATCAGCAAACGAGAAGCCTCCGACGGTGTTGAAACAGAAGCTGGAGGAGCCTGTGGTGGATGAAAAAAGCTTTCATGAAATGCTGAATTGAAAGCAGTCTTTTTTTAATTCCAATGTATGGACACAACATGAACACTGTATGAAGTAATCTGAGGCTCTTCAATCTATCAAACTTGAGCAACGACAATGTGAAAATATATTATACCTTGAAAGCTACAATGAGAAACTGAATATGGTGTTGATGTTAGTGTTCCCTGTGGACAAATGGTATTCTGAGCACCAGAAATGCCAAACGTTACTGCAGCAAGGTCTGATAGTCGGCCCCATTTTGTTCTAGTTCTCCCTTCTCTCCAGCAAGCCCTCAATATGGCCTGGGCCTTTAGCACCTTGGTGTTGGTGTTGGCAGCCAGCAGGGGCCGGTAGAGCTTTGAGGTATACTAGTATAATTAGCTAAATGGATTTATTGTATCAAAAGGAGCAACAGTGGGTGCTACATTTCATTACAATACCCTAATCCAGGCAGCAGTGGAGCACTCAGACAAACCTACTCTGGTGAGCAGATCAAGACACTAGTAAACCAGCGATTACATGAATGGTAAAAACTCCTGTGAGGATGGTTGTTGCAAATTTAAAACACCAGTGCTAGTGGTGGGAAGATTGAAATATCAATATATCGCGATACTCCCTGAGATCCATTATCGATACACGGGTGCCAAATACAGATATTAAAAATGTTTTTTATTTTTTTAAATCAATCAATGTTTATTTTTTTTTAATTAAAAACATGCAGGATGCATGTTCTGGTTCCATGCATTAAGCCTGTTACCCTGTTCTTCAGGCCTTTTGCCAGTTTGTGGCTATTTTGGAATGATGTTCAGTCAGTGTGTGTTAAAGAGGGACTAAGCTAAGACTCTCCACTTTGTTTCACAAATTCTGCGAAACTGACACCACAAAGCAGTGAATAAACACAGTACACTATTAATTCCTGCTTTTGACTTTTCACTGGTATTTTTTCTCCTACAGATACACAGATATCGAGATGCATATCATAGATGATTTCTTATGCACTATATGGTGAATCGTGATATCGTTATTGTGGGCAAAAAGCGTGATATTATCGTATCATGAGTTACTCTGTGATTCCCACCCCAGCCCACACATAACAGGTGGATTGACAAAAGATCTGCAGAAAGGTCTGCAGTTATAAATAGCAAGTACCTTGATAAGATGTAACCACAGTCCCAGCGTTGGACTCCGGTTCTGGGCTTTTCTTAGTTGACAGGTCAATGGGAGAGCTGCTGCCAGGAGCTTCACTCCGAGTCTCGGTTGGCTGGTCTGAAGTCTGCTCCTCCGGTGTTGACCTGCTGCCTGCAGCTTCTGTGGTAACTGCAGCTTCTGTGGTAACTGCAGCTTCTGTGGTAACTGCAGCTTCTGTGGTAACTGCAGCTTCGGCGGTGCCTGCAACTTCTGTGGTAACTGCAGCTTCTGTGGTAACTGCAGCTTCTGTGGTAACTGCAGCTACTGTGGTAACTGCAGCTACTGTGGTAACTGCAGCTACTGTGGTAACTGCAGCTACTGTACTAACTGCAGCTTCTGTCGTGTCTGCAGCTACTGTTGCAGCTACTGTGGTAACTGCAGCTACTGTTGCAGCTACTGTGGTAACTGCAGCTACTATGGTAACTGCAGCTTCTGTGGTGTCTGCAGCTTCTGTGGTGTCTGCAGCTTCTGTGGTGTCTGCAGCTTCTGTGGTGTCTGCAGCTTCGGCGGTGCCCGCAGCCTCCGTGGTGTCTGCAGCCTCCGTGGTGTCCGCAGCCTCCGTGGTGTCCGCAGCCTCCGTGGTGTCTGCAGCCTCCGTGGTGTCCGCAGCCTCCGTGGTGTCCGCAGCCTCCGTGGTGCTGGATGACGGACCTGATGTTGGTTCTTCTGGGGCTACAGCAGCACTGCTGGAGGCCTTTTCAGCTTGGTTTAACTGGGCATCCTAAAAAAGTTAGATATACAGTTACTCTCTTGATGCTACATTAACAAAAATAAATAAATAATACCTGGTTATGCACTGATCAACGTTGGGCTATTTTGTTTCCAAGACATGAAAGAAAACATCCAAAATACACAGAAGTGACTTTGACTTTAGATTTCTCAATTCATCAAATAAAGTTAAGTTTTCCATACACATCTTCAATTGCTATTTTCTCAAAATTCTATTTTCTCTACTTTCTACTCGCCAGAACATACACCAGTTACATACACCACCTTTACATTTTCATTCCCATCTATATTCTGCTGTTTTTTACAGAGCAGTTTGTTCATAAACAATTTTAGATTTAGATCACAATTTATTCCTAAAAACATGGCAACATTTGATTTTTTTTAACGGTTGATGATAAAAAGATATCGAAAATTCACCATGTAAAACCATTTGACTTTAATATGTCAATATGAAATTACATTTTTTTAACCTTGCTTTATCCAATGTTTAGATTTCTGATAAATATATGCAAATTATGACATATTTAACAACACCCATCACTATATATGAATGCAGTAAAGATGGCCATCACCCTGATGGGAGTAGAAACAACCTTGTTTTTGAAACTTGGCAGCCGAACACATGCGTATGCTGTGTAATCTAATGTATTTTGATGCGTATTAAAATGTATTATCTTGCTTAATTCAGATAGTTTTCTAACTGTTGTGTCCATTACCAGGTCTTGATGTGCCTTGCGGACTTCTGTCTCAAAGTCTTCATGCTTGTCGTGGTCTGGGTCGCTGTCTGTGGTGCTCAGGCCACAAAAGAAGGTGGGTGGAAGTTGGAGGCTTTTGGCCTTCTCCTCCTCCTCCGGCGTCGGCTTCTTTTCCCACACCACCTGGCAGTCTGGCTCTGAATGCAGTACACACAAGTTTAGGGCTAAAGAATGACTGGCTGGCAAGCTGAGCGCTACTTTTGACTAGGTCCGCATACTTTGCCGTGTAGTGGATAGTGTATTAAAAAGATTCATATTTATCTAGCCCAGCCCTAAAACGTCTGCGAAATATATTAAACCAACAGGGTAGTTGATAAATGACAAAAGGGCAAGTCATTGAATAGTGTGGCATAGATATGAAATAGTGGGACAGGATATGACATACATACCATCACCACATGCTGCAGCGTTTTTCTCGGGAGGATCAGGGTAGAGTTTTCCATTCAAGGCGTTTACTGCTGACTCAAAGTCCTCATCTGTAAAATCAAAACACATTCAAAACACTCCTAAAATACTTTTATTTTGCCATTAAGTGCCATTAATGCGTTTTACTGAAACCTCTTCTTGATTTACACTTATTTAACATATATTTTAATTCCAATTACTTCAATAAAACAGCACGATTAAAGCACTGCAGAGCTTTTTCACCTCTTGAAGAGGGCATGGTCTTAGTATGCTTTAATGAAATGGGCCGGTGGAAAATTAATAAAATACGACGGTACCATTTGTAAAATGCAAAATAGAAATCATGTAAAATGAAGCACCAATACAAATTAAGTCATACGAGTCTCTTTAGCTACCAAACACTTTTACACTCTGGTTTCTTAACGTTTTGTCTCACCATCAGTTTGTTCGTCGCTGGTGTAACCTGGTTCATTCTGGTAGCAGAAGAAGGTGTGAGGCAACATGAGGTTCCTGGCTAAAGCCGCCTGTTCAGCAGTGGGTTCCCGGACATACACAACCTCCACATCCGAGTCCTCAGCCGACCCTGCACTGCCTCCCTCTGCCTGAGGTGGCCCTGTGACAAACAGATACAACAGAAGTAGAACAATACATATTGAGCCTGGGGAGGAAGAGAGATTTTTTTAGCTAATTATACTAGTATACCTCGAAGCTCTCACATATTGAGCCTGTTAGTTCCACACAACAAAAGTCATGCACAGCAAAAAAATAAATAAAATAAAAATGAATTGCATGCATTTGATTAACAAATCAAAGAAAAGTTTTATTAAGGGAACTGTTCTGTAGGCAAATGTAATTTCTCACTTTATTTGACAGACTGTCAGCATTAAACGCCTGTGCTTTAAACCTAACTAGCATTTGCTGAGGTGCAAATCACTACCAGAAGCCAGACTGGACAGGGAATTGCATTTCATGCTGTTGCTACACATCCTGCACTAAAAATGGCATGTGTGACGTTCGCTCAGTGCATTCCTCTCTGAGGGAACGCTCTCCGAGGAATCTCCTCAGCTCACCTTTCCAGAGACATTCACTGATGTGTCTCCTGTAGCTATACAAACCTCTAGCCTTCCGGCTATTGAGGAATTAAATGGTAACAGATCATTAACCACTACAGAATTTGACTAGTTATTACACTACCATTTATTTTAGCATCATAGCATAGAAACACTGTATAGACTAAATCAACAGTTAGCATTTTACACAACAGCTATTTAAGAGCCGGACTCCAACAAGTGTTGGGGGGAAAAAACAACCGTATGCGATCTGTGAACTCCAATATCATAAATGAATATGGAATCATAACATAATTATATGAAAAGATGTATTGAAATATTGAATGATAAAAAGGTTTCAAGGAACTTTGATTCTAAAGATAAAATATATACATTTAATTTGATCTAGTTCTTAAACTAATTTATATTAATTATTTAACTGCATTTCCACCATGACCTGATGAATTAGCAGATATAATCCCTCCTGTGTCAGACATCATCTGACATAGTGCTACTTTGTTATTTAAATTATTTTTAGAATGAAAACTGCACCTCCACACACTGGACATGCAAAACATTAGCTTCAATGTTGTTTTCCACTCCGTGCATCTGGGTTATTTCTGTCTAGTGACAAGGGCCAGCCAGGTGACAGCTGAGAATTGTTAACACACACTGTGGTGATGAGAGTACCTGGGGGTTCAAATTGGGTGGTTGATGTGCTGGTCCAAAAAGCCATTGGGTTATCTTTGAAAAGCCTAAAATCCAGCCCTAAAGGATGATGCGTCATTGGGTGAAGAGAAACTAATTGTGAGGCTGGTAGCATAATCATAAAACTGCCAAAAATGGAAATGTGATATATGTGTATATGAGTGTGTGTTGAAGGAATTGTGTTAAAGCTCTGAGGGTATGCTCAGCGTGTTCAAACTTCCTGTAGATAATTCACTGTATAGTTTTACGAAAAAGGTACAGAATAGCTTAATAAAATTTAACAACATAATGAAACAATGTATGTAAAGTTGCAACATGGGATGGAAATGGGAAATCCATGATTTTAAGATAATTTCTGTTTGATAAAAGTTTGCCGTTGGCTGGTTCAACTAAGATGAAGATTGAGCAATGAGATGCAGATGGAACAAGACAATGGAGTAAAACTCAAATGAACAAAAACAGTTGTGATACCCTTTCAAAAAGCAAATCAGACAAATATTGAACATATATATAAATGTTTACCTTTGTCTGGGATTTTGAATGCAGGTGAAGCCTGGTCAGGACATCCAGGATCTTTGGCCTTCAAACCGGATGCAGATTCCTCAGTCTCCGAGCGAAATTTAAGAGAGCCAAAGATCTTCTGTAGGCTTTGAGTGCCAAAGACAAACTTAGGGGGCGACACCACTGTCTTTGAGGGGTTGACTGGACTTGGAGAGCCAGCTGCACATGGCTTAACATCAGGGGAAAGCTCTGTGCGTTCCTTTGTGGTCTCTTCCAAAACAGCGATGGCTGCCTTCCCACACACAGGTGTAGCAGTAGGTGTCTGTGCAGATGCTGTAGCGTCACTGTCTTGAGCAGGGGCAACCCCAGATGTCACCTGAGTCATGAGTTCCTCCATTTCTTGGGCAACCTTGGCATCTTCAAACACCTGTTTAAATGTGTTTGCAGTGTCCTGCAGCTTGAATCGCACAGCCAGCTGCTCCATATTACCCTCTACTACTTCAGCAAAGTCCAAGGCACTCCAGACCCAGGCCTTCTCCGCGCCCTTCATGGGTTCCAGCTTCATGGCTGCTGTGATCCTGTGGTTGGCACAGATCTTAAGCACCTGGTCTCTCCTCATTATCAACCTCACTCGTTTGGTGTCATTATTTTGCAGGATTTTGAGGTCTCCGATACCCCTTTCCTTCCACTGACCTAGTTCCTTATCATAGCGATAGAGTTTAGCCCTGTGACTAAAAACCACCCGTTCATTTTCCTCTCCTGTAGAAATGTCCACCAGATCAGGCAATGGGACCACAGGTTCAAAGTACTGGCCATCCCTCTCCTCATCCTGGGTTACATCCTGCTCATCATCAGTACCCACTGAGGCTCGGCTCTGGTTAAGCTTTGCAGGAGACTTGGAGGGGCTAATGCCAGGTTGGAAGCTAAAACTGAATCCACCAGTGGATTCTCCAAAACGGAAAAGGTTCTTTCTCAGGGGGCTGCTGGCGATAGGAGAAGCATAGACTGATGAGTCAGCAGTATCATCTAAAGCTTCTTCTCTTAGGTCGTAGTTATCCCATTCCAAGGTGGGGCCGGTGGTTTCACCGTGAGGCTTGATTACAAGGTTAGAAACATCGCCGGATGTTGTAACGTCTCCCTGGCTGTCATCATCTTTAATCTTTGTTTTCCCATCTGTCAAAAAGGATTTCAGGTCTTTTAAACCGGACTTCATTTCCTCTGCTTTCTGAATGAGGTGTGCTGTTCTGCCCGTGTCAACAAGCTTGTGGGGGGTTTGTAGGGGGATGTCCAAGAGAAGCCTCTGACACTGTTCAAACTTCTGCTTAAACTCTTCAGCAAGCTCTGGGCTTTTAAACTTCGCAGCCAGCTGTTCAAGTTTAGCATCCCCATCAGAGAAGTCATTGGCCATCCACATCCAAGCCTTATCTGAGCCTGCCAGGGGCTTAAGATTCATGGTGGTGGTGATCCAGTGGTTGGCGCACACCTTCAGAACTTGCTCTCTTCTCATCAGCACCCTTAGCCTGCCATTAGAGTTGTTTTTCAGGAATTTAAGGATTCCTACACCACGCTCTTTCCACTGACTGGTGTCCAAGTCAAATCTGAACAGTTTGAGACGCTGAGAATAAAGAACCTGTTCATCCTCCTCCCCTGTTACCAGGTCCACCCTATCAGGCATCTGGACCACTGGTTCAAACTGGATATCGTCATTTTCCTCTGTTTTATACATGTCGTCATCTTCCAGCTCATGTGTGGGAGCGGTCTTGGTGGGGGTTGAGAACAACTGTCCACCAGCCCCAGAGAAACCTTTGAAATTGGGGTCATTTTGGCCAAACTGGAAGTCTCCATCAGAGGACTTTGCCAAGTCTGCAAAACTAGAGGTACTGGTTTTTCCAGCAATTAATGGATTTTGGTCCATTTGGTCCACAGAGGGTGTAAACTCATTTTCTTTCTCAATGTGTTTGTCAGCAATGCTCTTCAGAAAACTGGAGGCTGACCCTGTTGGAAGCATTTCATCCTTAGTTGAGGGAGTTTCTTGGGCAGAGTCCTGAATGCCAAACTTGAAGCCACCAGTTGGAACAGGCATTGAGAAAGAGAAGCCTGAACTCGAAGTACTAGATCCAGACTGAGGAGCTTCGAAATTAAAAGAAGCAGCTGAACTTTTTTCTTTGTTTTGACCAAACTGAAAAGTGCTGCCAGTTACAAAAGGCATTGTAAATCCAGTTCCGACAGGCTGGCTTGATGAACTTTTGCTTCCAAATGTAAAGCTGAATGTGGATGCCGAAACACCAGCGCTGGTTGTGCTTTTAGCATTGGGATTTGTAGTCTGACAGGCCGCACACTTACTGTCAGAGGCTTTGTTTCTCACCAGACAAGCGTCACAATCCCATTCTCCATCCTTCATGGAAAACATAGCTTCTAAAGAGGGAGTGGGATGTGGTGAATGACAGGAAACACACTCAGCAGCTGATGCATCATTTCTGACCAGGCAGTTATTACAGTCCCACTGCCCATCTTTTTTTGACAAATCAGATGCAAATCCTGACATTTCAGGCAGATTTGATGCTACTGAATCCACCTCTGATTTAGCAGAAGGGTTGGGGGCTGTACAGGCGACACAATTGTCAGCAGAGACTTCATTTCTTACTTCGCATATATTGCAGTCCCACTGCCCAGGCTTCTGGCAAAACTGGGCACCAAACCCAGCATCCACAACATCTATAGAGGGTGTATCTGCAGCTGGTGCAGTTTGTGCTGATGTACTTGTTTCAGGTGAGGCTTTAAGAGCTTTACAAGAAACACAACTGTCTGCAGAGGCCTCATTCCTTGCTTCACATGCATCACACTGCCATTGCCCTTGCTTTTGGCCAAACTGAGCCCCAAAGCCAGAAACAAATACACTGGCTGTGTCAGCAGGTTTTAAGTTGCTGGTGCCAAATGTAAATGAGGAGGGGATCGATGCTCCAAAAGCACCAAATCCAGTAAATGTAGATCCAGAAGTGCTGTTTTTTGACGAATCTGTCCCAAATTTGAAACTAAAGGGACTGGCTTTGCTTTCACCAGCAGCCTGAATTTCTGGCTTAGAAGAAGAATTAGGATTGGCAGTTTGACAAGCGGCACACCGCATATCTGTGGGTTTATTTCTTACACAGCACATGGTGCATTCCCACTCCCCATCTTTAATTGCAAACTGGGCTGCCAGAGATTCAGAACCACTGGAGCTTTCCTCTTTCTTCTCCTGTTGATCAGGCTCTTCAGCTGATTCGCGCAAAATGTTCTGGGCTTCCTCAAACTTAGTTTTGAAAAGCAATGCCTCGTCTGCTGTTTTGAAGCGGATGGCCAGCTGTTCGGGCTTAGGCTCTTCATCTGCATAATCAATGGCATTCCAGACCCAGGATTTGTCAGAGCCAGCATTTGGTTTCAGCAGCATATCAGCATTGATGTAGTGGTTTGCACAGATCTTAAGGACCTGTTCCCTTCTCATTAAGAGGCGGACCTTTCCTTTAGCACTGTGTTTTAGGATTTTAACATTGCCGATGCCCCGCTCCTTCCACTCTTTTGTGTCTGTGTCAAATCGAAACAGCTTTGCCCTGTTGCAAAACATTTCCTCCTCCTCCTCTTCACCTGTTTTCACATCTACTTTATCAGGAAGGGGTACAATGGGTTCGAAGTGAGGACCATCTTCATCCTCCTCAACATGAATGCTGTCATTGTCGCTCTCCGCTGCTCTTTCTGCTGCAGGCGTGGCAACCCCAAACACTGGCTTGGTAACATCCCCAAACGTAAATGGCTGCTCCGCATTTCCAAAAAGACTTCCAGCGCGTGTGCTCTGTGCAGTATCAGCAAAGGAGAAGCCAGAGACGTTTTTATTGCCAAAGGTGAAGATACCCGTTTGGCTGGGGCTCTGCGCCTGGGCCCCAGGATTCTCTGGGACTGTATCGATCTTAGTGGGAATGTCCGACGTAAGAAGACCGAGCAGACTTTCACTGTGCTTGGCCTGGGAAGGTGGGAAAGTGAAATCTCCATCGTTGGATTTAAAGTTGGAGTTGAATTTAAAAGAAGGTGAAGGCGCTGGCTGGGCAACGGCCCCTGCTCCAAAACTAGGCACTTTGGGGACTTCAGCAGGTGCCTGCTGACTGAAAGAGAGCTTCCCAAAGTCCATAGGCTTCCCCTCAATGCTCTTTGTTGGCTGAATAGGGACAACAGATGGCTTTGTAAAGTAACCAGGTTCCGGCAGGGGAGGGTTCGTGGTTTGTTGGGTTACACTCTGCCCATAATATTCTTCACTATATGGGGAAAGAAGGCTTGTGGCTGGTGATTCAAAACGGAGAGGGGTTCCAAAGACCTGCTCTTGAGGAGGGTAAATGCAGGCTGGGGCTGTCTGCAATGGAGGAGTATGAGTGGGCTGCTGGTAGGCATACATATGCTGTTGAGGTGGCATACGGTTCATACCATACAATGGACCCTAAGAGAGAAAGAAAAACAAACAACAAATCAAACGTCATTCAATATACTTTGAAAAAGTGCATTACTGTGAACTAGTGTGAAACAGTGATAATTACCTTAGTGGGGGTTACATTTGCTGCTGTGCGCGGGAGATACTGAGAGTTATAAGCTGGAGACTGGTTGTAGTACACTGACGAGGCTGTGGTGGCAACTAAAAAAAAAAGAAGATAGAAATATATAAAGATCTTGTTTATTTTAAAAACAATTTCTGTCCAACACTTGTAGACAAGTATGTAACTATAAATGAAGACATGCTCTGGTTATATGTGTGCTGACCTGTTAAGGGGGCTCCATGGTAGGACTGGACCGGGGTAAAGGGTTCCTGCAGGCCCTCGGCCCCATAGCTTTCCCCATACATTTTGTGATGAGGGGAACCTGCATTCCCTGAAGGGTTGTGTCTCAGATCATGAACCTCATTCTGTAAAACAAGGAGCTTAATGAGATGCGACTCAATATGACATCTGTACAAAATATTAAACTCACACTGAGCGTAATATAAGTTGACTTTAAACACCAAATACAGAGTAATTCTTCTGCTAATTATTGTAAACTGTCAAAAATAGGTGCCAGGCTATTGTTAGATAACATTATTTGTAATTTACCATTTTCTAAAGACACTAAATCACATGTGAGTAAATGTGATTGGCTTCGTTTTGGTTTATTCCTGTAAATACCATTGCTCTACATTTTTCTTTGTTATGAAAAATCCAGTGTAATGTACCCATCTCTTTCCATCAATACAAAAACATAGACATACCAAATTCTCTTTTAAATGTAACACTATTCTCACTCACTGATGTATTCATTCTAAGAGGAATGAATGTGAAATTGTGTGGGGAAAAAAAAGATTATCCTGACCTTGAGGGCTTCAACTTGCTGACACAACATCTGGAGGAGACTTTTCTGGTCCTCCACCCAATGAGGTGGTGTCTTGGGAGAAATCTGAACCACAGGGGAAATACATTATGAAAAATCACTGAAGAAAATGCTTAATACATTAAAAAAATATATATATGAAGAAATCAAGATGAGATCCAATGACCTGAACCCACCAAGTGTCTTTTGGAAGGAGAGATGGTTTTATTAGGAGAGGGTGTGGAAAACTTTATGTGTGATATGGTGGTAGAGGTCTCTATGGGTTGACCGGGGCTGGAGTGGGTTGGTCCTCTGCGACCCTCCTCTTTCTCCTCCTCTTCATCCAAAGCCTCCACACTATCACCCAGCTGCTGGTTCACATCATTCAGGAGGTCCAGTACTTCCTCCATGGAGACAGGCAGCTGGGACACAAGTGTAAAAAAAAAAAAAATGGTTACACAGCTACAAAGTGTAGTAAAAAGTAAAAACAAATGGGACTTACCCTCTCAACGTCATCAGCATTAGCATTGTAGATCTTGGACAGGTAGATCCTGAACTTTTTCAGAAAAGTGATGCACCTGTCTTGGGTCTCCTCAACCCCATTGCTGGCCTCCTCTGAAAGTCGCTGGTAGATCTGCAAGGAAAACAGCACATAATAGATAGAAAATGTCAAAGGCATGTAGAGAGTGTGAGGGTCATTCCTAGTTAATCATGTATTTCTGTTGGCAAATGGCTGTCCGTCCTCAATGCGTATTGCAGGACTATTTGCCACCAGGGACGTCGCCAGACAAGCCCATTGATGTAGGATAAGACAATGATCCTTTGATCAAACAACGTCTGGGGACACCTGGAACGGGGGCTGCAGGATGTCAGACCTGCATGTAAATCCGACTGCATTATAAGTGCCAGCAGAAACTTTGAGTCTTCAGTCATTCCTGTGTCGCACTGAGAATGGCTCATGCTGCAGCATTAAAAGATCTTCAGATATTAAGTCTACTGGTATTTCATTGCCAAACTCTCACCTGCACTAGATGAAACTGATATTTCAGCTGCAACGACAAGAGTAAAAAGTACGTTCGCGTTTGCCTCTTGTAACTCGCGCAGGTTTGAGCGCCGGATCAGTTGTATTTACTTGCATCACCCGATTGTGAGAGGAAACTATCGCAGTCATGTTATGAAGAAGCGCATGACTTACCTGTGCCAAATGCCAGATGGACGACATGTTATTGATGGTTTCTAAGGTAGCGATGGCCTCCTCTGTTTTGCCTTCGATGTCAAGGAGAACAGAATACGCAATCTTGGCTTCCTCTTCATAGCCCTTCACAGAAGAAATCTGAAAGGGAACATGGGCATGCACACTTGTAAGCCGATCTGGTACAGCTTGGTAATTCTTCATACGCAACAACTAGTAGTATCATAGGTTTTGTATATGCCAAATTACTTAGTCGAGCACAGCCCTAATGTTTAGACCCAAGATTACACTGCCTCAGGATTTGAGAGTGGAAACTCATCATCATTTATATCCAAAATGAAAAAAGGAAAACATCACAACAATATTAACCTGAATATCTTTGGAGGGGAAGTGTATGAAGAGGGGTTCAAGTGGCTCTGGTATGCTGCGTCTGTTTTTAATCCTCTCCAACAGTGGAAGTACTACTTTCCAGTAGTGGACACTGCGGCCAATGTACTCGTTCTGGTCGTAGTAAGAGTTCACTCCATCACCCTGGGTTATTAAACATAAAACACTGATGAGCATCAAGTAGAGAAGGAAGGACTCCCACATCAGCTTGATGCATGGCAGACAACATTAACAAGGTACGACAGACACTAACATTAACAAGGTACGACAGGCACTTCATTCATATTTGACACAAATAGAATCGTCAGTTGTTATAAATTCTAATATGAAACAAATGGACAGTCAGTACCAGCACTTGCAGCTGTTTGGAGATCTTAATCTTGATCACATTCAACAGATGTAAAGTAAGTGACAGAAAGGAGCAGGTGGGAAGGCATGTGTGCAGTTATCTGGCAAGGTGCTGAGTTATCTAAGTGTTAGTTTTCTGGCCGTGCTGCATGTCTATGTGTGCATGACTGACACCCACAACTGCACTGGACACCTTTTGAGCATTCCATCTTAGTAATGTTTTAAACGAAGGAACGTGATCACATTGATATATAATTATATTAATGCAGCCGTCAATCTCTACACTGTTGTGCTTGGCCTTTATACTGGGACGGTTCTATAGTGGAATGCTTTTACCCTGTTGCACATTACTTAATAACTGAGGATCATAACATTATGCAGTACCTCTGACAATGCAGGCAATGCAAGAATCTGTGTACTTCAACGTGATGCATCGGTTATCAGTTACAGTTTTAGTACAATGTTGAGTGAATTTGAGCTTGGCATAATGTAAAAATAGAGTAAGTAACTATATCAGTACTAGAAATCTCCTGCAACTCAATCTAGGGGGATAATTCAATAATTAATATATAATAATAAAATTATCATCTTGCAATGGGATCATATAATGATCAAATCAAGTATCATGATATATACACAATTATGTCAACTAAATTGATAATAATAAGCACATATCAAGTCAAATGTCTCAAATCTGACTTGATAATAATTTAGGGATGCACCGAATAATCGGTAACCGAATATATTCGGCCGAAAATGGCAAAAAAAGCCACATTCGGCCTTCGGTGGAATGAGTTAAAAGCAAGGCCGAATAGTGGCGTGTGACGCAATGACGCAATTTTTTTTTTTTGACGCGGTGAGGCAATCAACCAACGTGCAGTGACGCGGTGACGTCGTAACCCGGCGCCTTCGGAAAAATGTCAGCAGTGTGGAGATATTTTAAAGTGTCGGAAAGTGACAAAAGAACTTTATTTTTTTTTTGAATGCATGTTTTGTTTGAAGGCCTAATATAAATGAAAAACTTTGTGCTTTTTTTGAAAAGCAAAGGCTACTGGAATATTAAAAAAAATGTCAATATTCAATAAAAATTTACTTTATTTGAAAAACATGTCTAAGGCTATTTATGCAATATAAAAAAAATTGTGAAAAACCGCATTCATTATTCTGTATTCGGTATTCGGCCTTCGGCCAAGCGTTTAAATTTTATTCGGCTTCGGCTTCGGCCACAAATTTTCATTTCGGTGCATCCCTATAATAATTATATATATACTTCATTGTAGTTAAATCAAAGTATTGTCTTAACCGTATTACAATGTATTTGTGTGCAAAGCTGCAAATATTTCTTCACTTTCCCTCTGTAATATCCCTTGAAACGTGTTCATTTTGCACTAAAGGTCATAATAAAATTAGAAAATAATCTTTTCTTTACTTTACTTTGTATTTGAATTACCCGAAAACATGCTATATTTTGATATCAAGATATGAAAAGACCTTTATCGGGTTGGAACATTTTTGCCACATTTTCCAGCCGTATCTGCTAGTCAAGCAACCCCACCCAAGGTCTAAACCTCCTTTCTCCCGTCTTGCTGGCTACTTGCCGAGTTTGTGGAAACTTAGTGTGAGAATGTGGTTGTGTATCTACCGTCTGGCTGAGACACTGTGCCCAGTGGATGGCCAGCGCTGGTTGGAGCCCATGTTTCTCTCCAGCCCTCAGAGTGCTCAGTCCATGCTGTACAATCATCCGCAGTTTGGCTGACATACCAGGACTACAATGACACATGCAACAAAAAATGTGAATACTAGGATAAATACATAGACCAGAGAAAACGTGTTTTTCATACTATGAGACCTTTAAAGTAAGAACCCAACTGCTCTGTGTCATGCTTGTGCCTTAAAACTGATAATATGCAAAAAGGTTCTATGTTGGTTTAAGCCTGTTGTCAACAAGTTTGGAATAGGTACAAACAATGTCTATCCATCAATAACTTTGATTAGGGTCTATGAGACATGGCAGCAGATAGCCATAGCAACATGTGTAAGTGAAGTTCATATTTAGTGCTTAAATATAACTTTAAACCAACTGTTCCATAAATTACTACTTTCTGCTGTCGTCACTATTTTATAATCTGCAGGTCTCAGGAATTCTCTTGAATGAATGTATTCTGTATATGCATAATGCATATGTCTTGTATGCTGTCTCAATTGGGAAAATGTAGGAATGGGTTCAGTTTAGAAATGGCAGGGCGCACCACCAGAATATAATATATGGCTCGGCCTACCTTGAAATAGTATTTTGAGAAATCCTGCAAACAGCTAATCTATAAAAAAGGTACTGAAATCAACTTAATTTTTTAACAGTAAAGAAAGGGAACCTATCGTATCCATTATTTCAGAGGTGGACAAAAGTAACTGGTTGACTTAATCATTTCATCATCAACAGCTTGTATTTTGGTAAATGTACTGTATGTTCTTTATCCTAGATTTACTCACGCTGCTCGTTTGTGAATGAGGCTGTAGATGGCATCCCACCACTCCCTCTGTCTGTCAGTGGTCAAGAGGCGAAGGAGGGGAAGCGGGAGACAGCGAGGCTCATAGAGCTGCTGCTGTTGTACTCCGCTGCTTATCTTCGCCGTCTCCTGGAGCTGACAGTGGCTACAGAACACCACACCGTATAAAAACACCTGGATGGAGTAAACCAGACAGAGTGGTAGAAATGGTCAATTGCAAAAGCTATATAAAAAACAGAATTTCAAAAGGTGTAATTTATCAGAAAGTACTGCTCTGTACAGTCATTCACACATGTAAAGATGGCCTATTAAATACAGTTTGAGAAGAATTGACACAGCAGCAAATTCCGCAGTCTAAATATATGTACAAGCAGCAGGTCCAGGGACCCAGCAAAGGTACAAACACATACTATACTTTATAGATCCTCTCCACAAAGGAAGTTTCTCATTACCACAAAAGCATTGTTTGACCCCCATATCGGCCTGCTGAGCTGCATGTATGCTAAACCAATTAAATCATCAATTAATGATACTGACAAGTTCCTCCTACCAAATCTATTGCAAATAAAAAATTATATAAATTGTTGTGTATTGGTTTGGTATACATACATATTCCTGTTATTTCACACCTTCAAATGGATCACAAAATGTTCTTCCATAATCGTTGAAACACTCTTAAGATGTGCTGAATATTGGTGATGAGTGGAAAACTATCCTGCAAAGCTTCATCTTCAGCCCACATGGTTCCACCTACCTCCAGGTCAAGCAGGCAGATGGACTCTGGTGCGTTGGTGTCCAGTTTGGAGGTTTCCAGAGTAAGCCTAGGAAAGAGCTGCTGTAGCCAGTCCCGCAGGGCTGGTCTTTGGGCCAGGAGGGTCCACTGAAGACCCAACCAGCTTAGATGTTGCAAGTCCCCAGCATGCAGCAGGATGGAGCCTACAGGAGGAGATGATGGAGGTGTTATGATATATATAAGCAAGGTGATATATTGCAATTTGTGAAAATCTTATTTTCACAGTATAAAGAACACACCACCATGTGTAGAAAATCTATGCAATGAAATGTATGCAATCAGAACAGTGGGATCCAGTTGCACTTTTCAGAGTCGCTGTAAAATCCAACAAAGTAGCAACACATTTTGTACAATCTGGGCCACAATCTACCTAGTCAAATCTTTGCATGCAAGCTGCCAATTAAAAATCAACCTTTTTGAGAACCAAAACAACAACACTTTTTGTCACAAAACATAACATCCAAATACCCAAGAGTATCAATATTTTCTTACACCCCTGTGGGTTGGAGAAGTACTTAAAATGTCAAAACAGTTGCATGTAAGCAAAATAAATATTTTAGTGCTAAAGAGGATTGTGTATAGTACAATGATGCAGTTTTTGTTTATCTATCAAAGTCATTAAATTCTATAGACCACAACATAGGCAATATACTGGCTTCAACTAAAAAGGCAATGACTGGTTATTTGTTAGAAAGAGTCGATTACAAAGATCATTGCGACTTGCAGCCTCACCTATTTTAGTTCCTATGTCTTCAAATGACATATATTGTGAAATTACACATTTACAGAGGGATTCAATCAAAAGAATGCCAAACTAACTGCAACAATGTGAACCTGAATTGAAAAAAGCAAACAGACATGAGGAAACTAAACTGAAGAGATCTGCAGGCTACTTTAGTATTCAGTTATTATTATTTTTTTACCAGCGTCACATTTGACGAGTTGAGAGAACTCTGGAGCCATGGTGTTAATGGAACGAATGTCATCATTGGCAATAAAGGAAGATCCAGTGGAGGCCTGCGGTCCAAACAGGAGTTCAAACACAGACTCCTGACCACTTGGGTTCCCAAACGCTTCCACCACCTAGACAGAGAAAATATAAAACGATGTTGGTTTCTAAAACAATATTGCATCTGTCATGACTGTGACAGAGTTGTATACACCCATAGTTACACATGCAAGTTTAAATCATTCCAGATCTAATCAGAATACATGGACAGACCTCTCTGATCAAGGTGGATGAATCGGTGCTTAGATTTAGCAACATGTGACCGGCCTGACTCTGTCGGTCGTTGGCAAGCAGCTCCAGAAGCTGCGGGGCTGACTGATCTCTTTTAGTCACTTTAGCCTTTGGTCTGGGGACCTGGTGGAAGGACAAACAAAATAAATTGTATACAAAGCGCTCTTGTCTTGCCTTCAAAATAAATTCTATAAAAAGGAAATGTAAGGCAGCTGTCAAGAGTTTTAATGTTCAGTTTTTACTATCCATCTTCAGGCTACAACACTGGTAGGTCCCGAGTATGTTCAGAACAAAGGATTAAGGACTTAAAAAGTCAAGCAACAGCATTTTGTTAAATGAATGCCTGATTATAAGACAACTTTTTGTGAAAACATTAAAGTTTCTTGTATTTAGAATAACAAGGTATGGAAATCACATTAGCATCTTTTAAATATATGATTACATTTATATAAAAGCAGACTTATAAAATTATAACTAATGACATTTTTCTACTCTACCATCTTAGAGACAGAGTATTAAACAAAAAAACACTATTTGTTAAGGACTCTGGTAATAGGCTAGCCCAATCCTTGACAGGCATTCAGCTGGTTGGTGTGTCAGTACCTGGTAAGCCAGCAGGTAGCACAGTGCGGCCAGGTCGATGATAGCCCTCCAGGTCTGTTGGTGATCCTGAGCCAGCTTCAACAGCAGTGTGGCAGCATGCAGGTAGAGATGACCTTTCATCTCCACAAACACCTCAAAAAGATCATCCATGTGGTGGCCCGCAGTGCTGCTCAGCGTCTGCATAGCTTGGTCGAAACTACACAGACAAACACAGTTTTAATGTACAGCAGTTTCTGTTTCCCCTATATTAATTCCGTGGTGGCTAAATGAGTATCGCTGCTAAAAGATAATCCATATTCTCTGCTCTTGTTTCACTAAACGATGGGCTTAGTCTCTTCATACAGAAACAGTGTGGAGCAGAGAGGCAGATGAAATGAAGATAACATTGTCGGTACCGGTTACAATCAGGCTCAGAAGTGAACAACAAGCTACCGTGCTGACGGTTTTGTTTTTAGCTGAGCTAGACCAGAGTAAAAACAGATCGCTCGATATGATGTAATTTGGTGTGATGGTAGGTGGCAGAATATGTTTTTTGTATGTCTAAAACAGAATTGTGACCAGGATGCTAGGATGTATAAATACACGTAAATAAAAAAGAGATAAGAGGATTTGGGGAAATTACTCCCAAATTCCAAAAAGTGTGAATAAAGTGAATTTAAATTTTGATTAAATGGATATAGCTTGTCTATAGAATATGTGTACATACATCCAAGCACCTGAACATGACCTACCCTGTGAGTGCATCAAGGCTTGGCTGTGTGCTGCTCTCAGACAGCGTGATTCTCAGGAGGCTGCAGTGGGCCAATAGCAGCTCTCTCTGGAGACGCCGACACATCTTCTCATTACTAGAGACGCTGGGCTGAGCAAGATACTCCTGTAACAAAGCCCATCATTTTTTTTATTATTATTTTGAAGTGAATGGGTGAGATTTAAAGATATTAAATACAACAGTAAACCACTGAAGCCGTTACATGCTGACCTGCAGTGTGCGCACCACCACCGTGTACCAGTCCAGGCTGTGGCTCAGCAAGCCCCTTTTATCAGCAGCCAGGCAGTGCTTAACGGCTTCATCCAGCCGTCCGTCTTGACAGAACAGCTGAACCAACTTCACGTTCACATGAGCGTCAGCTGGCCTCGCTGCCAGCTCCGCCTGCATGAGGTCGAACAACCGGTTCCAGCCTGGCTGACCCTGACGACTCAACAAACGCTCCTGCAAACAGCGTTAGTCAAATATAAGTTAAAAGAGTGGCATAGGATAACTTCAACAGTGTACTAATGCAGTGTATAATGGAGGTCTTAATGGAGATGAAAAGAGCCTCACCTTCAGGTTGAAGATTGCAGGATTTCCTGGCAGTAGCTTGGCAGCTTTCTCTACCCAAAACTCTGCTCTGCTGTCACATTCCTGCTTACTGACCAGTAGCTCAGCTACCTTCAGGACAAGGTCCCTCTGGGCTGGGTTCAAGTCCACTGACCGCTGCATACACACAGAGGTTCAAACACATTACAGTCAGTTTTTATCCAAAGGGCAATAATAAACAAAGAAAAACACACACAATAATAATTGGCCAACCGTAGCAATTAAAATCACTGTATTGCTCAATGACACTTTTCACACATGGAAAGGAGGAGCTAGAATTTCAACCACCAACCCTGCAATTAATAACATAAAATATAGGGTTTATGGAAGAATGGCTTTGCACCTTTTTGCAGTGACATGTGCTTCCTACCTTGTAACATCCTACTGCCTTGTTGATGTCTCCCTCTCTCTCGTAGAGCTGTCCAAGGAATTTGTGTGCTTTCGGATCCCTCTCCTGGACTTTGAGATACTCTGACACATGTCTAGGAAGAGCATGAAAAAAAGCTCACTGTCAATATAACAGAGACCTCTTGGGAAGCAATAACACATTCAGTCATCAACAGTGAGTGTGCTTACCTTTTTGCAAGTTCATATTCCTTTGCTTCAAAATACAATTTAGCGAATAAAAACCCTTTGACTGGCTTCTATGGAAAGAAAACAATGAAGATGAATATCAGTGAACCAACAATGCTTTTGATTGATTGTATTACTCTTTATCTTGCTTGTTTGGTTAGGTAGCAGGCACAATGAAACATCAGTATTTGTCTTATTGGTGGGGTGTCATCCCAGATAAAAAAGTACCCCTGAGCCCTGATATGGTAAAAGTGAACAACATTGCAAACAAAATGATTATAGACTTTTCATCAGTTTCGATTTATTGCTGAAAGTGTTGCAAACATGAGTACTTTCGATTCTGTGTTGATAGAAACCTAAGAGGTATATATATATAAATATATATGAGCCTACTGTTGTCCCTAGCCTGTTTAACGCTCGGGTTCAACGTTAAATTGGCCTACGCACCAATCCAGTAACTTCTGTTTACAGTTTGCTTCTAGTCAGCAGTTAAGCTAACGTTACGTTGAATGGTAGAAGTTTTCGGAGTAAGGTTTGGTGTGTAGCTGGTATTGCGTTACGTGCGGGAGGGAATTGAAACCATGTAGTCCCAGGTGTGTAAACACCGGTAGCGTTAATAGCTGTACAAGTAGTCAAAGTAGTTGTTCAAGTTGTTGGCTAACTAGCACGGCTAGGTGGTTAGCGCTGCTGGTACAAACCCCATGCCGCGCAATTTCTGAGTATAAAGGGGAGGACCACACGACGAGGCGTCATCTCGCCGGTTAGCTGGCGTTCGCGCTGCTAGCTAACGGCAGCTGAAAGAGGTCACACTGAACACAAAAACAAAGCCACTCGACTAAACGTCATCCTTCAAAACTAAAACTACTGCTCATTTGATCCTGGTTGTGTCTTCGTACCGGATGGGTGAACCATGCTGGTCTGACATGATGGCAGTAGCATGCTAACATTAGCCGCCGGGGCTCAACTTACCTCTTTGAGAGAGGGAGAGGAACTCTGTACTGAGGAAACGTAACGGTCCACCTCAGTCTTACTTCGCCGCATGGCTCCCAGAAACAAATACTCTTAAACCGGCTGACTATCGTGCATAGAATACCGCGAATTAACAAAATATAAAGACTGACATTAATATCGATTCGACTGTCACTCCGTAACGTTAACTCCCCATGATGATATTGCGCAGTCTCACTACCGTCAAATGGCAGAGGGTCACGTGGGTCCTGCGTCCTCTTGAATCAGGCTCCTAAACCAATGAAAACAGCGCACTCGATGTGACGCACACAGACGCACATTATTTTTGAAGAAGAGGTGGGCTGACTGGGGTGAACCATCTGTCTGGATTAGATACTCTTTGCACGGGCGCTGTGACGGTATTATTCAAATACTCTACTAATTAATTATATGTAACATCAATCAAAAATCAATGGAACCGTATTGCTTATATTTTGCAAGGTTACATGGATATTTATGGACAATAAGTATTGTTTATTGCAAGTCTTATCGCAGCTGTACAATTTCCTGTGGGATTAAAAGTTATCTGATTCTGATGAATAAAAGGGCAAAGGTTACCTTCATCAAGGACATATTAAATAGTGTATCAAGTGCCATAAAAGCCATAATTACATACACAGTGTATCTGTGTCGTCTGTGCTTTGTGCAAGACTTATTAAATGAATATTATCATAGCTCAAAAGTCAAAATATGTTACTTTCTGTGCAGAACAATCAAGCCAAACCTGCTAAAACATTTAGAAACATATTATGCACTTAATTACACATAATTAATTAGGTGTATTCAACCACTAGAATCCTAATGACACTGCTAGTGATGTCATGTTACAATTAAGAGTGGTGAGAAATTGCAAGTCAAAAACATTACTACATGCACACTGGAAGTATTGACATACCATGTTTATTTAGATGAGTTGACAGAATAATATGGGATACAATGAAAATAGCTTTCCATTCAAGTCTAGAACATGCACTTTGGTGTGTTAACGTGAAAAACACTTTCTCTTGACAAGCTAAGATAAAATACACTGAACTATTTTTAGTGGAGCTGAAGTTCTGAGGAAAGTTCTACTTCTACGTGACATATGAGACATGTGCACAGGTAGTGAAAATCTCAGTAACATATGCTTTACAATTTCCATAACATAATGGAATGTGTTTTTCTATTAAACTATGTTTAAAACATAAGCATTATATGATAAAATACTCTTTCCCATTCGCAACAGTTGGCTTTCCTTCCTAAGAGGGTCTGAGCCCCGAGGAAGTCGGTACACCTCTCTAAGAGGATCACTTTCTCTGGATTACAAACAGCAGAGACACATGTTCTCCAACATCTAACATTACTCCCACATCCGGTCTCTGCACATGCCACAAGACAACATGCTGCAATACACAGTTACCAGTTGCCCTACAGTAAATCCTGCAACTGTGAAGCTCATTATGCTCAGTATTTGTTGACAGCGTGTCAGAGGTGAGGACATTCCCTTACACAAGATGTAGTGATGGCGATGAATTGAATGGCATTACTTTGCATGATGTTTTTAATATCCCGTCGCCATTATATATTTGTAACTGAACAGTATAAACCTGGCGTTTTTCAGTTGTATCAGATTATATAAGGTGGTAGAAGTGAACCTAATAAACTGGTAACATAGTGTAAATACTAGTTTACACAGAGATTGTCTCACACATAAAATGCTAAGCACATAAGAAGGCAATCCAACATACTAAAGGTGATGGTGGAGGCTACAGTATGATGCCAATAAACTGTAGATGCAAAAACAAATTCTAAAGTTATAGAGATGAACACAAAGAAAATACATATTAATAATCCATAAAATAATACATGTTGGTGTAAAATAGGAATATTAGAGATACTATATACATATTCAATAAAACTGTATTTTGCCCGACTTTATTTTGGTGAACTCCATTTTTATACAAGCGTATCAGTAACACGTGGCTTGGCTTCATTAGACAAGGTGCAAGCAGATGAACAGCCTGTCAACACACAATTTTTTTTTTGGTTTCATTTTCATGTTTCTGTTCTCTTAAAGCTCATGTGTCATTTAAAGTATAGGGCCCTCATCATCTTTGTTTAGGTTGAATACATATAGTGAAATAAGGCAAGCATGTGAAAATATTCTGCAATATCTGACCCTAAAGGCACTGAACAGGTTCATTTTAAAACTACTGTCTGGCTCAACCAACTCTGAACCTAACCCTGAACTCTGAGTTGACCAACTCTGAGATGGGCAACTCTTGAGTTTTCTGTTCCAGAACAGCTGTTCTGAATTAGTTCAATTACCTCCGAGTATGTAAACTCTGAGTTACACGTGCCTGTCGACACTACAAAGCCATCATCAATGCTCCTATACTACGATTTATTATTATTATTCCGTGTTTATGGAGAAAACGAGCTCATCCTTAGAAAGCGGAGCAACGTAACTGCATCAAAGCAGAGATAGTTGGCGTGGCAGACATTTACTGCCTGACTTAATGCGTATAACTGAATGAAACAGTTGATTGATCTACAGGTGATAAGGCTTTATTGTCAGGTAGACATTGTGACATAGGTGTAGTCCCACAGGCACCACAAGAAAGTGGCTGCAGCTGAAAATGAAGCATAAGATTATTGTGCAAATACGTAGACTAAGGCATATGGTTTGGTTAAGCATATTAAACAGAGTAAATATAAGTTGCTATTTCAACACAGAAATGTCCTTAAACATTTCAGAAAACTCCCTTTTCGCAAACAAATCTAAAGCGCTCTGTAAAGAATGTGGGATTATGTCCGCGATATGAAATGTTGAAAATGTAAGTTAGAGAATATTGTTTAGATAACTCAGAGTATCCCTCTTCTCGGGGATAACAAACTCGGGCGGGCCCCTGCTGCTCAGCGGTTTACTTCCGGGCAACGGTTTCAGACAGCTTCTTCAGTCTCTTCTTCAGCTCCAGAGGGAATTTCTCATAGCACTTCTTACACACTGGCTTCATGTCAAACTCCACAAACTTGTTCCTGTGGAAAAGACAGTTAAAGCCACTGTTACAATTTGAATGTTTAAATTGCATCACTCTGTGTCAATGCTATGACTACTAGCATGAAAAACAGTTAAGTAACTAATCTGAAACACTGATAATCATACATTTCATATATTTCATATTGTTAAAAAAAGACATTTGCAACAGCATGACATGCATTTTCGAAATATTTTATAATAAAACAACACATTATGAGAATTGTGAAGCCTCGGCAGAGCTACATTGTAATCGACGAGTGCGTTTTGGTTGTTTTCTGTATTAAAGGCCTTTAATTCCAGTGGCGATCTCTCTAAACCTTCCCCCCCTGAGCTGTCCTGGACGACGTTTGTTTCCCAAAGAAGATAATCACTGGCAGGATCAGGGCACGTGTTAAACCAGGTGGGACCTCGGCACTTCCACAGCTGCGGCCAGAAAACTGCCGGAAGTGATTAAGGCTTTACTCTTTACTCCCAGACAGACCAGGAGACCCAGGAAACAACACATTCCCTTCACCATATGACTGATCTGATTTGCCTGTTTGCATAGCAGAGTTTACCACAGTACCAGCCTTAATCCTGACTAGTGTTTCTGAATGAACCAAGCATAACCGTCACATGAGGAATAGAAAGGGACATTGATATAGCAAAAGAACAGAAACGGAAAGAAAGATTGAAACTGACCAAAAGCAGAACAGTGGAAGTGAAGGGAAAGGAGACAAAGCGGATCACAGACACATGGGTATCAGTAATTTCTTCTTCTTCTCTTTTGAGTCGCGCTCGCGCTTTGCCAGCCGCCGTTTCATGTCGTCCGGCAGGCGATCATAGCAGTGCTTACACACTGGCTTCAGATCCACCTCCACAAACTTATCCCTGATGGAGCAGGGAGGAGGGAGATAGGTTGAGGGGTGTGAAAGAGGGGGAAGAGCAGAGGAAGGGCAGTTTGAGAGGAGAAAAAAAATAGAAGGTAGGAGGAGGGGAGAAGAAAGATGGAGCGGACAGGGGAAAGAAAAGTGGAGCAAGAGAACAAAACAAGATGGCAAAGAAGAGGGATAATGAAAGTGAGGATTGAAGAACAGACAGTTAACAGCAGCATACAGTCCCAGATGCAGGGTAATGAAAGAGAAAAAACGGCAAGCAAAGAGGGAAAGTCACATAGGAATTATTGGTAGCCTTCAGGGAATGTAACTAATACCAGATATGTACATAATCTTGGTGAAATGTGTGGATTGGTTCAACTGTACATTGATGCGATCAATGTTACAGTGTGTCTGGTAGACTTGTGTATTACTCACTTGAGGGTGAGCTTGGTGTTGCACGTAGAGCAGGCAAAACAGTTGACACACCAAGCCTTGTTGAGGGCAGACACCACTGATAAAAACAGAACAAACACAGTCACATGAGACACCATTCTAGAGTACCATCATATGACTAGAGTTAAATGGATTTGCTTTAGTCATTCAGAGGGAAATGTATGAGGCAAGAAATCTGTACACAAAGTACAAATCAAAATATGGATAAAAGAGTACAAGGTACACTAATGAACACTGATAAGAGACATGTGACCACGCCACCCATAAAGCATGATGTATTTTGCAATAAAAACAAGTTTTCTTACCATCTCCTTCAATAACACGATTGCAGTGGTAGCAAACATCTCCAAACAGCTGAGTATCACGAAGGCAGAGAAACAAAGAGTGAGCAACACTGCGGCACATCATGTTAGGAAATTTTGCAACACAATGCAGGGCTGCATATACTGTGACATGCTGTGTTAAAAAAAACACATTCACAAACACAGGCTACAGAGGCATTTTTTAAACTTTCCTGGAAGCACAGGTATTGTATCAGGGGAAAAACAATCGAACACTAGGTGGAGTCGTTGCATTGACTAAATGAGGAGACTGGTTCAAAGAGTTTCTGAAATTATTTTGCCCATACTAGTGCATGCAGTATTGTACTGATATTGTATAAATATGTGTCTTGAAGTTCTCATAAACAAAGAAAGCTACACTGAAACAACACTGAATACCTCACATATACTGGTGCAATCTGAGTATGTGGCTCACCCAAAGAGATTATCTTTTTCTTAGATTTTTCCATTTAAATGTCTGCCAGTTGTTGCAATTCAAAGTGAAGATCAACTGTAAAACTGGTGCATTCATGTGCAATATTAAGGACGTTAGAAAAAATGACTTTGGACGTTGGATCATGAAAGCAATGCTGCAACTCAAATATGAGATGTGTCTATCTGTGTGTTTAACATGTAAATCCCCAATACTGTTGAGTTTTACCTGGTTATAGTGTGTTTCACAGTAGGCCAGGCCCTTGCGTTCGTAGTGACGGTGTCCCAGGAAGGGTTTCTCACACTTAGCACACACAAAATGCTGCAAACAAAACCCACAGCCAAGCACACAAGTGTTAGCACAGCCATCAGTCAGTACATGGACACATTCAGACTGTGCTACAGCACAGTCTGGCTTAGACATTATCAGGTCAGTCCACAACCAGATCAGTTCAGTCCAGATGCCCTGGCTGTAAATGTGTCCAAACAGGATACAGATGGACAGAAAAGATGGCTCTAGAGGGCGCACTAATCCCCCCAACAGACGTGTGAGGAATTAATAGTTGAATATGACAAGCATTAAAAGGGGATGTATCCCATTTCTGACAATGTCCTCTCAAACACTTGAATGAGGATCCCTCATGTGTCTGTATGAGGACACCATTGATGAGTATAGCAGAGTAGGGTTCCACCAGTATGGATTTTAACTGCCAAAGCAAAACTGACTTTGATAGCCATTTGTTTTGTATCAATATTCTGACATATAAGAATCTACCTAAAATGAATAACAGAATTCCCCAGAATTATATTTGTGTCGTGTATAAAAGCATCTGACAGAGCATTGGATATCAACCGCCTGTAGATCATGCTCTAAGACCAAGGTATTGGACAGACAGACACTAATTGATGAACTATTAGTGTAACCCTTGTATGGAGGCTGGGTGAGTCTAGCCAGGCAGGGAGAAGGGAGACACGGGGCAGCCATCAACGTCAGGCCAATCCTAAATCTGCTCACCATGTCAAAATGTCTCTCACAATAGGCACGACCACCTCGTTCAAAAAACGGGTGACCCTGAAATGAGCGCTCACACACAGTGCACACATGGTGCTACATGTGGAGAAAGGAAGGCAGGCCATAAACATGTGAATAGAAAGAAATAAAATATGAAGACAGGAGGTGGAATGATGCCAGACTGGATACAACAAAGGGAAAGACAGAGTTAATGGAGGAAAGATGTATACATCTCAGAGATGGAGCGCACTGAACATAACTGTGGGTATAAAGGTGGTTAAAGTAGAGACACACATGGCACATATTCAAATGAACTCATTGGAATTAAATGAATTAAAAAAAGAAACAAGAGAAAAATCCATAAAGGAAATATTGTAAATATTGGGAACCTCAGAGACTTCTGTTTGGTTCTGTATATATATAGAAAACAGAGTAATAATAATTTCAAACAGAACATAGATACCATATTATTCAACATGAAAATATATCTGGAATAATCAGACAGTCACCAAACAAATACAACAATTTCACCTTCTGAAATGTGAGTGTGAATCTAGTGTAGACATTAAAAGAAGTGTCTCCTAAGCTTCAGGTAAGCCAGACTAACACCGTACCTCCACATGCCACTGTTTGCCCATGGCATTAACCACACGGCCCTCGATGGGTCTCCGACAGGCCCCACAGATGGGGACACCCATCTTGTCATGGCAGGGCAGACAGTAGAGCTCCCCCTTCAACTCCCTGGCATCAGCCGTCAGCTCTTTACTGCAGACAAGTAAACACAAGGTCAACTCTGCTTTCAACCAGGTAAAACAAAATAGCATGTAATCACGTGCCACGAAAATGCAGAAATTAATGATTTTGAAGTTGTACATACAGTATATGCACAAAGAAGAAAACAGGAAAACATGACTGCAATTACATAGTTTGTCCACCAGCTGTCTTTGGTCCATTTTGCTGCATGTGTAAGTATTTGTTCCAAGTGTGGAACTAAAAGAATTCTATGTGTATGTTTGGGGAGCTCTCAGGACTATTCGCAACCTGACACAGCTTGTACCCACCATCTACTTTAGCATCTGCTCCTCCCTCTGCCTTCACGCTCTGAATGATTTGCGATACGGACACAGCTGGATAGGTTTGTGTGTGTGAATGTGTGTGTTTACCCGCAATTGTTGCAGTTGAAGTGATCAGGGTGGTACGGATCATTCTTGAACAGGAGAGGCTGCTCCTCAATAATGGCGTGGCACTTCTGACAGATATATTTCCCGAGGCCCCGAGCTTTCTCTCTGTTGTGACACGGACGGCACAGGTGCCTGGTGGGAGAGAGGGGGACACGACAGGAAAATAATTACAAACAAGACACAGGGATACTTGGTTGGACACTATACTGATCTTCTTGGATAGATTATTAAAGGTGTGAAGCTCTACAGAATAGTTGCAGCTTCAAAGCTTCCTTCAAAAAGTCACATTTGAATTCTAAATCAACATTTGAATGCTACGCAGCTTTTTCTTCTGCATATCTATTTCTGAGAAAATTCACAAAATGTTTTTATCTAAAAACAATATTCTGCTTCATTCCATACTTGTTGGCTTTAGCCTTTCAAAAACAAATTTTGACATAGGTGAAAAAAAAAACTAGAAATATCAGTAAAGATAAAACAGCATCAGAGAAAACATCATCCTGTCTTGCAGGCGACGTAAACTGATATAATTCAACATCTCTCACCGGTGGAACGATGGCAACTTTCTGTAGAGGAACTCACCTTCCAGCATTCTTTACGAATCCAACATCGGCGAGCACAGCCTGGCAGATATCACAGCAGAAACAGTCTGGATGCCAACTGTTGTTCATAGCCTTGATCACACGGCCAATGATGAACTCACCTTGGAGGAGGACAGAAGATAATGGAGAACTATATAACACTGAAAAAGTAAGGGTCAGGAAAGACATTGGATGTGTTACTGTAGTTCCTGTACTTACCACACTGGTGGCAGCAGGGAGCAAACAGCATCTGGAAGTCATGTTCACAGTATTTCCTGCCTTCAAACTGTCAACAGGATTCAAACAATTTGTACAAAATTAATTAAAGCCTGCAGCTGTACATTAACAGCTGTTTTCCAACCCCTATATAGACAAATATATTCTTAAATTCTTACTATAGTGTGGTCCAGGGATGACGTATTTTTGTAGGTCAACCCAGAAGTTAGAAGATTTTTCTATTGGATTTTGGAATATTGCAGAAAAGAAACTCCGGGGCAAACAAAAGTTTATGGTAGGTTTTGTTCAGCAAGAGTATTAAGCTAGTATTAGGCTGTAAATGAACTACCACTTATCTAAAGACTGATGAGGTAATTCTTTTTCATTTTCTTTCTTCTTGAAATCTACAAAGCCAGTACGATCCTGCTTCAAACGTTTCCTCCTACATTAGCAGGCTACTACTGTTGCAGAGGTTAATGCAATGACCTTGAAGTTTGTATTGATTGGTGAACTGGAGACGCCTTCTCTTTGACAAAATGATTGAACGGAGGAGCATCAGGTTCTCTGGCGCCTGCTGGAGAAACATCTGGCCTTGCATCAAGGCTGGGATGCAAAGAGTTTACTGGAATGGGCTTTTAATAATTCGATTCAGCATTTAGATTGTGCTCACTCCTCTTTATTTACCACAACGTGACCGAGCATTTTGATTCTTTGTCTGAGGAATGTGCACCAACAACAGCCGTACACTAAACAGTGATTCAACTGTCTGGAAAGAGAAAGCCGTTTCATAGACGTTGATTCATCGCAACAATTTGAAATGTATCTTAAGCTTAAAACAAACAAGTGTAACCATGGTTACATTTATATTTTTAGAGCAATGTCTGTGTCCAGGCAATAAATACAAACATCTCCTGAACCTACTGCTCTATCCACACATGCTTGAATGTTGATGGTTCATCTTTAGACGTGTCTATACCAATCTCAACTTAAATGCACATTGTTTATTGTATATTTGTTACCCTATTAGTGTAATTAAACCTTTCAGTTACTGCATCCTCTATATTTTATTCGATGATGAATGTCACACTAAAAAGACACGGGTGAAGCCAAAGTGTTACCTCATAGAAGAGTCCCTCAGGGAACTGTTGGAAACACTGGGCGCACACAAAGCATTGCTCGTGGTAAAGTTCCCCGTTGCTGTTCACGATCTTCTCAGCGGGGGCGAAACCACTCTTGCAACGCTCACACATGGCATTGGCCAAAGCATTGGCCATGTTGCTGAGAAGAAGAAGAAAAACATAAATCAGTATGAGAGTATGCTTACATAGATCATATAATAAGAGGAAGCAGGGATTACAATATCTAGGCTACAAAATAAAATGAATCATACTGCAGCTGATACAACAGAGCAGATATGTACATTTACTGGAAGCAGGTTTCAGAGCAATTTGTGTTCGACATCTGACATACTATAGACTATATTCACAATATTATTTGAATTACAGTATATTTGAGCCTATTTTTTTTTCTGTTGGTTTGTTTCATGGTACTGGTATTTTTATTTTAATTGGTACATTTCTTGTAAAACCTCAGTTCAACCTGAAATGGCTCAAAGAGAGAAATGGTCTGATTAATTTGTTAGTTTAGTTTGTTAACAAGAAGATATTCTTTCTTCTTTATTGTACATATACATTATAAATCTTGATATGTCCAATTTAATAAAACACAGTGTGTCTGCTCTTTATTTCTTCACACATTGGTAGATGGTTTCTGTAACTCATCTTTCTTTGGAATTAGCCAGGGTCGTGTCAGGACACACCTAACGCCAATGATTCAACATCAACCACACGTTGTTCTCCTGTCAGGAACAGCTGGAAGATGTACTCAACACAAGCAGAAAAGAGGAGAGAGGTGGGAAAATGTGATGCAAGATATTATCAGCCCATGCAAATGGACACACATTATCTTGGTTCTAAGTTTATTTTGGCTCTGCTTATCAGGGTGTGGGGATCACTGAGGTGGGGAACCTACATGGTGTTTTATGAGAGTCAAGCTGAAGTTACAGTGTATACATCTGCACTGTTTCAGCAGTGTATTCGTAAGCCTGTGCTCACACTATGAGTGGCACGACAACAGGCTAAAAAACACATTTTCAATGAAAGCCACATGAGGCCACAAACTGAAACCAACGCTCTGATGTGCTACAAATCAAAGCTGAGCCGGCCTCAACTTTTTTCAGCGCTCTAATGACGCGGTGAAGCAAACCAACCGTATGCGTTGGTTTTGTTCCGATCAATCTAAAAAAAAAAATGCTGTTAGTCAGTTTCCAGTACTATTTCGACATAATTACGTCAACGAGCACTTGAGCAACACGGACTCCGGCCACCCTCAGCTGTTTGGTTGCTTGTAGTGTAAACATGGTATAAGTGATGAATAAGAGTACATGTGGGCCAATAATACCGTATATTAATCTGCCAAAAACACTAGTTTGACGCAGTTCGTGACCGTGACCGAAGCCAATCCTGCAGTTTCTTTAAACAATCCGAACTGTTTTACTGCTTCTATCCAAAACATGACTGTAATAAATCAATAGGGTAGAGCCCCTGGCTAAATATCGTTTACAATGGAGGCACTGGTGCCAGGACCTGAAGCACAAATGTGGTCACACCCCAAAACCTGCCACAATGCTTCATAAAAAAAGATTTACACATAGTCACATTTGTTTGTCACATGAAACCTTTGAATTCACTTGTTAGTACTAGAAAACATCTGATTGACACTGGACTTGTAATGATTGTTGACATTTCTTAACAGGAAAACGCAGCTGATGACCACATCACTCACTGCTCAGTTTCCATTTACACACCTAGGTTTTATAGTTGTTGACATGGTTTGGTAATGTGAGAGACGGGAAGTCACGCTAGCACTTAAATACTGCTCATGGGTGGCTGATTGGTTCAGTATGTATCTGACTAAATCCACGATGATCCTATCATAATAATAAGGATGAAAACCATGCGTTCAAACCGCTCTCACATACCATTTACATTTGGTCATAGCAGGACTAAAACATTTGTAATTCAATGAATTATGGTCCCATTTTATTGAGTAAGTAAGCCACCATGGATGATAAGAGGGGTGTTACCCTCTTAAACATTATTATATAATAGTATTATAGAACATTAATTACACCCATGCTTACCCTGCAATGATATATCAAAATGCTGCTGGGTAAAGTGCATACAACAGTGCTTAATGAATCCAACTGGAAGGAAATGGGGACATGTTGCATAAAGGTGTTAAAAGAGGAAAAGGAAGAACCGAGTGACAGGACAATCCTGGAGTCTCTGCTTTGTTCGAAAGGTCAGAATACCAAAGTGTATCCAGGCAACGCACGCACACACACACACACACACACACACACACACACACACACACACACACACACACACACACACACACACACACACACACACACACACACACACACACACACACACACACACACACACACACCGTTTTTATAGAGCTATGCCATCTGTTCATATTAACTTGCTAAGATCAATTTGAGAATTAACAAGAATTCCAAACACTCCCACACACTGCCCATCACCTCTTATTTTTGTGCTTTACTCTAAACTGCTAAGTCAGATGTAGGAATAAACACAGTTTCCATCTGGGTCCACTCCTCAAACTTATCAAATACATGTTGTACTATAAACCCTATCCGACCTGATATCACACATGCAGACAGCCCTGCCCTATCCAAAGGATTTTGGGGAGGAAGTGACACATCCCCTCGGCATTTCCCACCCTCCTATCTGCCTCTAGCACCCTGTATGAGAGGGTAAGCCTATGAGTAGTTGAAGGACTAAACTAAATAGTTTTTCTTCATTAAACTCAATACAATGGCCAATTCTCAGAGTCCTTATTAACTTCGAGCAGATTTGGACAGAGAAAACAGTGTAGGTAGTCGTTAGTGTTGCAAGACAGACACCAGCTTTCCCCCAACTGCCAGTTGTGTTCCCTGTGCTCGAGCCAAAATACCGCCGAGCAGTGAGCACTGATCCTGTATCCAACAGTGGTGGCAAAGTGCTTTATCCCCGTACACCATACCGGCTCCCCAAACGGTGTGCTAACATTACCGACTTTAGTAACAGTACTTTTAGTCGAATGCTAACTAAACAATTGTGTGGTTTGCACCTTTATGGTGGACCAAAATGTCCACTTTTGAACATGTGATGCCTTCCTCATAGACTTTATTTGGATGTAATTTTTAGATTAAACATCAATTCATGGCAAAAGTTGGTATCGTAAGCAGAAAAAGGTTGAGAGCAGGTTTCTAAAATATCCATATGACTCTCTCACCTTGTAAACGCCACCATGCTGACCCGTGACTATAAATGGAGGTTGGTTGTCAGTGAAGGGAACGGGTGCAGACTATCACTTCTGTTATGAATACCTTCTGGTCCCTCTACCCTCCCTCTGCTGGTCTCCATGTGTCTTTAGTTTCCTTTCTTTTGCATCTCCCCTACTTTCTCCTCTCTTTTCAGTGTGCTGTACACATCTGCAAACACTAGAAGACTATAGGCAGTAAAACAATCCATCATAATTTTCAAATCTTGTGACAATATTATGGAAAACTGAAACTCAGATATTGCTGACAGCTGTCTGAATATCCAAAGCTCATTCTTCCTGTCTAAAGTTCTTACTGCATATTATTTTCATTGTACATTTTCATTATTTTTCAAACCAGAAGTGAAAGCTCCAACCCCCAGGTTTTTTTTTTACAGCAATTCACCCTTTCACAGAATACGTCACAGTACAGGAGCTAAAGACGTTCCAACTTCTGTTTCAGAGGGACTTGTAATGTCTCCATGACTGTCATAATCTGCTCAGTGTTTTTCCCACCTGAGCTCTAACACCTTCACCTGAAATTGTCTCCAACACAGAGAAAGAAAACTCCAGGATTCAAAATGTCCTTTTCACAAACCCGTGGGTGACCCCATGTCCATGTTTTCCTATAGCCGAGACAGGTCAGAAATATAGTATATATATTTAGCCTGCCTGCCCCTCACATGCACATACTTAGAATGCCAGGTGGCAATATTCTACTTTGCAACTTGGCACACAAATAGTATGCAGGAAGGGCTATTAAGCACAACCCATCTTAAGCAAATGGCACCAAACATGGCACCCATCTTAAGCAAATCAAGCTGGCTGGTAACCCAGGCTACTACAATATCAGAATTCTTAACATTCTGTAACACTACAGTAAGCTCATTGCATACACACTAATACCATGTCAGCATATGAGCAGAGTGAAATTCCTAAACACACACACACATCCACTGCTTCTCACCATTGTGTCCTGCTATTAAATCAACTGTCTTTTGGGTTACCAAAAATGTATAATTCTCAATCTGTGACAGTAATGTAGCGTAGCAAACATCACAAGCTAGGGAATCAAACCACTCCTTTCCTGGGATATGACAGTTACTACAAGATAATGACAATCCGGTATGGAGGTGTGCCCGTGAGAATGAAACAGCCAACTATCATGTTCGATCAAAACTAACTCAAATCTTTTCACACCACACTATTAGGATTTTTCTGGTGAACCATCTCATACAGTATATAAAAGAAATAACGGAAAGATGTTTTCACTAAGTATGATTAAAGGGAAAAATTACAACAATCACATGTATTTTCTTTTAAAAGGTCAATTTCGCCATCTCAACAAACCTTTAGTTACTAACTACAGTGCTCTAACTCCTGTCTTTTAACCAGTGTACTTACAAACGAGCATAAAAATCACAAAACTCCTTATAGACTTTGACATCACTCTTTCGTCTCTGGGACTTGGATACCGGGACCTCAGCCTCTCCCCCATCACCACCCTGGAGGCTCTGGTGGTGACCGTTCCTCTCCCTATGAGGAACATGGTCCGGGGCCTCTCCATCCTCGGGAATTGACGGCGGCAAGACACGACCGTTCATCTCCATACTCATCCGCAATGGTCCAAATATACAGCAAAAGTCCACCTAACACCTGTATCAAAGTCACTGCTGGGAATTAAAACACTCCAATAAAAATCCTCTGTAAGTTTCCAGTAATGGGAATGGCGATCCAGTAGGCAGTGGGAGCTGTAATCCACATAGCAAGAAGGCAAACGAAACACTGATCAGATTGCACTGGGAGTACTCTCCCTCTCTCACACACACACACACTCCCTCTTTCCCTCATTCCCACCTCAACCCCTTCTTTTTTTTCTCACATACTCACTCAGTCTCTCCCCCTGGCACACTCACTGTCTATTCTTGGACTATTACTGAAACTAAAGAGCCCACCCTGACGCCTATCCAAACAGAGGTCACTGTGCCATCACACTCAAACACACACACACACACATATGCACACAGGCATACACACAAACCATGGCTATATAATTGATTTTTAATGTTTGGCATCCCTGATATCCACAGCATATGTTTGCTATCAATCTGTGATATAACAGAGAAATAACAACGTGGCTCCAACTCCAAATATTGCGCAAAGTGGGAATGTCGCACAAGAAAGTGAAGAAAACAATCGGACAATAACATAACAGATAACACATTACCGCATATTTTAGCCATAAACACACTGGATCAAGAAATCAAGTGGTAGTGCAGCTGAAATAATTGAGACTAACTGAAATATTGTCTAATCAGTGTGACCCTCCTGATATAACGTGATGCAGTTTGTTGAATGACATATTTATAGTGTAAAAGATCATTTCTACACAGTTTGGGATCTGAATCTTAATTTGAAAATTATTTAATGCAGAAATCTTACAAAGCTGATTCCGAGTACATTGCATTCTCCCTTGGTTGGTTTAGTCTTTTACATTTGCAGCTATACTCTATCCCCACTACTGGTAAGCTTTGTCATGTGAATATTTATGGATTGCTTATTTTTTCCCCTGACGTGATTAAAACTCGGGACAAGTAAGTTAACAGAAGGGTTTGAATTTCAGTTTAAAACAACGCTCTGAACCTTTTATTCATATTTGCTACTATATTCTGCTCCAGAAAATATGTTAATCATGCTCAGAAAGCCCATATTGGTCTATCTGCATTCCTGAAAAACCAAGAAATCTGTGTCCCTCTGGGTAAATGGTAGCTCTTTATGTGGTTAAACTCAACTGCCATCTCAAATTAATGACCACTTCCCACACCATCAAAACAACATAAAGCCAGATTTGGAAGTACAGTCCAGTGGCAAACATGTTTGACGCTCCATCGGAGAGCCGCTGCTGTGTTAACCCTGCAAAACTTGAATACGATGAATGAACAATTGATACGTGTGTGTGTGTGTGTGTGTGTGTGTATGATAGACCAGCTGAAACCTGCCTCTGAGTCCTTCAGTATAACAGTCTCCTCCATGACTCCATAATTCTACAAATAGACAGCAGAGCCTCAACTCCAAACTAGGTGCTGGCAGCTGCTGTGTTTGCAAGAGAGTTTGTATACCTAGAAGGGGCCAACTATACCTCCTATGAAGGGGCTAACAAACTGTATATAACATCCTAAGTCATCCATTCACATGTTTTAACTCAAATTCTGTTTTGTTTTGTTGTGTTCATTTGGGGGCGATTAAATGTGTTTCTAAAATGCATCATCTTTTCAAATGCAGCATTTTAGCAAGCCGTGGTGTATTGTTGTGTATTGTATTCTGTTTAGCATGACACTGAAAGGATTCTGCTACTCAAAAACACCTTTATATTGAACTGTATTCAAAATATTCAGTCTTTATCAAGGGACTGCATGGGTTCTGAAATGAATTTATTAGTTAAAGAAATAATGAACCAAACATTTCACCAGGCACCATAACGTTAAAAGAGCCTTTCCAAAACAGTTCTTCATAAAAGTCTCCTGCCCTTTGTTAAGGCTCTGTTGAGAATCTTGTCCACTGGGAACCAGTGTTGAGTGACTGGGGTACAATGGACAGAGGGTGGGAGCTTAACAGGAAACACACATAATCTTTCCTCCAGATTACATTGCCATGTTGCAGGGTGTTCACTGCCCACTTCCGACCACCACGACTGTCCAGACAACTAATTTCCACAGGGATAGAACTCACTTACACCTACAGTTCTACAAAATTAAACTATTTTTAAATTAAATATCAAAGAAGACAAAACATGCCACTGCATCCGCTTAAACAGTGAATTCCACTGTGATAGTAGTTTACAGTGTGCTGTACGGTTATGCCTGTACACTAACTCAAAAAGACAAAAATATTTCTAACCACAGTGCCAACCACCAACCATGGTAAAATTTATATAATAAATAATATAAATAATATACTAAATTAGATGATTAAAATGTAACTATTGGAACGAAAAAGCCACAGCTAAATCCAAGCTTTAATATTGTGACACGATTCCGTTCACTGGTAGTTCAATATCAAAATTCTGATCGGTCAGAGGAAGGAATAATAGGGTAGTTTTCAGCTTTCAATGCCTGACAGATGGAGAGAGGGAGCGAGAGAGAGAGATAGAAAGAGAATGTGAGTGCTGATATGAATGTCAACCTGCGTTTAAAAATGGCTAAAGCCAGCGTCAGCAGTCGACAGAGTGTCTCTGGTGTGGACCCTCTGCAGGATAGGATTTTAAGACTTCCTTATGGGGTCATTTAAGATCAAAGGTCAACGGTCAGGCCACTAGGAAAATGAGATAGGAAACACACTGTTCTAATAAACTGACCTCTGTAGCTGTGATGAAGGCAAAGCCATTCATTTTCTAAAAGAGGGCGATTTGTAGAAATATTTTACCCAATAACACAAGGACAACATCTGTCTATTACATTTTCCACTAGCAAAGACAACCCATGCTGTTGCAAATTCTCATTAAAAAACTATTAGAAAACTTTTTTTTTTTTTTTTTGGTAGGCTGAAAACAACATGTTACCGTTGTAGCATTGCAGTGAAAAACTCTAGGATATATAGATAAGCTATCAACAAAACAAACCATGGACATTTTCAATAGTGTCCAGGAACCCAAACTTTTTAAAGCGTGCGTAGAAAAAATTTCTTAATTTAATTAAATGTAATGACATTTTCAATGATAAAACAACTTACATTTATGACATTTTTTTTAAGGGAATCCTATCCAAATAATATGTACGTTAATATCTCTGTGAGGGAATCTTTTTCAGTTTTCTTTGAGATTGACAGCTTTCAGTTGATCAGTTAATTTCTGAATGTTTCTGATGATGTTTGTAGCTGCTCATCACACGGATTCCTGCGGGTCGAGTCATTCTTATGTTAACAAAACTCAGAGAAAAGTTATAATAAACATCTTCGACATGACTATCGATCACAGCGCGTGTCTCAGCCCCGCCCCTCGGTGAAACAGACAGGAGACGAGGGACGCTGGATGCATATAGGGGAAACACTGGTGTCACAAAAAGTGATGCTACACCTCCTGAACTTCTTTTACAGTTGGTGCTTGGTTGGTGTTTATCTTGAATTTTTTCTGATTGGCTTGTTGAGTTTTCCACTTGAACTAAAATATTGATATATTTTCTTTATATTGATTTTGACTATAATCTAATGGAGTAATGCAGGAACTTGTTCTCAAACTCCCATCCCTTTTCTCTACTATAAAATATACAGGATTCCACATGTTCAAATAAGGCAGTTAAAAGTTACCTGAAGCTGGAGGACATACCTGCATAAAACTTAAAGGACTTAATCTGGACATTTGCCAATGTTGACAATTGAAGTAAAATAGAATTTTGACAATTATTATGTCATAATATTGAATTAAAACACATAATCCTGCAACTAGAAGAAAATGATATTATGTTAAACTTTGAAATATGTCTTAAGGCTGGCAGAATGGATCTGTGTCTGCAGGCTACATTAGAAAAATTCCAGACCCAAGCAACAACCGTGACTCTCAGCAGGTGTGAGACGAGCAGATTCAGGCCAAAGAAACAAATCAAACACACCCACACTCCCCCCTTACAGACTGTGTCAACAGCAACCATGGCAACACAGACATGAGGGCCACTTGGGCAAAACCCTTTTTCCTTTGGCAAGGCATATAGTTTTCCCACTAACACAAGCATACGAGCACACACGTAACACAGATTCAGTGACTGTGCAAACATAATTCATGAATAACATTTCCATTGTCCTGCACTTTGTGTTCCCGACGCCCATTCTGACCTGCACGTTCCACTTAAGTCAGTTCATACAGCCTAAAGATGAACAATATCGTGTTAAAGATACTTTCTAAATACTGTAAAGTCTACATGAAAACAATACCAGTGTTACTGTCATCTCGTAATAAGGCTACCTGCATACAGGCTAATTTAAAACCCATAATGTACTGCTGTACTGAAACCATGATATGTTTCGCTTTTTGGTCAGCAGTGACACTTAATGATAATGGTGTGGAAGAAAGCAGATGCTTTGTAAACTTCATGTCACAATTGTTTTCATGCATTAATTAAACCTACTTAGTATGTTAAGGCTGCACACTTGTGAATACATTTTTAGGGAAAGCACTTTTTAAAGTAAAAAGTCAGGGATGGTAATGGACTGTAAAAGGTCTGGCATTTATTTCCTCCTAGTTTTTTTGTTGTTATCAAAACTAATATTCTTATTCTCATCACCACTGACAAGGTTTCCTTCCTCTGACTCTGCTGATGCTTTTTCAGGGTTTGTCCCTCTCAAGTGCTTTGTATCTGCTCCTGTGTGTGTTTAATGCAGTCTTGTCATTCATTGAGACAGAAAACATGTATAAATGCTTGGTTTGATGCATACTGATTGATGCTGTAATACTCAAATAATACATTGGTGATGATACTTGCTCTGTGTGCACAACACAGTGACCCGGCAGACTCAAAAGTTTTATTTTCATTAAATGATACATGTAGGGTAGACTTGAAAACAAACAGAGGTTTTTTTGCATTGCCTGCAAAGGAGGGAAGCTATAATGCATGAAATGAAGTGTTTGTGGTTTGACTAGGGACACCTCTAACGAGAGAACTCCCTCTCTGTCCGCATTCCTCACATTGCTACATTCCTCTAATCACTTCACACACACACATGCGCGCGCACACGCGCACACACACACACACACACACACACACACACACACACACACAAAAAGAGAGAGAATGGGAGACAGAGAGGTGGTTGTAAAACCATCCAAAACTGATGTTATTCTATTGTTAAAGCAATATTGCAAAAGGCTCCACATGTTGTACGTTGTTGTGGTCACACAACTCAGCCATCAACTCACAATTCAGCCATCAGCTGCAGTATTTACTGATCAAATACTCCACCGTATCTATCCTTGTCAATACACGACACACAGAAAAGGAGTTTCTTTGCTAATGATACTGTTTCTATAGCAACAAGAGCAAACCCTTTCTGATTCATTACATTATGCAAGACATTAGCGGTCAAATCCACTCAGAACACAACTAAGTCATAAAACCACAGAACACCCACCACATTAAAAAGTCAATAATCAGAGAACAAGATTATTTTTAATAGTGCACAAAACAGAAATAGAAAAACTATTATGGTTAAAAAAATGTAAAGCTTATCCGGAATAAGAAGGATCTTGGAAATGGAGAATGATTCATAATATTAGCGGGCCAAACACCTCAACAATCAGTCGAGAAGTGTGACAGTAAAGTAACCTTGCAATGAGCAGCAGGCAAATGGTGGGATAGATGACTGTTGACCATGAGCTGATTTTATAAGCCTGGTATAATTATTGAAAGCAGAAAATTGACGACACAACAATACAATAAATGTGAGTAAACAATCGGCAAAAATAGCGGCCATCGTGGAGTTGAATGAAAATTTCTCAAATAAAGTCTTGTCAATAATTTGCCAGAAGATGATGAGCTTCACAGAGGTAGACTCACCTGAGGCTGTCCCCAGCCGGACCATAGCTGTCTGGTCTCTCCTGTCTGCGTCTGTACAAGTCCGAGTTTGACAACTCTTTCAGCCTCAAAGAGTTCATCTCCCCTTCGCCTCTCTCCCGCTCTCCCTTCCTTCCTTCCTACCCCTCGTCTGCTGAGAACACTCGGTCCACAGTAATACTCCACTGAAACTGTGTGTCAGTACTCGATCCAAGTAAAAAGATGAAGTCTCGTTCTCTCTCTCTCTCAAATACACCTCCAGGGCTCGCACCCTTGAGGAAGGACATATAGAGAGGTGCGGTTTCGCAGCCTGCACACCTATCAAATACTTCTTGCTCCTCCTCCTCCCCCTCCTGCAGCAGGTAAAGGAAGAATGACTCAGGAGAAGAAGAGAGAATGATTGCCCTCTCTGACCTTTACCCCCGGCTTTACCGCCGCCTACTTTCTCACTGGCTCATTCTTCTGTTTAAAAAGAAAGCTGAGATAGACAAGAGGTCACAACCAACAAAAGAGAATTATAAGGGCCATGTCCCCACACACACATGTATACAATGGCAAGCTTTCAGTACTGATAACTAGTTATGTGGAATAGAGATCATCCTAATAATGTGATTTGAGGTCAGCATCATACTGGATGTTTTTGTATTTTGACTGTAAGTGTGTACAAGATATTGGAAAATATTAGGTACAATTAATTGAAATGTATTAAGTTATTTTATAAGGATTAAGAAAAAATTATACGGGTAAATATGCATCAAATTTCATCTATAAATAAATATACACTGCATTTTCCTTTTTACGAATGCATCAACTCATGCATTGACACAATATCACACAATATGTGTGATAAATCAACATCAGATCAAATCATTCATCAACTGTAAATGCAACTGAGGAAAGCTGTAGACAATAACTTGATGTAGCAATGGTTGGAAAAGTAACTATAATCAGCCAGCAAGGCATGTTTTTAAAACAGTAGAGTAATAGTTACAACAAAAACCCATCTGTTTCAGCATTACATCAGCTTGTTTAGAGGGTGGGGAACAGACACAGCAAGTAAAGCCGCACTATATCAAACAATGCCACTTATGATGGAGTCATATTTTCAAGTTTCAAGTGTACACCGCTTTTCAATCTGACTCAAGCTCCTCCATTTTAAACTGTGAGATTACTACAGAGACAACAAACTACTGAAAAGGGGGGAAATGTCAATCTATGAATAATTCATTGCAATGTTGCGTGGGAACAAGTGATCCTCCCAAACGGACACAAAACGCAGCAGATGCATATTTTCAAAAGGAGCTGAAACTTGCCTCTCATACATATTTAATTACAAACAAGACTCTATGACATCACCGAAAGCAGGGACAGGATTGGTCAGAGGACGTGAAAACCAAACAAGCAAAGTCAACAAGCAACCAAAGAAGAAACAGATGTAAACAGACTGCAGCACTGTAAAACACAACACGCAGTCTGATTTTTTTGATTCTGAAATCCTTTAAGTTAACAGTGTTTAGCCTGTGTATACCACTCTGTCTGGTATGGTGTTACATTGCTGTGTATGGACTAACCAATATCTCTCCTTATGTACAGATAGGTATGAACACACGTGGATTCACCTTCAGCAGCTTGCCTTGACCTGTTCAGCATTCCACATGGGTTTGACGAACACACACACACACACACACACACACACACACACACACACACACACACACACACACACACACACACACACACACACACACACACACACACACACACACACATTTTAAATATTTATTTATGCCCACATATAAAGAAGTACAAGGGTTCTTGCACAAGGGACATAAACACTGCCAGTGCAGTTGACAATGGAAGACGGTCAGACACAAAACGCCTGGGCAGCTGAACGCAGTTACATACAAAATGACCTACAGGTCAGATAGAAAACAGACATTTAAGGATACAAAAAACAACGTCTCCTCCAGATTGAACGGCTACCAATAATAACTGAGACTGAGCAGTACCTGGCCAACTGTTTAGCTCTTCTTTTAGGGAGGCCGGCCATCTGAAGGCCCCTCACAACCAACTTATGCGCATGCCCCAGACTACCAAATATAAAGACTAGAAGTTTACACCTGTAGCCTAGCTGAGAGATGGTCTGCTTCAGCTGCTGATATTTCAGCACTTTGGTCAGAAAGGCCTCCTCTAGGCTGTAATCAAAGGTACAGCCGACCTCCAGAATGAGCACCTCTCTATGATTTTCACTAACAACAACAACATCAGGAGTATTAGCTGTTACATGAGAGAACATTGAGACATCATTACACAGGCTGAACATACTCGGCTTCACAGTAGAATGTTTATACAGCATGATGGAAGACCTGAAGATAGAAGAGATATCTGCTGATATCAAATCTACAATTCTGTCATGCCTACATATGTAGAGCCCTCTGTAAACATGGCAACCATTTAAGATGTGAGACATGGTTTCAGCTATTTGTTCACTGCCATGGTGTATACAGTAAGGAGCATGACTTCCTGGAAACCAGATGGACAGGTTCAGTTTAGTTGGTAAAACCTGCAGTCTCGCTTTTATAGCAAATGTAACAATGTTCTCATCCAGGGCAGCATTTCTGAACACAGCGTGTGAGACAGAGTGGTCTGCAGCTGGGAGACATGCAATCTTCCCTTGAAGTCTCAGCTCAGTCCATTGCTGCCGCTGCCTCCGTTGTTGCGCCCCCAAGAGGTGACCTCGAGCATTTCTCAGTGGGAGTAGATGTTTTGTCCCACATACATTCACAGTTGCTTTTACAGAGATGTTGGGGTCGGATATAACCTCCTCTGAGACCTCCACGGTCTCAGAGTCAGACCCCGTCCACTCCAGGGTAACATCAGCCCAGCAACACAGATCGTTCAGGTCAGGCCAGTCTGACCACACACCGAAGCCAGGAGAGCGGCTGTCCAGCTTTCCACTGGGTTTCCTCTTGAATCCCAGGAAGTTAGGCTCCGACCCACGAGCCAGAGGGACCTTGCGTCTTCTTAGGTCCAGGAACAGAGAAGCTCGGGCAAGCTCTCTGACATATTTATCATCATTGTTCAACATATTCAACAGATGGGAAAGTCTCGTAGCAATATATGTCCATTCAAAATTAGGAACACCCAGACCACCCTCACTCTTACTATGAAATATGATATTGCGTGTTGTATGTGTATTTAGGCCAGTCCATTGTCTTACAAAATATACAGTTTTATCCGTCAAATCACATAGTGATTTTCGTGGAACATGTACATTAGAAAGAAGATGTTGTACCTTGGACAATGCAATTACTCTAACTGCCTCCAGCTTCATGATGAGTGGCAGTGGGGATACATTTATAGACTCAAGTCTGCTGTAATATTCTGATGTAATTTCATCGACTTGGTCTTTCCACTCACCTGCCACATTGAATTTATGACCCAAATATGTATACGTTTCATGACGTGAGTAAACTCTGAGTGACTTATTACAAACAGTGAACACAGGTATTGTATCTGTTTTAGAGTGATACCAACGGTTCCCCCCACTCCGCCTTTCATAAAAAACTGCACATTTTGAATCTTTAACCTCTAATCCTGACCACTCCAAAAAGGAGTCTGTTCTGGAGAGCATGTTGTTGATCACAGCCTCTTGACGAGAGGCAATCTGAACATCGTCTGCATACCCCTGGACGGGGTTAGGGGAGATAACATTACAGGTGACACAGCTACAAAGCCACTTTAACCACTGGTTTAGCGCCAACACAAAGTTAACTGCGCTCCAGGGGCAGCCAGTCTTAATGCCCACTTGGAGAGGGATTGGGTCTGTGAGCTGTTTACCACAGATAACCTGTATGAATGAACCAGAGTAAACATCTTTAACAATGTCAATAAAAACCTGAGGCAGATGTATTTCCTCCAGAGCTGTTATCATGACATTATGTGCTAAAGTTCCAAATGCATCACGAAAGTCCAAAAAAACTGCAAAGAATTTACTGGACTCATGTTTAAAATCATCAATACCTGTTTTGAGACAAAACACATGTTCATTCATGCCTTGCCTGCTGATGTAGGCTTTTTGCTTGGGCGACAGAATGTCCACATCCACAAGCCATGGTAGTATTCGGGCAAGAACACATTTCATGAACACTTTATAGATGGTAGGCAAAAGGGAAATGTCTCTCCAGGTTGATGGATTGTCCGGAATATTGTCTTTTTTGGGAATTCTATGAACGAGAGCCCCCTTCCATGACTCAGGTACTCTCCTATTTTCCAAGCAGACATTAAAAATTGATGTTATTTCAGCTGCCTGCGTGGCTTTGAGATCTTCATATGAAACACCGTCCATGCCACTTGCTTTATTGTTAGGTAGAGTGCGCAGCACAGCCTCCACCTCAGTCTGTGTGAACTGCGCAGTGTCAGGGAGATAGTCTGGCTCCGTGTGTGAAACAGCGCCATGCCAGGGCGGTGGAGGGAGTGGGTCATGAATTGACGTTTGCCCTCGGCATTTATTCTGATAATATAATTGCACTTGCTCGCAATTATTGGGGCACGGAGGGGGGTCGGGATATTCGCTGTTGTTTAGGATAATTTGAATGGCTTTAGATTGTCTATGCTGCCAAAGATAGGCCAGTTTATCTCTGCTCACCTTCTTCCGTTGTTCCCGTCTCGTAGTTGTTAGCGAAGGCTGCACTGTCTCCCGGAGGAAACGCAGCTGCGCCTCAATCCAGCTGGAGGCCAGCGCCGGTGTTAAATCCTCCGGGAGCGGCTGCTTTGTCGGGAGCTTTTTTAATACCCGAACTACGAACTTCAGAAGGGGGAAACCAAAGGGTCTTCCACGATGGCTTTCAGTTGTAAGCACACCATTCTTGAAGAATATGCCGTTCAGGAGGGCTATGAGGCGGATCCACCTCCCAGGATCTGCCGATGAAACAAAGTGTTGTTTTTCATGATGTTTCTTGGACGCCAAGCTGCTCCGGAAGGTCCTCTCATAGACTTGAAAGGCCGACCATTGCTGCTCCGTCAGGGGTTTCACCAGCTCAGCGAGGTCCGTGAAAGCTGGCTCTCTGCCCAACAGGTGTTTTGGCGTCGGGTCATGAGCGTGCCATTGTTGTTGATAAACTCTCCCACTCCGGAGTGCTTGTTTGTAAGCAACTCTGATCGCCGACACCAAGCACATTGTCCAGACCGTCTTCCACAAAATCATCGTGCACATGACTACATTAACGGCGGCAGTTACGACGGGTGTAATCAGATGTTCAGAGTGCTGCGCTCATGCCGTCTACTGCCGCCATGCTGCAGCGGCACACACACACACACACAAACACAACACGCAGTCTGATTTTTTTGATTCTGAAATCCTTTAAGTTAACAGTGTTTAGCCTGTGTATACCACTCTGTCTGGTATGGTGTTACATTGCTGTGTATGGACTAACCAATATCTCTCCTTATGTACAGATAGGTATGAACACACGTGGATTCACCTTCAGCAGCTTGCCTTGACCTGTTCAGCATTCCACATGGGTTTGACGAACACACACACACACACACACACACACACACACACACACACACACACACACACACACACACACACACACACACACACACACACACACACACACACACACACACACACACACACACACACACAACTTAACTTCAAAACCTGCTTCACATCCTAGGGCAGCTACAACAGGGTCACATTCACAGGCCGACATGTCTGAGTATGCCAGAATATTCATGACGTATCATCGCTTTAGGCTTTATATCTGAAATCAACAAACTCACAAGATTGGCTCACTTGGAATCTGTCATACAATTTAAATATATTGGTATGGTAAGTAAGTGACAAGACATTACGCAATCTGCACTGGTTTACACAGTGTAGGTTGTATGCAACGCGTAATTGTAGCACTATGACCACTGAGGGATTTCAAGCTAATACTTTTGTTTTGAATTTAAGTTTTGTGCTCGTGTAATGTGCTGAGATTGCCGTCTTGGTACAAACACTCGCACTGGCTCATCTCTCTCATGCACGTTCAGAAACAACAGAGTAGACATTTCAGAACCAACCTCTCTAGCACATGAGTGCACTGCCACCGTGTGGACAACACTGGTACAACAGCTATTCTATCATCACTGCACACCCCAATGACTGCAATAAATGTAAATGTATTCCATGTATGTAGAGTTGACTGTGGAATTACAATTTGTTAAAATAAGCAATGTATTCAGCATTTTTTTCTGCATGTTATTTCTTAACCAACACCTACTTATCATTCATATAAATTAATAGGAATTTTGGCATCACTCACACACATGAAAGGAAGTTTACAAACAAGTACCAACACCATGGACCACATGCTGAGCTGCAGGGCAAAGATGTTTGTAATAAACATCACTGACATGAAGCTGACTTCCTTTATCTGGACTGTCACAGGCAAAATACTTATTTTTTAAATTTAGGCAAACCTTTATTTAACCAGGAAGTCCCTTGAGATGGAACTCTCTTGTTCAATGAAAACCTGGCTAAGATAGCAGTTACAGTTTAAATAGAAATATAACACAACAGACAGGAAATACAGTCATGAAAATACAGCTAAATATAATATTCAAAAGGTGCACAGAGGTGCACCTTTTGAATATGCACACAGCTGTATTATAAACAATGTATAACGATCACACGGATCAAGTAATGCAGCCTAACTGCAGATGCGACAATTACAAATAGTTTGGTACTTAAATGTATCTTCTTACCAATGTTTCCTGTCGAACTGTGAGGAGTATATACTGCTGTTGCTCTGCTGTCACTGCAAACACTCCTACTGCCGTTATCTGCCTGCATTGCCAAATCACTTCCTGTTTGCTGTGGTGTGTGTGAGGGAGGGAGGGAGGGAGAGTGTGTGTGTGTGTGTGTGTGTGTGTGTGTGTGTGTGTGTGTGTGGAGGGAGGGAGTGTGTGTGTGTGTGTGTGGGAGGGAGTGTGTGTGTGTGTGTGTGTGTGTGTGTGTGGGGGGGAGGGAGTGAGTGTGTGTGTGTGTGTGTGTGTGTGTGTGTGTGTGTGTGTGTGTGTGTGTGTGTGTGTGTGTGTGTGTGTGTGTGTGTGTGGGTGTGAGGGTGTGAATATGTTTGTGTCCACTTGTGCCTATGTGCCAGTATGTGTTGTGGGAGACGGATGTAAATCCAGCACACAAACTTCTAATCCTGTGTGTGTTTACAGCCAACCTGCCAGTGAGGATGGAGGTGGGGTGTGAGGAGGGAGATTTGGGGAGATAAAAGGCTGGGTAGAGAAGAGAAGGGATGACTAGGTGTGACTTGCAGTCTTAAGGCCAAGTTATGCTTCCGCGTCGACACAACGCAAGGGGGCTTGCGGACCCCTTACGTCCTTGCAGACCGCCCTTACGTCCAACGCAAGGGCCTGACGTGTGCCTCCCAAAAATCCTAGACGCGCGTTGAGGCGACGCAATACCAACGCAACACCAACGCAGCGGCATTGGCTGTGATTGGTCTAGGGATGCACGATAATTATCGGACCGATAATTATCGGCCCGATAATAGGAATTATGACGTCAACCCGATAAATCCGATACAATTATTAATACCTCCGATAATCCGAAGATAGGATGTTTGTGTTAAAACAGCGGGTGGATTGGGATGAGGGACGTTAGTTTTTTTCTAGGCGCCTCCCGTTTAGCATGTGATGTGGTTACTGTGGTATCACAGGTTTCGGAGGAGGGAGTTAATCCACAAATCGAGCGCTCCCTTCTCATGCCTGGCTGTGACGTAGAGGCTGCGAGCGAGTGGAGGAGGAAGACTAGTAAACAAACACGCATGGCGTCTGTACTGTGGGACTACTTCAAAGTTTCTGAGGAAACTGAATCGCTTGCCATTTGTAACAAATGCAATGCAGAAGTTCCAAGAGGAGGGAAAAAGGCATCGAGCTTTAATACATCCAACCTTAAAAGTCACCTCGCACATCACCATCGCTACGACGGTGTGTTAAAAGCGTATGAAGACGCCGGCGCCGCTAAAGAAGCAGCGAGCCCGTAGTTTAGCGTTTTGATGCACGGGTGAAGTAGCGGTCCTTGTACCTCGGGTCCAATATAGTTGAGAGATAATACAGTGGCTTTTCCTCGATGTCACCAAAACGCGTTTCCACTGCTTTTAACGGGGTTTCCTTTGATGTTTTCACTCCGTTCTCTGTTGGTAACGTTTGTTTTAGCAGTCGCGTCAGCGCTTGAATGGAGGGGATCACATCCGCAGTAGTGGCTGTTGCTTTGCTGATATTTCTGCCTATTACCGTAGTTTACATTTCTGTGTGGATCAGGACCAACAGTTTAATGTAGCAGCACTTGTGTGTGCATATCCCATGCTGCTCAGGGAAAGTTGTCATTGACTGACTGACTCACTTACATATTTATTTGAAAAAAATAAATATTGTCATTTTATTGAAGAGTCAAAACTGTTCTTGGCTTTCTTTTGTTCATAGTAATAATTATCATGTCACTGTGATACATCTGGTTAGGTGTTTGGTAAAAGGCAAAGCTATGCTAAATCTACCTAAGCTTAGTCATTAGTGTTTTTGACCTGAATTTGATCTGAATATACATTCAAAAACGAATAACAATATTATCGGTTATCGGTATCGGTCCCGAGGAGCAGAAAGTTATCGATATCGGTATCGGCTTCAAAAAATCAATATCGTGCATCCCTAGATTGGTCCGCTAACTACATCCGCTGGAGACCGCTATCCGGTTTCCACTCATAAACACCGCCATTTAAACTTTTAAAAGGCTACTTTTATTGTTTGCACCTCGTTTTATTGTTTGCACCTTCTCGCTTTTGCACAAAGAAATAAAACACCAAGTTCTGAAAAATAGTGGATGTTTAAAGCCGGAAAGTAAACAAATAGGCTATAACGAGGCTAACGACGATATACGCCAAGAGTCTCGGTCGGTCGGTCAGTCTTTACAAAAAACATAGCGCCCTCTACCGGTGTGGCATTGAATTGCATTTCGACACGTAAACCCAACGCAGAACCATCACGGTCTCCAAGCAACTGCGTGGCCGTTGCGTTATCACTACGCGGAAGCATAATCAGGGCTTTAAACGACCAGACTGAATGGATAATCAAGTAGTTCTCGTAGACCTGCCAAGTTAAGTGTATCTATCCAGCTTCCATAAGTGAAAGGCCAAACACAGTGAGCACACTGGCTGCCAGTGGCACATTATACTGTGTGGATGATCTTTCATAACCATGGGTGTGCCTTGAAATATGAAACACTTCTCTGACCGATAAATAATGTTTAATTTATAGAAATTGGCCGATACAAAAGAAAACCTATGCATATCAGAATAAAGCGCTTGCAAAACATACAGGAAAATGCAAGGCAAGTATTGTGGATTGATGAGTAAAATCCTACCAAAATACAAAAGGCTTATTTTTCTGGACATTCATCTGGGAGAGAAATAGTATGAATGTTTTGAAATGGGAATAAAAATAGCATGACAGGTCTCACACACAGCATGGAGGAACCATTGCAAAGCCTGTTCTTTCTGCGTCAGCCAGTTATCTATCATTGGATACTAAACATTTACATCAGACTGGTGATCTCAATGACAACATCAATGTTTCGTATGGCCAACACACTGACAACCATTTAAAATCTCATAGTACCTATAGTTTTAGAGAAAGCAGTGATTCCATCACTCAAATAGCTTTGTCACAGTGGTTTTCTGTTCTGCTTTGGAAGCAAATGTTGATAACTAAATCTAAGATTGATATCAATATCTTTCCTAGTCTGCCTCACAATAAATACATGTTAATGTGAAGACAGTGGTAGGCTTTTATTGTGCTACCAGGACATAAGATCATAGGACATCCAAATCCTCAACAACTTAAACTTCTATACAACGATTATAAGTCAATAATTCTCATGTCTTGTATTATAATTATGCTGCTGTGTAAATAAATACTTCTTCACACCACACGCATCAAGTTAATACGCACACAGTCCAAATCCTACATCACACTCTTCCAAACAAGGACAAGTCCACACTGGAGACGGGGACATTCTTCTAAGCTCTAGTTGTATCAACACAGAGTGGAATCAGATGAAAATGTAATACGTTGGGAATGCAGCAATCCTCAGGCCTTTAAAAGAATTGCCCTCTTACAGCTTTGAGTGTCCAGAGTGCTTTATAAAAGCCAGATTCATCCCAGGCCATAATTAACTCGGCAGTGCACACAGTAGCATTCACACTGGTGGAAAAAAATATGGCTCTGAATAGCAGTCCCCAGGGAACGGATGGTCAGGAAGTGGTCCAGAAAGCAATAAGTCCAGAGAGTTTGTGTGGACATTCCTGTGCAGGGAGGAGATTGATCTGCAGTAAATGAAGGAACATCCCATAATTCTTTCTTTCTACTATTCTTTGAGTATCACTTCTGTCTAATATGTGAGGGTAGGTCCTTTTAAAGCCATTGGTTTTTTCTTTTTTAAAGGATAACTATATGATAGTATAGCATCGCATTAAACAACTATTTGTAATGTAAAGAGTAATAGCTACCTGCATGTAATGAAGTCGCTTTCCCTCTGTGTGGGTTGTAATCTGAGCTTCTCTGTGCTTTGTTTACATAGCCAGGTTTCCTGCCTTTTAGGGCATGTTAGTGCATGTGAGCACGCCCTGCTGGTTAGCTCACTGCACTGCACTAAGCTCATATGACGGTTACAACAGCGTCAGTCTGGGTGCAGTTAGGGAAGCATAACAAACACCCTCCTGTTTCCCCTCAGGTTAAAACTTTAAACTGTGTCAGCAATGTTGCAGTTCTTTGCATTGTTAGCGCTGTTAGCCACCTGCTCAGCTGTCGCCATGTTGAGAGCCGTGTGGAGGCACTGGTTATGCTCCTCTGAATTTTTGGCACCTTGCAATTAGGGTCATCAAACCTCTGATACAATATACCCTGATGAATTCCCGAAAGTTTATTGTCCATCCACCCATCATCAACTGCTTACCCTATATTCAGGGGCGCGGGGGGGGGCTGGAGCTGATCCCAGCTGACATTTGGCGAAGTTTATAGTTTTTACGATAATTTTTTTCATGTCAGATGTATGACTTATTATTCACAAAAGCATGGTCTTTTAAAGAAAGCAAACATTGGGGGGAAATACATTGATCTTGTCTCTGACATTATATCATCAGCACATTGGCAAAAGTTTCTGAAATTGATTTAGGGCATTATATTACATACGGTGTGGATTTATTATATGTTAATTTAAAAAAAAACATTGTGGAGACCGACCAACATACAAGATATAATTAAGGATGTATTTCAATGTTGGTTGTATTTTGTTAGACAGTTTACACACATCTGCTGCACAAAAGTGACTGCACACACACACACACACACACTCACACTCACACACACACACACACACACACACACACACACACACACCTCAACATCTCAAAGGGTATGATACCTTTTCCATAAAAGGAATTACACAATAGAGTCTCTGTTACTTATTGAATCTGACAGCATGTGGCCAAGATCTTAAAATCTTTTACATGCACCAGAGAGACATTTGCTAAAAATAAATAAATAAATAAATTCAATCCAACTGCACTGATCTTCCTGTAATTAAAAGTTGAAGCTGAGCAGCTATTAGAAAACAGTGTGTTCCTGCCTGGCTCGCTGTCAGCTGAATCTCTCACTTGTTACTAATTGATTTATTCGACATTTAAGCTACAAGTGTGTTACAGGCTGTAACAGCGCCACCAACAGCAAAGATTCAATTTACATCATTTTCAGACCTCCTGCTGACATCTGATAACAACGACACAAACATACTGCTTTCCAGAAAACGTTGCCCTCTGGAGATAGTTCCACCAATAGCACGGTGGGGGGCGCTGGCGAGCAATTTAAGTGACTAATTGACACATTAAAGTAACTGAGCTACGTTAGCTAGCTTCACGAAGTTAGCGTGTAGCTAATGTAACTTCAACTTTCCGTGATAAAAAGCACATTCTGTCGCTAAACGAACACTCTTTTATGCATGAAAGGAAACGCGGCAGATGGTTTGTCATGACTAAATCAGAGTCGTCCTAGCCCACGAGAGAGTGGAACATACCGGGGCTGCGTCTTTTCTTTTCATCCGGCGAGAAACTGTCAACTTCTCAACTTATCAGGCAAATTTTAGGGAAACAATTTGAAACTTCCCACTTACCCGTTTGTCATTTCAGTAATGCCCAGCATCGCGCTGCTGTCCGGAGCAGACCGGTGTTTCCTGACTTCGGTCGTGGAAGTCCAGATGTTGTACAGTCTGGGATGTAACGTTGGCGAGTATTGTTTTTTCACACAGAGCGAGGAGAATGGCGAAGCAGACGGGCCTCGCCTCTGTTCACCAACCACCAACACACACTTAACGGAATATTCAACTTCCGCTTACGACTTTCAACATAAAACCATTCTGCTGATTCTCTTAAGTCGTACAAACAGTCCAGCTATCAATTCTATTTCGACAAAAACAAATGGTGGAAACGTCTACACTTTCATTAAAACGAGTTTAATCTGTATAATACACTATAGGTTATCATTTTACAAAACGACTTCAATTAAATTTTATTTATAGTGTCATATCACAACAGAAGTCATCTCAGGACACTTAACACATTGAACAAAATAGCCTACATCTAACACAATATGTTCAAATCATATTATGTTTAGATAGTGATATAACAGTGCTTGTTTTGGTTCCATATTAGTTCCGTAAGTGACAGGCAGAATTGGAAAGCGCTTTTAAGCTTGATATTTCAAGATTGCCTATTCCACGAGTGTAGCTTCTGTTCCTCGACCTATTTCAGAAACAGGATAGGCAGGCGGGACATAATGTTGGGAGGAATTTTATCATTTAAATAATTAGCTTACGACCTTCTCCAGCTCTGTGCAGTGCCGAGATTGCAGATTAACTGATGGATGTCATGATATTATTAATTGGTAGTAGCTGAAAATCGAATATGCAATGTGTGTGTATCAACAAAAGTTAATTACGCGTATTTTATTTGGTGTATGTATGTATTGCTGTTCGAATATCTGCTCAATACAAAGATAATGTTAAAAGTTATTCATTTTATTTTGTTCAATTAATTTACAGCTCCCTGAACAGGTTTGTTTTAGCAGGAGGGGGACCAAATCCCATTTAACACCCAAAAATGAATTCAGAATATAATTCTGAATTCATTTTCAGAGAGAAGGCACGCAGACACGCCCACGTTTGTTAGACTAATGTACACTTTTATTTTGAAGGTGGCAGCGCTCGTTGACTGTTTGTCTCTCCATCTGTGGTCGCTTCTCGTTCAGTCTGGGAGCCTCCGCCGCTGCAGAATTACAATTCCTTTTCTTATAGACAGAAAACCGCAACCTGCGGACTCAGAGCTCCACATCTTTGCATCCCGACATATTAGCCTACTCGTCATTAGACTGATGCAGGCTGCGGACACAGCAAGTCTTTTATCGTTCAGACTACAACTCAGGATATAAAGAAAGTCTTGACTTTTCATTATCTGGCACAGGAAACTCAGAAGTTCAACATGGCGAGTGGTTGCCGTTGACGTCATTTTTGATAGATATTGCTGGAAAGAATGAACCTACTATCACTCTGCAAGACTCTGCAAAATAAGAGAATAACAGATGATAAAGTGATTAGCAAAGAATCACATTAGGAAGAAATGCATCACATTCAGCGAGGTGTTATTCATAATGCTGCTCCCCGGGGATAACAGCAGATAATAGCATGTTTATCTTCCCTCCTAGCGGCAAACAGTAGCTATTATTTGTTATTTCCTCCCTTGACTGCGTCATGACATATGAAACCACATATATTTCCTTAAAAGGAAAGCCCCTACACCCCCTGCCCTCCTTCAAGAGGGATGAGCGGTTTGAGAGCAAGGAAATACATTCGGAACGGCAAAGAAATCATGGATACACTGGTTCCCGGTACACACAAATTGAGACGGAAGTTGGAAATCTCTCCTCGAGAGCAATACAATCAAGGAATTCCACATCTGGAAACAGGGTGGAAGTAGATTAACACCGCTGTGCTTTTATGGTTATCTTATAGCCCCTCTTTCATATACGTGAATCCTCGTGCCGAAATACATTTGTGACTGATTTGTTAAAAAGAAATTTAGATGCAAAAATGAAAATACATTATAATGAAAGAAATACTGAACATTCTCATCCATGTTAACTTTATTTATGTTAACAATTGGAAATAAACAGAAAAAAACAAGAACTGTCCCTAGTGAACTAATTAGCATACTGTAACTGCTCATTCATTCTTATACATATAGTTGTGGTAATCTCTCATAGCTCCTGCTGACGTTAACCATCATTAAAAAAAAGGCTTGGATAAAATACATTCACTTATGCTGAAGGAATCACACACACACACCAAAGCTGCCACTGGAATGAGAAAATCAGAAAAAAAAAGGCCAGTTATCTTCATCGTTGGTAGTCAAATGAAATATAGGTGGAGATAAGGGTGGATGTGTGTTTTACAGGAAACAGGATTTCTGTGCAGAATCATCTTTTCTTTCTCTCTTCCCCACTGCCACAGGGAGGTCAGAGGTCATGGTCAGACACTGTGAAAAGCAGCACCCATGGGTCTGACAGGGAGTCTTGCTCAAGGACACTTGATGTGCTTGCCGTCATGGGGAACGTCCTTCAACAAGACAGCGGTGCAGATGAAGAGGTTGCAACAAATCTTTCACGTTCAGTGATTACAGCAGCACAAAACCAGAAAGTATTCCTGAAAATACACTGAGCCGGTGAAATCACAATTTGGCATTAAATAACAACAGTAACAACAAATCACACAGTAATCAGAACAAAATCACAAACCGACCATCACTACAGGATATGATAAGTCAAAACTCAAGGCTGAATTTTGTAATTGCTCCTGATTTCAAGAAAGTCAGATATTAGTGAAATGATAAAAAACAAAAAAACAGTAGATGTATAAATATGCTGTTATAATGATCAGTCATGTTGGTCAGGTGAACCTGAGAACGTGGACATGCACTCATTTATACCTTTGCACGGACAAGGACCATACTAATGGTTAAGCACGATTTAGCCCATTGAATAGATCACACTTAACTTCACTGCTGCTGATTGGTTTCCAAAACATGTTACATTTTAGATTTCTTAATGTATTTCTTTTACCTTCCAGGCTACAACTAGTAAAAAAAAAAGTTTACTGGGATGTATAACCAAGAAATGTGCAGTGTACGGTACAAGCCCGATAAAAGTACAAGTAAAATCTAAACAACTGTATCCAAACAACTGAAAATGATATTCAAGTAATATCATGCTATTGACTATAGTTGTCCCTTGATCAATTCCTCCTAACAATTTGTGCACATCATATAAAATAAACAATGTTTTTAGTAGTGCTAATGATGCCTATGAGCTCCACTTCAAGGAAGCGTAACCTTCATTTCCCGTTCATTTAATATCTACCACACATTTCCTCATTCTTTTCCCGGTTCATTCCTTGGTCCCTTATATGGTGCGCCCCAATTTTTGTAAATGCCCCAATTACTCTCCCACTACTTTGAATGTACAACATCACCACTTCATACAGATTTTCACAGAAAAAAAAAAGCTCAGTAACATCTCATCGCTGTGCTCCTATTGTTTTGGGTTGGTTGAGCATCAAGTCTATTTGATCCCTGACCAGCTGTGAAGATAGGAGCTCCAGCCTGAGCTCCGAGACCCAGACCCCTCTTCCTCACCTGCACAAAGGAAATTAAAGAAAACCTGGTCAGAATATGCAGAGACATTAGTGGCAGTACATCCTGTGACACTTGAATAACCTGGAGAGAAAAGTGAAAATAAATCACTTTGTGTAAGAATAGCACATGAGGTGTGTGTGTGTGTGCAAAATCATGATAACCAGATAATATATAGTGAAATTGGGTGCGTTTATGCGGGTTCACCTAGTACATACCTTGTGCAATGGCAGCCAGTTTGCTTTTCTCCTCTGGACTGAGCTGCAGCATCGTGTGAATGACAGGCAGAAGCGCTTGTCTCTCGCTGCCAGACTGCAGGAAGATGAACTGCAGCAGGACGTTCTTCAGATACTCCAGGTTGGCCACACTCTTCTCCCTCTCCTGGTTTCGTTCTAGACGACGTACTTCACTCTTCAACAACTGGCAGGTAGAACATATGATGCAATGTTAAAACATCTTTTTTAAACCCTAAGCATTGGTCCCTGCATTTAACATCATTAACAAACACACATTTGTCTTAATACAAAGTGCTATCTTATTATTTAATTACAAAATAAGATGAAAATTCATAAGAATATTGAGAAAATGTTCGTGTAGGTTGTGCTGGTTTTACAGATTAATTCGTTTGCGGAAAATGAGTTTGGTCCCCGCTACTTTCCGTACCTGATCTTACGTCACACAAAACAAGTATGGCGGCGCCCTCTGAGCTGATGCGGTCTAATGTGTTGGGCGATACGCTTTGAAACGAGAGTTTTGATAACTATTCTTGAACATAAACTGTCGTAGTTCTGTGGTAAAATAGGTTTGTGGAGATTAAAGCCAGCTGTCGTCGTGGAAATGGGGTTAGAGCGGCTGCTATGCGGCGCACTGCAGTGTTACTCCAAACAGTTTCGAATCGTTAATATTCCGCAAAAAGTCAGACTGTTTGGAAACGCGTCCACACAGACGTCACCGACCATGTCCTCCACGGTTAGCCGGCTTGTGTGTGTCGCGGGTCTGTGCGGCAGAGTGTTCGTAGACACAAGCCGCCGCCGCCTCTGTACCTCCGTCCAGCCCTCCAGAGACGTCGTCCTGTTCGAGCACGACAGGACCCGCTTCTTCCGGCTCCTTTCGGTCTTCTGCGGCGGCCAGTTTCTCTTCTGGACGTACTTGGGCCACTTCGCGTACACTGGACTCAGAGACACAAGGGGCGCTACAGAGAAAGTGAAAGCCAAGGCACCCAGCGCCACCGGACTGGCTGGGATGTGGAGTTTTGACATGAACCTGGGGTCAAACACCTGGAGGTACGGCTTCACGCTGGGATGCCTGGCAATAGCAGCAGGGATGGTCGGGCTCGGGGTCCTGTTTTGCAGGCGCTCTGTCAGCCATGTGGTTTTACACCAAGGAGGGAGGATGGTGACGGTGTCCACGCAGTCACCTTTGGGACTAGGCCGAGGCCGGAGAATAACGGTCCCACTGTCCCAGGTAGCCTGTCATGCTCACAGACACGAGTCCCCCTCATTCATCCCCCTCAGGGTCAAAGGGCACAAGTTCTACTTTCTTCTTGACAAAGATGGTACCGTGAACAATGCTAGGCTGTTTGATATCACTGTTGGAGCTTACCGGCCAGTTTAAGTTTTGTTGAATACACCTTTGTTTGGACAAAACTGTTTGGACACCATCCACAAATAGAACACGTGGCCGCCAAACAAAGATGTCAGTTTCTGTTCGATTTTCTCTCTTCAATCAAATAAAATGTATGAGATCACATGTGGACTCATTTACAGAATGGTGAGATACATGTAAAAGTATTAGTAGCCTGTGGTGGAGAGGAGGTTGTGTGGCTCAGGAGCCATCTGTTTGGCGACACCTGGAAGCTGCTTGATATCCTGGATGCATCTTTTCACACGTGTTCACATTATATGCATCCTTTCTGTCATATGTATTGTTGTCTATGTTGCTTATTCTGTACGCAAGTCATCTATTGCCTGTCTGTCTGCACAGTTCTGAGGTTTCTTCCATTATTTTTCCCCGGTTGAGGTTTTTTTTCCTTAGAGGGTGCACTGATAGATTGTAAAGCCCCTTATGACAACCTATTGATATTGCACTATATCAATGAAATTGACTTGATTATTTCATCTTTAAAATGAGTTGGAATTAACAAGAAGTTATTTGAAATGTAATTATTCAAATAATGGAACGGTTTGAATGAATATGCCTTGAAATTAAACTGATTAATGGCCTTTTCTGAATGTATGCGTGTGTACTTGTTATACATACAGTGATCTGCTCCATGAGAACAGCATTGGTGGCCTCAGTTTCATGCAGGAGGCTGTTCATATGCTCCATACTGCGCGTGGCTGTGCTCAGCTTTAGACTGAGCTCTTCTTTGGTGGGCTCCACCGTCCACACAAAAGGCTCTAGAGACCAAACAGGAGACACATACATATGTTAAAGATCGTGGTTTGAGAAGCTTTTATAAAAAAACATTTTTTATAAGTGTTACAAGGTGAACTTCTTTTTTTCAAACACCTTGTTTGGGGTCCGGGGACATAAGAAGCTGCTCCAGAGAGGGCAGGGGTGTAAGAGCAGGGGAAGAGCACTCAGTTTCAGTGGTCTCCATGCCCTCACCCTCCTCCCTGGCCATAGACTGGAGGTCACTTAGGGCCATTAGTCCCAGCCCTGCCTGGTTCTGATCTGTGTTTCTGCGCTGGGGGTCTGACGCCAGGGGCTTACGGCCAGACTGGACTGCCATTGGATCTGAAAGAGTGTAAAGGTTGGTAGAAGAAAACATTGTTATTCATTGTTTAACAGGTAAATAAAAGCATATTAAAAAGCAGAGAATGCCGTTAAACAAAAGACATAAAATAAATACATTTCATCATAAAATTATATTTGGTTAAGGATAGGTTGCAGGAACAAGGACACGTTGGGTGTCAACCAGTTTATCAGCAAGGGAAAGATGTGAGAGTGGGTGGACAAAAGAGAAGATTAGGATTTATGGACCTGAACCAAAAGACCAGTCACAAAACCAATTCCCTCATCTTTACACCTCCAGTCTGCTACCGTGCCTCCTCTCCACATGCAGCTGAGTGAGAAGAGCGACACTGAAGTCCTGCTACATGCGTACATAAGATGTTTGTTTGCATTCAAGTTTGACCAGATTCTGTAGTCTGATCAGGGTTAAGAAAAACAAAAAAGTACACTGATGGTGTCTGGAACTGTAAACTTGAGAGCTCGCTGTACCAAATACACAAGTGTGGGAAAAAGTGACCAAAAAAACCCCATCTTTAGCTTTTAATGCCATATCTGCTTGATGTGGCTACTTCTTCTCCTTCTCCTGCCTCTTCACTGACATAATCAATCCAATCTGTTGCATGCTCAACTCTCAGGAGGACCGGCTCAAGTTAAATTAAGCTGTAGTGGTAAAAGAAAGCTATGAGTCGGGGATTCATAGTAGAATAACTTTCAAATGGCTGTTTCTGGAATAAGTATCTGTAGTTTGTGTTTGTGTACTGATTGATGGTTTAGATTAAAGAGTAAAGGGGACAAAACATGACAAGGAGCATTGATCAATTTTACGGTTTGTGATTCATAAAAAAAATATATTTGAGGCTGGTAAAAAATGGTCCAGTGGCCAGCAGTTTTATGACTAATAGGCTCAGCCAACACACTGGTGTTGCACCCTTCAGCATTTTAACTGCCATTAAATCCAAATATAGTGGTTAAAGGCTCAAATATGATTTTGGTCCCATATAGCGGGCTAATCCTGGTGTGCTTGTGTGAGCCGCTAATGAAGTCTCTCCAGATGCCACGATGAGCTGTTTGCCACACTGAGAGGCGGGAACACAGCCGAGGAGCCATGCCAACACCTGGCCATGCCGGAGTGACACACGCACATGCACGCATGCACACACACACACACTTTCCTGTCCTAGTCATTACTATGTGTGTATTTGCTGTTTTGACTGCAGAGGGCAGCTGTGTAGGAGGTGATGAATGAGCTTCCAGCGCTGCTCCACTGATAAACACAGCGACATGCCCCTTCCTCTGTTCCCTCTCCCATCATTCCTCTCGCAGAGAAGCAAAGTAAACAAGATTGACTTGACTTCAACACTCGTAACACCTGCCAATGCTTTGATGGATCTCTTCATACCCGTTGAGCTCACTGCTGTCTATCTGAGCAGTTTCTGGATCTGCTTCGTAATATAACAGATCTATTTGTTAACTCATTGCCTGGTTCATTTAAATGGGTCAACTCTTTTCATTTGCCTCCATTCTTACTGTTCTGGCTCTGCAGGTAGAAGAGTTGCTCCTCGACACGGGTAAGCTGGCTCTGCAGGGTCTCCACAGTGGCCCGGTGGTCATCCTGCAGCCTCCTCAGCTGCTCCCTGTAGGTCTGGCGCTGGGCCTCGACCTGGGAGGACAGGTCAGCCTGAACCTGGGACAGATCCGTCCTTAGAGCCACATTCTCCGACTGCACCGACATTAGCCTGAAGGTGGAGACAAAGTGACGGAATGAGGGATTTACACTTCTCATTTAATAGAGGATGCCGTATGACAGGAAAGCACTATGTTAGGAGGCATATAGGCGTGAGAAAACATACAATGTTAGTGTGACTAATTCGACAGGGGGGGGGGGGTCGAGCCAGCTCACCTTTCACGGAGCTCGGCCTCCTTGCTGACAGTTTCCTGGAGGATTTTGTTGTGTCTCTCCAGCAGAGTGTCGTGTTCAGTCTGGAGCTGCTGCAGCTCAGCTGTGCTGCTCTGGAGGCTCTGCTGGCTCTCTGCCAGCCTGGACCTCAGCTGTTCCAGCTGAGAGGACAACTGCTCCCTGCCAGACACCCCACATATTCATTATATTCATATCCCTTACAGTGTTGACTGACATTTACTACTAATAAGTGTTCACTATAAAATGGCCCATTGAGTAGCTAGTCTTTGTACCCGGTGTCATCCTTACCTCTCTAATTTGCTGGAGTCTCCTTCACTCTGGGAAGTGGTTTTACTCTTCTGCTGCTTAAGCACATTATGGACTCGCACCTTATAACCCTCAAACTCGCCAGCTGTTGCCATGAGCTCAGCCTGGAATCAGCACAAAGATTAACCAGACATTTACAGTAAATAACACAGCACACATTTACTGTAGATTCTACAAATGTGTATGCTCACTCCAATGAGGAAATAAAACCGCCATATAGTTTGAAAGAATGTAACAGATTAGAAGATTTGTGGTCATCATCTCTATTGTTGGAAGTTTAACTCATTTTTATGGCCATGGGTTTCATTTCAGACCTAAGCACTTATGTGTTTTTCACTGGTTGAGAAAACTACTGTAGAATGTTTCCAACTGGTCGTTCATTTTAAATGTTAACATGAAAACACCGTGTCCGTCTCTCTAATGCTTTTGTGCAAATGCATGTATTATTAAAACTGCTGTCTCTAATAAGATTGACGACTCCGCCGAACTTCCTTTACTCTTTCACAGTCTTGTACATTTGTCATCTTTCCCACCATGCCCCCCACATAGTGATATTCATGCACCAACCCGCATGCAAATAACAGGTGGTTTAAGCCTGATGAATATCTGACACAGTAATGTTGAGTGACTCAATAATGACACGAGGAAAGGCCAGGAAATATGGAAGGAAATGTGGCCTTCACACTGAGTAGTAGTAGTGATTGCCGTACAGTGAGGATGGAGGAGGGTCAGTTGAACCCTGTGTGTGTGTGTGTGTGTGTGTGTGTGTGTGTGTGTGTGTGTGTGTGTGTGTGTGTACCTGAGCAGTGTCTTTCTCCTGCTGCAGGCTGTTGATGCGTTGCTGCAGGGAGCTGCTGGTTCTCTGTTGCTGTTCCAACGCAGACCTCAGCTGCTCCTGCAGACGATGGCGCTCGGCCGTGACCTCGCACACCTCGATCTCAATGCACAAACAGACATACACTTTAATATGAGACTTTATTAGGAATGAAATGTTATATAAGGAAGTTTTGCTAGAAAGTGCTGCCTGTGTTACCTTGGAGTTTTCAAGCTGCTGTTGGTTAGCCTCCAGCTCTCCTTTCAGAGACGCCTGCAGCATCATGAGGGAGTTTTCCTGCACACACACACGCACACACACACGCACACAAACCAATTTAAATGCACACACCCATTTAAGAAAACACACACAAATGATTAACTATTCCCAACATCTTCAAGGCCAACCCCGCGATCATGTCCACGCATGGTTGCACAACACCATTTACATTCATCAGGAAGCAATGTTACACACAGTAACAGGACATCCTGCAAGACACACACACACTTTTGGTCTTTACACTGGCTTGCATTGATCTTAGCCTAACATTAAATCAAGTCTAAAATGTAATGATTTATGTGATGGGAACATGCTACTGTCCCCATTTAGGTTCAAACAGGTTGATGTCCCCACATCATGACACACACACACACACACACACACACACCTGCATCTTTGTATCAGCCAAGTCCTTCTTGGTCTTCACCAGCAGCTGTTTCATCTTGGAAGTCTTCTCCTCCCCCTGATCCAGCTGGGACTTCAAAGCGTCTGGAGACACAAATACAAACACACACACATGCACACAAATAAAAATAGTTCAGGTGATATACAAACTCTCAGGTTTCAGTAATTAGCTTTAATACACAGTGTAACAGCAGAGCAACAGGAAACAAACATCAGCCCTGCAGTAAATGCTACTTTGTCAATATATAAGGACTTGGAGAACATTGTGCGTTCTTTTATAAAAAAAAATATATATATATTTCAGCAGGTCAGCTTCAGCCATCTCCAATATAATGGGATAACGCCGTTTGTTTGATGACATATTCTAGAATTGGTGAATAACATGCAGGTTGCTTAGGTCTGATCTTCAAATACCAAGTCTGTGAAATGATGCTGTGAACCAACAACACTGTGAGCACAGCTGGTATGTTTTTATTACCATCCATTCATTATGGTGTATTGGACTATGAGAGGAAGCTGGAGTACTCGGAGAGAACCCAGGTCAGTGCTAACAACTACACCACCGTGCTGCCCTGTTTTTATTTTCATGCCATTTGAAATAATTATACATCCATACTTCAGCTCGACCTGTTTATCCTTGAATCACCAGGGGGCTGGAGCCTTTGTAGAAGTATTATTATTATCTATGCGAGTGTAAATGTAAATGGCTCATACATACCAATTTCCTGTTTGAGTGTGTCCTCCTTCTGGGTCAGTTCATTTATCTGGGCATTTAACTCTCCAGCACGCTCGTCTTTATCAACGAGTTTGGTGTTGAGTTCTTTCACGAGACGTTCATAGTCGGCCATCTCCATGTCCAGCAAAGAGCTCTGCTGCGCCTCCTAAGGGCAGATCCGACATACTACATCATTAGAGGGATCAAAGCTAAAACCTCATCTTGACCGTTTTACACTTAAAAGTAATAATTTACAGAGACAAAAATTGTTGAGCAGTTCTCCTACTTAATAAAGATATTTGAAAATAAAAGATATGGATATCATAACATTGCAATATATTTTTCAAGAGATTCCTTTATGTGTGACATCTATATTTTTATGGATATTTGACCCTCATCCTTCTTAATTGAAAGAGTTATATACTGTAGTTTTGTTGCATCATTTAATTTGAGTTGAAGGTAAAAATGTATCGTTTTTTGTATATTTACGGTTATTATTATCACCTTTAATAATAATGTTCCCCTTAAACACACTTCACTGTATAAGTGTATCTTTATCGCTATATTTTAATAAGAAACTTTATGGGATTTTTGCCCATAAATGTATAGCACCCAACATATTCTATATTTTTTTAAAACACTTAATCGGTATCAACCTCAAAAATCCTGTGTTTGTTGGGCTGTACTAACAATGTGGACACATGACATGAAGCCAGACCTCCTGGCAGTTACCACGTGTACTGCTGTTCTATGTGGATCTCCACTAATGGAAAAATAACAGCAGCTCCGGTGCTACGGGCTAGAATTGCTCTCTTTCAATCTGAGAGGTGCTGCTGCAGGCCAGCCATCACCAGTCCAGTCGCTTAACTGGAGAGGCCCTCGGAGACACGAACGTCTGAGAAGCTGTGTGTGTGTGTGTGTGTGTGTGTGTGTGTGTGTGTGTGTGTGTACCTTGCGTAGCTGCTCCAGCTCCTGGGCAGTCTGCTGAGACTGTTGCTGCTGCTTGCGGAGCTGGGCTGTCAACTCTTCTACCTCCTTCATGGCAGATGACAAGTCCTGCAGAAGCAAACACACACGCACATGCACACAGTGTTTTCAGAATGGATATAGCCTATATTTCATATTACTACATGAACCTTCATAAATGTAACAGCAGTTTAAGCCATATGGCTGGTTTAGTCAGTCAGTATTTGTAAAGTAATTGAACCAGGTTTGTCTAAAGCTTCACCCACTGTAAGTTCCCTCTAAGTGCAGAACAGTAATACAGAGTATCCATCTGTCATTATTACCTTAATCTTCTGTTCTTTCATAGCTCTCTCGGTCAGCAGGTCTCGGTCCAGACTGGTCGACTGTCTTTGCAGCTCAAGGTTTTGGAATTCCAGCTGCTTCACGGTGTTCCTTGTGCTCTCCATACAGGCCAGCAGGTCCTCCTTCTCACCTTTAAGTGTCTCCGTCTGTAAAAGCACAAACAGTTCAAAAAGAGAAAATATAAGAAAGTAGAAAAATGGCATTCACTGATTATTTGTGAAATGAAACAAGGTTTGACTCTCACATCCTCCAAGTAATCAAGTGAAAAATTCTCGTTTCTCTGATTGAGCTGAAAGGTCACATGAGCATGTTCACTACAAAATCTTTACGTCAACTACTTCAACCCTGTACCTTTGAGGTTTTGGTGATTTTACTCTATTCAGTGTATCTTATAAAATCCCACTGAAAAGGGATAATACTGTTTTACTTATTTGAGATTCAAGGTTTTCACCTCAAAATGGCGAATGCATGAACACACGTAACACATTTGAAAGTCATTCATGCAAATCTGACAGCGGCAGGCTCTGAGGGCTTTCTCTGTAAGGAACACTGAGCAGCAGCAGCAGCAGCAGCGGCAGCAGCAGCAGCAGCTACCTCCCATCATCTGTCAGCCAAACACTGCAACTATGATTGGTAAACAGAGATGTCCAGACGTACACTTAGATCCCTGACTGGCTTTCAGTCTGCCTGGCCCCCCCTGAGACCCATGAACGCACAAAAGAAAAAAGGCTATGTCTCAGAAAATGTTGTTGCGCTAGCAGACAGCAGATGGAAGCTATACTCCGCTCCATTTACCTGCCTGTTGTTCTCTCATTGGAAAGAGACAGTTATGAGCTTGGGGAGAGGAGTATATATAAACAACATTTCTCCCCTTGCTCACCCGGTCACATCCGACGGGCTTTTTGTGGATGCCGGGCTGTCAAGCATAGCTGGGTAAAGTGTCGCTGGCTAAAATGACTCACTGTAAATCAAATGGCAAACTGAGTTATACGAGAAGTACTGGGGAGACGTATTGCTGGACAAAGTGGCACCGCTCGGATTTACTGGAGGGTGAGAGCAGTTTGTGCATTTGTTATTGGTAATGTGTGGGCGTGTGTGATTTAGTGTGTATCTGCGTTACCTGTGCGACAGCACTGCTGAGTCGTTTGGTCAGCTCAGCAATCTGTCTCTCGGCCTCCTCCACCTTCCTTCTCTCCGTATCCAGTTGCTCTGTCTGCCCGTCGTAATCTATCTGCAGATTCTACACAAACACAAATATACTCATTAATTACGGGGAGCCGGTTGAGCGGCTAAGTGAGGGTAAACACTGCATCTAAGATATGAGCAGCGTTTACATTCGAGGTGGGACAAAAAACTCTCATTTGACACAACAGACTGGTTTCTCCTCTAATGGGGACACAGTCGTAAAGCACAGTGCAGTCTGGGGGCTGCTTTCAGACCTCTGGGAGGGACATCAGGCAAAAAGGTCTGCTTCAAAGCCAGCATGCTTCCACTTGCCAATAAGCAACATATAAGTTGGTTGGATCTTTAATGATCATAACCGCCACTTTCATTTCGGGACTTTTAGACCAAAGTGTAAGATTGTGTTGCTGTGTTGTCTTTATCCTTCCATGTCAAACACTAGAAATGATAGTTTACTTTACATATTTATCCATGCTATATTATGAAATGTAGCCTAAAAATGATCAATTTGTTTTTCAGCTCATCATCATCATTTGTTACATCGATTGAAAAAACAAATACCATTCTTACACCATATAATGTTAAATAACAAGGCTTTTACCAGCTGCCATATTACACATCGCTCATTAAAATAATGCATCCACCCCAAAACAAGGCCATTTCCAATTGTTCCTGGATAGTTATTGTTCTGCATGTCTTCACCTGGCAGCAGCAACTAGAATTAATATCTTTGTAGAAGTCACTGATACAAGTACAGAATTAAATTTCCTGTCCTACAGTCACTTACCTTGTAGCCTTCAGCACCATGGATGATATCTTTCACAGAGCTGTTCACTTTCTTCCTCTCTTCTTTCAGTGATTCTACTTCCTTCTTGAAAGCTGCAACCTGAGAAAAAAAAATCAGATAAAATGTTGATTCAGCCATGTAAAAGCAGGGTAAAATGTATAACCTATATAAATATTTATCTAGTGTGCTTACGTTGAAATATGTACATACATGCCACATTCATGTTAAATGAAGGATAGCAAACTAACATTTACAGTTTAGAAATGTCATGCTTGCCCCACCTCTTTCTTACTGATTTCCAGCTCCTTCTTTGCTTTTATGGCAACGGCCTTGATTTTGTTCATCTTCTCATCCTTTTCTTTGAGCTCCTTTTCCAGAAGAGCTGAGGAGAGCAGCAGTTACAAGTTCTGAGTAACATTCGAAATGTATAATCTATTACTTTATGCAAACAAAAATGTTTTGAAGGACCTTATATCTAGTCAAATCTCCTCCATACCTATTTTCTTTGTGCTCTCACCAGCTGCATTTTCATCAGAGGAAGCTGACTCCTGAGAGAGAAAAGAAGTAGATAATCGAGGTTAATCTTTGCTGTAAAGGAAGCATTGTTTTGGTTTTAAATTTGCATGCATTTGCTTTTTCCCCTCCAGGTAGAGTGGATAAGCCCAACCCTCCTCCAGGTGACAGATGATAACTGCAGTATTTCAAAAGAATCTTTGCGTTTATCCATCAAGTAATGCACAGATTATTAATTGAATAAATCGAGACAGCAGTTTAGTAGATGATATGTAAATAATAATTCCACATGCCTGCCTGGAAGATGCTCGTCAAAAATAAATACAAATAATCAAAGCCTCATCTTGATAAATGTGTCACCTGCAAGTATTAGTAATATTACATGCTAAATTACATGCAAAAGGACAATTTCTATGTCTATATTTCTTATGTTCTTACCTACAGCACTTTGATCATGGCATTGTTGTACTTAAGGTATCCTTGCTGAACAGCTACTACTTTACTCAGATGAGGACGTAACACTTGTTTCTACTTTTTCGTTCTCGCTTTATTGATGATTATATGTTGTGTTTTCTTTCTTTCGACAAATTTACTTATTGTAAGTCGCTTTGGACAAAAGCGTTAAATGCCCTTAATGTATCTGTAAATGTAAATTTCTGATTTTGGCGATTTTCCTATGATGAATGACAAAAAGCCCCGTTACAAACAATAGTACTGCATCTGTTTGATTATTGCGGCTCCTAATTCCTGTCTGATTATGCAGTTAAAGCAAACCATCCCAATCCATCGCAATTAATAATTTTGAATATTTTGCAGAATATAGTCAGTGATTTTAATCACAACCCCAACTGTTAAATTCCCATTACTCCTGCTCACCTGCAGAGATGCAATCTCACTCCTCAACTGAGATATGAGTGAATCTTTCTCCGTCAGCTGGTCTTGAAGCTCTCTTCTCACTTTCTCCATCTCTCCTTCCCCTTCCTCCTTCTCCTCGTTCTCTTGAGTTATCAGAGTGATGTGAGCCTGCAGTCTCTGGTTCTCCTCATTAATCTTCTTGTTGACTGACGTCATTTCCTCCAGGTCTTTCTGCAGCCCTTCGGTATCTTTCACCACCTCCTCCAGGTTGTTTCTCAACATGCTCCTCTCCTGTTCCAGGTCTGCGATACGGGCCTGGAGCTCCTTTTCCACCTCCTCTAATCCCATTACCCCTTGAGCCTCCTCAAGACTACTCCTCATCAGCCCCCTCTCCTTTTCTAGCTCATCAACGCGTGCTCGGAGCTCCTCAACTTCTTCTGTGGAGGTTCTTAGTACTTCGGACTGATTTCCCTCCAGGGCTGTGCTGGTGGAGTCGGCCCGCTCTGCATCCTCTGCCAGTGAATTCAACTTCGCCTCTAGGTGATTCCTCTCAGACGTCTCCCGCTCTAGCTGAGCCTCCAGGGCCGCCAGCTTGGAGCCCAAAAGCTCCCTTGTTTCTTCGGCTTTGGAAAGCCCAGAAGATGCCTCTTCCAATTTCTGCTGGAGGTCGGCCTTTTCTGTGGAGAAGTCTTTGATTGTCAGCTCTAAAGCAGAAATTGTCTCCTGCCTTATCTCAACCTCCTTTTTTAGGCTCGCCTCCACCTTTTCCCTCTCCTGTTTCAGATGTTGCACTTCATCCTCCCTCTCTTTTTTCAGCCGTTTCAACTCCTCCTTCTCCCCTAAACGCAAACATGCGTCTTTCTCTTTCTCCTCAAGCAGCCTCTCAATTTGTTTTGCTCTGTCATTGTTCAGTTTTTGCATTTCCTCTTCACTGCGCTGAAGCCGGGACTGTATTTTGCCTCGCTCTTCAGTCAGTGTGTTGAGCATCTCGTTCAGGTCTTGAGTCATGTTCTCCTTCGCCTGTAGTTGGGAGAGGATCTCCTCATTCTGCCTGGTCAGTTGCTCCACCGACAGCTTCAGCTCACAGGCTAGAGTTGTTTGTTCCTCTGTAGATGACTGGAGTTTCTGGTTCTCACCTGCAGAACTTTGAAGCTTCAGATTCAGGTCTTGTAGGTTCTCCATCAGAGTGTTTTTCTCCTCTGTAGCCTCTCTCACGCCGACCAACAGTCCGTCCCTCTCCAGGCTAAGTTGTTCCATCTTATCTTGAAGTTCCTCTACAATATTTGCCCCCTGCTCCTTCATGGCTTTGTACTGAAGAACAAAGTTTGTCGTCTTCTCACCCAGTTCTGTCTCCACACCTTGCAGTATGTCTCTCATTTGGTGACACTCAGCCATGGCAGAGTCTCTCTCTCTGGTCAAGGCCTCACACTGGGCCCTCAGCTCCTCTGGATTCACGGGGTTTTGGTCCCCAGCGCTGATTGCTGTTTCACATCCATCTTTGTGTGCGTCTCTCTGTTGCTGAAAGTCTCCTTGGACTTGTTGGTCACGGTCCAGGGTTATGGCACTGTCCCGGTTCATCTGCAGTTCGTTGATTTTGAACTCCAGCTCTTCTCTCTCCATCTGAAACTCCTCCTTGGCCCTCTCCAGCTCTGCCTCAAGCTGACCCTTCACATTACTGAGCAGGGTGAGCTCATCCTGTAACATGGTGCTCTGGGCTTGATGTTCTTCCATGGCTGCTCTCAGTCTTCTGGTCTCCGTCTCCTCTCCATCACCATGGCCGGAGTCGCCCTGGCTGCAGGCAGACAGCGCCAGCATTTTGGCGATCCCTGAACCACGGCCAGGCTCCTCATCTTCCTCCTGCACATCCTGTAGGAAGCTGTCTGGAAAAATAATGTTAATGTTAGTTGCAAGAGTCATTTTAATTTCCATCTAGCAAGCATAAACAATAATTTATAAAAACATATATATATATAAAATTATAATGTTGTTTATTATTATTTATTTATTGTTTTATATTATTTTTTATTCTCAATTAATAAAGAAAAGAAAAATCTAAAATAAAATAATCTTAAATTGTGGCTCAAATTCTGCTTTGCCAACAAAAAGGCTCTCAGCACTTGGAATGGGTTACTCAGAAGACAACATCACCTTTAGGAAAAAGAGTCAGTACCTTCACTGTGACGGATCTAGCTCCTGTTCTGAACTCTTTGTGTAAAAGAATGCTGTCTTACCTTTGAGAGCGAGCTGCTCGGTCAGCTCTTCGTGGAGCAACAGGAGACGCTCCCTCTCTATTTCACAGTCCTCCTCCAGAGCCCTCATCTCCTCCTCGTGCTGCAGACTCTTTTGAGCCAGCTCCTCCCTCAGGTTCTCCACCTCCTGCTGGGTCTGCGTCAACTCCCTTTGGTGGCTCTCCTCTAGCTGGATGATCTCCTGGGACTTTTGCTCTTTGATCGCTTCAAGTTCAGCTCGGAGGGTTTCCAGCTGAGCTTCTAAGCAGAGACGGGCCTCTTCAGTGCTCTCTTTAGCACTGGCTTGTTCAGTCAGGCGCTCCCTCTCTCTTTCACTCTCCCTGTCGCTTTTTTCTCGTTCTTTCAGTAATTTCTGGAAAAAAGCCACTTCCTCTAGGTGTTTGTTGTTGGATTCCTCAATGCTGCTCTCGAGGGTCTTGATCTGTCTTTGGTGATCTTCTATTACACGATCAAACTCTCCTTGTAGCACCAATAACTCATCCTGCACAAAGTAACAGTTATGTACAGTAAGTGTGTTATGATAATCTGGTTTCTTTATAAGCACGATTTACAGAAATATGCAGAATTGTCACACAGTCCTCAGAGAAACTCCAGCCCATTAACCAGTGTTACACATTGTGCAGTATTTGTGTTGTATTTCACCTTGGCTCGCTGCTTAGTCTTCTCTAGATCTTTACGGGATACTGAAAGGCTTTGCTGAGTTTCTGCTTTCTCCAGCAGTAAGGCATCCATCCTCTCAGTCAGCTCCTATTACAACACACGCATGATGATTCCCGTGATGCAGCAGGAAATTAACCACAACTTGTTGACAGATGAATATTTACAGAAGACACATGATTAAATGCTGAAGTATAAACACACCTGTATCAGAGCGGAGTCATCTGAACTGCTTTTATTGTTTTTGGATTGCTGTTTGAGAGATTCAACTTCTTTCTCCAAATCTGAAAAGGAAAAATAACGTCACATTTATGTACAATATTGGTCCACAAAGCCAGGCAAGCTTTTATTTCATTTATAGCTACCTGCACATCTGCCCTTCATTTTCTGCATGACAGCCATCTGCTTCTTAGCAAACTTGATCAGGTCATCTTTGGGCAGTGTGTCCAGCTGAGAATAAAATATAAAGAAAAGAAAGAAGCATGCATATTTACCCCAAAACATAGCTAACAACATCATGTTTCACAAACACAGATTATGTTCGCCTCTTTAAGCAACACAGTGCTTGCATATGTGCAGTACCTTTGACTTGGTTGAACCTGCTGGCGATGGAGCCGCAGACTCAGGTGCTGTACCACCATGGTCCTGTTGCAGCGAAAGCAAAATAGAAGAAATGACAAATCTGAGGGTGCAGATTGCAAAAACAACATTATAAAACGCTGTATATTTGTATTGGTTTTTGACTGTTCCCTTTAGCCTTAAACTCAGCACAGTATTTCATTTGAAAAAGCAGAAACATTTATTTTGCTCCACCTTTCGGCAAAAAGTGTCGATAAAGCCTGTTTTAAAAGCGTTCGTGTTTTCTTGGGAGCCCCTTTTGAATTCGGCTTAAACGTTATGAACCACGTATAAGCAGTTTAACTTAAATTCCGTGTTTTAGGACAGGTTCTCCTTTGCCTGCGTCAACATTTACACAAAAACCCTGGACGTCGGAGGCGTTGCAACCACTGCATGGCGACATGGTTAATACATGCCGGTTTAAGACTACCAGGAGAATAGTGTCAATGCTTCAGAGTGATGTCACGTTCTACCTAGCAACGTATTCAACGTATTAAACTTAAATAGCAAGGTTTGTAATGAAGTTCGCTACATGACATAATGCGTAACACCTGTTAATTAGTGTTTACCGCCGTTTCACAGTACCAAGCGTCGCTAACAACCGACAGAGCATCGTATCATTAGCTAACTTTAAGATGCTATTCGTGCATACTAACTTGTGCCGCACTGGCTAAAGCTAACTCCTAGACACTGAACATTTACCTCCATCTCAGCCGAAGTTCAGCTACTTCTCACCCGTCTGAAGCACAGAGGGATAACCGGCGAGTCGACCGGACGGCGTCACAGCGAAATCTGAAATAATGTCCGATTTGTTGGTGATTTAATACGAAAACATCCCCTCTGTTATGGTTCTGCGTTAAAAGGCTAAAGCGACGACTAGCTTCCGCAAACGTCAAACACGTGACGTCAGCATACTTTACGTCACGGATTCAGGATCCTTTCCACGGTTGATCCGGGTTGATCTTGTAGATGTAGTTCTTACAAGGACTACATACAGTCTTTTGCAGATTGTACCCTTATGAATTGTGTGCATATATATATATATATATATATATATATATATATATAAATATAATTTTTTATGTGGAAATGATCCCCGTGACCCTAAATACAGGATAAGCGGTAGAAAATGGATGGATGGATGGATGGATGTGGAAATGATGAGCATATGTAATAAAATTTAACTGACACCAAATGTTTTCATAGTTGCATTGTGATATCTCGTCACCTGCAGTGTTACCTGGAGGTAAAAATATCATTAAGCTCACTGACTTGATGTCTCCAGTGTGAGTGAGGAAAATGTCGAATTAAGACCTTTAAACTGCTGGTTTGGAGGACAATTATGTCACAGCGTCCAAACCAGATTACAATAAGAGTGAGGGCTGAATGAAAACTGTGGCCCATAGCCTCGGGGAATATTGGCTGGAGCTTAAATATGCTCTGATTTATATGATTTAGTACGCAGAGGAGTAACATTTGATTGCATTCTGACATTTGGAAGCATTCATGAAAGGAGGCTACATTACATTTATTCAAAATAAAAGGACCAATGAGTTTACGTAAGTATACGCCAATGATTTTTTTACCTTCAGTATGCTAATGATGAACATATTTTTTACACAATAAACATTGTTTTATAAAAAATTGCACCGAAATAGTGCAAATATGTGTTCAATCCACACTTTTATCAATCCACAAGTTTGTCAGCTGATACACACGTACACAACCTTTCTGGAGATCCTAAACACACGATCCTCTTGATAATATAACATACACACCTTTTATTAAACACAGCAAACTTTTCACACCCTAATTCTCAGGTTTGGGGATTTTAATGACTTCCTCACATAAAAACATTTCATATTACTTTAGTGATATGGAAAATAGAGCTGAAACTAATAAAAAAAAACTGTGAATTGTTCATTAATACAGTAGTCAGGATCAGATGTAGTTAACGACGTCAAGCACATGCCGTGATAAACAAGTTTCTTGATGAGCAGTATTGAAAAAGCCTGCAGCACAGCAATGAACAGAGCACAGAGACCTTGATTAGAAAGCGTTGTGGAGACAGCACAGTTTGACAGTACTGTAGATGAAAACCTTAAACAAGGCCATATAGGGCATAAAAGCATCCCCAAGCTGTCTGAGGCTACGATCATGTTGTTTTTGGGACTGCTATAGGGAGGGGGGGGGGGGGGGGGGGGGGATATCTGCCCTCATGCTGACATCCGGCCCGTCACAAACTCAACGGATGGCCTAGCTGCCTCTGCATTCCCATCACGTGAGGTTCAGCTTTATCTATTGAATATGGAGAGCGTCTGTTTTGACACGAGTGATAGAAACACTGACGGAGGCAGCTTAGCGAGATGCCTCTCATCCTGACAAGGCTTGGGTGCTCTGGGCAGAGGGGCAGGGGGTCTGCCGACTCCCTGTCTCATCTGGAACAGTCCCATCTCTGCTTCCTGCTCCGCCTGGGTCAAACACACCCATCCATCACAGCCCCTCCCTTGTTTTCTCCCAGGGCATCGGGCAGCATTTTGCGGCAATTTTTCTCCCCCCACTCGTGGCCGTCAGTCAGGGACAGCTTTGCAGTAATATAACTGACACTGGCTGGCGTTCAGGGAGTAATGAATAGCCTAGCTGGGTCTATCAGGAGGAGCAACAGACACTCTTTCATGCTTCTCTCTCCCTCTTTATTTCTATCTTTTTCTCTCTTGCTTTCTCCTACTCGTTTAAGCTCAACAATAACCACATTTCAAACTAACATGAAGAGTGAGCGACATGCTCTTCATGGCCTGTCTCTCCTCATCTCTTCAGGGCTCCTCCTACTGTAAGAAGTCAAACGTACGAAACACGTTTGCAAATGGACATGTTTTGGTAAATATGACGATGGTCAAGTCGATAATCATCATAAACTGTTAATATAAAAGCCTTTATTTATTTAAAACTTTAAAAAAGAATATATTTTTCACAAAAATGACATCTGTTTCCTGCCTGTGAATCTTACTTGAAGTGTACATGTAATGTTCTTAATTCATAATGAATTAATGGCTATCTGATATCAAATCGATACCTTTAGCTGTGATGCAACGTCCAAAACTGTGAAAGATTGTCTATATTTTGCTTGTTGTTTACGTAAGCTTTATGTGTTAAAATGGTATACGGGTCGTAAAAAAATGGAATGGGCAGCTCCGAAGTTATGGAGGATGTTCACGCTTGCCTCAGCAGTTGTTTACAATCCCCCAGCTATAAACAGCAGCTATAACACCCAAAAATCTTGAAACATAAAGCTTACAACATAAAGATTAGGAACAGAGGAAAACAGCTAGCCTGGCTCTATCCAAAGGCAACAAAATCCACCCAATTAACCTGGTATATCAGTTATATCTCAATTGTTTAATTCATACAAACATCAAGGCAGAATTGACACATTGTGGTTGTATGGGGTTATGGGCTGTTTCATTTGCTAAGCAAGCCAGATATTCTCTATAAGAAAATATGCTACTTTACAAGCTCTGCCAATGGTTTGAAATGGTATCCGTCTCTCAGTGGAATGGTCAAGCCTTGTTTCCCCTCACCTCGTTTGGCGATGTCGTGAACATTCTCTACATGGATAAAAGCAGACCGGCCCATATTTGCATAATGTTTTTCTGTTTTCTTTTTCGAACATTTAAATAGCAGCCATATTGGGCATTATAAAAATGAGTTAGCTTGGGCATTTGTGAACGCTGGTTGCCAGATCTGGCGAGAGTGTGTTGCTGAGAAAGAGATAGGAATCAAACAAAGTTGAAGAGAGCTGTATATTTAGCATATGGTCATGTGAGGGATGTCGATCTTCTCATCCAAATCTTAGCATGAAAGCCAATGAGGGTGTTTAACAAAATGGCAAACGACTCCTTTAAAATCTTGTTGATCTCAGCCATCACTTGAGATTAATCAAGGTAGTTAAAGTGAGGGGTACGATGAAGTGGTGGTCGTGTCCAGCGTCCATTCCCCCTTTCCTCCTCCATCCACTCCACTGCACTCCACCTCCTGCCCAATCAGTGAAAGGTGACTTTGGAGTTGGGCTGGTTATGTCACTGACCCCCTACCATGTGATTGAAGCCTCTCAGCGGGCCCCTTCCCACACAAAGAAAGATGGAGTCATAGATTACGCCTTCAGCACCATGGCCTTTTTTTTTTTTTTTTACATTTGCTTGAATGAATCATTCAGATAAGATTGTTACGACTCAGCACTTATACCGGTCCGCCTCTTATTTTGTTCGTTGCGCACCGCATTTGTTTTCTTCCTGACATTTTACCTGCGCAGACTGGCAGTACCATTAATAGGTTTGACATTCTAACATATAGCTTTGACATTTGAATGTATTAACGAGGGGATTGAATCTTTCAGATTGTTCTTTTGACTCCAGAGCCTGAGAGAGCGCGGTTTCTAATAAATACCCAAAGATTATACTCCAGAAAGCCGACAGAATGGTTCATTGTGTTCTGAGCTGCTGTCAATGGTGTTGGCTCTTTACATAATAGGTTAATAGTTAATGAAGTCGGTGTGTCAGAATCTCTAGAGAAGGTAATCTGTCAGAGGTTGAATATCGTTAATCAAACATAGCTGTAAATGTGAGATAAACGCTACTTTTTTTTTTAGATAATTCATAAATTAATCATGTTTTATTTTGTAAATTGTTGTTAAAAGGGTTAAAGTCAGCGCACTAACACGCTCACAGTGACAATGCTAAGATGCTGATATGGTATAATGTTGACTATCTGAGTTTATGTCCACTGTCTTAGTTTGGCGTGTTAATGTTAATTAGCTCTAAACACAAAGTAGAGGCTTATGGGAATAGAACAGGTGACATATTTCTTTTGTGTAAGGGGAATGATTTTGTGTTTGTGTGTATACAATGTGTACGATGTGCAGCGATCGAGGCCTCACCGCGATACTCCTCTATTATTGATGATGTCAGTCGCATCCTGTCAGCTTGGCCTCTGATCTGATAGAATCCAAACTGCGTAGTTGACCTTTGATCTCAGTGATGTTCTGAACCTCAGGTTGTCCCAACTTATTGAAGCAGAAGCCGCCCCGGTCCGCCTTGAAAATCAGAAACAATAGAGCGAGTTGTCAGCCATCAGCCGTTTCTTATTAGTATTGTCACACTTTTAATGGCAACTGTGAGTAGAGGAGTAGAAGCGAGGGAACACGTGACGAGGAGGAAAGAGCAGCAGCAGTTTTCGGTTCCGTGCCCATCGGCCGTCAGTGTGTTGTGTCTAAACAGTTTGGTGGCTCAGCAGGAGAACAGCACTTCATCAAGGACCACGGGGCACAACCTGCATCCGTCTGCAGTTAGCGCTCAGCCTTGATTACCACCGCCTTCCTCCTCTTCCCCCTCTTCACTCTCCCCACTCAGCTCCCTCCTCTTCATGCTTACAGCTCACTCTGCACATCCTGTAAAGATGTTGTCGATTCACAGATTTGTTTCCTCAGTTGAAACAAGTTCACCTTTCTTGCAAGATAACCTGACTTTGCTGATTATCTGTATCTGGAGTTTTCTGCTGTTTAATGGCTTTTTAAAAAAATTTTTTTAGTGGTGACAGTTATGTTTCTAACATATACAGCATTGCATTACAAGTTTGACGTTGGACAGCATTGGATCCAGCTTTGTGGCCTAATAATCACATAAAAATGCAATTTTGTTTAATTTCAATCGTTCAGTTTGACATTGCACAATTAACACAACCAGGCCTAATCCGATGGTATAATTCATGTTCCATTCACAAGCCTGTCTTCAGGATCACTGGTATAATAGTTAACACTGTCAGCCATAGGCATATCTAGCATGTTTTTAGGGGGGACCCTAAATTGAGTCCCAGCACCCCTAAAACATATTGCATGGATTCACCAAACCCAAGTCCGTGTTTGACAAGCTTAAACATAGTCAAAAAACCATAGACTGTACTTTAAACTTAATATATTTAACAACAAAAATACAACAGACCCTATCTGCAGTTTTTGCTGGGAGCAATTCACTTGCAATTTTAACCACAAATGAAGAAGTACACTCATTGAACTAAGAGCTGTTGTATCTCTAAGTTTACAGTTGTGTAGGTCTTTTCTATCATGTATGGAGATAGGTAACTACGGTGATCTGTCATTTGCAAAACACCAGGCAATTTCAGAGGCCTTGAACATACAGCCTTTTGATGCTAGACAATTTTGAAAGCGGATAGAGGTTTGCACACGGATAGCCCAGCTGTAGCAGGAATTGCAAACACTGTTTTAAAGACCATCAGATGTTATTTTTCATTGTCACTGTGCTGTACATTACTCTGTTGTGCAGTCACCATGACAGCTAATGTACACATTCACTCAGCCTTATGTGAGGCAGCCCTGAAATGACAGCCTGGTTTTAATACATGGCCCTTTCAATAAAACAACCCAACACACACACACACACACACACACACACACGTGTGCATGCAGCAGGCCAATGTTGATTTCATTAGCAGCGGTGGAGAAACACCACAGTAACTGATGGCTTAGAGAGTGATGAGGCGTCTGGATTCGGCAATGACAGCCGTTTGCTTAGTGTGACTGAAATACTGCCTCCTCTCTCGTGCTTCTCTTCATCCGTTCCTCTCTCTTCTGGTTCTCATCATTCATTATCAATCTGGTGGAGCTGTGGCCTGCAACCCATTGGCCTGTATCTGTGTGTGTGTGTGTGTGTGTGTGTGTGTGTGTGTGTGTGTGTGTGTGTGTGTGTGTGTATGTAGAAGAGGACCCTTAACCTCAACTGAATGTATTTCATCTGCACCGCCTCAATTTCAATCAGAGCTAATGGAAGTGCTGGCCAACGCTCCAAACTGCCCCTCAGCACACACACACACACACACACACACACGCACACACACATACACACACACACACACACACACACACACACACACACACACACACACACACACACACACACACACACACGCACACACACACAGCTCTGCATGCTCACTGTGTATAATTGAAGGCTATACAGACGAGCTCAGCATTCTCAATAAACTGTAAACTTACATCTTTTTTGGCCACTTGGGGGCAGTGGAATTAAGATGTCGACACAAACATTGACATATCATCAACCTTTAATTTCATATGGTGAATATAGCAGTTGCAAGTTTACACATCCAGCAGTTGCAGAGCAACCTTATCAATCTGGAGTACTATTTTCTGACCACTTGGTGAATGTTATCTGTTCTGACTGCACTGTAAACACATCCACGTGAATATACTGGGAACAATGTACTGTACTGGTTTTGTTGTCTGACCGTTACACAGTAACAACATGGCAACACTAAAAACAGCTGCCTGCTGCAGCCAAAACCAACGCTATAGAGCATCGAGAGTGAACCAAAAGAGTAAAATTGGGGACTGGACAGCCAACCAATGAGCTGAAAGACCCTTCATGTGTATCTTATCCAGGTGATATAACCCCTCTCACAGTGTCACATTGTGTTCACATTGTCTTAATACATTGCTATTATTAAACAAAATATAGATTATAGATGCTTAAAGGTAAGAAAATGAAGTTACAAATATAACTTTCTGTGTTTCAAAATAACGGCTTTTCATTTTGTTCATGAGAATTGGAAAGTCTTGCTTCAGCACTAGTGTGCAGCGCAGACTCACCATTTAGTATTGCTCCCCCTGTGACCCCCAACAGGCTGTGCTTCAGTGTAACACATCTCGGGAACCCTTATGAGAGCTCCTTCACCTCTATGTAGCTACAGTTGTGCCGTATTTAGCAACAGAAGGGAACCGCTCTCTATTTTTTCAGCAATTAGGCCGCATCAGTCACTGTCAGAAAACGTGGCCCTGGATGGTAAGCAGTCCATTAGTGGAATTACAGCAGCTTGAGAGTGGTGCAGAAAGAGATGGGGAAACGATGGGAGTTAATGAATTCCAATTGGTAATCCATCAGTTATGGTGTGCCTTTTGCAGGAAACACTCACAGTGTGGACTGAAGCAGAGTCTAAAACCTACCCATCCTCAAAACACTAGTCTACAATGAGGTGTAAATAAGTGTTGAACTGTAAGCATATTCAAGTGTAAAAGGGGCAGAAACAGGAGTTACAGTATGGTCTTATTGAGGAGGTCCAGATGGGCTGACAAAACAAAAATAAAAAGGAATTGATGAGTAAGGACATTTTCTAATTTAACAGCAGCTTTCTACCTGAATCAGGAATAAGGTAGGTTTTGCTTGTAGATCATGCTTTCTACACACTATCCATATGATGCAGTTACATTTGAATCTGTTTTGGCTTTGGTCCACATTAAGTTTTCTCATGAAAATGGAGCCTACTTCAGTAGATATATATAGTCTGCTTTGCTTCTGTTAAAGTACAGTCATTATTGACATGAACACACAGGGATTCTTGTCAGGAACACTACACTTAATGAACAAGTGCACCAATAATTGTCATTTGACTTTTCTTATTTTATTTATCACCATAATGCACTTGTGGTGATTAGTGACAGCTCAGGGAGCATCAGAGAAAATCCCTTATGTGCCGTCTCCTAAATAACCAGGTTAGTGAGGTCAAAGGTGAAGAGACTGGGAAGTGATAAGTAGTCCAGTTCCCCATAAGGCCCTGGATAAGCATTCCTGTTCTCAACCCAGCAGCCTCTACACCTCAAAGCAAACACAAATGAAACTAAAGGCTGTCACACTCTGTAACCTCCTTCATTACTCACGCCGAGATTCCCCTTAGCCCGTAATACCTTTATGGACGTCATGTACACATTTCCAGGGGAATTCTTGTATTCTTCTGTCACCTGCATCTCCCATCTGTGTGGATCAAGATGAACTGCTGTGTTGAGCCCAAATTGAATCCAGTGAGACCCAAACATCAATAATATATTAGTGGAGCAGTTAGACGCCTAAAGGTATCAGTATCGATCTCCTACGTAGATTCGGCTTGTTCGGACAAGGAGACAAATAGGCTCTCCGTCTCTCTCAAGGAACTCATTTAATCCTACAAAATGTTTGCTCTACAGTGTTACACACTTCTCTGGTTGTATGTTGTGTGTGTTTAATGCACACAATTGCATATTTCTCATTCCTTGTTTTGTGATTTTGTTATTTACTTGCATTACATACATAATTTAAATTTAAAATAGTCCTTTATTTACATTCTTCATGGTATTTCTATTTTTCTTATATTTCTTTATGCTTCTATGTAAGATCAACTGTCCCCCTGGGGATCAATAACGTTTTTCTGATTGTGATTACTGCATCTCTGCTGCCGACGTCATTCACATATTGTTTGTAGACGTTAACAAAGATTGGATTTGGGACTGGAAACAAATATTATTACTATAATTTTCTATTCATGCTATTTATTACAAATGTCAATGTTCACACTCGTTTATGGGTGTTAAAAAGCCACGACTGGAACATGCCATCAGCAAGACTGATGAAAAGCACTTTTTTTCAGGTCTGTGAGCACTGCTTCGCTCCTATTTTTTTTTAAACAATCCCCCCTCTCTCTTCCACCGTTATTTTCCTTTAATGGCTGCCCTTCTTCAAATGGATCAATAGAAGGTGGATTGAAAAGATGGAGAACCTGCAAACCCTTTCTGATCAAGGTTGCATGCTAATTGTGACATTTAGTGCACATTGTGTGGATGCATCGTGCCATCTCGTTGAGCAGCCAATTTATAAAGCTTCTTCTTTCTTTGTGCAAATGATCGTGAGAAAACGTGAGAAAGCACATAACAAAACACTAATTTGTAACAGTAACAGTTCAGATAGTTACCAAAATTAGTTATATTTTATGTTACTATCTGAGCTTTTGTAATACTCTTCGTATTCCTTTTTCTGCTCTGATGTTATCTGTGGCAAAATTTATGTCACAATAAAAACCAATTCATTCAGTTATTAAAAACAAAGGGCTAAACAACATATAACATACATTTTTATTATGATGCAGTAAATGCATACATACGGTAAATAAATACAAAAATGTGTATTGTATTGCTCCATTTTCATTCATGTCACATTTTCCATATAGGGATATGTGGAGGCATTTATTTACGTTATATCCTCTTAGCTGCCAACTGGCCTTTGGTAGCTTTATCTTTGGTTGATGAGCCAGAGGACACCAGTGCTAAGCTAACATCAGCTAATGGTCACTAAATACCTCCTCACCATTTTGAAATGAGACCTTTGAATGAGCAATGATGAGTAGTTAAAATACAGTAATGAATGGGCTAATGAAAATAATTACATTTTGTATTTACTTGTTATTACAGGAAATATTAATTCAGTAATCTAATTACCTTTCTAATGATGAAATAATAACATTTTGATCAACTTTGCCAACACTGCTTGAGTGTATGTATATAATGTATATTTTATAATGGGATGCTTTCAAGGGGATGCATTATTGAGAGATAAACACAAACTTTACATATTTGGTCCACAAATTTTAATATAGGGAATGATTGCTAGCTGGAGAGGGTTCGGGTTCCTTCTGTGTGGAGTTTGCATGTTCTCCCCGTGTAAGCGTGGGTTCTCTCCAGGTTCTGGACATGCAGAATGGGGATAGGTTGATTGATGACTCTAAATTGCCCGTAGGTGTAAATGTGGGTGTGAATGGTTGTCTGTCTCTACATGTCAGTCCTGTGATAGACTGGTTACCTGTCTGTCTCTACATGTCAGCCCTGTGATAGACTGGTTACCTGTCTGTCTCTACATGTCAGTCCTGTGATAGACTGGTTACCTGTCTGTCTCTACATGTCAGTCCTGTGATAGACTGGTTACCTGTCTGTCTCTACATGTCAGCCCTGTGATAGACTGGTTACCTGTCTGTCTAGTCAGCCCTGACAGACTGGTTACCTGTCTGTCTCTACATGTCAGTCCTGTGATAGACTGGTTACCTGTCTGTCTAGTCAGCCCTGATAGACTGGTTACCTGTCTGTCTCTACATGTCAGTCCTGTGATAGACTGGTTACCTGTCTATCTCTACATGTCAGCCCTGTGATAGACTGGTTACCTGTCTGTCTCTACATGTCAGCCCTGTGATAGACTGGTTACCTGTCTGTCTCTACATGTCAGTCCTGTGATAGACTGGTTACCTGTCTGTCTCTACATGTCAGCCCTGTGATAGACTGGTTACCTCTCTGTCTAGTCAGCCCTGATAGACTGGTTACCTGTCTGTCTCTACATGTCAGCCATGTGATAGACTGGTTACCTGTCTGTCTAGTCAGCCCTGATAGACTGGTTACCTGTCTGTCTCTACATGTCAGTCCTGTGATAGACTGGTTACCTGTCTATCTCTACATGTCAGCCCTGTGCTAGACTGGTTACCTGTCTGTCTCTACATGTCAGTCCTGTGATAGACTGGTTACCTGTCTGTCTCTACATGTCAGCCCTGTGATAGACTGGTTACCTGTCTGTCTCTACATGTCAGCCATGTGATAGACTGGTTACCTGTCTGTCTAGTCAGCCCTGATAGACTGGTTACCTGTCTGTCTCTACATGTCAGTCCTGTGATAGACTGGTTACCTGTCTGTCTCTACATGTTAGCCCTGATAGACTGGTTACCTGTCTGTCTCTACATGTCGGCCCTGTGATAGACTGGTTACCTGTCTGTCTCTACATGTCAGCCCTGTGATAGACTGGTTACCTGTCTGTCTCTACATGTCAGTCCTGTGATAGACTGGTTACCTGTCTGTCTCTACATGTCAGCCCTGTGATAGACTGGTTACCTGTCTGTCTCTACATGTCAGTCCTGTGATAGACTGGTTACCTGTCTGTCTCTACATGTCAGCCCTGTGATAGACTGGTTACCTGTCTGTCTCTACATGTCAGCCCTGTGATAGACTGGTTACCTGTCTGTCTCTACATGTCGGCCCTGTGATAGACTGGTTACCTGTCTGTCTCTACATGTCGGCCCTGTGATAGACTGGTTACCTGTCTGTCTCTACATGTCGGCCCTGTGATAGACTGGTTACCTGTCTGTCTCTACATGTCAGCCCTGTGATAGACTGGTTACCTGTCTGTCTCTACATGTCAGCCATGTGATAGACTGGTTACCTGTCTGTCTCTACATGTCAGCCATGTGATAGACTGGTTACCTGTCTGTCTCTACATGTCAGCCCTGTGATAGACTGGTTACCTGTCTGTCTCTACATGTCAGCCCTGATAGACTGGTTACCTGTCTGTCTCTACATGTCAGCCATGTGATAGACTGGTTACCTGTCTGTCTCTACATGTCAGCCATGTGATAGACTGGTTACCTGTCTGTCTCTACATGTCAGCCCTGTGATAGACTGGTTACCTGTCTGTCTCTACATGTCAGCCCTGTGATAGACTGGTTACCTGTCTGTCTCTACAGGTCAGCCCTGATACACTGGTTACCTGTCTGTCTCTACATGTCAGCCCTGTGATAGACTGGTTACCTGTCTGTCTCTACAGGTCAGCCCTGATAGACTGGTTACCTGTCTGTCTCTACATGTCAGCCCTGATAGACTGGTTACCTGTCTGTCTCTACATGTCAGCCCTGTGATAGACTGGTTACCTGTCTGTCTCTACAGGTCAGCCCATATAGACTGGTTACCTGTCTGTCTCTACATGTCAGCCCTGTGATAGACTGGTTACCTGTCTGTCTCTACATGTCAGCCCTGTGATAGACTGGTTACCTGTCTGTCTCTACAGGTCAGCCCTGATAGACTGGTTACCTGTCTGTCTCTACATGTCAGCCCTGTGATAGACTGGTTACCTGTCTGTCTCTACAGGTCAGCCCTGATAGACTGGTTACCTGTCCAGGTGAACCCTGCCTTCACCCAATGACAGCTAGGATCGGCTCCAGCCCCCCCATGACCCTGAATACAGGATAAAAGGTAGATAATGGATGGATTGCTAGCTGCTCTTTTGAGTTTTTTCCATGTTTGATCAATTCCAAAAATTGCAAGCAGTTTCACCGTGACGTTCTCAGTTAGTGACGTTCTCAGTTAGTGATAATCATGCACATTTGGTGCCAACGTGTCATCGTCTGTTCTGGGTCAGCTTTTGTATCTAGAGCAGATAGACCTTTATACTGGCCTGTTGTGCCTCTGTCACACACACACACACACACACACACACACACACACACACACACACACACACACACACACACACACACACACACACACACACACACACACACACACACACACACACACAGTAACTCAGTGTGTATTCATATTGTTTTTCAAGCTTCATCACAGTCCTCAGGGCTTTATCCATTTAGCTCTCCACTCTCACTGCCCCCCCATGACCCACCTCTATCGTTACAGCATGCACTTTACTTTACTTCAGAAATTCAACATGCAGACGGAGAAGGGCTGTAGCTTTTTTTAGCAGAAAGCACACATTTCTACAATCATGATGATGTACATGATGTATACGTATTCGTAACAGATAAACTGAGTTCAGGAAGGGTTTATCCACCATGACACGTTCAGCGTAAAACTAATATAATACAAGCAACGCAGTCGTAACTCCACAATTATAGTACAAGGAAGAATAAAAATCTACAACAATGCGATTTCCATTTTATTGATCCCAATTTAAGAGCCATTCCTCTGCATTTGGAAAGGGTGTCCCAATCCGTAACAGGGACAATAAATTGGTAAATGAGTTAGCTCATCTAAGATTTAATTATCTTTCCCCATTCAGAGCAGGTAATCGGATTATCCTCTGATGCTGCTTCCTGCACGGAGTAGAGGGAGACATGAATCCCAACATGGAGCAGAAGTACTGAAAGTACATAAAACTGTTGTTTGTGAAATATTAGACTTTGTCCAAGCTTTCTCCTTCTCTTGCTCAGTTCATATCTATCTATCTATCTATCCATCTATCTATCCATCTATCTATCTATCTATCTATCTATCTATCTATCTATCTATCTATCTATCTATCTATCTATCTATCTATCTATCTATCTATCTATCTATCTATCTATCTATCTATCTATCTCTATCTATCTATCTATCTATCTATCTATCTATCTATCTATCTATCTATCTATCTATCTATCTATCTATCTATCTATCTATCTATCTATCTATCTATCTACACTAACAGTGTAGGCTGCCACTGCTGTGTACTATTATTAGGTTTTGGACTCACTTTCTCTTCTTAATTATCAATTATTAATTGAATGTTTAATAAGTAATATGTCTGTTCAATTAGTGATAACTTAAGAGACCATGGGAGATTGTGCTGAGGTTTAACACACCACACACACACACACACACACACACACACACACACACACACACACACACACACACACACACACACACACACACACACACACACACACACACACACTTCTCTAGAACGGAGAAGAAGGCCAATATCCAGATTGATGAGAGATGTAAAACCGGAAGAAATAATCAAATAAATAGCCAAGACTACACACACACACACACACACACACACACACACACACACACACACACACACACACACACACACACACACACACACACACACACACACACACACACAGATACAGCAGCTGCTCATCTATCTCTGCCTCTCTGGGTTGCCTCAGCTCAGCAGGTGTGTGTGTGTGTGTGTGTGTGTGTGTGTGTGTGTGTGTGTGTGTGTGTGTGTGTGTGTGTGTGTGTGTGTGTGTGTGATGACCGGGGATATTGGCAAGCTAAATCCTGCTCCCCTCATATGTCATCTTTAAATGACAGTATCGTAAAGCATTACGGAGAGCAGAGTGGAGGAGAGGGCTGCCAGGGCTTTGTTAGCCAGATAAATGTTTCTGCCCTGTTAGCCTGTTAGCCAGCAGCTGGTATCACTTCAAATCAGAAACACATCCTGCCTGCTACAACAGGTGCCCTGCAACTGGGGGGAGGAGAACGGAGCACAGATTCGGCTTGACTGATAACGAAACGGCTCATTTTTGCAAATATTCTATTGTATTTTCTTCCATTCATAAATTTGGAGTGCTGTTGGAATGTAGCTTTCAGTTGAACATGTGAAAGTTAGGTTACTTGTTTACTATTTAACAAAACATTTAACTAATAATTCATCCATTTTACTCCGTTCATTCATTCATAAAGAAAAAGAACACTGTTTATTCTAACAACAGCACTTTCATTTCAGTGCAGAGCGTCGGACTGGATTTACAAACGCATCCTAGGTTACATACTAACGTTAGCTTACCTTAGCATAAAGACAGCTCTCCTAGCTCCGGCCAAAGTGGAGTCTCTGCCGGTTGCCTGGTGACGACAAGACACCAGGAGGTCACTGACCAAAAAAAGCACAGCACTCCCAATTTAGCTTCTCAGAATTATCAAACAAAATAGATAAAACATGTTTATGAGTGAGCTTTAGAGGTGCTGGCAACTTCAAGTCACATGCTACGCTAAGCTAACTGCCTGCTGTCTCTAGCTCCATATGCCCTATTGTAGCCTTTAGCATACAGACATCGCAGTGGTATTAATCTTATTATCTAACCATGGAAGTGTATTCCCAAAATGCAGAATTTTAAACTGTTGCCCACAGCGCATTAATGCATAAAAGTTGATATGGTGAACTTCTTAGCAAACGTTTGTTCATTTACTAGGGTGACCATATTTTCGAACAACCCAAACTGGGACCACGCAAGAGATTGGGTTCCTTATAGCTCTGTTTTTGACCTCCACCAACTCCCCAGGGAAATACCGGGTATTTCCCTGGGGAGTTGGTGCTAAACGCTCCACTAGGTACACCAGCTACTCGCTAGCTGTGTCCGTCTGTTTGAGTATGATATAAATATACAGAATATGGCATTTATGCAGTAAAAGACATGGTAATTCCTGTTATTTTGTGGTCAGGGTTTATCTGTGCTTCTTGTGGATTTAAGTACATTGTCATTTTGAGTGCAGGGGAAATCAAGTAATCAGTGGAGGAGGGGTGGACTAGATTGACAGACTTTCGTATTTTTTCTAAAATGGCACAGCCAGGCATTTTTATGTAAACCTCTGAAATTATCATTTCAAATGGGATAAATCATTTATTCGGCTATTCATCATCAAAGTGGAGTTGGATAATAAATAATAATGTATTATTAACGTATTATAAAATGAGAATTGACAACTAATGTCTTTGATTTCTTCCATATTAATGTATGAGCATCATATCACCTGCCAGTTTCCATCTTTTTTTTTTTTTTTAGCTCATTGTTGGATTTTTTGCTTCGTTTGAAACAGAACTGGCATCTTTACTCGTTCAGTACCTGCTGCTGTAGGAAGCCAGATGTGCAGTTGCCGTGGTAATTCTTTTACCACCCTTTTGTTAACCCAGCTCCGTTGGATAAGAAAACAAAGTTACTTCGAACACAACAATTGTCTTTTATTTGAAGCTTCAAAGGTACAAGTCACACAGTGTTGCACAGTCTGCAGGAGAGTACAAAAAAGGCAAAAGAGCGGAGATCCTTTATAATCTTGAGACATGTGTGTGTGTCAGTGCTGTCTTTTGCTCAGGTCGATGTGTGTGTGAAGGAGTCAACTGTTTGTGCAAGTGAGTAACTATTTTTTGCTCATTATATTCGAATGGCCTTGCAAAAGCACACAGTGTCCAGGATTGGAAGACCTTTGTGATAAGGCAGCGCTTTGATGTTGCAGCTGCTTGTGAGATGAGTCTTCATGTGAAATGGCAGTGAAGAGCTTTAAATTCACATATGCAATACTTTGTTATATGACACATAAATGTTAATAGCCATGACAGCAGCAGCAGTGAAGCAAAAAGGACACACACACACACACACACACACACACACACACACACACACACACACACACACACACACACACACACACACACACACACACACTGTGTTTTTACTGTACGTCTCTAATGTGGCTTCAAGGCTGCACCTCCTTCCCCCACTCAACATTCATTGTGAGTCCAGGCATTAATTAAATCACTATGAAGGATCCACCCCTCCTCCTCAAACTGTGCTGTAATAACATTTTGCATTGAAGGTTGTGTGGGTTCAGCTGATTATGTTAGCAATGCTGTGACGAGAGTCAGCTCCTGTCAGCTCTTCAGCAAGCAGGAAAAGGCATTGGAGACGGACGTTTAAATTGGTGGGGAAGAGAAAACAGGAGTTTATTATCAGTGATTCTCCATTGTGACTAACGTATTACTTTAATACTGTGATAAGATAAATAGCTTGTTTCCCAGGGGGACATTTAGTTTTTACCTTAGACACCATGCTCATTATACTGATTTCTTATCAAATATCCAAGGTATGTTGGCTTATTCAGGGAAAATTTGCTAAATGTTATTTTTTTAAATCTGGAACCCTTTGCTTCACAATTCATATGGTTTATTACATTCGCAATCCCCTCTCCTCTCCTCTCCCTTCCCTTGGGCCTATTAAGGCCTAATTGGAGCAGAGCTACTTACCACTGATGGGATCAATGGGAGAACCAACAGTGGACATCCACCATTTTCATTACTTACCACAGTTTAATACATGGACAGCCACTGCAGCAATCAGTGAGTGCGGTGAGTAATAAAAAAAAAGGCGGCAGAATCTGTCAAAACAAAGAGGTACAGCTGAATTCTATTACATAGTATTGTCCATAAGTGAAACAAATATGGTTGAATAGCTAAAATTGGCATTCATTATACAGTATGTATGCAGTGAATCCAGATGAAAGTTGTCCAGCTGAAAAAGATGAGATCATTTATGATAAATGCGCACGAATTGCAGCTCCCATGGGCTGTGTTGCTGTATGAGGTGGTCTTTTCTTGCAGTGTTGCAGTGATAGGACATCAATAGGTGCAGTGTATCAGTCAAATTTGCACGAGAACACTGTCAATCACATGGAATCATGAAACATGTTTTCGTCCGTCAAAACTCACTGCAGCCGGAACAAAGAAGCTGTTTGGGAACCTTTTTGTTGCAATCAGGGGGGAAAATCAGATTAGAGAGAACAATTAATTTGGCTGCACAAATATAACCCCTGTGGTTTGTTTGAACAAAGAAAAAAAAAGGTTAATTGCGTTGATTTAATCATGATGGATGGAGATTATATTATAGTAAAAACAAACAAACATTATTTTATGACAAAATACCTTTTTCAAAATGTGTGTTCAACATTTAGGTGAGCCGGCCAAAAATGCCATACTTTTCACTTAGAAATGATTATTCATGGAAGGTCTAACTGCACCATCTCTGAATATTTCAGGACTTTGAAGAAACAAAAACTAAAGGAATGTCAGTAAGAACAAAACACACGCCCTTAAATATATGATGGTTGTGATGATTTTGCTATTATTGTATTGTATTCTTTGAACTTAATATCATCATTGTTTTTATATATAGGACAGATGTTCTGTCATTTTGTGCACACTTCCTTCTGACTCTTAATTAATAATTAATTAATTAATGCGCCCCTGCAGTCACCTCCACGATCAGCTGAGTAAGTGAATGAAGAAGCGTCTGAGTCGGCCTCACGGTAATGTTTGATAATTTGGTCCGATGGGTGAGTGAGCAAAGATATGAATGTGTGACTCACATTCAAGGAAAATAGCTGAAAAAGGGGCTTTGAAGTAACTACTTCTGCTTTTCCATTTCCAAACGCCGCATCCTCAGTAAACTTGGCATGGACAGTGAATATAATAAAAAAAAAATGTAGGACGTTAGCATGACTGGCGTTGACTCAATTACAGCCATGTGATATTTTTCAGTGGCTCATTATCCAACCTGGCACGGCACCTGCCTAAAGATGTTGTCCTGAGCACATCCAGATCGCTCACCACAGGCGTGATCTCATTACGCTCCCAAAAGAAAACCTGCCATGACGAAGATGCAGAGTCTAGAAATGGTGTTTACAAGCGGCTGACATGATTGACTTTGACGCAGTGCTTTATAATTTTATAAATCAGAAATGCCAAGGGGAATATGAGGAATTGTTTGTTACCGATAGTTGTTTGATACTCCACCAGGGATGCTGCTTAACTGTCAGGGAGAGCTCTCTCTCTCTCTCTCTCTCTCTCTTGTTGTGGCTGTCTAATATGAAACCCACTTTAGACTGAAAGCAGACTGCTAATGACACAGCTGAGCTCAAGACACAAAGAAATAAGAAAAAGAAAAAAATAAATAAAAAGACAGACACTTTTCTCAACAGCTTTCAGCAGAATGGGACATCCGGAGGATCTTTATCCAAAGACTGTAGTCTTTCACAGCTCAGATCCAGCTGTCTCACAAAGCAGTATCACTTAATAATCTGGATCATTTCCTACTCTGGATAAACTTGGAGCCTCCTTGACTCTGTCTGAAGTTACAAACAAAATCCGCCCGCCAGGTTTTTTTTTTTTTTTTAACACTTCAATACTTAATATATGATTTAAAATTATGGAATGTGTAGCTGGAGTTTGTTAAAGTTGGATCGAGACAAGCTAGCTCATTCCCCTGCTTCTAATCTATGATCAGCTAAGCTAATCATGGATGTACAAGGAGAATATGAAAGTGGCTCAGTGGCGCATGAAGCCAACAAAGTATAAAATGACCCGGCTCTTGCTGCTAATGCATTTATGTGCCCAAGGAGCCAGTGCACGACCTTTTCCCTTAACCCCGCCTCCAGGCTCCTGGTCTCAGAGGAGATAAATTAACTCGGGATCCAGCTATTAGTGGTTTTACAATTTCTTTCAGGACCCTAATGTTTTAAATAAGGACTATATTATTTGAAAATCTAGAATAGTCCCAATACACCGTACGTTCCCATTGTCATTGGGAAAAAGCCTTTTTGGGCATCACATGACTGGCCCGAAATTGTAATTCCAGGGTTTAGCGAATATGTTCTCAAACGATTTACACTAAGTTAGCAATACCAATAATTAAGTCAGTCAGTATGGTAATTCAAGTTCAAGTTCAACAACAGATGGCAGATGATCGATCAGTAACAGAATTTTATTGGAAAAGGGAATCAAGGTAATTAACAAATTGGTGTATTGATCACGGGGAAGTGCAGTGCAAAATCTCTCAATAGTTAGTACTCTTAAGAAGTGGATTAATATGTAAAGAAAATGAAAAAAATGAAATAAAAATTAATAATAGGAGTAATGGCCCTTACATCGACACTGTTTTTACTCCTGAACAAACTCAACTTTCCCATGTGATCAGCTCTTAAATGATTAAGGACAGAAGCAAGGGCATAACTGTTGGGTGGGTGGAGACGCTTGGTTCAGCCCACGCCTCATATGATCGAAGGCTGCGACACTAAAAGTCTGGCCGTCCTATTCATTTCTCCCCCGTCTGCCCTGAGAAGTGGAGCACTTAGTCTAATACGAATAATGACGATGACTATTTTCCAGGCGGCCATTATCCGCTGCCCGTATATTGGAAAAAGCAATAAATGAGTCAAGATTTATTATGATATATTGCATCACCCCTCTCTCTCTTTAGTTTTTAGCCAGACCTTTGAATTTGTAGTCTCATTATTCCATTTTTTCACTTTCCCAGTTTTGCTTTTCTTTGGCATTTAGGACTCCCTGTTCCGTCTCCCTCATAGGAATTCACCTCAGATTAGATAGCACAGCATGATACAGTTTTAAACAGTAAGATATGTTTGTGCTAGCACAGCGTGTACCGGAGTTAATGCTTTTTATTAATCAAGACAACTCCATCTTCTCCTCTGCTCCTTCCTTTCTTGGCTCTGAGCCATTCATAGATTTTACCACCTCTTCCTATTATCCTATCAGTTTCAAATGTACGAGGCTACCTTCTCTTGGTTCAAACAGCCCCATAAATATGGATGGCTTTAAAAAAAAAAAAAAAAAAAATCCTCTCCCATTCCCATGCTGACAATTTATCCAGTTTATTAACCCAAGCAACTGCCTCTGATACTTCCGGACCAGAATGCAACATTGATGCAACAATTTCCCCACCAGCATGCATCAGTCCCGATCATCCAATCAGTGTTTCCATGTACACGGATGTCAGTGTAATGTATCAGCCAAGAAAACGCTTTTAATTAAACTGTCTGAAGGCATAAACTATCTATTATTAGACCTTAAATCATAGCTGTTATTAAAAGCTTAAAGCAATTAAAATGAAGAATAATGTAATCAATAAATAAAAGATAAGGGGTGTCAAAGAGTGTAATGAGTCGGCTTTTCATCAGCTTTTTCTTTTTTTGGTCATTTTAGATAGAATAAGTCATGAGCTGTGCTTTAGGGCTGGATCTATGTGTGTGCTTGACTCCTCTCTATGTGTGGATTACATGCCGCCGATGACGTTCGGGGAATTTGCTGTCGTTTTAAACACAGAGGAAGCTTCAGCGAGGACAAGGAGTCATGAAGCCTGTGGCTAGCCTGTGGGGCTAAATAAGATAAGATAAGATAAGGAGAAGTTCATAGAACAATTCATAGAGAGTGGAAACATTTCAAACTCAAATGCTCACTATGCCAACTGGGAGTTTAATCATCAGAGGGTTATACCGGTATTATTCGCGATGGATCATGAAAGGGCCGTTGATATCGACCATAAATTGCTCCATTCAGGAAGGAATAAGACCTGTGATTGGTTTATATGACCCTGGCAAGTCACACTGTCGTGCAAAAGTAATGTTATTGCACTATACAAGCTGCTTTTTATAACACGATGTTAAATCTCCCGTGTGTCTTACTTAGGATGCATTATTACTATGACAGAGAACATAAAAAAATGACTGTTTGCTAATTTGACATTAACATTTTTGTATCTCAAATGTCAATATTCTTTCTTGATAAAGCTAAACAAAAAAGGGTATGATAAAGTTTAAGTAAGAATACACATATGTGCTTGCATTAGACGTTTTCACAGCAGAGATTTTGGCTGGCGATTGCATGAAAATCTCAGGTTTCACTATGAAATACTATGATGGCTCTATTATATTCAAGTTTCCCGTGAGTGTGACAGTGAGCCAGTATTCATCTTCCGTGAAAGGACTATAGAGCTAATCTGTACCTGTCCAGTTTGTCATATGCAGATTGCCATATGCATTACTCCGACCTTTCTGTGTTTTTCTTTAAAATTTGCTCTATAATTGCCTGGAAAATAAAAAATATATTTTCCAGCAAGCTTTTTTCTGTGAGATGATAACACACTTTAAACATGCTGCTTTATAATTTCACTTGCAGGGGAATCATCCGCCACTGTGGCAGGTTTCGTTGACACTTGCTCATTTGCCTCAATCTTCTTTCTCCACACAGAATAATAGCTTGCTGTTAGGTTTCGGTCTGGAGGCGAAGGTGCATACATGATTCCTTCAGGTGGAACATCTACACATGAATTAGCTGCCTCTTGTCAGCTTTAGGGATTCAAACATGGCTGTCTCAATTAAATTTAGCAAGACTGAAAAGCAGATAAGGGATTGTAATGGAAGAGGCTCTAAATGGTACCGTGATGACTCAAAGAACCATATCAGGGAGAACAAATATTAATCAAGATAAAGCTCTTTCATAGATACTTATATGCCTCTTTGGAATAAATAGTGTTTATATAGAAGCACTTGAAGACTCGTCATAATCCTAGAAAGGCGGAGAGAGAGAGAGAGAGAGAGAGAGAGAGAGAGAGAGTGAAAGATGGGAATAAGGAGTGTGAAAAGAACCGATAAGAGGTGCTATGCTTTCATTTCATGTAACACCCTAAAATTACATTAAAGTACACCAGTTGATAGTTTGCCATTATAAATCCTGTGCTGCAAGATGATATTTGAATTAGTCAGCAAAGTAGTTACTAGTTCTAATGCTATGGATTTCATTTAACACATTAATAGTGTTTTATTTGAATTTAAGGATAGGTTAAATAATAAAAGGGTCACATACAGGACCGACATTCCCTCCAGGGAACATCCCTCACTTGTACTTGATTTGGCTGTACTTTCTACCTTATAACACAAAGGAAAAAAAATAAAGATTGAATTCTTCCCTTTGCTATTGTACTCATACTTGTTATTGTAGTATTGTCCTCATTATATTGTTGTTATTGTGTTGAAGAAAAACACAATTTGAAGGCTTCATCCATCAGAGAGAGGTCAGACTGGTGTCGTCATGTTGGGATGGGCTGTGTGTGTGTGTGTGTGTGTGTGTGTGTGTGTGTGTGTGTGTGTGTGTGTGTATGTGTGTGTGTGTGTGTGTGAGAGAGAGAGAGAGACAGAGAGAGAGAGAGAGAGAGAGAGAGAGATTGACAGCATTGACAGTTTCTGCAGTTATATAATTCTGAAGTGGGCTTTTTGATTGATGCGGCCAAGCAAGCGGCCACCTCGAGATTAAACTCTTCGCCTGTTAGTCAGAGAATCATCTTTTTTGTTTTTTTACAAAGTTGACATATACTAAAAAAATATGCAAAACATGTAAACAATTTAAAATGCTATAATGCAAGTATGTACAATGGAGAGAGAAAAGCAAATTGTGACTGCGCTAAATAATATAATTTATTCAAGTGACCTCACATATGTTTACAACTATACTCTTATAGACACTGCATAAATAAATAAATGTAAAGTTCACTGTCAACAAACATCATTTTCAATGCTGCATTTAAAAGTAGACTAATTTGCTTTTTTGGTATATATACATGTATCACACAAAAATACAGCATCATTGCAATTCACGACATACAGCCACAGATGTGCCAGTTCAACGTCTGACGTGGATTTTTTTTCTGTGTGCGGCTTATCTGATGGAGAGGAAAGTTTACATTCACATTTACGTCCAATGAGATTGCCTGACATTTTGCATAACACCAGACCAGCAGTCACCCCGTTCAGTTTCAAGCTGACGTCATCTAGGGGGCAAATCATGAATCCCAAAACTGTCATTTAGGTTTTCGAGGCAAGATAGAGTCAGGTTAGAGTTAACTGTGTCTTACTGTTGCTCAGCAGATGTGGCTGCATAAAGACTCACTATAAGGCCATCTTGCCACCATAAAGGATAAGGCTGGTGTTACACTTATTTTACTTATTGTCACCAAATACCATGAGAAATGAATTAATCCATATTAACAAGTATATTCTAAGAGCTTGTTCCTGTGCCATCAAGCTTCATTGCTGTCCAGAAAACTGCTCTAAATGCCCAATACGATGCCTAATGTGTATTATAAACATGTACTCAGGTTTTCTGGAAACTACAGTGCCCAGCTATGTTAAGAAATTGCTCCGCCTTCTGAAAAAGTGCACTTTTCATTAATGACTCGTTTTTAAAGATATGTGTCTTCAGTCGGAACCAACGGGCTTGTGTCTGAGTGCTATGGATGCAGCTGGGAAATTAGAGAATACTGGGACACGCATTGTTGGTTTTGGTCTTAATTGTTGACAACAAATAAAATGAATAATACTCACAGCCTTATCCTTTAACTGAACAAATATTTCAGTGTTCCAATCCCAGTAGTTTGACCCTTGTCCTTTGAATTAAGGCGAGTCCATAGATTCAAAAAGACACAAATATTCTGAAAGGAGAGATTAAACACAGAGGATTCAACTGGACCCTTAACATTGACACAAATGGCTGTATGCAGTGACAATTCCTTTACTTGATTCATACAGAGCAGCAAAATGGAAAATGCGAGGACGGACGTCGGGGATTTTATGAATGACGGCGCTCAATCAGTAACGCCATTTCATCTCTGTATATGACAAACTGTCAAACAAACCCTTATAAACCAGTTTAAAACCTCTTTCCAGCGTTAATCAAATGTCCTCAGAGCTAATCGATCAGGGGATTGGATCGATAATGGCCGATGCTACTGACACCATCAGGAGGAACAGTCATTTCCTGTCTCCGCTTACCTGCTGTGACTGGCCAGTCAATACAGGTTTGGGATGAGCAAAACAAACCATCATGGACACACACACACACACACACACACACACACACACACACACACACACACACACACACACACACACACACACACACACAACCACACACACAGAAAGCTTAGTATTTTAAATTTTAGAATTGTCACACTTTCCAGGCTGCCGGTGGACTTCATTCATTTATATTTGACAATTAACTTGCGAAATGAACCTCATGTGTTTTAATCGATCGTAAGTTTGAGAAAGACGACTATTGCCAATTGTATTTCACAACTTATGGAAATGAGTGGAAGCCAATGGCTGCTTGGAAGGTATACAGGAAAAAACCTTCAAGAATCCAGGTTTATTTTTCAATATATGAATCTGTGTACATCGGGGTGGTGTGTACTGAAAGCTGGGGCTCTGATCTGCAGTATAATGACTAGCTGGTGAACAGTACGTTTTTTTTGCAGCTAGAGAGACAGATTTTTCCCTCAGGAGTTGGTGGAGACCAAAACAGGGCTAAAATCAGAGTGAATATTGGACATACATTCATCAAGTAGATCTTGATTTTACCTATACCATATTGAAGTTGCAACATGGGCATATTGTATTGAACTATTAATATCAAAAAATGTCTGCAATAAATGTTGAAATTGTTATTACAGAATGTAATCTGCAGAATCATCCAATATCAACGTTCGGTTTGGCAGGCGTGGTTTGGTAATTTAACTCTCTGGAATAAGCGAGTCTGATGGGAGGATTAAGAGCAAGGTGAACATGAAACATAAAATAAGAAATGATAAGATATGATAAGATCTATTGGTTTAAGTAAATAACACGAAGAGTAACTTTCAAAATCAGTACAACGTATCTATATATATAACAGAATCCTACAAATATTATTGCTCTATTAATACATTTACTCTACTACACAAACTTAAACCTCACACACACACACACACACACACACACACACACACACACACACACACACACACACACACACACACACACACACACACACACACACACACACAGTGCCATATAGATGTGGACACAATTCCTTGGTTAGATATTGCACTATTCTCATTACCCACAGCAAACCCTTGTAGACGTCGATGCCCAGTGTTCGTTTTTCCCAGAAAGTCCCTCTGACCGATGTTGCAGCACTCAAATTAAAATGGTTGTAAATTCACAGAGTCATGAATGAGTATGTTATGCTTGCCACAGCTGATTGACAGTCAACTTCCTGGTTCTGGGCAAGGGATCTTAAAAAAAGAAGGAGGCACCATATAATCAGCATAAAACAAACTTGTGGAGTCACTCGGAAGCCACAGCAGATTTCTGTTGATTTGGCTTCCAGTGTGGCAGTAGCAAGTTTCCCGAAGAACGCCGACGCCTCTTAGATTATTCCTTCTTCTTCAAATTCCTTGGTTCCAGTTTTCTTTGTGCCTTTGTTGCCTAGTCTTCATTGTGAAAAGCCTCTGGACTGGACGCCCCGTCATCGCTGAGGATCTCAGTGTTGATGAACGTCCCGGCGAGTGACGCACCCAGAGCCTGCTTGACGGGCGCCATCTCTGAAAGGATGATGTTATCTTGGTTGCTCACCAGTGTGGCTTTGTCCATGATCTCCTTGCTGTGCTTGGACACCACGGCGTCCAGGAAGTCGTACTTGTGCGACAGCGTGCCGCTTTCAAACAGGTACTTTAGCAGGTAAGAAAAGGCCACGTTTGCCAAGAAGGACGCCAGCATCGACATCGTCTTGAACGGAAACCTCTGCTGGATAAAGTGCTCTACATCCCCAGTGACGTGGTGGATTCTCTCCTGGGTCACCCAACCAGGGTAGTAGATGAAGGGAGGCAGTTTGAGGTAGGGCTCCCCTCCACCGATGCGCAGCAAAAGACCAAAGATATAGCCAGCCACAGAGCCATAGGTGTTGGTGCCCTTGACAAATAACACACTGAGGAGTTGGGGAAAGATGATGACATAGACCAAGTCGGAGCTCAGGTACCACAGGCCGTACACGGATCCCGTTAACAACGCCATAGCGGTGGCCAGAGCTCCGAATACAAAGATGGTGCAGCGCATGACCCAAACAATCTCCCAATCTGAGGCCTAGAGGAGAGAAGAAAGAGAAGAATAGGGAGTGAAGAGGAAGAGACCAGACTACAGATAAGCTGGCGGCTCCATGAGGCTGCACTTAGCCACAGGGGTGCTTTGAACTAAATACTAACGCACAATGAAAATGCCAACCTGCTGATTAGCAGTTATAATGTTCACCATCTTAGTTTACCATGCTAACACTTGCTAATTAGCATGAAACACAAATAACTGTTGAGAATGTTGGGAAGTATTTGAGAACTTATTAATATAAAGTATAATTTGGACCCGATGATGGTACAAGACGACAAGTCAGAGAATTCCCAATATTGTTACAGTTCATCCTGAGAGGTGGTCAATGCATATATCAAGTAAAGTGGGCGATAGTCGTTTGTCAACCTGCTGGTAGCAACTAAACACCAAAGTGATCAGGATTATTGATTCTTGGGGGACTGTCAGTGTCCAATAGTTTCTGAGGTATTTCCGACCGACATAATCATCCCTAGAGCCACGCCACTAGTGTTGCTAACAACAAGCTACACATTTGATATCAGCAAGGGATTAATACAAAATCCATAACGTCCGTCTGTAATTTTAAATAAATACATTTCAGTTATTTTGAGTCTGAGCTTTTTCATTGTAATATTGTCTGAAGGTTTGGAGTCTGGTTCTATATGTTCAGCAAATACAATCATCTATCACATTTATCAACCACTGGGATGGAACGACAATTGATTATCAATTATGTTTGACTGACTCTTGCAACCATTGGCTTGTGCAGATGTGCGTAAAGTGTTATTGTTGTTTATCATTATTGTGACTCTTACCGACTGCCGAAAGGCAAGCTGATAAATGTTCCTGGCAAACATGGAGCTGGCTGAGAGAATGGATGAGTCTGCTGACGACATGACAGCCGCCGACACCGCCCCCAGACCGAAGAAGGAGACGTAGGACGGGCAGAGGTGCTGCAGCACTATGGGGAGAATCATGTCCGATTGATCCCTGTCCTTCGGAGGGAGGGACCCGTACGAAGTCTGGTTCCAGTCTGGAAGAAGAAATGATGTAAGTGGTGTAACAATATGAACCTCTTGTGAACGGATCAGTAATATTCTCTCCATATTATCTCTACGTGTCAAATAACAAAAAAATTATATTTTCCTACATTATTAATTATTAATGGTGCGAATAACATAATATAACTAAAGTAGAGCAGGTTAGTGAAATGCCAATTTGTGAAATTTGAAGTGGACTGATTGCCACAGCCATCAGGGGTTCAGACTAAAGTCTTTGAGACTGTAATTTAAATGCTCCCTGTTGATACACCTGTTTTGGTTGCTGAGAAACAAAAGGGCTTCACGTGTCTGAAATACAGCAGAGCTTATCAATGTGATGCTGTGCTGTTGTTGCAAAAGTGGAAAGATGAATGCCAAAAATAATGGATACTTATTGAAAATATGACAGCCATGCAATATTAACTATGGTTAATACACTGTTTTTTGTCCAATGGATCATTGGCCCTACTATGACATATGAGCCAGTATTGTAGCTAGTATTGTAACTACTATTGTAGTTAGTTTAATTACATTTTAATTGTAATTGTTATTAATAATCACTTCATCAGTAATGATTCATCTGTGTGGGAAGCCATTGATTCTCATGAGACATTTGGTGCTGATGAACTATAGTTTGCGTAGATGTCGGATGAGTCTCTTCAGGGAAACACTGAACACTTGCAGATTAAAATGAGAATTAATAACACGAGTCTATATGCTGTATGTAGTCACAGCAACATCAGCATGCTAACACGCTAACAGTGACAGCGCTAATGTGCTGATATTTGACAGGTACAGCATAATGTTTACCATGTTCACCCTCATAGCTTAGCATCAATGCTAACACATAGCTAATGAACACTAAACCTAAAGTACAGTTAAGCTGATGGAAATGTCATTAGTTTTGCAGATATTAATTCATTAAACAAAATATATAAATCCTTCTATCTTTCTGCCACGTTTTCATCCTTGTCTTCATCCTCCAGTGGTATACAATCTGTGTCTCTCTCTCTTCCCCTGGATATTCACAAGCAGCGGTTGATTGGCGCTGGTTATACATGAAACAGCTTCAGACGGACCCGATTAATTAGCTCGTCTTCAGATGTAATATTCACTAAATCGGCATGCCCTCATGACTCTCTCCTCCTCATGTCATGACAGGATCCATCTGATGTTGATTACCCTCCAGATACTGTATGCATCTGCATTTACACATCTGAAAATAAAGCTGCTGGGGTGCAAACAACCTTTGATCACAATTTCCTGTTTGAATAACGGATCAGATTCCTGGATGCTTTAATTGTCTTGTGATCTTTGCTGCTTAATCAATGTCGGTGTCTGTGTGTAAGCGTATCATTCAGGGATCAGTGTGGGAAACAACAGCTGCAGTCCAAACCTCACTGTGTGTGTGTGTGTGTGTGTGTGTGTGTGTGTGTGTGTGTGTGTGTGTGTAGAATAGAAGTATTGAAAATACAGTCAAACGTAGCTATTTGATCATGATTGAATCAATACTACTTGCTTCCATTTACAGCCAAAGGAAAATAATCTTAATTTATTTGAATAGTATTTTAACCAATGAAGCTGCAACAAACACTGTTACAAAACAAAGCTAATCAAAATACAAGTGTTAGTATAAAAAACACATACAAAATATCTAAAATGTACAATTAAATTTAAGGCTAGTTTTAGTGTTTTTTTAAGGAAAAATATGAATAAGTGGCCTGTTTCAAGCCATTTCTTTTCACAGCCACAGCTTCTATTTTATGCTGCGTGATGTTTGCCAGCTAATCGAATAAATACACACAGCAAGAGCTCTGCTTTCTCACATTTTATGAAGCAAACCTTTTTAAATCAAATTCCACATGTTTCGTAGTGACAGACTTGAATTATGTTACAATCTGAAAGTATCCATAAAAAAAAAAAAAAAAAAAAAAAGACTAATATATGCTTGCAACTGCCTTCGTCGACATATAGAGTGCTCGTTTTGGCATGAAACTGCAGAAGTTTATGATTCCTCTTCCAGTTTGGCTTTGAAGTTAACAGTAATAAATGGGAATTGAGTGCACAGGTCCCCTGGCAAAGTGCGTGTCTGTGCATATTTACCAGTGGAGGCCCCTATAGCTCCTATGAGGACAGAGGGGACGGCCATGACCAGGCAGCCGAAGGCGGCGAGGAAGGAAAGGACCTGCGCGTAGGAAGCTGAAGAGGCAGAAAGAACCCGTTGAAAATAGACCTGCCAGGGAATCCCCCCCAACATCTAGAAACAGAAACACCAGGAAATACAGACCGATGAATAACATGTCAGCTAGACCACAACCTGTGCCTAAACTACACTACCTCATTTAAACCCCATGCCTGCAACAATTGACAATCACAACGTGCATGCTATTTATTTCCAGTAACACAGCATTCTGTCGTTTGATGAATGGTCTGATTAAAAACAGGGCTTACCAGCAAACAGAAGTTGTCTGCCCAGAGCCATTTGTCTTCAGGCTCAATCTTGCCCAGCCAGGGTGACTGGTAGATTACTTCCTTGGCCGTAACGCTGATGTCCGACACAGCAGGGTTGGACAGGGCAAAGGGCACGCTGACCCACTGAGGGGGAGGAAGGTATCGCAATGCAAAAATTATTCTTGTCATGTAGATATTCTGTGATATTAATATGTTGCTGGATCTGATATCGGATCTTAGTTTGATAAGTTTAATATCATTTTAGTACGAGACACTCTTTAATATGTTCCTGTCAGTGACACATCTCCGATATGAAGAAAATTATGCTATTTTAGATGATGAATGCACTCTCATGAAGATTTTGAGCAAATATAAAATATATTTCATGCAGAAGTCATCCAATACTGGAGTTCCTTGCCATCTATAAAGTCCCTGGCTGGTTAGATGTTGAGAGAATAACTCACCAAGCCCACGAAGATGCAGAAGAGCTGCACCACGTCTGTGTATGCAACAGAGTAGAGGCCTCCAACCAGAGTGTAGAAGATAGCTATGAGGGCGGAGATCACCACCGACATGTTGATGTTTATGTCCACGATGACACTCAGAGTGGCACCTGCAGGACAACATGTTCACTCACGAGTTGAGACCAGTAAACATGTTTTTCTGTAACACAGTGCTATTATTTAAGTGTTGCTGTCCAGTAATCACCCACCAAGGGCAGACAAGATGGCTGCAGACCAGAAGATTTCCCCCATTAGTGCAGGGATGAAGAGCAGGCCGCCCATCCTCTTTCCATACAGCTGCTGGAAGGGATCCAGCATGGTGACATATCCACGCGAACGCATTGGCTTGGCAAAGAAAAGGCCACCTGAACGATGTCAGACAATAAGGTGAGGCGACAAATCACGTAAGGGACCATTGACGTGTAATGTATGAATCAATGAGATTACACATCATTATCTTGACACAAAATGTGTATAATTTGTAGCGACAATATTGTATTCTTGTCGAAGATAAACTGCATTTCTGAGTGATTTTGCTTCATGACACCATACATTACAGCAGAGACTTCAGATTGCTTTCAATTGATTAATACAATGCAATAAATATGAATGAATTGTAAAAGTTATGTTATTATCCCTCCCTTATATAATACTGTGAAATGAATGGCTGGAATCAATGGATACCTTGAAAGTAAAGCACATTCATCGGGTGTAGCAAATGGCCTAAAATATGCAGGTTGATTTGAAAAGTACCTCATTGCTGTTATTTTGCAGCAATTGCTGCCTCCTTATGGTTCTTTACACTTTATATACACTTGATTTTACGGTATCATTAAATAGAGGGTGTATGAAAAGACATTGGTTCTTACCTACTACCAGGCTGAGAGCGTAACCAAAGGGTGCCTGTGCCCAAGCCAGGCCGAAGTCTGGCAGGTAGACATACTCTGCTGTCCCGTTGATATAGCCCCCACCCACCCAAGTGGCTGAAACCAAGAAAGAAATGCTTGTAGAAAAGACTAGTTTGCTGCATGTCATGTTACATAAATTAATTCTAATAACAATAACCCTAGCAGGTTGGATGGAACGGGATTCACTGCAACTTCGTGATTATAATTTAGCATTTATCCATTTATCCATTTAATGTTGTAAAAAACATTTTCGTGCTCAGGAATCGAATGAGTGTAACGCTTGAAGTTATGGTGATAATAACTGAGATTTGAGGACGTGTTGTCCGTGCGTAACAGACGGAGTTGGCGTAATGTATCGTCTTGTCTGACCACCCGAGTGTGACAGCACGGTTCACGTTGAACACCTACTAACAAACAAACACGGTAAGACTCCCCGTAGTTGTAGAACTCACCGGTCATTGTGAATCCACCAACGAACAATCCGATGTCCCTTCCCCCGACCATGATGCTCTCGCTCCGATCTCCACTCTCAGTGACGCCGGAGTTCTTGTTCTTCCACGCGGCCCAGATCCCCACACTTAGGATCAGGAGGTAGAAGATCACGATAGCCACGATACCCTCGGCGTGGATGGCCATCTTCCTTTCGTCCGCTTCCTCCCGCCGAGATCAAGCGTTATTGCGCACGGAGGACTGGAATATCATGGAGAGAACTTTGAAGAAAAGAAAGAAAGAAGGAAACATATTTCTGTGTTTTGGCTTTGACTTTGATCTGGAATAAATATTCTAAATTCACTTTAAGATTTAAGACAAAGTGCTTTCCAGTTAATACAAATTATATATTGAAATATTTTTTACGCACCGATAAAATGCACTCTTATCGCAAAAGTCCAACTATGATTAGAATTTCCTCGGTCACCAAGTAAAATAAATGCGCATAGATTAAAATGATTTGCCGAACTCAAACGGACGCCTAGTTCAAGTCTCGAAGATGGAATCAAGAGTAAAAAATAAGACTAATTAACAGAAGAGAAATCTTTTTACCCCCTGCAAATTACTTTTAAAGACAACAGGAGTGACTCTCATTTCACGCCCAAACCCTGTAGTTTATGTTGTAAGCCTCCACATAGTGACGTCCATGCATCCAATACATGCAACCAAAATTACGCATACGTGTACGTTCTTCTTCGATGGCCAATGATTTAAACCAACACAATCCTTGATTGGCCAGGTGGCGCAGAAATCCTCTTTGATTAAAACAAAATACTTTAGTGCTGTCTAACTGACGCACATAGAAACGAAGAGGAACAACAACCGGAATCTTATTAAATCAAAAGATGTCAATCAGAAAAATACCAAACTAGAAATAATGGTAAAAAATAATGTTGCACTGGCTTTTAACGCGTTTGAAGATGTTTTACGCGCGCCTTGCAACTCACTTTACAGACATGGCTTACTCCAATTATTGTGCGTACTGTGCCTCGCGCAATGTTGGTTATTCAATCCATTCTTAAAGAAACATGCAGGCTTAATTTAAACAGTGGACATGGCTTTGTTTTGTGCGTAAAAGTCCATTATTTCTCCCCAATCTTGACGCACTGACAGAAACTGCGAACCACTAACAGAGACCTAAAACAGATGCATAAGGTTTGTGTGTCCGATGTGCTGCATCACCATACAATCAAACCTGTGGGGTTCAGCTCCCCGTTGCGCTGACACGGCGGTTCCAGGAGGCCGGTATTGCATTATTGATCTCTCCTTAAATCAACATCTGTCACTATGGTCAAATGCAATTCCAGTCAGCCAAAAAACACACATGTAAAGGAAGAGAATATTAGAAACCGGGTTATCTTACCTTTCCTTTGGACAAACCGGTCTAAGTAGATTACAGGAGCGGGGCCTCCAAAAGAAGGTTTACAAAGTGCCAAAGATTGAATTGAAGGACTGCTAAGGCACCACAAAGTAATTCTCTTGGACGAGCAAACACAATTCTCCTATGTTGTTTTTTAAGTCATCGCTGCTCGTCGGGAGAGGGAGAGAGAGAGAGCGGTAGAGGGGAGAGCGAGGGAGAGGGTGGAGGTGGGTGGAGAGGGGTGGAGATGAATGGGAGTGGTGGGTTTATTGGGTGCTGTCAGGGTGAGTGGATGGTGGATGAATGTCTTGCGGGGCAGGACGAAAATAGCACCTAATAGAGAGTGGCGTGACGCACAGCCTGTTAGGAAAAGCTTTCCAATATCATAATATCATATTGGCAATGGTTGTAACCATTGCAGGCTTGATTTACGATCTCGCTCCGCGGTTAAAGCGTCGCCTTTTTTTTTTTTTCTGCAAACGCTGGCAGTATGGTGCTAATGCGGAAGGTGTAAACCCCGCAGGGACGCTTTCTTTCCCCCGTTCTATCACCCGTTTTACGCATGCACGTTCCTTCGTCGTCCAAAACATTCGAATCAACTTTATATAAATAGACACGAGCTCGGAGCAATGGCGACTCAGCTTCTTTGTACACTTGAAGTCGTAAACCACTAGAAAAAGTAATAGAGGATCTATTAACCCACCGGGCGCTTTCCTGGGAACTGTCCATGGTCCTGAAAGTATGCCTCCAACTTAAATATTCGCGGTTGCATTTAAAAATATATATTATTGGGTTTCATACGGTTGATTTCAATAAGTATTTCCCTTCCCCCAATGCCAAAGTAAATAGACATCATTGTTTTAGCTTTTCCCAGGAATATAAATGAGCTTCTCGGTGTAAAGATGCTGATTAGTCTGGTGGAAATAAATAAGTGACTCGCTGTGTTTGTGACGCGTCCTCTAATTGAGTGTCTGTGAGGCTGCCAGGCAGCCAGACAGAGGGCTGCTCTAATTGGAGGGTTTTATAACAAATAAGCCTCAGAAAACCTCAGAAGAGTCACATTCCACACCCACACATTATATACAAATATACATATTTATATCAGGGACTCAGGTCATTCATATAAAAGTGCAACTATCTAGACAATAGCCTATCACATATCCACCACATTTAGCCACAATGAAAAAAAAAGTTCCACCTGAAGGCTTTCGGCTGCCTTCTCCAAAGACCTTTGTCGCCACCCAGTGGCAGCCTAAAGCTTTACATTACAATGTTACTAAACATGAAAATGACAGATCCACTAAAGTCTGGTGCTATCCCAGTAATCCAGGTCAATTAATGTAATTCATCATAGCTGTGTTTTTATTAATTTACATGCCAGTACATCGGCTTTATTGGTTCATGAAAAACAATTTAAAAAGTATTTTATGAAGTACATTGTACTGCTTTTTTTTTTTTTTTTTTCTCTTTAGCATGAAAATATTGAATCCTTGAAAGGAACTATTATATTTGAACTAACTTGCAGGAAAAGTTAATCCAGTAGGAGACAACAAGGAAGTGACAGAACAATAGCTCATCCATTAACTTGTATGTTACAGCACACAATGTGGAATCTGGATATTTTTTACGAGTCTCTTCTGTGGTTATTTGCAGTAAAATACTGCCACCTTCTGGTCATTCAGGTACATGGCAGGAGGTCGACAGGTTTGAATCCTTTCAAAATCCGATATCTGGTCAAACATGATGTAAAATACTGTTCCTTTTCCATTTTTAATGTTCTTTTATGGCTATAGAGGGGGCCAAATACTTGTTAAGAAATTGAAACATTGGAGTAGTGTTCAGTTGCCCTTTTTTGATAGCAGTATATCATTGTGTTAGTATTTCCGCCAGTCTTAGACATAGTTATTGAGCCTGTATCCACTGCTGGAGAGGGAGCAAAGTGAGGGAGCATGATTTCCCTTCAGGGCCTCGGGGGGCTTGTATGGTGGAGCAGGAGGGTATATGTGGTTGAATGCAGGGGGAGGTGATATTGGCTGATTCCTCTGCATGTGGAGGGGCCTCTGTGACCGGTCACCACTGCTGCTCCAGCACAGAACCAGTCCTCCGGTCAGACTGAGGCAGGCCGAGGCGTAACCGAGGTACACGGCCAGGCCGATCTCATACTTCAGCCCACTGGGAAGGAAGGGGTCGTAGAAATCCATGATGACATCATTGGTGGTCCACGACACGGTGACCAGGCAGAGCAGGCCAGCACAGAGAAAACAAATCCCCCCACTTAGCACCAGGGAAGACTTGATCAACGAGTCGCGGACGAAACGGGTACACTTCATGCCCATCACAGACAGCAGCGACGCCAGGACTGAGGTGACGCAGGAGAGCACCATGAGCGCCCGGGCAGCCTAATATGGAGGAAAATAGACAAGCACTTAAACACTGCTGATTAAAAAGGATTCTGATTGCCTGTAGTTATCACAGCTACTTGTTCATATCGGAATATATATCTATCCATCCGGACAATGCATTTTAAATGTGCTTATTAACTTATTAACACACTGAGAAATTATACTCATTATCCACTAACCAGCAGAATAGTGTCCTCAATGAATGAATTAACTGTTTGGTCCATCTATAACATGTTTGATTACAAGGAAGTGTCTTCAAATGCCTTCTCATTTCTGACCAATAGTTAAAATCCCAAAGACATTTAGTTTACACTGTTGTTTCCCATGATAAGGTCAGTAGATGGTGAGTGTGTGGTACCTGCAGGTCGCGTGGCAGCGCCAGTAGAGATCTGTACAGCTCACATTGGTAAATGCCAGTGCTGTGCCATACACACTCCATCCACAGGCCTTTCATGTAGGCGGTGGCTGTGATGATGTTGGAGCCCACGTAGGCCGTGCTCCGCCAGTGGGGGAGCACGGTTGCTACGACCGTCCCCACGAAGCCCAACAGCCCCAAGAAGAAGCCGAGGAGTTGGACCGCCATGCTGGCCATGATCTGCTCACTCGGACGGACGCTCGAACTGCAAAAACAAGTCGAGTTTGAAATCACTATTGATGATTAACATATTGCCATATAAAAAAAAAAAAAAAGAAACACTTTCAGAACAAAACTTTAGTCCCCCGGCTGACGAGGAGGCTGGATTCCTGCTGTTATCTGCATGTTCCCCAGCACTACAGTCAATTCCACTGAGCTTACATCCAGTCACAGAGTCTGAGCCATTCCTCAAGTGTCTCCGGAGCGTGGGCAGAAATAGCTGCGGAAACTCTCTGGCATCAGTCTCTGGTGAGTGGCAGGTGACTGCATCTGTAACTAATGAGAGCAGTGTTCAGCTTCACCTGTTTAACGCTCTCCTCTGGAGGGCAAACCACAGCAGTCTATTTGTTGAGCTCCCCCACCACCCCTCAGGAAAGAAGGGGGGGGGGGGGAGAGAGAGAGAGAGAGAGAGAGAGAGAGAGAGAGAGAGAGAGAGAGAGAGAGAGAGAGAGAGAGAGAGAGAGAGGGAATTAAACATTTACAGGAACCACCCAAGCTGAGAGTGCTGTTATAAACCACTAACTTTGAACATGTTTCACAGCTCTGCAGGGTATTTGAGAGAGAGAGAGAGAGAACTTCTAGCTCGTGGGCCTCAAACTGTGACATGGTCGTGACTTATGTTGTAATAATTGACCAACTTATATGATGTCCAGTCTAATCTCTGACCTGCAACTCTGTTCTACATTTAGAAAGTCACACATGACAGTAAAAATTCCCAAACTGCCCAGGTAGTTAAGCATTTACTTTTGTTCCCTTCTTAATGTTCTCTACCAATTTTTTTTTTTTAACAGCAAAGGTGAGAAACATATCCTCAATAATGAGCGGCCAATTTGTTGGTCATCCATCGTCTTAACTTCCTCAGAGAACAGAGTTTGTTTGTAAAGCCTGATCATTGTTCAGTGTAAGAAATATCACAGATACAAGCCTCACTGTGTTTACTTAATGATTGACTACACTGAAGGCATAGCAAGTAGGCAACAGGAACAAACACAAGGCTGTGACAAGCATCTGGTTTCCTTCTGGTTCACCAACAAACGAGCCCAAACAAGAGCAAAAGTAATATTCACAACTTTTTGTCACTCTCCAATTGCAATCTCTACACAATACGTAATACCCCACATGGGATGATGCTCATTTCAAATGTTAATATTAAAAAAAAACTCCCCACATTTGGATACTCACCAACAAGGTCAGGCAAGGACTACAGAGCCATGGTGCACAGGTGTCCAGATGGTACACTTCCAGATAAACAAGGCCATTGGCACTGATTCTCTCTCTCTGCTGCTGCTGCTGCCTCAAAACACAAAGGAATATGTGTCTGCGCTGCAGGATTGTCAGATATGTGACTGGCCAGTGTTAGAGATCATCATCACCATCATTATTATCTCTGTCAGCATCAGGAGCATCGCGTTAGAGAGGACATGACAGACGGTCCCAGGCCTGTTGTTCCAGAAAGATAAACCCGCGGACCCGGAGGTAGAGCAGTGTTGCCAAGCAGGGACGGAACAGAAGAGATATTGTCCTCACTGGTTGTGTTCTTGTCCCAATAATTCAGCTCTCTGCATCTCCGCAACTGTGGAATGAACAAAGGACTTACTGACAAATCCAATCAATGGAGCAACTTGTAGAAAAAACAGGAATATGTGTCAACTACAATTATCAGCAGGCGGTAAAAGCAACGCTGCAAAGTTGATAACCAAACTGTGCTTGATAGTAATGTGGTACTGTATGTGCGTGTGTGGTACATACTGTTCTGCAAGCCAAGAGAGGTCACTCAAAACAGCAGTATTATCTCTGGGTTCCTCTGAGGTCCATTTTCTTCTTCTCGCAGTTCTTTTTCTGTCGCACCCTCTGTGCCCTCTGTGGAACCTACCGTGACATGCTGTTGGTATACAAGGGCATTTCCCCAGCCCTTTCCCTGGGTCGCTGGTGTAGCATTCAGTTCTCTGTCAGAGAGGGATGATCCTCTCCAAGGTCTGCCTGTGGGAGACGCCATTTGAATGTGGAACACTTAATAGTCTTAGTTAAGCAGAATAATCCTGTGATTAGCAGCTGAGCATAGACGGTCTGTTTTCGCCGTTTGGTAACACAACCTGGTTTGTGTATAAAGCAGACCTTCAGTTTTTTTTTGTTTTTGTCTGACAGAGATTAGAAAAGCTGCAGATACACAAGTTTCAGTTTCAGTTTTGTGTGTATAGTATAGTATGTGGAAAGCATTTTCTTCCATGGGGCTCATTAAACATTATATTGTAGGGATGGGACAATATAGGATTTTATCATGAATTTGTTGATGGTGAATTTCCATTATCAGGATGAACATGGATATTGTCAAGAGTGAATTGAAAAAGCAGTGGTTTAAAAATAGAATTGTATTGTAAGAAGAAAACATTAAAAACCATTAAATAAAAAAGGAAGGATTGTTCCTTTATATGTGCAGGGGGCTTATGATTCATGGTCACCTTATATAAGATTGTTCACAAAGCTTCGCTATATAAAGTTGTGTCTCCTGCATAAAATGCATACAAATACAAATATTTGTTTATTTAATGTAAGGTAACGTGATGCAAGTATGATTCAGCGCCATTTTAATAGTTTTAAGCATATTTTGATGATTGAATGAATAACATCCGTTACATGATATCATATCATCCCATACCAAGTCATGACGTTGCAGCAGCTGTGTGATTACGTAGAGTCACCTGAACCACCTTTTCTACTTTACGGCAATACGAACTTCACACATCGGAAACGTCACTACTAATTTCATTTTAACCTCAGCGTACTTTAGTGACACTTTACGTCACTAAGTAGTCAATAAAGTATTTAATGGGTACTTCACTGAATTATTTTAGTACACTTCTCCCATTATTCAGCGTCAGTACAGTTTATTTCGCGCCAGAGAAAACTCGCTGGTAAGCATCGGTAAGATACTCTTTTGCTTTAACGTTAGCTGTTATTCCTATTAAGTAGATGTCTCAGTCTTTGACTACATACACCTAAAAGTTATTGAAAGCGCAACTAATATGTAACTATATCAATGTAGTTTGTCAGGAGTTTAGCTAACTAGGTTAGCTAGTCACACTGACTTAGCATTAGCTGCCCCCGTGTACTTTATTATGTTTTAGCTAACGTTGGGTTAGCATGAGTCTTTTTCTAAATGTTTTACTTTAAAGTCAAATTGACCTCATCTCGTTTGATACAGTCAATTCGGCGGTGACAGCCATGGTGAGGCAAGCCACCACAAATGTTAAGAAGTTCACACTCACGCACAAATCCCACAAGAGGACTCGTTATCGGCCCCGTCAGACCAGAACCATCATGACCCGCAGCCAGTGTGCCGCCGGCGGCAGCTTCTTCCTCGGACTCCCGTCCGAGGTGTTCGCCATGATCCTGGATCAACTGTCTGGTACGCTGCTTAAAAACACAAACATTGATGCAACTTCGGAAAGAAAAAAAAAGTATTTATAAAGTCGTTTTAATGTATGAGGCGATCATGTGCGTGTTCGTCAGTGCTGGAGATCAGTGTGTTCACCATGGTGTCCAAGGAAATGACTCGATGTGTGGTGGACTACATCTCCACTACGGCCTGGAGGAATAAAACAGTCATTCAGACCTTTCATTTCTCCACCCTCCTGGAAAGTAAATCCACTATTGGACACTACAGAGACCTGGGTACGTGGCAATGTCTGTATTTATGCCTTGTTTTGTATAGCTCTTCTCCACACTTAAGGCCAAATGTATAACTGATGATTACCTGTTGAGAGCCGATAGCCTTGAATGATCACCACAGTGCTGTGGACCAAGCAATGATAGGAAAAGACCAGCATGTGTTGCTATTGTGCTTTTGTGTTCAATGTTTTAGGTTTGTTGTTCAAGAGATGTACCTTGTTGCTCCCGACGAAGGAAAGATTAAAGTTTACGTTTAGCAAGTTTTCACAGGTAAGAAAAGGAAAGGTGAGAGGTCTAGCAAGCAAGATTAGATAATGCGATGTATTAAATGCCATCAACAAGGAAAATGTAATTACACACGGCCAAATGATTCCATCTATCTGATAGAGCAGATTAGTCTTGAGACGCTAAATGGTTTACATAGTGTAATTTGCCTCATTATCTTTGGAATGCTGCACATGCGTACATTGCAATGTTGTCGCTGAAACAATACTTTATTCAGCCCCGATATCTAATGATCATAACCTAATAACCTAAGCTAACGATGAGCCAAAACAAATAAAGTTGTCCCACGGATCTGTTTCAGATCCCCTGCTTCCTGTTGGAGCAGTGTTTAACACCTGACTGCATTGGCTTCTCCAGCTACGGAGTCTTCCTCCAGGTTCATATAAACATAGACAATCATGTAATAAACGTGTGATAAACTCCAGGTAGAAACCCAGAATATTAATTTAAAAAAAATCTTCTTATTAATTGCAAATGTTCTGTTAAATACTTCACAGAGACTGGTTGCAGGGTGGGATGAGCTGGAGTGCCACAGAGTGTTCAACTTCCTGTGTAACGTCACAGATCTGCTGCAAAAAATAGAGGCGGTCATCAGCGGGAAGCCAGGTGTGTGAATCACCTAGTGCCTGGAAGTGAAAATATTTGCAATGTAGAGAACAGTCTATTATTCTGATTCTTTTTTTTTGTAGAAAAATTAAAACAATGCAAGTGAAAACTAGTGAAGTGTGTCACATTTAAGCTATTCATCTCAGTTTCCCTGCATCATATCCAGACGGTTGGTGGAGCAGCATGGATAGGTCTCTGAGGTGACATACCGTAAATCTGAATGGTTACAAAAACACCGTTTTCAAACGCAGGAGTGAATAACTTCACAGATTTGTACTGACTCTGGGCCTTTTCATGTTGAGCCCCGTGAAAGTCTTGCAGATGGGAAATAAAAAAACAAAGGCTTCTGTATTTGTCTGTCCTCAGAGGTGAGATTGAACCAAAAGCTGCAGGTCCGTCTATTCTGCCGTCAGGTTCTGTTGGACTCGTGGCCGAACCAACCAGAGTGTCAGTTCTGGCTAATTCAACTCCTGAAGCCTTGGCCCATGGTCAGCCAGGCACACTTACTGTTCATCCTCTATGGACCTCTGCTGCCTCAGGGTAATATTACTTTATAAGTCCAGTTAATGAAAAACAAACGGTTAATCAGTTTCTGCTTATTTGACTTCATGAGAACACATTAATCAAGTGGACTTTTACTTTTACTCTGTCACTAAAACAAGATCAGAGTAGTCCTCCTTGCCTGCAGTTAGCGTTGTACAATTTGTATTTATTTTTATTTTTTTAATAAAAAATAGACTACTACCTCTTGGTTGTGATTGGTAACCAGGTTGAAATGTGATAAATTGGATTGAACTAAAATGTAAGTTTATGAGTTTAAATTGCAATGTGTTGCATTGTGTTATAGCATGACACGGTAAGGTACTCTCCTCCATGCAGGCATCCTCGGTTGGCAGGATCTGACAGAGAGGGGTCTGCCCCACACCGCCCTGTGGGACCTGGCCAGGGCCGTCCTCCTGCTTTTCGACAAACAAGAGGTCAAAGGCCAAACCGCCAATTCGCTGCTGGCAATCTTGGAGGAGCTCATTGGTGTCGTACTTCAGTGATTCTCAAACATTTTCATGTCACAGATAGATTAAAGTTAATGAAATGTAACTGACGTGGTCGTCCTCCTCCTCCTCATTATCTCCAGTCATTCCTCAGCCATGGCATGTGGAGAACGTGGCCCGTCTGTTGGTGCTGTGTGGGAGCAGCCTCTGCTACACCTTTCTAGCCAATAAGGCCGTCAATGGACGACTTCATGAGATCTCCAGACTCATCGTGTACATCATACTGGTGAGAAGACAAGTTATTTTATCATCAGCTAAAGGAAGTGTTGGTTAATGGTGGTATATCAGGCCAGTATTGGGTTTTAATTGAGAATCAGATATTGGCCAGCATTGTCCATCTCTAAATGTATTTGATATGAGACTACATATTCATTGTACAGGTTCTCAACATGAGATTAAACAGATTCAAGTGTGCATCCAGGAGTAACTTGAGGCAGACAGTGAAATGAGTCATCTTAAGGTCATCACCCTCGCTTTGCCTTGGTCACTGTGACTCATTCCCCATGTCTGCTCATTCCTCTTCAGGGTCACGGGCTGGAGCCTGACCCAGCATGCACTAGGCAGAAGGCAGGGGCGTTGTCGGACACGTCTCTCTTCTTTTTTAGAGTCACTTGTGCTTTCTTTGATTCGTTATTCTATTACATCCTCGTAGGTTGCCGTAGCAGTTTTGATTCAAACTTATTAGTATCAGCCTTCAAAAACAGCAAGCAGGTTGAAATCATCATGGATTAAGTATTTCTTTCTTTTAATAATGCAATTATTTCTCTCTGCTGGATTCTATTATATGCTTGATTTTTATTGAAAATATATTGACCACTTGGCCTTGTTTAGTTTGTATTGTCATGGCAGGAAAAGCAGTCAGCTATTGCAGGTAACCTGTGCACAATACCAGGACCTCAGAAGTGATACACCTTATTAGAATCATGATTAACTTACAGTTGTAATTTGCTTAATTAGATCTATGACAACATTTGTGCTGTGAATGGGCATTATTGATTCCGCTTCCTGTATGTCTCCATCCATAGGTGTGTGAGAAAGAAGGTTATCACATGACGTGGGCAGTGAAAATAGTGCAGCAGATCTGCGCCGTCTTCAGCACGGACACTGAAAGGTTTCGCTTCATCCAACACCTGGAGAACATGTTTTCAGAGGTCACCCGGGAGTTTTTTGAGTTTTCCCTGATAGGTGAGGTGGGACAGCTTCCTTCAGTGCAGTTTGACATGTCATTCTTCCTGACACCTAACCAGAAATATATCTTTAAAAAACTATGGTGCGAGAAAAATTGTTTCTTGCATCGAGTAATACAATACCATACTTATAAGAAATGAATGAAGAAAACAATAACTACAGAATTAAGATGGTGGGAAATATTGAAAAACAATAATAAACAAACAAGGCAATCACATCATGTGTAGATAGTTCAATCATGCTGAAGGGCGGGCAGATTCACCTAGTTACCAAGGACAAAATGCTAAATTTACAGGGTGTATTCAGGGTGTATGTGAGCACGATCGAGTGGTGGTTGAGAAAATGATATTGCCTGCAGAGTGGAGCTGCTTGTTTTGAAAGGCTGTGTGTTGACGCCTGGCTATGTATGTGCGTTACAGACGGATTGAATTTACTTGGAACTCCTCATTTTTCTTAGTTAATTGAAAAGATTGTCTGCATCTCCTTTCAATTCAATTTCGCCACCTCAAGCAAACCGTCATTTTTTGCCCATCTTGAATTTTCGCTCCTATTTTATCGGCATGATGCCGATGGGCAATAATTCACCTGTGGTGCATTCATTACATTATTTTACTTTATGCTAATGTGAATTTATGAAAAATCAAACAGGTTTTCTTTGCTATAGACCAATTCCCACCCAAGACAACTCCTTCATCACAGTTGTTGTTTACTATGATATTGTAATATAATATTGTGACCACTTAGATTTATCTTGCAGCTCCTATAGGTTGGGTTTCAATACCTTCACAGTGCCTGATTCAAAATAAAAATGGTACAACATGTCATTAATACCATCATCTGTTCTCAGGGAACCATTTTGAGGGCAGGGAGACTTTCCAGACCCTGTGTATCCTCCTGGACTCCAGCGCTCGCTTCCACACGAAATTCCTCCACATGCTCCTCAAATAGGAACGATGCAGATTAAAAGTGACAGTCAGGGAAGAAAGACAGGTCAATAATGAAAGGGCTTAACTCAAGAAGTGAACGAAACAGAGCGATACGCATTTGTGACAACAGTACGGTAAAACTTTGAATGTGGGGGTTGTCATGGTCGCCATGAAAGTTTAGGGAAATCTAAAGATGAATTTGGTTTACAGTTTATAGATACACATTTTATATTTCTACCAAAGTTTTTAAATCTTGTTCCTCGTAAACATTTTGCACGTTCATGTTCATAAACTTGATTTCATATTTATTCATTAACTGTAGCAGTATTTATTGAAATGTATTATTTATTTATATTGAACCTTTCTATAAATTAAGTTGTGTCACAGTGATTGCATTGTCCTTTTCATTTATTAAATTGGTATTTTCCTTTTTATTTTTTTGTTTTTTTTGTTTGAAGGGCATATTTGTGGCTGCTGTTTTGCAAAAAAAAAAAAAAACAAAGAAGAAGAAGAAAGAGTGCATTTAGCAAATACATTTTATTCTCTTCCAGGTAGTACAATACAGCACTGAGATCATTTTCAAAAAGTTCAGCAGTTCAGATTAAATTTTCTTAAATGATACTTCACGGAATAAAAGGGAAGTACAGTATTTTATTCAGGCTGTACTCACATTTATGTCATAAATGATATAGAGCAGATAATGATGAGTGGGCACTTAACAAAAGCACACAGAGAGTAAATATACCAATTACAGTATTAGCAGGATGTTGGTTTTCCAAAGTTGTAGTACAGGAAGTACTACACTATTTGACATTGATATTTAAGGCCTACAACATCAAGTGGGATGAATACTCCCAAGTGGTGAATTAGATCCAGTTACATCAATGGTCATAGGCATTTCAGTCATTCATGTGTTCATTGTTTTGATATGACCTGGCAGGAGAAAAAAAAAGTACATTTTTTTAATAGTTGCACTTTCTTTGTATTGTATTCTATTGTATTGCAAAAATGCAACAAGTTTTGAGCATGGTCGATGGCTACTAACACCAGGAAATATACACAACACGAAGAATTACATTCAAGCTGGACAAGATCAAAATGCTCTGAACGCGCTACAGAACCACACCAAAGCCCCATTTGGATGAGATTTATTTCTGTAGGGGAGGATTTTTCTTTATGGCTTTAAATTCTCATTTGTCCTAGCATGACTTAAATCCCATCCAGAGAGATACAACCACTGCCACCACAACCACTTTACATGATGATACTTACTGTGAAATTTGTTCTATGGGTGTGAAAAAGACGCATCTTAATACAGACTTGACACATTGGCATTTAAATTCAAAGCACAATTGAACATTTCTTTCCTTTGGCCCTCATGACCGTTTTATTAAATGTACTGAACAGACACATTACCTTGTAGCCAGTCCAACCCTTCCTGGAGGCCCTCTCCTTTGATAGCATTGCTGGCGCTGGAAATAAATAAGGAGATCGAGGAAGGGTTAATCTCTCCGTGGCAAACGTTCAGTTTCTTTTGACTTTCCTTGGATCCAGTATGTTTAAAGATGTCGAGCTCTTAATCCATCTGCGTTCCATCTGTCTAATGAGTAAACAGAGCGGCAAACGCATGTAAATAAACTAATCAGGCTTTTAAATAGCTGCATGTTGTTGTGCCTCCTAATAATGTCTGACCTCAGCCATGAAAAAGAACAACAACAAACAAACATTGGAAAGGAAGGAGTAAATAAATACACGTTTTTTTTTATAGTCTCTGTAAAATACTTGATGTCCAATTCTGGAGGCATGAATAAGGGGGCTTGGCTCGGTTGAGCACATTTAAACCAGGTGCACTTCCTTCAGGATTCCTGTCATGTACTACTCAGCAGTATCTCTGGAGGTGGTTCAATGAGTTTACAGACTTTTAATTATTTTACAATCATGTCCACCTCCTTGTATGACTGAGCCGATACTATAAGTGACAATCAGAAGAAATAATGAACTAAACATTGGTTTGGACCCACTGTGTGCAGCCTGTTTGAAAAATAAGACATTTTACCAGATGTGCCAGGGTTTGTCTTTGATCTTCTCCAAAGACAACATCTGTGAGACCTTGACAGAAGACATGGCATCCCGCAGATCCATCTTATTTGCAAAAAACAATACGGGCATCTTTTTGCTGCGGATATCTGGAGGAGACAAGAAGGCCAGTGAAAGTTACCTTTTTGTATTTTTGACATTTTAAATGCAATACACTTTCTTAAAGTAATAAGAAATCCTACATCACTCTAAGTAGTAATAATAATGGCAACAAAAATTCAAATGTTCATTAAACGTTTCCATTTTTTTTCACAATATTAAGGCAATGGGCCCTTTGCACAGAAGCCATTTTGACACATTAATTAATAACAGAAATTACAGCCCTGTTCCATTAAATTGGGTGTTGGCACCCGTGGTTGTGAAACACTTAATAGAATGGGACCATAATACATTCCGACACCTATGACTTGTCAAAATGGTTGTTGTGAAAAGGGGCCTATTAGGTATTACAGGAAAAAATAGCACGCTTACTGTGTCTTCACACAAAAGGTTAGGTATTAAAAGATTATCGCAGCTATTTTCTACCTTCGTGGTTGAGTAGAGTATCCAACTCCTCTTTGGCAACAACCATCCTCAGGTTGTCTCCGCTGTCAATGACAAATATGATGGCGTGGCTTTCTCTGAGGAGGACAAAGGAAGAAGTCGTCATCGACACAGGCTTGTTACTGTTTTTTATACTTGGCGACTGATCGGCATGTTGTGCATCTCGTACTTGTAGTAATGTTCCCATAGGTTTCTATATCGACTTTGTCCAGACATATCGAAGACTGTAAAAGACAGGCTGCATGCAGAGAGAGGAAGAGAGAGAAAAAAAAAAGAACAGTTTCAGCTTGGATTAAAACTTCAAAGTGCATTAGCCATGTTTTATTTTTCACGTCTGGAAAATTCTACCTTGAACTCTTGAACTTTTCAATGTTGAATCCAATTGTTGGGACTATTTCTTGTGCCTGTGTCTGCATTCACACACACACACGTGCACACAAACACACAAGTACGGACAAGTAATGGCAAAAGTATGTCAACAAGGAAATGGTATAAGGAAAGTATGATATGGGCTTTACCTGACTAACATGTTTCCAGTCTTCTGACAATGGGCCTAAATGATTGGAACGCTGAAAACAAGCAATCAGTGAATGATTGCAGTGAAATAAAGGAGATTTTGAAAGGCCTCGTCACAATATTTATACCTATAAGAATTTTTTCCAAGCATGAAACGTTAATTTACCCACATATTGGACTACATATGGTACACAAACACCTCTTAGTTCTTCAAACAATTTTGTGTACTTACATTAGATGGTTTGAGTTGGTTGATGATGGTAGTTTTGCCGCTGTTGTCCAGGCCCAAACACAAAACGTTGACCTCTTTCTTCCTCAGGCCGAGCCAGCCCGAAAGTTTATCAAGCAGCCCCATTGAGACTTGATACTAACGCATCATCACCCCATAGATAGTCTGACTACTGCAGATTAAATATGCAAATTGTCATGGAAAGCGAGCAAAAAACGGACAAACATAGCGTGTTCCCAGTGCTTGCCGTGAACAGTGTCACAAGCTGAGATGCCGCCTGAGCATCCCAGCTTGTGACAGGTAATCCTATTAAGGCGAATTAAGCTCTGCAAACCTCCCGGTGACCTGATGGCGGAGAATGGAGCTTCTCAGGCACCCCGTCCTGATTTACTACTCCTAACACCTTCCCTTGCATTATCTTATTTGGAGCCACTATCTGTTTTGCAAGTCTGTGTGCTTTACACTAATTGACGCAATCTGTGAAGAGTGTTAATGTAAATGAATTAGAAATAACAGACACATACGCACAAATGTCAGTACAATACGAAGGCATACAAAGATGTGGCCACTATATTATAGCATATACATATGTAACCACAGTGGGAAAAGAGGGATCATACCAAAAACTCTCAAACTGTCATATCCAAATGACATATCTTTTACATTTTCATAATGATTGCAGGGGTTCAGTTTGGGCTTTCCAGATGGCTGAGAGGAGCTGGTCAGTGGTCCAACAGCTCCATCTCTTGGTTATCAATGTGACGACTTCATGTAAGTGACCAGGTTAAACAGGTGGAACAGGATACAGAGCTAATTCTGACATTTGGCTGAGGCTTCTTCAATGAAGTGAGGCAAGGCTGGCGAGGTTTCTCCTTCCTTTTTAGCCTTTCAAATGTTGACATTTCACAACCTGATAACACATAATAGCAGTTCTTACTTACTCAAAAATGGGAAACAAAATTAAAATGAGCAGTCAACCACCAGAACTGTTCATCTTTATTTGCAAATAAATATTCGCTGTAACTGCCTCTTACAGTGTGCAAGATCTACAACATCTCTTTGGAAATTATAGAAAAATAAAATACAAGAATTAGAAGTATACTTGTACTTTGTACAAAAGAACGTTCTAACATTGCTCAGCAGTAGAACATGCTAAACAAACAGCATCTGATATTCTCCTTATTCTGTAGAGGGGTGGTGACCATGAGGGTGTGTGTGTGAGTGTGTGTAAGCGTGTTCGGATGTGTGCTTTTCCTACTCTGGCAGGCACGGAAACATAACTACGCTGTGACCGAAAGGCACCGATCTCTGGATCCAGTTTGCCTCTGACATTTATCATTGAGTTTGGAAAGGGAAACCACGGCTGCGGAGGGGCAGTCGCTCTCTTGAATATGGAATACAACTCAAACTAATGGTTAGGTCCTGTCACTGCACTGGAACTTATGAACCTCTCTAAAGTGTTTCTGTCTTGCATGGTTAGCGGACTGTAAGGCAATCTGCGTGTGTGTGTGTGTGTGTGTTTGTTACCGTTGATGCTAGAAAGACACATGATGAGTTATGATGCTGCTGTTCGTGTTCGTTCTCTCTCCGCCGCCCTCAAAGCCGGCTACTGTCTCTGCTGGACAGCTCGGTCCCGATCACGCAAACCTAAGACGTCTGCCTTTTCTCACCGGTTTCCATCCAACAGGTTTTTTAGCTACTTCTGAAGTCCCCAACTCCACTAACTAATTCTATTCTGCAGCACTGCCTATTTACCACCGACTTATTGAATGACAAATAATGATTTTAATGGCAAACATCTCACAACTTGACATCTTCTACTGCACATCCGACAGTTCTCATGTCAGACTATGTCTATGTACACTGGTTTCCCAAACTGCCACAACCTAAACACGGCCACATATAAGAACAAACCGGAGTAGATTTACTTGGGAAATCCATCCGGTAGCTTTCTTTGCACCTACAACGGATTATTCTACTCTGACATCTTTGTCTCATTCGTGTGTGTGTGCAAAGAAGAAAAAATACATGTAAATGAAAGCATTTCCGCTAATTTTGAAGAACCACATAAGTCCACTTCCAGACAATTTCAAACATCTCCTATCTAAGTTCTGTAAACATTCATGTTAGACGGTGGGGATTGTGTACTTTCAGGCAATGTATAACATTCACAATCCAAAATAAATCAGACTTATCGCACAACTGTGAGCACACTGGCTGCGAGAATAAAAAAAAACCTTCGTAATAGACTTATATGGTTATTCATCTGAAAAGGCAATGGATCCAGTTCTGCAAGTTTAGCATGTGACGATAAAAACGGGTGGATGGTGTGAGCCTCATGTCAACAAGAGTTCTCTCATTGCACAATTCTTCATCTTTCCTTGAGATACTGAGGTGACTGCATAATACTGTATTGCTGATTTGGATAAAAATCTTAAATAATTAAAAACATCTTGAATATCCAGATTTACTAGGGCTTTCACATACAGGACTTCACATATATAGATATTAGGTTATGATAATAATTATTGATTAATTGTCTATACACTTTTAAACATTCAAGAAATCTCCTGCTTCTCACTTCCTTCTTCAAGTATTAGCGTACCAGATTCTCTGGAGAGAGGGTAAACTAAAGCAACGCAAATAATTTCATGATATAAATGATCAAACTCCAAAAAACAAAACATATATTGAGGTTACTTTTTTTTCAAATACTTTTCGATTGCACACCCAATAGCAGCTACGTGAGCACATAACTTGGAGCGAGAAAAGAACAACAACAACAACCAAAACCAAAAAAAAAAAAAAAGATTCAAAAAGATTCAGTAGATTATGTTTGCAAATCTACATCTCTAGATATTTGTTGCTCAACACACAAATTACTGCTGCTGCAACAAGGCATTACATTCCCCTAAGCGAGGGCCTGGGCCAGGCTTTAAAGTTTATCAGGCTGCAATAGTCTGCAGAGCCAGGTAAAGTGGGGGAGGGGTGAATAGTAGGAAAACGTCTGTTACTACTGGATGTGAGGGAGACCACGTGGCAGTCTGCTGTGGTAGTCTGTCCAATGACCTCCTGTATGAGGGGTTGGGACTCGGGCACAGGCCGTAGACTGTCCGTCCATTGGTCTAGACTTCGCTTCCCTCCAGTCCATCTGTCTGTCCATCCCAGGTTGTGTTAAAGGGTGTCCTCATACATGGAAACCCTTCTCCTGTTCGTGTAGTAGCTGCAGGCGGAGGGTCTGTAGGCTGCTGGAGATCCGCCTCTGGTGGCCGATCAGCTCCACCCCTAGACTCCTCACATCTCTAGACCGAGAGGGTAACACACACGCACACACACACGGTAAGTGTTACCTGTGAAGACTTTTTATTGACTTAATTCATTTTTTTTTTTTTTAAAGGAAGTTGTTGTGTTTGTAACAACTATAACAAATGCTGTAAAGACAGACTTGGAGCGTGTGTGTGTTATTAGGGGTTATTACTGCGCTAATAAAATAGATCCCAAATAGATACATCACAGATGTCGTAAGTTCTGTTCACACTGTGGCAAAAGGCAGTAAATCTATAAGCTTCATTAATCATCCTCAGTCAAATTCATAATGCTGTAAAGACTGAGTAGTTTAATAAAAAGATGTCACTTTGAAGAAAAGCCCTCACTTTTCTATCCATGTAAAAACATCAACATGTGTGCAGAACAAAACATCTTTACACTACAACCACAGGGCTGCATCGACCAATCAGAAAGGGGAGCAAAAAACTCAAACACATGTTTTTATCAATTAATGATGCGGAAATAGTCTCAAGCATTAAGATTTGGCTCCCTCCCTGGGAATTAAAAGGCTGGACCATGACCCAAACATTGTGCCTCTAATTAGCTCGGTACTGACAGTGTGCTGGAACTGAATAATTTAAGCAATTAAATGGGTATGCATGCAATTTAATATTACACATATATAATGCTGTGGAGCTTATGGGTAAAATAATGGTCATAACCAAAGCAGAAGAGGTTGAAATATTCAGATTTTTAGCCTCTAGTATGAGTCATAGCCCCTGGATCCTACACTTCCCATAGTGCAATTTGACAGCATCTTTCATTAGACGCTCACTGCCTGATGAGCACCCTAATCTTTCGACCTTCACACCCCAGGTTTGAGCCACACACATTCCAGTGAATGTTTTAAGCTGATTTGGCGATCACACTGATGACATCACTATGATGATATTATCAGGGTTTTATTCTAAGAATTTTAAAAGCTCCTCCTAGAGCCACAAAAGACATTCACAGTATGAATAGCACTCCAAGTAAACCGAACGTCATTAGTAAAATTGGTGGAGTGTCCCTTTAAATCATCACTGCTACAAAGATAGGTCCAGTTTGGTTTCATGCCATTTTATAATGGTTATATTGGGGCTCTGCTACTCACTCAATACTCATCCTCGCCACAGAATCCAATGTGTTGTAGCCAGCTGCCATGAAATTGCTCTTGTACTGACTCATCTTTATGGAGTCCAGCCAGTCGCCGATGGAGATGAACATTGGATAGTCCATTTCCTCCCCCGGAGACTCTGGTAGACTGATACAAAAAAAGAAATCGGATAATGTCAGATCGGCCAGTATTTCTAAAGCATCTCAGAGGTGGACTACTGACTTCACTAACTTAAAATTTGTGAGTGACACACGCTTGGTCCTTTTTTTTAAACGTAGTAAGATCATTTTAGAAACTTTCTTAATCAACTTCTGTTTGGATTTAGGAGATTGCAAAGCTAACAGTACTCCCAGAGAAGCTGGCCCCCTGTTACCTCTGCTCAAATGAAAGAAGACCTATTATGCTTTTTTTCCATTCTGCGCTGCAGCGGTTCTTCTCACCATCTCTCTGACACGCTCTGTTTGAGCTCCTGCCCCTCCCTCCCAAAAAAGCCCAGTCTACTCTGACTGGTCACCACGCCAACGCAGTTGTTACAGAAATGCTACGTCCCTTAACATAACCAGATAACAGGAGTTGTAAAGCTGAGGAATACTAAGAAAATGAACACACCAACGATATAACAAACTAAAAGAAAAGGGAAAAAGCAGAAAAGCATAATAGGTCCTCTTTGACTTACAGTGCATTTGCACTTGAAGTACTAACACAAGGAACTGTACCTCTGCATGTCCTCTACCAGTGGCAGCAGGCTGCTGGGATTACGGATCAGTTTGTCCAAGAAGGAAACAACGTCGGTGAATTTGGGCCGATGACTCCTCTCCTTCTGCCAGCAGTGCAGCATGAGTTGGTGCAGGGCCACAGGGCAGCCCATTGGTGCAGGCAGCCGGTAGCCCTCTTCAATAGAGAGAATCACCTGGAGACACGGTGGGATGTGATGATGAGGTCTAAATGTGAAAGATGGCTACGGTATTTGAATTAACTTGAAAATGTATCTCTTCGGTTTTAACGTTTAAATAAGAGATTTGCATACACATTGCATTTACAAATCTATTATAATGCTACAGATGTACTCAAATGATGAACATTCTCATTAAAATGATTTTCTATGAATAATGATTAATGTAGTTTAAACAATCTAATCAATAAAAGATTTCCAAAAAGCATCAGAATATTGTTAATGCTGAGCAAAATGTTTCACACAATCAAAAATGTATAATGTATGCCTGTATTTATGCATGTACTGAGGGTGTTCTGTTTTTCTGAGCCTTACATCAACGTTCACATATTGGTTATGTGCAGACCTCACAGTGGGCTTAGAACAAATATCAGCACGCTAACATGCTCACAATGATAATGCCAACATAAGGATCACCAAAGTCAGTCGAGTTCATCCTCTGGGGGGCATGAATGTTTGCACAACATTTCACGACCCCCTATCTGTTAATTGTTGGGAGACCAAGTGACAGAGTGTCATTGCTATGTTGTCATTTTGGCCACCTGGGGGCAGTGAAAACAAACTGTGAACAAAACATTTACAAATTTTCACCTTTTGAGTTGATATTACATCGCACATCTGAAAGTGATGGATTCATGTTCATTTGGAGTCATGCTTTTGGCAACCTGATGAATGTAAGTCTAATATTCACTCTATTAGCTAGGTTCATCACTACAAGCAAACCTTTTTGCATTTGATACATTATGGAAAAAATATTCGATACATTAATAATAGCTCTTTCTGTCCAAGCCCGCAGCAAATAGACTGACTTAATCCTTCAGGTCAAAACAGAAAGCATCATATTTAATGCTTTGTGTGAGCTTCTATTATTTTCCATAACCTTCTCCTTGGATGTTTATTTCCTCTGTCGTACAAATAAGTTTGAACTTGTGCTTTTATTCATGTGCCAAACCTAATCTGTACTGATACCGATTCCCACATGTATTTTATGCCAGCGTATCCCAGTTTTTTTTATCTGGGCTGATAGTGTGCATCACTGCAGCCTCCATACAGTAGATCTCCATGTCATATCTTTGAGTATATGGGAAAGCAGAGATCCATGTATTTTTGCAGGGAGCAGTGGTAAGTGGCTGACCGGGATGAGATAGTGTTTGGCAGGTTTTCGCGGCTTGGCTGGCCTTTTGCCTCGGAAAGCACTTCTGAGTAATTCCCAAACAGCAAAAATCCTTCCCAAACCCTGGGACCTTAGCGAATGTGCGTGTGTGGGTTTCTGTGTAGAGATGTGTACGAGGCTGTGTGTCGGGGGTTTGAAAGGATTACGGCGGAGCTTTCACACTCAGCGGAGAGAGGGATGGATCTGCTTCCTCAACGGCCCCTCCGATCCCTGTCCACAGCCCCGGGATCAGGGGGCTGCTCAGCCACACTGAAGCCACAGATTTATACTCTCCCTCTATTGGACTGAAGTCCTCTGAACCAATGACCTTCAATGCTCTTTTCCCTCCCCTCTAGCTTATCTTTTTCATCCTTTTGGTGAATCTCGCCAGCATTCTGTTCCTCCCTCCCTCTCTCACTGAGGTAGGCTTTTGATGTGAGAATACGGTCAGGGAGCAGGTTAAAGGGTGGCAATATTAACAGATATAATGGAAAATAAACTCAGTGAGCAGGCCTTGAATTGAGGAGTCAATATTGAGCTACACTGCAGTGCTAGAGGTTAGAGCACCAGGCTTGTGAGGGGAATATTTGTGAAAACAAGTCTCTTCTATCTATGGGAACGATCAATGAGGTGTCTCGCAGAAATCTCGGAAAAACTTAAAGGAATAGTTCAGTGAAAATGTAAAACACCTTCATGTTGTATCTATATACGGAGAGAGTCCTCTTCAAGGAGCTGGCCACCATGATCCAACAGTATCCCAAACTTCACTAGTCCTGTGTCGTCCCAGTGAGCCCAGGAAAAGGACCGTGACATGTCCAAGAGATAAAACCATATGAAAAGGCCAGACATCGTCCAGGAACACCACCATACATGTGTCATTGACATTCACCCCACCAAACAAAGCTGCTGACATTGCCACGCTCCGTGTAGAGTGTGCTAGGACAACAGGCTCTTCCTGCGTGCCTTTAGGCTTAGGAGATGCAGTCACATAGCTGAGTCTAAGTGTCACCTTGAGGCAACAAGCAGATGGGGTAAACTGACAGGGGGGTTAGCTCACATACTCTCTTAGCTGAGGTCAGTGAAAGCAGCAAAGCTTTCTTAAATGACACCTTCAGAGAGAAGCGCTCCAGAGGCTCAAATGGACTCTTCCAGCACCGATTGCTGTTGCCATTACAGGGAGAAGGCACGCATCACAGGTGTTTCCTCCTCACCCCTGCATGAACCATTTCACAAGAGAGTGGTCAATGATCGGTCTGTCACCAAAACCCTTGTGGCAGGAAGAAATGCTGCTAAATACACTTCAACAGTGGCTTGAGACAGCTCTCTATCTACCAAAACAGTACAAAAAGGAGAGAATAGACCCATCTGCACATGAAAATAAATCCAGCCCTGGAACCCTTTCCACTTTGCCTTGTAACAGGAAATGGTGGATCCCGTTCTAGCCACCCAGCTCGTCTCCACAACCTATGCGGACAGACCAAGCCTCCTCAGCCTGTCCCAAGCTGGTAGAGGAGGTCTAGAGTGGCAGTGCACCTTCTGCCATTGCCTGGCTGCTTTGCTGTCATTTGAGTAACTTCTGCATTCCATGGCGTGGAGTGGTGACCTAAAGCTACCAGAATGTGTTCAGATGTGTCCACCCACAGCGGATTGTTCTGCCATATTGGACAGTGGGTGTTGCGTTGGTTGGCAAATCGATCTACTCCCCCAAATTGGGCCGAAGTCTGCTTCACCAACTCGGGACTACGCCTCCACTGGGTCTGCCACTCCACATGAGGTTAGCATGCCTTTTCTACAATCCTGGAATGTGGAGATCTTTCAGAGACAACAGGCGCTCTGAAGCCCAAAACCAAAGGTTCTTCACCTTCGTCTTCAACAAGGCAGTGGGATGAACTTCACCCGGCCTGTTGATATGAGCCACCAGGGTGCAGATGTTGATCCTCACCATCATGTGCCTTTACATCTTTTAATTCTTGCACCTTGCACCAAGAACATTAATCTCAAACAATTAGTGACGATTGCACTTAGACAGTAGCTACCAAATGCAGTCACTGGGCAAACATGGCTCATAATACCCTCAGCATTTCGAACATCCTTGTTATAGTCCTGACCATAGCATCCTGTGACCAACAGGATGATAACTTTTACTGTTACTTATTTGTATGAATTGTTTAACATATCTCATAAAAAGTCAGATTTAGTAGTTTTTATTATGTATGGTACACATTTGGTGTCAATATATTTTTGTTTTTTATACCAATAAAACTAATATCAGTTATTAAAATAAAAAAAAACAACTGACAGCATAATGAGTAGGAGATAATGAGGTTATCAAGCAATTGTAACTTTATTGTTCTTTTAGTCATTTTAAAGAACATTTAGGGTCACATGTGTAATAAACAACCGTTGCGATGACTACAATACTCACATCCTGATTGGACATCTCCCAGTATGGCCGTTCCCCGTATGACATCACTTCCCACATGACGATTCCATAACTCCATGCATCGCTTGCCGAGGAGAACTTCCTGTATGAAATGGCCTCAGGAGCAGTCCATCGGATGGGAATCTTACCACCCTACACACACACACACACACACACAACCACACACAACCACACACACACACACACACACACACACACACACACACACACACACACACACACACACACACACACACACACACACACACACACATAAAGTAAACACTCCAGGGTGGACTCAGATTGTAAACATGTTTATTATGTACAGCATCTGGTAAATAAGTAAGTTCAACACTGCAAATATTACTTTCCAGTTTTGCCTATAAATATTTCACCAATACTGCTGTCCTTTTCTGTGTTCATCACCCACCTCACCTCACCTCTCCTTTCTCCTCTCCTCCCTCTCTCCTCTCTCCCATTCCCTCCTCTCACCTCACCTCACCCTTCACTTCCCTTTCTACGGATTTCATCCACAGTGCTTTGGAGCAGAAAGCTAAACACAGCATTTCCTTTCAATAACGTCGATACAAACCAGGAAACTGAGGTCACTGTGGGCTCAGGCAGCTTTACTGAACAGAGGCATTTCAGTTTTGGAAGTTTAGCATTTGCTCTCCAAGGCAACTCCATCTTCCGCTGGCCTCAGAAGAGAACATTTGAGTAGGAGTGGAGCGTAGAGCATCAGGTTTGCTAGATGTGTCAAGCTTACACAGACACAGCAGCATCAGTCTGTAAATGCCTTTCTTTGAATGGAACATTTAGGTGTCAAATTCAAAATGCCTTGCCTTTCCACACTGACAAGATTTATGCTTGGGGGAATTGATGAACATGCTTTTGATAAAAAAGCAGTATCTGATTTTTTTATGCGGTGATACAGGGAGGATCAGCCACAGATCAGTTGGTAGGCAACGTCGTGTACACTCTCAGTGCATCTGTGTGAATTGAGTTACTGCTTGATGAGTCTCTACTACTCTGACTTTTATAGTTCCACACTTCCAACCCTATTTCTAATGAGGTTCTCTCACAACATCAGAACTGAATTTCCAACATTACAGGGAGTATAAGTGTCCAATCTCAGAGATGCTAATTGCGGTCACTGTTTGGACTCGTATCTGTGTCTTTATATGTGTAGAGCTAAAACATGCAAAACCTGCAACTGAGAAAAGGACAGCAGCGATCTTTGGTGGACTATAGCAATATTTTCAATATTTCCCCCCCCCAAAAATATATATTTTAGATAAGCTCTTAGCAGAAGTTAGCCTTGTAGTATTGATGATGCAACATTTGATGTAATATTTGCTACCTATATCACAACATTTCTGTGTCCCATAGAGTTGCATCCATTTTTCGGGTGATAAAACTAAGCTATGTAACGAAAATGAAAGCTGTCCATCATCCAGACGGATGGCTTCCCATTTAAGTGAAGTTTTAAATAGAACTGATGGTATCACGCCCATCATATATGACTCAAAATGTCAACCACGTTACATGTAAATGAATTAATACATTTCATCTCAGTCTGGAGCCTGAACTATAGGATGTATTTCCTAGAACAGGATGAAGTAAGCTTGTAATGAATTAGTAGCTGCTTGGTCTTAGAGGGTTGTGTCAGGTGCGTACCGTTGTGGTGTAAGCGGCCTCCGGGTCGTCCTCCAGGACTCTGGACAGGCCGAAGTCTGACACTTTGCAGACCAGGTTGCTGTTGACCAGGATGTTGCGAGCTGCCAGGTCTCTGTGAACGTAGCCCATGTCTGACAGATACTTCATGCCCGCGGCGATGCCACGCAGCATGCCGACCAGCTGGATGACAGTGAAGTGACCATCATGTTGCTGACAGGGAGAGCAGGAAACAGAGAAGCATGAGTAGCTGTTGCAAACAAAAACATAATGATATATATACACCAGCAGTATATAGTGGAGTGAAATACTTTTATTTATTTAGAGGAGAAAAACGTTTGTTCAGAATAATGCTTGCAGTTTATTGGCAGGAGAATATGTTTCCTTAAGAGCAAAAAGCAGAGACAAAGTTAAACCGCCTGTTGTGCTGCTTTTACAGTAGAGATGTTATGGCTATTTTTATATCAGCAATTTTGTCGTGCGCTTATTTCCCACAGAAATACCACCAGAGGCAGAAAACAACCATAATCCTACTTGAGTCTCAACACTCACCCTCAGAAACGAGTCCAGTGATCCATTTTCCATGTACTCCACCACAATCATCACAGGCCTGCCTGCAAGGTGAGTGCACAGAAGAGGGTGGAAGACAAGACAAGAGAAATGTAAGAAGAATGAAAAAACACTCATAAACCAGTGAGTGGTTCTTGGTCTGCGATTCGATTTTCTTGCAGGGTTTTAAAAAGGTAAATATCAAAGATGATCTTAGGCGGTGTAAAAAATCAACATATTTCAATACGACCATTAAATAAAACATGCCAAATAACTGCAATTACAGCATATATCATGTTGGATGTGCATCTGAGGTGATCCTTATTATCCTCTATGATGTAAGCGCCTAAAACATGCAGATATCACACGAATACATGAAGACCATCAGCAGTTGATCGATTCATCGAGTCAAGATGCTCCATTTATAAACCGTTTCCAACCTTCAGAACGGGAACCTGTTCAGTATTCAGTGCATGTATGACATGAAACATTAGTCTCGCTTTCCAAATGTTATAGTTTCCCCACAGACGATCCCTACGGTGTTACAGATTGACTGGTTTACAGCTGGGAGGCAGTTGTCCGGGGCGTGTGTGCCGCTGTTGAGCTGTTAAACATTCTGAGCCGCTGGAAAGAGGAATAAAAGTGAGGTAACACCATGAGATCACACGCCAGATTTGCAACAGATTTTTTTTCTATCACAAAGGGATGCGAAAAAATCAAACGCTAGATTTGTTAAAGGCTTCCTTTAATACATCCCAATGGCTTAATAGGATACCGCATGTTTCCTGTTTTATAAGAGCACAACGCATACTAGCAGTGTCACTAGGGTGAACACCTAGTTCACTAAAGCAACACATACAACGATTTACTTTACAGCCTATTCCCATTAGGGAGAATGGGACACCCAGACTTTGATCAAATGTGGATTGGATGGGCATGATAACACTCAAGGAGTAAGGACCAGGGCGATTGATGTTGTTGTTTGACAGTGATATAGACCAGTCGGTTCATGAACAACCCATCATTTGATAGTGGATGCTGGATCCGGTGGGAATGACAGGGTTAACATCTCATTAGAGAGAAAGGAGACAGCAGGTGAGACTGCCGGCAGCAATAAGACCTGCACTCGTACATAAACTACATATCAGGCACAATCAGATTTATGCTTCAATAAAACAGAATGTTTTATTTTTTTTTATAGGGGGGGCTTTAAGGGTGAGGAGTGGTGATGGTTTGGCAAACAACCCTGCAGATGGCACTGTTCCAAAAATAAGTTTCATGAATGAGTTTCTTCTCAGCCTCGCTTGCAGAAACACAGAATGCCACGATGTTCTGAAACAAATGACTTGGTTATTACAGTAACTTTAAGCAATCTTCATAAATGCACGTTGCACATCCATCCATCCATCCATTGTCTACCGCTTATCCTGTATTCAGGGTCAGGGTGGAGCCGATCCCAGCTGTCTGCACAGCTAGTCATTATTATTTTTTAACCTAATATATTGCAGTTTAACATGTTGAGTTTGAATCTCTTGCTGTTAAGGGACAGAACCCATAAACAAGGATCCTGTGGCTTACACCTCCGGGAAAATGGGGAAACATTGACTGTGTTAACATTCACCAACAGCGTGAATTGGTTTAATCAAAGCCGAAACACAACATCAACAAGAGGAAGTTGATCCTCACACACAACACCAGCTCCTGTCACCAGAGAACAGAAGGCACGTGGGCATACGGATGAATGGATGAGCACTTCAGTCCAAACAGGTACGTAATATTTCTCTCTCTTTTTATTATTATTATTTTTAATCATATCATCACACCCTTAACTTTCTCCCCCAACACTAACCCTGGAGGGATAGACTGGAAATTATTTGATCAAGCTTGGCTTTCCTGAGCCAATTAGCAAAAGCCTGGAAACAACATATACCTATGCAGTGCAGCACCTGAACGAAAACAAGCGCACCTGTTTACCAGAGTCAAATGTGTCACCTGTTATTTGGGAGCAGCTATAGCAGTCAGTCACAGCACAATACTCCCCATAATTAGTCTCTGAAGAACAACAACAGATGTAGGGAGTGATAGATGTAGAAAGTGAGTCAACGACAAGTAGAAAGGCAGGCAGGATTTAACATCTCTCTCTCTCTCTTTACATATATATATATATATATATATATATATATATATATATGCATCATTAAATAAGCAGCCATATGATGTGGTTGTATTTCATGTGCTATAAAACGTTAATGATGTTAAAAATGCTGTTCTTCAGAAACAACAGACCTCTGTAGGTTTATTCCGTGCAGCCAGTCAGTGCCTTTTGACCTCTTCTATGATGAAAAGTCCTCCCCGGCCACAGCGGCTCACATTCTTTTCATTTTTTAATCACTGGATGTCTTACCAGACAAACGATCTCAGTGTTGTGTGGGAGGATTTTTTCTCTCTCATCGGCTTCCATGATGGTCGTCTATAAAAACTACGGTCAAATCTATCCGTGCAAAGTCACTAATCAGCAGCATTAATGTAATGGTCGCAGTATCGGCCTTTCAAGACCCTTATCAGCTGAATCCTTGTCAGCAGGGTCAGGGCTGAGGAGTGTCCTCTATCTCCATTTGGGAGCGGTGGAGGGGGGGGGGGCCAAGCAAAGACTTCAGGGGACACATTTATATTCACAGCAATGTCTGAGTTTATACAACCCCTGTAAAAACAAGCATATGTTGCGCTGGGTGAGCCCTGTAAAACAGAGCTCGTTAACAACTCACACACACGCTTTTTGTGGATAAAGCAGATTCCTTCACAAAGAAACGGGGCATTAAAACCTACGTGAACACACATGCACTCACACACACACACACACACACACACACACTATAAACCACCATGGGTATGTAGTAGAATATGCATACTCCAGCAGTCACCAACCTTGTAAACACCAAGAAGAACACATAGTGACTTGTTATTCCACCACCCCCCCCTCCCCCAAAATGCAACCTTGAACATTTTTTTTATTTTTTATTGCAATTTACCATTCGGACAACCGAAGACATGAATTTGTCAATCAGACTGTAGCAAACAGCGTTTCAAATGCTCTTAATAGATTTTATTTTGCTCTTAAAGAGAAGCACTTAATGTGAGTGCAGCATCTGAGTCGCCCCCAGACGACAAAACCGGAGGAAGCGGTGTTTATATTATTATATTATGTTGACATATTCGTCTTATCTTTGTTTCTGCGAGTGACTGGAATTTCTGAATGGGAAATACACCGCATGTATGAGGGAAATCAGGTACAAAAAAAGTAGAGTGGCTCTGGATGGGCAGCGGTGTTGTTGTTGTTGTTGTATGCAGCAAAACACTAATTCATGCTTTGATTAAATGTAACATGTGAGGGAGTGGCGGTGGTCGTTTCTCATGTTTATAACCATGATGCAAGTGAAAATATTGGCACTCAGTCGGTGATGGATTTTTCTGAGTGTCGCCTTAAAGCGTCATGTAGCCTTAAAGCCCGACCCCTAGGAGAGTTAATGCTTGGATTCATCAGTGAAATGTATTTGATCACATCTCCAAACATGCTTAAAGGACATCTCCCGTAATCCTACTTACTTTTGGTGACCACGCCTTCTAACCGGATGATGTTTGGGTGGTCAAACTGGCCCATGATTGATGCCTCGCGCAGGAAATCCCGCCTCTGACGCTCCACATAGCCGCCCTTCAGTGTCTTTATCGCCACGGCGATCTCCTTCTTCCCCGGTGTTCTCAGGCGGCCGCTGCACACCTCGCCAAACTCACCTGAAGCGTGGACACACACACACACACACACACACACACACACACACACACAGACACACACACACACACACACACACACACACACACACAGAGAGAAATGAACACAGTGAGGAGTCTATCACTATCACACACCATCAACAGGCAGCGAGGTCTTCCACCTGGGGGCACTGTTGCAGTTCGCATCTAAACTCCAGCATTGTTGCCTCTTCATTGATTACTTCAGCTTTCGTGAAATTCTCTTTTTCACCTTCTAAAAAATGTCTCGAATCTATTCTCATGCTTCCTTTTGTTCTCTAAACCTGTTAAGTTGTAATATTCCAGCAGAGAGAAAATTACAGTGAAACACTGGGAAATGGAAAAAGGTGTCCACTTCGGTGTATACAATGGAGGAGAGACAATTATATGTGTGGACCTGAAAATAGATCCTCTGCTATGGCACATTTTAAGCTATTGTTGTCCTCACCGACATTAAATAATCTTCTCCCGCCCACAAGACAAGTGGGTGACAGTATAAATGTGTGTGTGAGCCTGCGTGTGTGAGTTTACCGGCTCCGATCACCCTCTCAATGCGGATCCTGGAGGGGTCGATCTCCTTGGTGAACTCGTGGACGGCCTGCGTAGGATCTTCATATGTATCAGGGTCCACATAGGTCTTTATTCCCGGGAAAGGGACTGTGGGGACAAAGAGAGAGAGAGAGAGAGAGAGAGAGAGAGAGAGAGAGAGAGAGAGAGAGAGAGAGAGAGAGAGAGAGAGAGAGAGAGTATGAGCTATAGTGTGGGAGGATGTGCTTTCTTTACCTGACTGGAAGACAAACTTAGATTATCAAACAAAACATTTGGTATTCAAATGAAAGAATATATATATATATATATATATATATATATATATATATATAGACAGCTCCTGCCTATAATTGCTACAGTACTGCTACTACAACATATACAACCCGACCAGGGTAACTGGTAGCCAAGGGGGTACATCTGCAGTAACAAAGAGGGATGTGGAAAGATTATGGAATTTTAAATTAAATATAAATTATGATTAAATTAATAAATATATTGACATATTTTGGTTTAGGTGGGAAAAAACAGGCTGATCTTTCATATATTTAATGTCAAAATAATACATTGACCAACAGTGCATCATGGGACATTACATATATAAATACAATCATGAATTAATCACTATTTAGATAAATCGTTTTTGGCACAGGTTAGCAGCAAAAGCGTTGCCTCACTCTGAGACACGCAAACACACGCAGCTTTTTCCTCCTCTGACTTTTGCTGAGAAGCAACATGGTATCATGCTGAGCCAGTCCTTTAACCGGAGCAAGGTTTCAGCCCCTGCTTTATGCAAGCGTCCACCCTGTTGAAGTCTCCTTGAGCAAGTCGGTGACTCTTTAACAGGCTGCTGCTGTTCTGCCTCTGACCCTGACCTCCCAATGGAGGGGGGAGGGGGGCTGGCTAGACAAAAGCTGTGTATCTCCTTCAGGGATCGATACAGTGTCAAAAAGAAGTAAAAAAGAAAAAAAAAAAGACAATCAGTTGTCTCTGACGTATAAACTGATACCAGCAAAACCCCGAGGACCATGTTGTCTTCTCAAAGCTTCTGCTCAACACCACAAGCAGGTCTGAGACAAGAATATCAGAGCAGCTTGTTAGCCACCTCAAATACTAATGTAGTGTATCATTCTACTCTTACCTTTGACTGTCTGATCCAAGTGTCCTCTTAAAACTGCCCATTCTCTCTGTCCTCTCATGACTTATCCTACCTCTTAACCTGTACGCCCTTCCTATTCTTGTATCTCTGTCCTCTCTGTTCTCCTTTCAGTCTCGTCTCAATCTCTATGTTCATTTTCACACATCGTTCTTTTCTCACTTCACAGCTCTCATTTTTTTTTCATGTCAGGAATGAAATGTTGGGTACTAAATGACAAAAGACAGGCAAAAGAGACAGGAAGGGACAGGAGTGCAGAAGCAGACAGCGCAAGGATGCAGCTACAAAATGAGATTAATCAAAAAGGGGGAAAAAAATGCTCATGCAAAAGATCAAATGAAACTCGAGCAGAGATTAGGAGGAGTGCTGGAGAGGAAGGAAGGGAAACAGTTGGATGAAAGCGAACGGTGGTTAAGAGCATTTTGCTCTGATTACTATTGTATGAATTTCCACATTTGCAGCTTCTTTTCATGCTAGCATTTCTAATGTTGTGTGACTCTTTGCATTCTGTACAAGCTTTGTGTTGGGAGCTGTCATTCCTGTGCAAAATGCAAATATGCATAGGCACAGAAACACAGGGGAAATGATCCATACAGCAGCACAATGCGCGAGTTGAATGCAAAGAGATGAGCACGTGGCTAGCCTGCTAGCTGCCGACTGCAGCTCACAGAGTCGTCCTCTTTCCTCTCTCCTTATTAGCAAAGACACGGCATGCAATAAAACACTTTCACACCAAATTGTAATTTTATGCAATGTGCCATGTTTCACTTTTTTTTTTACAGTTTTATTTTTACATGTCATTAAATTATGAAAGACCTTGCAAACTTGGGAAAAATGAGCAACAGTGAGAGAAACCCCCCCAAAGAAGAGTGAGTTGGAGTCATTGATTTACCATGTCCATTCTGATAAGTGGTCCTCCTTTTCTCCTCTGAAGTCATCTTAGCCTTAAAATACCACTGACACCTGGAAAACACATTGATGGACAGAGTTAAAGATACAATCTCCAAGATCTGGGTTTCGTTCCCTCTGGTACCACCTATGGTGATCAGTGGTCATGGCAGGTGTGACGTCAGTCTGTTGGCTTTGCACTTGTTTCGTCGTATGTAGTCTAGTAGTTTATTTGTTTCAGCCATAGTAACCATTTAGTCGCACATACAACAACAAAACATGTGTGAGAGACAATAAACCAGTCTGACATAGTCTGACGTAAAGTTGGACAGTGAAAGAGACAGCCGACAACAATATCTTGGAGGCTAATTAGCCAAGTGAAGTTATTATCATTTTCATAGGAACACAGCGTCACATACCCAGTTCATGACTATAGAGTATATGAACTAGAACGAGAATACAACTAAACAAGAAGAAAGATGTTGCCAGACAGTGAGAATCTGGCCTTGGAAAAAAGGGTTCACAGATTAAGTAATGCAGATGGAGGTGGTGTGTTTCAGGTATGTATGCAGAAATATAAGCAGAAAAACACAGAAACAAAAGTCTTGAGGAAAAAAGAGTAAATGGAAGTTAAAGGAACGGACAGTCTTTCACAGAGAGAATTAAATGCATCCACTGATGCAAAACTCCCCATCCTCCTGTGCATCTCTCTCTCTCTCTTTGTGTGTGTGTGTGTGTGTGTGTGTGTGTGTGTGTGTTTATCTGGGCACTGAGACACTGAGAGACAGCCAACGACTGATAAACGCTGCTGCCAAGAAAGTCTGAAAAGCTGAAAGATTAGATGACAGCAGCCGCAAAAGACCATGGAGGAATTTCTCCAAATAGATGCTCAGCTCAACTGTTACACTGAAGTGAAGGAAATACAAATCACCCCATCAGAATCACACATTAAACTAAGAATCACTACGTACCGTGTGCAGACAGGAGTTCAATTCACAGCTCACAACACGTTAACACAAAACAGTCAAACCTTGGAGGTTGTGTTGACAATTATAAAACGAAAGCTCCGAGAACATTCTGGGCACAAATTCAGGAGGATCGTCTTGCTACACAGCACGGAGACCCAATTACACATCATCAAGAGCTCTTGATTATTTCCAGTAAAATACATACTTCACTCAGTCCTGGCAAACACTCCACATAATACAGATGTGGGTGGGAAACTAATATTGAATTGGTTCATCACAGCACGGCAGCCACGACACCACATGCCACCCACTTTGTTGATCCAACCATCAGACAACTTTTTGCAACTGCATAACGACATCATACTTGTGCCTTGGCAACTAAAAGAGGGCAGTAATTCATTTTACAAAGAGAATGAACATAGTGCTGGAACCAATTATCAATGCTGTCACTTTTCTGCTGAGAACACGCTCCTTAATACAGCATAAAGACACTATAAACTGCATATTAACCCTATTGTAATTTTACAGGCTGTAGTTCAGGGTGATGTGTTGGATTGTATTGAGTGACTTTGGGTCCATTTGTAGACCATTTAAAAAAAAAAAAATCAACAAAACACTCATTAAAGCGCCAACATTATTCTAATTTATATTGTCAATTTCACAGTTTTCTTTCCTGAAATGCCATTTTCATGGTGAACATCATCACAGTTTGGGTCACCTCACCACTAAAAACATTAAAAAAGAAGATTTAGAACTTTGTTTTACTTTCAAAGCGATCGACAGGTTTTACACAGTAACCCGAGGACTAAGCCGCAGCTAAATCAAAGGTTTGTAACCCAATTACAGTGGTCACAAATTTTCCGAGGCATAACAATGATATGAAGAAAGGTGCTCTGGGTTCTCAGGCTGCATCGATGATGGGTTTTAAAGCCCTTTTTCTGCAGTAGAGGACTTAATTTATGACCATGAGCACAAGGAATACTTGCTCTAACTTCTCACTAAATGTTCTCATATTTCATAATTTATCGTATCGAATATAGAATTCTATTGCCCCTTCCATAAAGTCCCACAGGCCCAGAGTACTTTAAAGTGCCAGCCCTGGAGGATGTAACTTAATTCCTATTTGCTAATGTGCTGTATGTCTGCTTTTTTCTGATAATAAGGCTGTCGGCATTTTGCATGGATGAAAGCTTATCATTTTTGGAAGCCTTTGATATTTTCCCTCCTGCACTGTAAAACATACAAATAGCAAACAAAATAACCTTTTATTCCAACTGATCTTACATGTAAAGATGTTCCTCAACGACTTCTAAGTGGCAGATTCACATTATTTTATTGTATACTAAATGTGTTTTTCTGTGTATAAGAGATGATAATGACGTGATACATTTATTGCAGCATTCTTACGAAGGTGCAAGACATTGTTTCGAGATCGCTGTGGATCTACTGTGCTTCCGTGCAGACAAGTGTTTCATTTGTGGGTGTCTATTCAAATGATCGATGTGAGATTTCCGCATATTATGTAGATACCCGATTATGTTTGCCCTGTTCAGAATGACAGAATAAGCCCCGCCTCTTTCACTGTGTGCTCCAATAACAGTTGAGGGAGCAGATTCTTTTTACAAATGTCCCCTTTTCTTTTATATTTAGATATGCTGCAGATCACATTGTGGTTTATGTAAGTAAAATGCTGGCTAACCTGCTAGCTAACATATCGTAACGTAGCTACATAGGAGGAGTTAGTCTAATGTCAGATCGCCAACATCACCAAGGTTTGCTTCCTCCTAATTTCTGTGGTAATGCCTAACATCCCAACGGAACAAGTTACCGTAGTAACATGTCCTTCTATTGCATACTGTAGTCCTTGTCCTTGGCTTCTTGAAGCATTGCCTCATGCTCAGAACGGCTATCTAATATACACTGTTGCACCTGGCTAAATGGAACGGGCATCACCATGTTTCTTTTTGGTCAAACTTGTATGACCCAGCAAGAGTACGGGGGGCATGAAGGCTATATTGAATGAATAGATATGTAACAAAACCCTCAAGTGACCATTTGATGCAGGAAATACAGTTCTAGCAAGCTACCGAGATGCTTTTCTCTCACACGGAGCTACAACCAGAAATAATATTGGACTTATGCTGCAATCCATTGCAAGTCGGAAGTCAATAACTACCAGTCGGTGGGACTTCCAATCCAAATCCATCAGAGAGCATCTGCTTGGAAAAATATTGTTTTTATGGGGCCTCTCTGAGCTTCACAAGCATAATCTACAGAGGACCTACATCAATTACCACAGTACCATTAGCAAAGAGACATTTTAGAAAGTAACCATCTTTAAATTAACAGCTGTGTAAAATCTAAAATCCTGTGGGGAAATATATCGGAAAATTTAATTTAAAAGAGACAGAAATAGACGGCTTACACTGCATGCTCGCAAGGAAGCACAAATCAAATTGAAATGTCAGCTACAGCATTGTTACAGCACAATTCGCAACACAAACACTACATGAAACACAACATAAAGGAAAAAATGATGAAAAGATAAGCTAACTGACTTTATACGTCATGTTGCTGGGATGCCAGGTGTGTTCATGTCAGCTAAGGCAGGCTAGCTAAATCTTTCCTATGTTTCCGACTTGGAATTCTGACTTGGATTACTGTTCTATTGCACTTTTCCGTGTCAGAGGTTATTTTTTCCTTGAGTTTCGAGTATAAAGGATTATAACATTACATTTACTAGCATTTTTACTACTACTACAAAAGCTACAACAACTTCAGGTACTGTTTGCTGGTGAATGTCTCAAAGTTGTTTTGCCCCCTGGGGACAAAATGCCTCTACTGCACAGTCAAACTATGGAAGAAGTTGTCTCACTTACCCACTGAATTAAATGAATTACATTTGATGTATTTTTGAGATTTTAGATATATCTGTGTATAATTGCTGTAACACTGACATAATATCACCTTATAAAGTTGTTAGCCTGCTGGCAAACACTGTGTCCACAAGATGACTGTAAATCCAGATTTCACTTTCCTTTCAACTCCGTTTTGGTCTCCAGCATCTCCGGAGGGAGCTCAGTCCTCAATTTTCAGTTTTTAAAAAATATTTTCTGTAACTGTTCTAATAAACAAAACCACAAATAATAGAGACTATTCTATTGTTAAGGCTATTGGTCTTGCACACAAAACTATCCATGGATTACAATTTATACCGAACTCAGCTGCATGAGTTCTAACCAGGACCAAAAACCTCCAGTCCTCCGAATCATTCAATAACAACAACGAGATGCTTTAAGGATACAATTCAAAATCCTCCTTTTGGTTTACAAAGTATTGGCTGGTCTGGCTCCACAGCACATTCCAGAAATGCTGTCAGTCTATAATCCCAGCAGATCTCTCCGGACAGAAGGTGTAAACCTCCTTCATGTGCTCAGAGCACTTTCTAAGTCTGGAGAGTTGGCTTTCAGTATTTATGCACCTAAAGAATGGAACAGTTTGCCTGCTGATGTAACAAGGTGTTATATTCAGAAGTGGGAACTAACAAAGTAGAAATATCACGTTACTGTACTTAAGTAAGTATTAGTTTATTTGAGGGGAATTATCCATTTTTTCCTCATAAATATGATGCAAGATTCAGTTAGCTTTGCAAAAAAAACAAAACAAAACAAAAAAAAAACAGCCCGATATTGGTTATTTTAAATACAAACTAAAGACCTAAAGGGCTACCTTTTGTATTTTTTTTTAAATGAACACATGATATTTGTACAGTGCTTGTTGTATGTGTGGATATATATATGTATGTTTTATTGTGCATTTATGTATAAATGTAGGACGGCGTATTAGGGCCACTGTAGGGGGAACAAATGGAGCCGAGAGAGGTGGGCAATATTCTGAGAAAAAAAGTGGCAAATTTGCTAGTTTAGAGTGGCAAATTTGCTAGTTTATAACGATGCCAACAACCGGCATTCATGCTAGCTAACTTCCCATGAATGTCACTTTTAAATTTCTAATTAATCCATCCCAACATTTGACAACACTTTGCTAAGGTCCTTAGAGTGATTTCTGTTTATGGTTATTGTTAGTTAATTTTATATGGGCCAAAATTGTCATCTTATGGATGTTTGTTGATTGGGTGGTTTGGCTAAGCTATCGGTAGGTTACGATGCTAACAACCGGCATTTATGCTCGCTAACTTCCCATGAATGTTGCTTTTATCTTTCTAATTAATCCATCACAACGACAACGCTTCGCTAAGGTCCTTAGGGTGATGGCTGTTGATCGTTATTGTTAGTTAATTTTATATGGGCCAAATTGTCATCTTATGTGTGTTTATTGATCGGGTGGTTTGGGTAAGCTAGCGGTACCTTTCACTTGTTGTCACAACCAAAATAACGAATAACAGCCATCAGCCTAAGGACCTTCGCAAAGGGTTGTCACACGTTGGGATGGATTAATTAGAAAGATAAAAACGACATTCATGGGAAGTTTGCTGGCATAAATGCTGGTAGTTAGCATTGTAATAAACTTTAAAACTAGCAAATTTTGCCACTTTAAACACGAAATTTGCGACTTTTTTTCTAAGAATATTGCCCACCTCTCTCGGCTCAATTTTCTTTCCTACAGTTGTCCTATTAGGCTATTGTATAAATATCTGTTTATTTGCAGATTTTTTTTTCTAATAGTTTATTTTCAAAGCACACAGATATGCTTTTAATGACATGATGTTACACAAATAGATTACATTTAATTGAATATTGCCTTATAAAGTGGCTTAATGATCTGATGGTGCACGTCTGCTGCGATCGAATACATTAGGAGTGAAAATGACCACAACGTCCGAGTGGAGAAAGTGTGTCGAAGCGCTAGCTTGTAGGAGTGTGTGTGGGTTCATTTGATCATATGTGAGCCGCCTTGTCTTTGAGGACTTAACATAATCTGGGTTGCCACATTAGAGCAGGTGTCAGAGGGGCTACGAGCCGCAGAATGCCAGACTGGTCTTCGGCTAAGTGAAGTCTGTGGGATCCTGGACACTGATAGATGGAGCAGATAACACGGTGGCTCACACTGGCAGAGAGGGCAAGAAGGGGATTTGGAAAGCTACTGTTGACCTCTGGGGATGGGATCAAGCTGTTCATTAAAGAAATGGTGGCATGTGCCTTTATCAGTCTTTTCCAGTCCTGTCCTGTGATCCCCTTTATCCGCCTATCCCTCTGTCTCACTGGCTTTCATGTTGAAAAGAGGGCCGCACATCCATACACAGACACACACAAAGTCAGTTATCACACACAAAGACCTTGGCTTCTGCCATTGCTCTCCACGCTGTGGAGCCTTGTTACAGTACATATTCACAAGCACTTTACACACACACACACACACACACACACACACACACACACACACACACACACACACACACACACACACACACACACACACACACACACACACACACACACACACACACACACACACACACACACACCTCAGAAAAACAACCTTGCCAAGATCCCTAATCAAAGCATCAGTGTAATTCAAACCACTCCTCTCTTGTCCTTACATCCCTCACAGTCACCTGACCATGGCACACCTATCTGCTGCTACAAAGGGCACAGAAAAGAAGACTCGCCGAAAAATATGAAGAAAACCATAACAAAAAAGGTTGCAGGGACTGAGACAAAGCTCAAGGATAAAGAGAATACATAAGGCAAAACTCTTCAGCTAGGTGTGCAGTTGTGACAGCAAGTATTCGCTGAAGCATGAGCAGATGCAGACATAGGCGTTAATCTAGGTTGCTTTTAGGGCAACCAGGTGTTAAAACTCTACGTATAGCGGGTCCCCTTATGTCCTCCCTTGTGTGGGAACGTACACCTGTGAGAGTGGCGTGATTGAAAGCTCTCATCTTTCTCAGGCAGCTCAAGTACATTTGGAGCTTTTTAAAAATGTAAGAGAGCGAAAAGTTCCTCCTACGCAGGGCAGAGGGATCGCAGATATGACAGATCGTGATGAAGTAAAAAAAACCCTCCAACTGCTACTGTGACTGCTTTTAGCTGGATTCAGGTAACAGAAAGGTCCTTCGTGTACTAGAATGCAAAAAAGAAAAAAGCCTAAAGGGCTTGTTTTAGCTTTTGCACCTGCCGTGTGTAGGTTTTAAATAAATAAAGCAGGAACAAAGACACTCCTACACACACAGGGATCACATTATACAAATAACACTGTACATCCCTGCCATAAATCTACTGCTTTCAGCTTTTTTTTAAGTAGTTGGACTGTGTCCTTTGACATTCACATCATGCAAACACTAAAGGATTTGTCTGATGAAAGTGTTGATCTTATATCTGAGAAGTTCACTGCTCACTCGTGGACATTTTCAGGCAACCAAAAAATGAATATGCAAGTGTTTAAAGCTGCAGTTTCTCTAATGGGCAACAGGTCCTGGTCTGGGAAGACTGAGGGCCAAATGCATATTTGTGTAGTATTCATTAAATGTATGCCTTATGCAATCAGCACCTGGGATGGTATTAATAAACTCTGATGAGAGCTCAGGAGGTGCATTTAAAAAAATGCACTTGTCTGAGATCTCGAAGTTCATCATTTATGTTGGGATGCTGTTTAGAAATAGATGTAACAGATAGGTGTAACAACAAAAAAACTAATTTGCCACAGTTCAAAAAGTGAAAAAATAAATTTCTGTTCATTCAAATATCTTTTGTGATGTTCTCACTCAACTGATATGTAGTAGGGCACTTATCCGCGTATTACAAGCTGGATTGGGTAGCGGTTTCAAGGCCCAGTCCCACCAGAAAGGGTCACAGGAAAGTTTGCCCATGCGCTGGTGACATAGGGACTACTCACAGGGCAAGTTGATGAAGCCTGGCTAACATGTTGGTACAAGATGGTACTCGTCAGTCAAAATCATGATAACAATAGCAACTGGAACAAACTTACTTGCGAACTGATGAATGATTTTAAACGCATGGTGAAAAAAAAACAACACACGTATTGAGGGCCTAAAAAAAATCTATAGAGCCCTGCTTTTTTGAGGGATCTGATCTAAAAAATGATAATGCCATGCTGAAAAGTAAGTGCAAAGGCTTAGAGGAAAGTTCTTGAAAAAACACAGAACAAGTCAAATGAAACTGACATACAGTACATAGCAGAGGATGGAACATGAGGCTATATGGTATCACAAAGAAAATGGATGAGACCATTTGTTCAAAAGTAAAGGAAGGGGCAGAGAAAAATGATGTTGTTTCTGCCATTGATGTTGTTCACCAACTTGGACGTCCCGGGGAGCTGATCAGAGGCCAAAATGCAGCACTGTGATGAGAAAAATGCAGCATCACACCCGATAATACTGTGTTTCATCTGCCGAACAGCGAGGACAGTGGAGATCGGCACAAAACAACACCAAACTGAAAACCAGCCACCTCAAAGAAGACCCGACAGCCGCAGACAAGGCCGCCGGGATCCAACTGTGTGGATAAAGCAAGCAAGCAAGTGAAGAGGGCAGGTTTTTCTTCGTCCTCGGGAATCAAGCCTTGCTACACAAGCAGAAAGTAATTGCTAAGTGATAAGGATTCTGGGCTCTTCTGATCATCATATCGGCTCCCAGGAGCAGACAAGATCATACTGATTGGGAAAGAGTAACATTATCCTTGAAGCACTATCATTTTTTGTCTTCACATTTTAAGGACATGAAAGGACAAGAAGGGACACGGATGCAAACAGGCTCTGAGCTTCTTTGTGCTTTGTTTCCAGGGTTGCCAACTCTCACGCTCCTGGCGTGAGACTCAAGCTTGCCCTGACAGCGTGAGATTGATGGTGAAAGCATGAGTGTCATGCCAGGAGCGTGAGAGTTGGCAACCCTGTGTTTCCATAGCTGGCACCACTTCAAGTGCTTTATTGCATCTTCTGGCATGTGAGCCGTACTGGCTAACTCATGGCCGATGCCCTGCATTGCTCACATATGGTAGTGATAGCTGATAACACCATTCTGACCAACGAAATCGCTGCGGAGGCATAACACAATTACCCTCCGGTTCCCCCTCAGGTAAACACTGTTAGCTTTGTCAGCACGTTTGCTGCAGTTTGTACAGTAAGAACTACAAGACTAACTATTAGAACATTAGACCAACTCTGGATGACTAACTACAATCATAAGTTGAGAGCCTATAATATTCATTGATTTCTATAAGGCCTTTGTGTACTATTGAATGTGGTTTTATGTTTATAGAGTTTCTTGGTATCAGTGGATAGCGGGGATAGGTTAATTGATGACTCTAAATTGGTGTGAATGTGAGCGCGAATGGTTGTTTGTCTCTATATGTTAGCCCTGTGATAGACTGGCGTCCTGTCCAGGGTGTACCCTGTCTTCGCCCAATGATGGCTGGGATCGGCTCCAGCCCCCCTGCGAACCTGAATACAGGATAAGCGGTAGATAATGGACTTTACTACTTTATCGGAAATGATATGTTGTGGTTTCTTTGTTTTGACAAATGTACTTATTGTAAGTCGCTTTGGACAAAAGCGTCTGCTTAATGCCCTAAATGTAAATGTGTCCCATATGAGAATGAGCGCTATTTATTAATTTGTCAGGTGGCAGATGATACCTTATTGTTAAAGCATTATAGTGCATTGAACATTTGTTTTGTATCAGGTTTTAAGATGAATGCCAAGAATTCCATGATTTTCCTACACTTGAAGGTTGTAATTTATGCATCACATTAGCTTTTTACTTGATAAAAAAACAAAACTAAGAAAAACGGTTTTCATTTATTAAGATTTTCTTGCTGAACAAAAATTGTGTTTGAGTATTTTTCTGAAGTTGTGTTTGAGCAAGAGAGAAAGAGAGCTGTTGGCTGTGCTCTAGGCAGACAGGTGTTGGGGATGGGACCAAAGGGAAAGGTTATCTAGCGGCAGTAAATTTAAAGTGCAGGTACGTTACAGTTTAGAATAAACACTTCACTATGAAAAAATAATCCTCAATACCCAAGACGTTGAAGTTCTGTCTTGCTTCCCAGCTGTTGGGCAAAAGTGAAAGGCAGCCTGTGGGATAACTAACCGGCCTCTGGACAGAGCCAGAAAGCAGCACAAACTGCTCCCCTTGTTGTAAAATATAGATAACATATGTATTCAGTGTTTTTTTTGGTTTATTTTAAAGTGTAAAACACTTCAATTGGGCGATGTCATTTATCATGCCAAAGATCTCTAGTAGTAGAAGTAGAAGTGGATTGTCTCCAAATGCATCGTACATTTCAAGCGTCCAATTCATCAAAAATGAATGATGTTCATAATGTCAGACATCTATCATGCCTGTTCTACATGATGTTAAATGTCAAAAGTAAAGCCCTTGTGTAGATCCACAAGGGTTGTTTTCAACTACGGGGCTTGATTATACCGCTTCAGGACTGTGAGTGTGTAAAGGCCACATCCTTCCCAGCAGCTGTACCCTGCCTAAACCTAAATAAAAGTCTAATTAGTCAGAATAAGTGAAAGCACCTGTGGCAGGAAGTATAAAGCAACATGCAAGAGTTTACAAGAGTGCTTCCATGCGGATGATAAAGAATCTCACTGATTTCGATAAGCCCTGACCTTGCCTCTCGGGACCATGCTCAAGGCCAGAGTTGTGTTCAACCGATTTGTGTTGTGAGATCTAATTGGAGTTTATCAGACACCTAGACCAGTATCAGAAATGCCTCTGATACAGCCTAATGTTGGCTCCGTATCAGCAGTCACGCGAGTCTATGCACAATCACATTCTCATATCTTTTATCATCTCTTTAATGCTACACAGGAACAACAACATGCGTCACTCATTGCCCAATCCATACTGCCTGACTGGTACTGCATATGTGCAAACTACGGCTACACACAGGTGGTAAAACACTTCTAGCAAATGGTAGATGCAAACATATTGCATACTGCAATGTCTGATGTGTAAATATATAACTGATTGCTAACGGGTTTGCCATATCAACTTCAAAGGTGTTAACGAGCTACTGTCCTGTTCACAACTTTACAAAAGACTAATTTAGTTAGAGTTAATTTGGGTTGAAATTACGCCTGTTTAGTCTGCAAAGCATCTCAAATTCACACTTTTCTTTTCTTTGTTTTCCCTCACACCTCATTCTTTCTCTATTATCCAAGTAAATGCATCTCCAATTTAGGGCTATTCAAAGTCCAAAGCCAGTTTTTGAAGCTAAATGTCACAGTAATGGTTTTACCATATCTTTGGGATCAATATTGAACAACTCTACTGTAAGATAAGGAATATGAATCCTATGCAATACTGTTGGTAAAGGAAGGAATATGAACCAAATAGGCCTTTTTCAAAGCAGACATTTGACATGACTTTGCAGGAATGCCACACGTGCAGTTAATAATATTAATAAGGGATGCACTCTGACTGACGAGGCTTAAAGTCATACTTAAATAGATAAAAAAAATGATACCATTTGTTCCAATATACTGTATCAAGGGCAGGCAACATGAGTGGTTTATCTGAAATGAATATGGGGGCAAGACAGTGTATCAGTTCAAACTTAAACCAAACCACACAGCAAAGTAGCATGACTTATAATGTGACATGCTCTTACCTTCCAGTGATCAGGAGGAAGAGGGTGAGGATGATGAGGAGGGTGAAGCCACCAACCGCTGCGGTAACGATGACCAACACCTGGCCCTGGTCAGAAGCGATGTCTGATGCTGAAGGTGGTTGAGAATGGAGGATGATTAAAGTGAAAAGACGTGAGGTTGGGTGGAGAAGATGTGAAAAGGAAGACAAAGAGGAAGAAGGACCAAAGGAGGGCGGGGAAAGGGAGGATGGATGTGTGGAACGGGAAGAGGATAAGTCGGACAAGTTGAATGTAAAGAGCAGGTATGTATGATGAAAGCAGCGAGGAGAGAAAAGAAGGAAATTAGACTGGAAGCAGGATAAAGAGAGTAGAAACAGCACATTTTCATTCAACATCATCTTCAATATTCCTCTCCATCAATGCACCATGCCTAGACCATGTTCGCTCTCTTGATAGGCAAATATTACGGAGAGATGTTTGATCAGTTCTTTGTAATGCTAAAACCCTCCGTCAGCTATGGTACTGGAATGATTCATATGCCTGCTGCTGTTTAATTAATATTATTCATTCATGAAATTGTGATTTAGTCCATGATCATTTGGTTAAATTGGTCCCATTTGATATTCATGATTTTCCCTTTTCTGTGTCTTGTCACAAGGCTAACGAATCCAAGATAATTGAAAGATGATTGCTATTACCAAACTTATTTCTATAATATTTCACGCTTAATGAATATGAATTGGAGATTGGAGGGTGCGTGGTCGCTAGCCCAAAGAGTGAGGCTCGTGTGGGTTTATACAGTATGCGGGTGTTAAGTCACGAGCACGTACACGTGTGCAGGAAGGGTGTCAAGAATTTGTGTGCCTGTGTGTGTGTGTGTGTGTGTTTTGCTGGATAAAAGTAATTACAGACCACTCAGAGGGAGGGGGAATGAAAGTGGCGGTCGCCAGATCACACGAGACAATTCTCCCAGACGTCAACTTCACACTCTCTTCACATCACTAACTAAGCAGATGTGTTGGACTGATGCTGTAATAAGATGTGTGTGTGTGTGTGCGTGTGTGTGTGTGTGTGTGTGTGTGTAGAAAGAGAAAGTGAGAGAGTGAGAGAGAGAGAGAAGGGTGGCAGAGGACAGGATCAGGTATGCAAGGTGTGGGATGAGGAACACGGATGACAGAAGAGAGGGAAAGACAAACAAGAGAGACAGCGAGAGGCGGAAGTGACCGACAAATACACAGAATGGGGAAAAACGAGCACATGAGACGGTGAGTGACAGGTCGACAGGCAGACTGACAGCGAGGGAGAGAGCGACATGGGGCCAAATGTGCTTTCTCTTTCAGATAAAAGGCCAGGCAATACAAAGGCTTGGCCAAGCGCTGTCTGATCCGCAGATAAAGCAAAGCTCTGCAGCTTTGGAAAGGAGAGGGCCACTGAGCCAAATGACCCCTCAACAATACCTGAACCAAAATAAAAGGACAGCTGGACCTTTGTATTTTATGAGAAGATTTGCAATAAAGCTACTCACGCACGAAAAGAAAAATGATTCAAATACAACATACATCAAGTCGTTGGACTCCCTTGTCGATTGTATAAATTCTTCAATTGCCATTGCAACGGATATCCTAATCTTTAGGGTTTTAGGAACAAAAAGTCTTTGTGTATTTCACAGTGAAATCTGTTGTGATCATACACATTTATCTAATAATAATTTTAGTGCTCAAATTCAGCATCGTTTGTTTTAGTGAACATGAACCATTTTATGGGTTGACAAATCATTACAGATATTTCTGTCTATTTAGGAATCCTGTGCCCAGTTGGACGTGGTAATTTGTGATAATAACAAGTTGTCTATGTAGCTTAACTAATAATAATAATAACTAGAATTTTTTGGCCATTTTTGCCTTTTTGTTGAGAGAGAGAGGGGGATGACATTGCAGAAAGGACCACCAGTCAGATTCGAACCCTGGGGACTCGTGCTCAGTAAGTGGGACGCCAACTCTACCACTGAGCCACCCCTGGTACAAATATTTTTTGATACAGCATAAATACTTGTTACATCTGATGGCGCCCTCCGTGGCAGATGTCTTTGTCCGCTCCTCTCGGGAACACTCCTTTTTAATCATCTTTAGCCTGATGAAGTCTGGCAACCGTTACCGGAGTGTGGCTGCCAGGACTTCCAGGCTGAGGAACAGCCTATTCTCACAGGCAATGAGAATTTTCAATGGACAATGACTTTTACCACTCCCACCAGTGCCTTCTTCAATCAGAGTAATCCTCATGCCTGCCATCGACAGAGATTTAAAAAAATGTCTTTTTTTATTTTCTTATTCCTATTTATTTTTAAATATATGTATAGCTCTAATCCCATGTTCACGAGTGGACTGCACAACGTAAGAATTTCATTGTGCTGTAATGCATGGATGGATGGAAAAAGTATCTTATCTTATCTTATCGAAATACTTGACTGAGCATATTTAACATTTTCATGTTGTTTATTTGCCAAGCCCTGGTGTATTTAGGCTTTAACACTTCAATTCAAAATGATATTCTTCATAAAGTAAATCCAGTAGCAAACAGAATAGAAAAAATAGATTTCTTTACAATCAGGCTCATTTTTGCAACCCAAAACGATGCCCCCCTGTTGGCCATTAGAAAGAATGCAAGTTTAAGGTACTTCTGCTTTGGCTTCACTTTTCGGTTAGGTTGCCGCTTGATATGGCAATTGCACTTTATAGGGAATCATGTGAGGTCCTTCCACTTTAAAATAAAGTGAATCGGTTGCTTGGATTAACTGCAGTGTAGTGCAAAAGTGTTGTTATGTTAATTTCATTTCTGGGTACATCTTCCAGGATGTCCTGGAGAAGGTTATGGTTGGAATCCCACTATGTATGCTCCTGTTGGTGGGCTCATGGCTTATTATTTGCTGCTGCGCTCTTGGTGCAGGCCGCCCCAAGCACAGCTCCAGGCTACAGTACACAAACTTCACCTGACCCTGAACCGCTTGCAGCGTTCTGCTGCTGCTTTTCAGCCTCGGTTGTTATGTTTCCTAACTGGCCTTGATACAGCCCATAAATGTGTTGCTGATTCTTTTAGACCGCAAGTGTTTATTAAATAATGCTACAGCGACAGTTGATTCATACAATGTAGACTAATAATGGATTGCTGACCTTCTCCAGGATCATCCGTAATCACTTTCCATGTATTTCTGCATGTCACCTTGAAAAATTCACTGCATGAAAAACCTCACATAAACTGACTGCTAGTCATGATCTTAACTAAGGTCATGATTAATAATGAGTAGACTCATTTAATTCTAGTCGTTTGCAGGGGTTGGGACCAGCAACATGCATGGGACGATGATCAAGATAAGAACACAAATACAAGTGTAATACATTCACACAAAGACAGGTGTATATCCGCCCCTGTAAGTGCTGTAGACAGTCTCAGGTACTTACAGTCTCCCGTTGTTTTGTATTCATATTTCGGGGTATAGGAGCTGTATCCAGCTGGCGTGCGAGTGCGTACACAAAAGACGTACCAGGTGGCTGGTTTTAAACCTGAGATTATCACACTGGGAGCCTTAGTGCGCGTTGACGAGTAGCTCAACTGCTCATGTTCCTGTGGAAAGAGGAAAATGAGCCAAATCATTGAAGCAATTAAGGGTGCTTTTCACAAGCCATCGTCCCTTTAGCTAGACTAAATCTGAGTGATATTGATACAACATTGATTGATTACAAATATGGGCACACACCCCAAATTTAGTTTTTCCACTTGACATTTCTGGAAAAACAATGAATCTATAGAAGCCAAATTATAATGATATATAATACCATACCAGTGCGATTTTAAACTGGAGACCTCTACAATATATTTGAGCACTTGGTCTATTTGGAGGCACAAACAATCTCCGCTGGTGGAGAGAGTTTAAATTTTCCACATACTACATCCCTTTATTTGGACAACATCATGGATGTCATGTTTCAATTAATAAGTGCCATGTGGATTTGACAGATGCTCTTTTGTAACCATAAAAACCTAAAAAATATCCATTCATTTTCTTAGAAGTGATGAATAAATAAATAGCAACAAATATATCTCTGACCTGAAATTAGAAAAGAAATGGGTCTGTACCGACAGATTTAGACTTGATGTGAACACGAGGAACTGTACCTTCTCATAATATTTGATCTCGTAGTCGAGGATGAGCAATGTTGTTTGTTCAGGTTGCTGCCAGGAGAGAGCAATGCTGTTTGGAGAGGCCCAGTCCTTCTTCAGGCTCCCAACCAGAGACGGACCTGCTTTGAACACAGAAAACGTAGCTTCAGCTTCCATGTCATTACAATAGTCACATGAATGTAATGGGCCCGAGCATCTTTGGTGAGTATGCTGAAGACTACAATTAGTGAAGTTTATGAGGTATTGATTTGTACAACAGAGGTTGGCACACAGGCCTCTTTTTACACACTTGAAGTGTGTGCAAATATAAGAAGTACTGAGATGTAAAACAATTTGAACGGAAGCTGAATTTCCATGAACGCATGATTCCCCTCCAATCATCTGGCCCTTCTAAGTGCTTTTCAACAGAGACTTTAAGGAAGAAGTAATAACTACACAAATACCACAAAGAGTTTGGGGCTGCTAATTTCTATATGGGAAAGAGATACAGAGGGTAAAATATAAGATAATATAGTAATATAGAAATATTAATCAACTTCATGTGAGTTAATGCAGTGTGTTGTTCTATTAATATCCAAAGCTTTGCTTTAGAATCAAAAAGCTGCAGAACTGATGACATTCAATCAATGTAGTTTGTGCCAATAAACAAATATTAGCATGCTAACATGCTAAGCTACAGTAAGATGATGTGTTAAATATCAGCATGTTGCATGCTGATGTTCTAGCTTAAGTATAGCCTCACAGAGTTGCTAGCGTGGCTGCAGGCTCTTCGTCTTGTTGATCTAGGGAGAACCAGTTGACCTCAGCAAGTAGTCAGTTTGATAAGAAGGTGCATTGAATACAGGGTGAGGACATTTTTGACGCTGCAGTCGGTGTTCAATGAGACGGTCTAGCACAACAAGAATGGTCCAATATCAGCAATAATATCACACGTGCATGGTGACACTCAATTACATTTCAAAATAGACCGTCCTTTCAAAGCACAGGGAGAAAACATGACCACAGCTATTCCTTTCTCCCATAAGATCGTCTTGTTTTAATTGAAAATAAGTTGAGGAAGCTACATTTTCTTTTCTTAGAACCGGATTGCATTAGGTTTGCTCTATGAATTTCTGCTGGGTGAATAATTGCACTGAGCTCCCAAGAGAGGTCAGCAGATGCAACTGCCCTGAGAGCCATTATTGTATATTATATCATCTAATGTTACAGAGCTGACTCATTATACGGATACCAAATGTAGGCCTGCTTTTCTCAGGTGTATTCAAAGTAAAACGATGCCACGGACACTAATTTGTTTCATTCATCTCTGCAGTAGCGGGCCTGGAGAATGCTCTTCTCACTTTGTCTGAGAGCATGCAGAGAATCACGGGGGATCAGGGATGGTGGTATAGGCTTTTGGGGTTTTGTGGAGGAGAATCTTGGGGTTAGGGGTCGGGGGCTGGAGGACATATGAGCTGTGGGCTGTAGGGGTCTGAGCTTTTTAGCCGGACACCTACTGGTACTAATCTGATAGAAAGCGAACACCTCTGTTCCCTTCATCTCTCTTATTGCTTATCTCTTTCTGCTCACCACTTCTCTCTGTTGTCGGCTTTATCTCTTCATATCCTCATACATGGTTTTAACTCTGTCCTCTTAACTCCGTCCTCCTGAATTACTATTGGGAGGCAGGGAGTTAAAAAGGTGCAGGGTTTGATCTTGGTTGGAGGGGAATGGGATACATAGAGATTTTCAGAAAAAGAGCAGAGATGCTTGAAATCTGTGATTAAAAGTTGAGCTACAAAAGAATACACTACAAATATCAGTTGCCTGCCCTGGTGCAATTGTTATAATATAATAAGAATAACATATATCCACTTATCCATTATTATTATTACACTGAGCAAAGAAATGGTGGACAGAAAACCATTTGCACCTATGGGCAACTTTAAAGTAATCAAAATTCTATTGTATTGTATTCTAAAATGTGTACAACGTGTTTGTAAGCATAAGTAAAAATAAGATGGATATCAAACATACACATAATATCTATAAAATGACTCTTTTTACAAAAATACATGTCGACCTTTATTCAATTGCCCAACTCTGTAACTACAAATTACTAAAACATGCAGTTAATCAAGCAAGCAACGACTCAGGTCAATCATTTTGTGTGGTGAGGGATGAAATGGGGCCAGAAGGGTTACATGTACACTTCTGTGCAGCATACAGCACTTTTAAATTAAAAAGCACTTGAATGCTTCGCTTGTCCTTAATAACCACCAACTTAATAGCCATTTAAAATATGGTAGGTTGTCTGAAATGTTAGCAAAAATAGAACAACATAATATCATGCGTGAGTGAGAGCAGCTAATAATATAAGCCTAATTATAAGCAAACTGAAAGGGTAGTGTGTGTGTGTGTGTTTGTGTGTATATATATATATATATGTTGGGGGTTTATAAGTGAGTGCATGTATGAGTTTTTCTTCTTAAAAAGAAAGTATGGAGCAAAAGGAGAGGAAAATAAATTGTCCTTTTACAACACCACAAACCCACTACTGACATCTTATTAGTTGTTATTGTCACAAATAACCTTTCGTACGCCCATTTCACTCAGAGCGTGCTCGTATCCTCTGTCTCTCCTCAGTGGCAGAGAAAATACATCTCAGGGGAATGTGATCTGATCTAACTCTGTCTAATGAAGCACTCTGTTGAATCAGCGGCATTGCAAGCTTTCCTGCTCTGCATATGCCAGCTGGTTACAACAGGGCTGTGTGGATTGCGGCTAGAGTCATACAGTGGAAGCATCAAACTGAGGCACAGCAAGATGGTCGGCATCTGTTGGTGGCAAAAATACATGTAAATACATATAAATAACCACACTCTCCCTTGGACTCACAGATCCAAACTTTCCCCCCCGCAAGGCACTACATAATGTAGACGATATTGCAAGGAAACAAAGGAACACAGTTTGCAGGAAGAATGCACCCAACACACACACACACACACACACACACACACACACACACACACACACACACACACACACACACACACACACACACACACACACACACACACACACACACACACACACAGTCAAGAGCTGACGACTGTAAAAACAATATGTTGGAGGAGCAGACCACTGTCTGGCTGGCCAAATGTGGCAAGCTGTGCTCACATGTCGAGACGGAATTCAAAATGTCACTTAGACTTAGAAATTCCCTCCCACAGCAATAACACAAAACCCACAGCTCTAATTGAGCCATTTTATCAAACCTAAAGAAAATAATATAAAGGCACTTTTCAGCTTGAGCCTATCTTCCTATTTACTTCCTAGGCTCACATTGTGGTTAAAATCATAAATATGACGCATTCTGTGTTATTTTACACAATTAATGGAATATATCGGCTAGGATTTGTGTCAATTGTCCATGTACATAATTAGAGGAATTAGCATTTTGTGTTGATTTTGGCCCCGCGACCCTGAATACAGGATAAGCGGTAGACAATGGATGGATGGACGGATGTTGATTTTGGCTGTTCCTGTGGACAAACGGGGTAGTGCCTCCATGTCCTTTTAGACATTTTTACTGCAGCAGGGTTTGACAGTTTGCCCCAGGCGGTCCTGGTTCTCCCATGCCTTTCTTCCCTTCAGCAGGCCTAGCAATTTGGCCTGGGCCTCCAGCAGCGTGGCATTGGTGTTGGCTTCCAGCAGAGGAGCAGCGAAGCTCTGCTATCGGCAAGAGGAGGAGCCGTTACTGCTGAGCGCAGAGCTTTCCACCTCCCACTGGAGTTCCGACTGCAGGTCCAAGGCGGCAATAAGGCCGAATCGGAGTCTGTCTGATGTGGGCTGGACGCTGTCGGAGGCCCTGCCGGAATCTGAGCTCAAGGAGTTTCTGGTGAACATGCAAACTTTTGTCGGAATCTGACCCGAAGAATATCTATAGAAACAGACGTTCTTCTACCTTATCACTTTATTTACATACACTATATTGCCAAAAGTATTTGCTCACCTGCCTTGACTTGCATATGAACTTAAGTGACATCAAATTGTTAATCCATAGCGTTTAATATGATGTCGGTCCACCATTTGCAGCTATAACAGCTTCAACTCATCTGGGCTTTCCACAAGGTTTAGGAGTGTGTTTATGGGACTTTTTGACCATTCTTCCAGAAGCGTATTTTGTGGGGTCACACATGATGTTGGACGGGAAGGCCTGCCTCTCAATTTCCACTCTTATTCATCCCAAAGGTGTTCTATCGGGTTGAGGTCAGGACTCTGTGCAGGCCAGTCAGGTTCATCCACACCAAACTCTCTCATCCATGTCTTTATGGACCTTGCTTTGTGCACTGGTGCACAGTCATGTTGGAACAGGAAGGGGCCATCCCCAAACTGTTCCACAAAGTTGGGAGCATGGAATTGTCCAACATCTCTTGGTATGCTGAAGCATTCAGAGTTCCTTTCACTGGAACTAAGGGGCCAAGCCCAGGTCCTGAAAAACTACCTCACACCATAATCCCCCCTCCACCTAACTTTACATGTGGCACAATGCAGTCAGACAAGTATCCTTGTCCTGGCAACCGCCAAACCCAGACTCGTCCATCAGATTGCCAGATGGAGAAGCGTGATTCATCACTCCAGAGAACAAGTCTCCACTGCTCCAGTGGCGGCGTGCTTTACACCACTGCAACCTGAAGTGACTGTAAAAATACATCGCTACCGTGGAAATTCATCTACAAGAGTGGATACTTTCTATTGTGGACATATTTATCCAAGGAAAATGTCACAACAATTCCACTTAAAAAGTTTTAAGATGCGAGTTGAAACACACTCGTGTCTTCTTCACACTGAGATTGCACATTTCTAAAAGGCTGGAGTATGAAACGCATCGCCGTCTCCAGGCGTTGGCGAGACACTTTGAGGATACAGGACACGCAGCAACCGCCTTTAATGATTCTGTATGTTGGTTATTAGAGCTGCAGCATGAAATCTGCCAGAGGAACTCAGGAGCATTGGAAAGCCATTAGAAACAACAGTCAATTACGATGCCCGATGGATGGATTTTCCAGTCAAGCGTGGTTAAGCTAAACATAAACTAATGGGGAGTCTTTAAATGAGCTTGACCTGCATATGATTTTAATTAGCTTTCCTGCCCTAAAGGCTTCCATTAACTGTTTGAAAAATCAATAGAGCCAGTATTGATGCTGTGCAAGAGCTTAAACGATGTCCTAACACTCCACTGATTCACTGCTAGATAGAGAGATAGAGTGAGTGCAACCCATGTATACAATACAGGTGCGCTTGTTTACAACAGTCATATCGATATGTTTGTCTCTTTTTCTAGGTGTCTGGTTGCGTTTGCCTCGCAGCCCGACCCACAATGCTCTTTCGGTGCACGTTTTCATGGGTGAACAGAATGAAAAAAAATATTTCCTGGAGCAAACACATGCATACACACATTTGCATGTGCAAACATTCAATTTACCTGAATTTGATTTCAAAGTAATTCAATTCAACACAATGCCACCTGATTGCAAGCGCTGCCTGCTATCAATGAGTGTGTGGCGTGCTTCAGAAGCACTTCATAGTTGCTTCGGGGAACTAAGGGAATGAATGTATGAATTGAAGTTGCCACCAATGTTACCAGTGGGACCTCAAGTAATCAGTAGGAGCGAAGTCATATTTGTAAAATCTGCAATTTTAGTGCTTCTGAATGTCTGTGTGTGTGTGTGTGTGTGTGTGTGTGTCTAACCGCGGTTGTGTGTGTGCTGCTTTTACAAACCACGAGACAAAACTGAAGTGACATGGGGTCTGCTTTGGGGACTATCATCGTTACCCTTCATTAATGCTGGAGGTCGTACCCGTTGCACTGTGGGTGATCTGCTCTCTGCCATGAACTCCATGTGGAAAAACACAGACCACACCACAGAGACCTGACTGTCAAATAAATCGTTGGCTATAAGTGTTATTATATATAAGTGACTCAATCAAGCACAGTATATTTGAAATTGTTGCCTCATTAGCACTGACCTCTGCTGTACATCCACCTGAGAATCAGATCTCCTTGCAAAATATGCCTGTTTGTTGGAATGTCATGATATGTGTTTCACAAATATTTGGAGGGTTAAAGCTTTCTTGCTGAGCGTTAGATGAGAGGATTGGTACCTATCTATGTCTGCGCATTTAAGTCAATGTCGGTTGAAAATCGGCAAAGAGATAATTAGCTTGACTTGAGTTGTGCCCCCCCAACAGTGAAATGAAATATTCACCTTTGGACACAATTAATAGCTTGATTGTGGATTATACATTACTTGTGCACGGTTTCTATCCATCGAAGATATTTCTGCTCGGCTTGCACTTTTACAACAAGAACTTTTCGCACCTTTGTATTAAGTCTTCAAAGATTACACTGGCCATTGCAGAGCACCTGAGCATGGCACATAACGCCTGTTTCTGAATCCATTCCACTGGGCACCTATGGTAGCTCCACATTCCTTGCTCCATCTCCTTCTCCACAATCTCCATATAAAGTGCTGCAATTTGCTGGCCAGTCATCTAAAGCAATCTCTCCCCCCTGCTGTGGTGATATGGGCTTCCTTTCGAGACGCATATCGTTGCTGCCTGCAGTCTAAGACAGGAAAAAATGGATGTGACCCCTATGACACTAAATAGCTGTCAACCGGATCTAAACTGGGACAGTTTCTTGTTCTCCCTTGGTACACACCTGCTACCCCCCTGCTGTGGTGGCTGTCTCTAATATGACAGTGGAGAAAAAAGCTCCGAAGACTCCCTTGCCCCATCCAGATGGTGGCTACAACAGTCACCTGCACCATTTATCATGTGTATCTGCTGAGTACAGGGAGTTAACAGGTAATTAAAATCATCAGTCACGCAACAAAAGCAAGGATCGGGGAGGCGGAGTGGAAAAGAGGAAAGAGTTCAGAGCTATTTCCACCTTCTTTCTTTGAGTTGTGGTCGGAGAGTGGAGGCTGAGGAAATGGGAGAAGGGAAAAGAAGAATGGAGAGGCAAAATAAAGAATCTACTGAAAACTCTGAATTGTCAAACAGCCTGTAACATTTAAACATTTGTCTTCTTATTGACGAACTACACTGAATCAGTAAAAGAGGGGATAAATGACAGACGAACATAGAAACATTGCTCTAATCGATTGAACACTGAATGTTATCGGCCGATGCTAAATAATTTGATTGGTGGTCTCTAAGACCAATAAGAACAGCCAATCAGCTGACGCATAACATGTAAGTCAATTTCTCTACATGCTGCTAAAATTGGCATCATGAGAGCTGTGTCTCTAAAGCCCCTTTGACACCAGCCTGGGCAAAGAAAGAATGCATCGTCGTTATTCCGTCTCACTGTTTTATATAAAAAGGTATCAAATAGGATGGTATTGTTTTATTGTTCCTCCAGCGCTTAGCTAGCAGCAGAGGGAGTCACAGAGCCAAATCAACGTCTGTGGAAAAAGAGACAGCTGATATGGCAGGACTACATGCACACATCACACAGCATGCTATCTACAAGCACATCTGGGGGCAGTAAAACGCTGGCTTTCTTTGGTTCAGTGTGGAAATAAACAAAGCCGGTATAATGAGAGATCTTTTTTATGGAAGTGTTCTCTTTTTAAAAATGGGGTTATGGGAGAGACTGTCTCTGAGGGTGAGTGGTGATGTTCATGTTGCCTGCCGATAAATAAACAGTTGCCAGTTCATGATAGTTAGATCTCTTAATACCTAATATCCGATTTTGTGAGGAATTGTTGAATAGAAGTGATGGGTATTAGCCTATACTGCATCCAGCGATCAGCAACCAGCCCCAAAAGTCCTGATGGGAGCCCCGTTGATGCAAAGCGAAAAGAAGCGTTGTGTACTGTCTCGTGGAAGGAGGTTTGTGAGCTAGCTAGCCTCTCTGACACTCAGAGGTCCCCTCTTTAATAGGGTCCCAGCTTGCCACTGACTACTCTTGTTCCCACTTAATGGGGGCGTAGAGAAGCAATGACATGTGGGAAAGGCCAGGGAAACCGGCCCCATACCGGCCCACCACAATCAATACTCATTTGGCCTCCACCTCACTTACCCCAAAAGTAATTAATGACAAGAACGGAAGTATCTGGCCACTGACAGCTGATTTCCCTGCTGGTCCCTGTCCTCAACACCCTGTCCACTTCTCATGCTGCTACTTAAGAGCTTCATTATGGTTGAAACCAAGCATTCACTATTGGAAAAGGACACCGATATGGGCAGACGGAGATGTCGATGCGCATAATGTGTGCCATCAGTGAAGTGTGTCGGTTTTGACCATCAGTGGAATAAAGTAAGTTTGTTAATTCTACAAAACAGGATAACGCTATTTAGGTTTCGGTCTCATGTATAATGTCTTAGTTTGATCAAACTCGATTCAAATTAAAAGTCCCAGCCCGAAACCTTGACTTGCCTTTGACTTTGAATTGATTATATTGAAAAATGTGTTTCCGATTTCACTACGATGCTGCAGTTGATGGTGATGACAGTGAGGGTTTTGATGATTATGGGTTTCAGAAGACAAAGATAGTAGTTAAAATGCTGTTTCAGTGGGTTCCTCCGCATATTAATTGGAGTGAAAAAGAAAATACTTGGACTTGTTACACATAAATATAGTTAGCACTGCATATCATAACAGAGAAAAAATAACTTTCAGTAGCTTTAGAATGGGGGTGCATGGGGGAGAGGTGTGGAGTGCCACTGCAGTGGAGGTACAGTATAAATAGCAGTCGACCCTCCTATAGCACCCACAGCAGACTTACTGCAGCAGAACACACAGCAGGTGGAGTGGCAATATGCTCTTTCCTATAGAGCTTGTTCCAAGCAGAGCCATGCATACACAACAATGCTGTCAGAGCCATCCTAAAGTTTCAACAGCCCACGCCATTGATACTCTATGCTATGCGGATGGATTATTTGGTATTGCTTGAATACAGAATACCTTACTTAACCTTACTCATAATGCAAAAGTGTAAAAGGTCACGGCTTCATGTTTTCTCTGGAACATAGAAAATGCCATTTTGCCAGGATGTTTTTCGTACCTGCTAACATTTTTCTTTAGGTGGTGAGGCACATCACATGGGTTGAATACACAACTGCTTTTGACTTGCTGGCACTTACATATAGCCTAACTCCCAGCAAAAGTGGGAACTGAGAAATCCGACAATTACTCCATATTTGTGGATTGAGGGCAATGCGCTAAAAGGCTAATATACAGATTGCATGAGTGGTGACAGACATATAGTCGTCTACATGGGCTGTTTAACAACAAACGCAAAGTAAGTTTGATAAAACAACGCCTGGCAATTGCTTCAATTGTATTTGATGTTGATATTTAACTGTGAATATATTTAAATAGTGTGTGGAAATGTGGTAGACATTGTAAGACCTTAAGCTGAGTGTTTCTTCCATGATTGTTGAAGGTCTACATAGATTGAAGTTAGAACTGGTGTCATTATGAATGGTTTCATGGAGTGAGGCAAATGCAAATTCATGTAAATGAACTGAAGTGACAAAAGGCATCGTCAACTGATTTATCTAGCTTTCAGGAGACAATGGGGCTGCATTCTTGGGAGGAAAAAAACTACCCGAAGATTGAAGAGGGGATTGAGGTGGGAGTTAAGAGAGAGAAACATCCATCAGGATTGCAGAACAATGAATCCAATCACTCTGTATTAATTAGCCAATGTTTAAAATAGTTCCCGTTGTCAGGTGAAGTCGGGGGAAATGATCTTTGCAGGGGGGGCAGAAGCTTCCTGATAAAAGTCTCGGCATAAATCATTTTGTGGAGTAGAAATAGCTAATCTCTTTCCCCCAAACTCCCCCACCTGCTCTGCTCTGCCCACACTGCCGAATGGCGGTGCTGGGGGAACCGCTTTTCTTAACGCTGATAGGTGAATAGGTGACTTACTGTATGTGTGAAGTTCTCAGAGGAGATGGCTGAAGACAGACTGTATATGGCCACACACACATATACACACACCTGTAAAACTCAGATCAGCCTCAACTGTAGTTGTTGTTTCTTGATAATAAGCAAGTTAGCGGGCTAACATGCTAAACTAAGACCATTTGAGATGTGCTAGAGCACGTTAGCGGCATGTTAATGCACCCTCCTCTACCTCAAACACACAGAAAAGCTTATTCAGGAAAATGAATCCCAATAGATCAGTGTGGGTGGTTAATCCTAATAAATGACATTTATCCTGTATAACAAACTCCTCAAACAAATGCATCTCTGTCCCCGAACAAATCCTTTTTTGAATTATTCTTGTCACTGGTGTCAGGCCCTGCTATGACACAAAGATAAGCCTCGGGGCAATTTCACATTGCACTCGAGCATATCAATTACTTGGGACTTCATACTGATCTCACAAGTAATTCACGCTGATCCTTTATGTGTCCCTAAAGTTTGTGTTAACTCTATGACTTTGTCCCTAGTCCACCGCATCGGATGTTACCCATATTAAGCAGGTGAGTGTTTGTATGCTGTAACCTGAAAACGATTAAACAGATACGAGGCCAACATCGGCACACATCTCCCTACTGGGTCCAGCTGTGCTAATATGCCCCCCCCCACACCTCATTTTCATTTTTTCTAACCCTTATCACCTCTCTTTCTCATTGTCCTCCACAAAAATTAAACCCAAATCCAACTCTATCCGTTTATAACACCCTAAATATGATGTTTCCATCACAATCCACCGTTTCTACGTGAAAGCAAAATGCACATTCTTCAAAGTTCATATGTTTTTTTTATAAACTTTGACATTTAATATTCATGACAATAATCGCTTGTATTATAGTTGGTAGACTCGACATCTGTTGTTTTTTCCACAAACTGAACTAGTCTAGCTTATGTCTGTGTATGTATGCATGTGTGTGTGTGTGTGTGTGTGTGTGTGTGTGTGTGTGTGTGTGTGTGTGTGTGTGTGTGTGTGTGTGTCTGGTGGCAGCAGGTCATGGGCAAAGATAAAAGAGGTGAAGGCCAGAAAATGGGCAGGGGGCAACAGATGCCCCGGGTCACATGGAGCCCCAGGGGAAGCCAGCTAAACAAACCTGCCAACAAACACAGTCAGCAAACACCTGCTAACATATCCCAGATGCACACATTCATTATGTCTACACGAGTGTTTCACAGTGCAGTTTACTTTTATAAACATACCCCAGCCCCCGTGTGCATGTCTTCAGAGCCTGTTATTTATACCCTTGCAGGGATAATGTATTGTCTGACCACTTCTGAGGTGATGTAGTTTATTTGATAACAACTTCATTAAATGTGATCCACGCTGCATCTACGTGAAAGCCACCCTAATATATTTCTGAGCAGAGACGTAGAGCGGGCCGTCCATTAATCCGAAGATCCGCGCTTCGATCCCAGGCTGATAATAGTACTGTTAGCTTTCAAACTCACATAAGGGTCAAACCACAGCCAGAACAACCAGTGAACAAAACCCTCTATGTCGGCATGGAGCCAGTGGGAGAGCAAAGCACAACTTTGGACTTAACTTGATGAAGTGTTGGAGGCTGAGCGGTTGCAGAGACCAGCAATATGTGCACACAAATGGAAAACCTAAACCTGAACAAAAGGTTACAGGAAATGCCAAAATCTGTCTTGAACACGGTAGCTGTTACTCTCACAAACTTCACAAACACTAATCCTTCACAATAAAAGCGGTGGTTTGGCATTGGAGAGCTTTTAATGTCATATATATGTGAATAAATGAGTAAGGACAGTGTTAGAGTGACAAACTCCAAACAAACCTCTATTTTCTGTTGTCCTTTCTCCAGTTGCCTGTATCACCACACAACTTGAGCCAATTCATTTGATGATGTTATTGCTCTTTTGTGTAAAGCATGAAATCCCATGAGGTCATGGCTGAAGACCGCAATACTGTTCTGGTCGATGAAAAAGGTCTGTTCCAAATAAATGTAATGATAAAGTTTTCAAGTAGCTTATGCCCTTTCCACTTCCCTAGAAAACGGTCAGTGTGTTGAAGCATATCCCAGAACTTGGACCGGTCTCTGGTCTACCATAAGACTGACAGACCAACCTGATCTACACTGTGTTTCGGCGGTGGCAACACAACTGAATAGCCTACTCACTTTCAAAGATGACAGTAACACGAGCTGCACAACCATGGTAAAGCTGGTCACCTCAGATGTCATCCATAATTACCATAATAACACTACTTAGGAGAAGCTGGAATCATTGGCTGGCACCTAAAAGGATCTTACTAGAGTCTGTGTATGGTTTGTCCATTCTGGGCTACTGTAGAAACATGGTGGTGCAGTATGGTGGACTCTGTGAAGAGGACCGGCTCCTTGTGTAGGTATGATGGGCTCATTCTAATCAAATGGAAATTCTTAGTTTGAGGTGATTATACACTAAAGAAATCCTAATTCTGAATATTATATTCCTTTAATGCTCATAGAATGCTGCACACTAATAATAACCCTATTGTGACTCGAAACAGCTGTCCGACATGGACCTTTTCTGTTGCATTTTTATTTTCCTTGAGGCAAGTCTTTTAATTTAAAATGCTAATATAACAAGGACATACAGTTGCTTCACAGGAGCCTACGGTTCCCCAAAATGCTTAGGATGGGTTAAATGCAGAATTTTATTTATGACCACACCTGGATATGACAATTGTAATAAAGTTTGTGTTTATACAGCAGGCTGTGGAACACCTGCACAATTTATTTAGGAAGTGGAGAAGAAATGTGGAATTTGGGTTTAATAGAGCTGTTATTTTAGCTGAAGAGGGAAGCAGAGAGATTGAAAGTGCTCCATATGATAGGTAACCAACAGAGGCAACCCACAGGGTAAATCTGTTATGCTTGCTGCTGGTAGTAAATATGACATGTGAAGCGAAGGTTGATGGGAACCACTGGAGATCCCGATCTTATGTTTTCTCTCTGTCTCGTCTTCTCTTCCACAACTAGCCTCCTTCTCACAACTCTCTTTATGTATCACTTTACTCCTTTCTTCCTTTCCCTGCATCTCGTTCTTGTCTTCTCTCACTCTTTCTCTTTGCAGAGCCCACAGCGGAGGCTGGGTTGTGATCCAATCACAGGCTGGCTGCAGCAATCACCGTCTGCTGATTGGTTTTATAATCCTCACTCAGGATCTCAGATGGGAGAGAATCAGCTGGCCAAGAAGTGCTGCTCTGAAAGCTGTCATACTGATGCACGCACTCATGCGCACGTGCACACGCGCGCACACACACACACACACACACACACACACACTCACAGTCACTTTTTTGACTCCACATCATTGCTTTCATTCTCTATAGGTGTGTGTGTGTGTGTGTGTGTGTGGCGGGATGGCAATGATTGAACAACAAAGAGGAAAAGAGAGCATTCACTCAGCTCAAGCTCTATATCTGAAATAAACTGTGATTCGTCTTTTGTGTATGTGAGCCTGTATGATTTTAGCCTTGCTGCATGTACCTGTCTACATGTGCACTCACTACATGTGCATCAATGCATCTTAGGATGTGATGCAACACTGCATCGTAGCCCTGCAACATCTAGCAAAGGCACAAAAAAGGACAGGATGAAGTCAAATGTAAAGTGAATTCAGCAAAGCAACACACACACACACACACACACACTGCAGCCCAAACTCCCAGATCAATAAACTGAGCTTTAACTCTCATATTTGAACATCCGGAGAAGAAAAGCTAATCTTAGAGGCAAAATATCACAGCTGAATCCCCAAAGTACTTACAGGAACCAGTGGAGGCTTGATTTGCCTTCTAATATGGATAACCGTGTGAAAAGACAAGAAATACAATAACTCATACATAAGCGAGCACACAAATGACTAAAGAAATGATTGGATCCAAATCTGTATGCGTTATCTTCTCTATTCTCACAACAGGTTCATAGAAATTCAAGGCCTTGACTAGGATGCGTGTTACATCTAGTATCCCGTTTTATGCATTGGGCATCTTTGGGTCTTACTTTCTGCAATGTTTTGCAAGTTGCATCAGCCCCCAGCCTACTGTATGTCCTATTTACTGTGTCCTCGTCCTACATCTGTGAAGTTGTAAGGACAAATAAGACTCCTAGTAATGTGAGTATCTTCCATCATAACGAACTGTACAGGTGAGGAAGTATTCATACTAGGTAGGTGCAAGGAGCTGGGTTTAGGCTTTAGATGAGAACATATCAAAAGACTGACTGTAGATTAAGGGGGATTGCAAAAGGGATTAATAATTATCATCAATAATAGATAGAGATAGAGAGGCAGGATTGTCAGGTTTGTTCTGGTAGTAGAACCATCTCACAGGTAATTGAAACATGAAAACAGAAAAAACCTGCTCAATACTGACTCCAAATATTTGTTCCTCTATAGGGAGTGGTAAAAAACGTCTGCAGTGAGTTGGTAATAGACGTCCCACCACTGAGCCGATCCCCCACAGTCTTCTGGGAAAGTGGAGAGAGCAAAAGCTAAATTGAAACTCACACACTGGGCTTTAAGTGGACCGACTATTTGCTGTCTGACTCATTGCTTCCATCCACCTCCACATGTGATGGAGAAAGAGAAGAGACCAGTGCAACGGGGTTCCGAAATCTTAGCCAATGTAGCAGCCATTGCAATGCACTGCATATCTTGTCAAAATGTGACCATTAGTTTGAAATCATCAAAGTTTTGTTTTTTCTCTCTCCAGGTACTCCTGTACAGTCACCCACCCTGCTCCTCTGCCAGTGTTTATTCACACCTAAGGCTGGCCCTCCTCTTTTCAATTTCAACTCACAGGAATGCATTATTACTGCCTATAATCTCCAGCAGGTAAGGCTTCGGTGGTGTGAGAAAGCCAATTACAATCCTGTATTGTCTGACCTGCGTCAGAAGCACCTGAAACTCTGAGACTGTTTTCACTGTGTATCGTACACTGTCCTTGTTTTTCCACTGTTGTTTAAAAAAGTTTATGGAGAATCTTCTCTTCAAGTATGACACATTGTCACTATAAAATAAGGGCCGATGCCACAGTAATAGAAGAATCTACTGTTATGTTTATACATTTGTGTATTTGTGGATGTGTCCAGACTGTGATTTTTACCTTACCTAAGATTCCTGCGCTGTTTATTGAAAATGTCCTAAAACAACAAAGATTAATAATCTCTCTTGAGTAACCATCTAATCTAGCTATCTATATTACAATGGATAGGTTTCCATTTTTTTTTATTGTGTAACAGATTTGAATTGTAATCGTTGTCTACCTTCTTTTACTAAAATGTGGGTTAAATCCTCACGTTTCTATTATTGTAAATCATTAGAAAAGTATATGAGCAAAGTCTAATGTACTCTGAAATAAATCCAATTGAAGACTGGGACAAAATATCTACTTTTCATTCCATGAATAACAGAAGCAATATTTAAAAACTTTAATGAGAAAGCATTGCTTCATATGCATTTATGACCCAACAAAGATCTAGATCAGGATTTGCAACACATGCATCCTTCATACAGAACAACTTACAGCTAGTTTCATGAGTCTGGGAATAGTTGCATAAAATATTTGCCCTGTTGCCTCAAAAATGAGAAACATTGGTCAAGTGCAAGCAGCAAACTCTGGAGCTGAAAAATGAAACCGAGGGGCAAGTGACTGCAGTTCCTCAAATGGCCACTCGGAGCCGGCTCCAAAAGCGAGTCAATCCCCATAGACATCCAATGTTAAAATGACCAGTTTAGGCATTTTAATGCGTACATGTCTGGTACAAAAACAGTTAGGGCTAAGTTTCCAGTTCATGACAAATGTGCGGGTGGTGAATTTTTATACAACTCCTCCTGTTTAAATTATATTACGGCTTCAAATTAGCCGGTTTGAGGAAAAAGTTGTGTGCCATACCAGGTTGCTAGCTGTCTGCTATGCTGCGTCACCCAAGCTAACCTCAGCTCCAATAACTATCCAACTCTTTGCCCTTTTTTAGGCTGTCATCATTGAGACTTCCTCTATATTTTAGATCATCTATGATTTACATATCCTTCCTGCATACATGAACACACACAGTGATGCGTATGAAACGTTTCTTTGGTTTGCGTCCACTTTTGAGCACTGTTAACAGCAGCACATGTCTGGTCCCACAGCTTCACCATTAGCTCAGTATGTGTGTTCACTGGGGTGAAACCGAGCCACTGGGAGCGTCATTCATTCCAGGCCTGGGGGGAGAGAGACTGTGAGGCCAGAGCCCCCCCTCTCTCTATGTAACATACATACACACATGCATACACACACACTGTCCCCATGAGGTCAACAGGATAAGCTAGTTTTGGGGAGGCATGTACCCTTCACTTCCTGTCAATGACAACATGGGCTGGTAGCCGCTACGCACCACTGAGTCTAAATCACTGCCTCTCTCCCCTGTTTGTCTCTCCTCTCTCGACCTCACATCTTCCTATTATATCTATTCCTGACCCGTCTCTACTTCACAGTTTTTGCATCCTCACCTCCCGCCATAATATTCCTCTCATAAGATGAAACCGTCCTGATCCCCCGAGGGGGGCTCGCTTGTTGCAGTGGAAACTATACAGTTGCAATAATAATAGGATGCAAGAAAGAGAACATGTTTCTGGTTTCTGTGTGTGTTCACAGTCGGCACTTTGTTCTGCTTACTCATTCTAGCTCTCTGCAAAGGGCTAGTCTAATTTCATCGACTGGCACTTCCGATGTACCATATTATTGGCATGAAAAATTGCCTCGTATTAAGTAGACTGAAGACCAGCTTTGTTTTTTATAAGCCACCCACCTCCTCTGTCTCCATTGCTTCATGTCTCTACGGGCTCCAAATCACGTCTCTATGGGACCGTCATCCTCACTCTGTCTTTTAATCCTTCAGGCTCCCGTTTCTCAAACTTCATGGTTTTTTTCCGTCCATCAAACCCTCGAAACACATTTCTCTGTCCCTTGGCTTCTGCTGGATGAAACCCCTTAAGCTATTCCAAGGCAGCTGGCTTGGACGCGTGGTTCATTGCTTCCATTGAGCACATTCAGGTGAAACCTTTCAAGGTTGATTTAAGTAGAAAATAAAAATCCCATCGACTAAGAGGACTAACGGGGGGGAAAAAGATTCCCGAACAACGTTGTTTATTGCTTACTCACGACATATGATGATGCATTAAATTACTCCCAACTGGAACAAGTCGTGACCTTTTCCCATAACTGTCTTCTTTCAGCACCATCAAAGTTGACATGACAAAGTCAATGTTGTTCATTAAATGTCCCCGATGCCAATGCATCAACGTGTTACGATGCACAAATAACAAAATCCTGACATTTAATTGTAGCTTACATCGAAAAAATGTCTGTGTGCGTGGTGTTGTAACTAATTACTGCAGAAAGTGAGGCCGAGGTGAAAATATCGACGAAGAAAATTGCTGTCTGTCCCAAAGGAACTTGATGAAATTATAACAGTGACAACGGTCTGACACAGCTCCCTTCTTTGTGCTTGGTGGCTCCATGCAGCCCTTTGCAAGTGTATTCACATGATATTTTACAAATGTTCCTATCCTACTCATGATGGGTGACCAGGCACGGCTTGACTGTCTTACTCAAGGACACTTTGACAGGAAAACCTTCTGGAAAAAGGACTGTGGAGTCTGTGGGGATTTACTGCCAGCGAAGCATGCGTGAGAGTTATGTGTGTCATCCATCTGTGGTGCTGTACACACACACACACACACACACACACACACACGCACACACGCACACACGCACACACGCACACACACACACACACACACACACACACACACACACACACACACACACACACACACACACGGTAGTGAATAGCCTAATATATTGGCGTTTAATGTCCACACCACACACACACAAGAACTAATAGATGTGCTTTCTCCGTGAGACTTAGACAATAGCAGACACCCGCCACCAGCAGGCTCTAATGTGTTAGTGAGAATCAATAATGCAAACGGTGTCTACGTGGAAATCAACACACAAAGGGGACAAAAAAAGATGTGTGTACCACGACACCGGTCTAAGTGTCACATCAGAGAAGTTTCTCCAGGAGTTAACATAACTTTAGTTGAGATTGTTTCCCTTTTTACTGCGTTTTTCTTCCCCTTTTCATTTGAAATCATCTGCCAAAGGAGGTTCATTGAAACATCTCTGAGCTTTTCTCCCTCACATTCTTTTGAGGTTATGTTTTCAAGAATTTATTTTGAATTGACAGTAAAAAAGCATTATGGCAGATGCATGTTTTGCATTTGTTTCTGTACTCCAGCATGTTGGATTTGAACTGAAACGATGATGATTAGGTGCTGACTTTAAGAATGTATTAGATCTTCACATTTGTTTTGGGTGAACAGTGTTGGACTCAAAAAACATTATGTAGATATTTTGTAAAAAATGTCAAATGACCTGAAATCACAGAGCAGTTGTTACACTTGCTGAAGGTAAAACACAAACAGCTAAATCATGGCTTAAGTGTCGTTATCCCATCCAACTCATGTCCATACTTTAGATTATTGCCACTGTGTTAAATGGGTTCATTCCCCCACATTGTTTATGTGATGTCGACAACTTAAAAAAAAGTCTGAAACACAACATAAAGTTATTTTATAGCTCAAATGCTTTCTGACTGAACTGTTCTTTTCCCTCAACTCTCATTGTAATTCCATTGTTAAAGTCCTTCAGCACCGGCCTCCATTACATTTGTCTGCTGACTTTACAATTTGACAAAGCTAGCCTCAATGCTACTGCTAAACGGATGGTTATTAAAACCTTTGTTCTGAAGGTCAGATGCCCGTATGTTGGAAATATTTTGAGCGTATTCATTTAGAACTGATTGTTCATCAAAGTACAGTCTATTTTCTAAACAACTTAATTTACAAACGGTAGCAGGGGAAATTCATCCATCATTTGTGTTAACAAATAAATGTATGCAAATAATTAATATATAAATATTACATTGTGGCTCCTGTTTGCCCAAAAACTCCTTAATCAACAAAATGTACTATATGGGAATATGGTTACTATAAACTTGAATACACTGCATACTTAGATATAACTCCCAGAAGTATTAAAGTATGGTATTTAAATGATACCAGAGTAGATACACATTTGTAGAAGTACCTTAAGGTCTCTATAAATGCATTATCCAGTACCATAGACTGAGAAGTAACCTTTAGAAATATTACATTTAACACCAGATAAAATGAATAAATATACAATAGTTAGGCCTAGTTATAGGACTATCATAGAGACACTGCAGCGGGACATCAACAGACACATTTGCAACCTAATAAGAGCTACTTTTGCAGTAATTCTTGCTACAAAAGTTAAATAGCTTTCACTCAAAGTTGATATTATTTTTGTGTACCCACTGCACAGGGATGTCTCTTACAGTAATGATGAATATACAGCTTTTTACTGCAGAGGTGCCCATAGCTCTGTGCTCCAGTGTGAATTTGTTCCCCTATAGACTGTTTATAGGTGCTATATATCACAAGGCTTTCAATGATAATCACCAATGATGCTGCAATCCCAACCCATTTAGGTCAGTACTCCACAGCCCACACCCGTTTGATGGAGCTACAGTCATTATGTCTTTGTGTGTGTGTGTGTGTTCATGTGTGTGTGTGTGTGTTCGTGTGCGTGTGTGTGTGTTTGAGTCTTACTCAGCATTATTACTCTATTACAGGTGCAGGGTTTTTCCACGCAGCCCCTGTTCTGTTGTAAGTTTGTTCTGCATGCGTGTGTCTTCATGTGTGTGTGTGTGAGTGTACAGTACTATTTGCACAATTGCAAACACAGCACTCCACTCTCCTAATACAGTCTCTCCTGACAAGTGCACTCAATCATGCTAATTTCTTACGAATGCAGCATTATTCAACTGCCGTGGACAAACCTGCGAGTTTACCTCCATAAGCTTTTATGAAAGGCCGACGAGTTGCCAGGATGCTTATATTTAGCTTTCGGGTTCATCTATATAAACTGAGGTCAAATCAACTATTTTGGAGCTACATAATGACATCAAGAGCTGCCACTGCCACAGAAAAATGGACAAACTTTCTTGCTACTGAAACTTTATTTTTGGTATAACAAGTACACGTTATTTTTGCGCTATGTTGCATTTTGTGACAGTGACCTGCAGAGCTGAAAAATGATCACCACCAAAGTGATAATTAATCAAGTCTGAGCTCTCAGGAGCTCAACTCAGTCAGCTGCTTTCATTTCCATGATTTACACCATATTAATACAATATAACACGGCAACTCTGCTTAAAGAAGAGGACTTCGACAAGACATGATGTCTTACCATCATGAACATTTATTGTGTAAGACATGGACACCATAGTAGATTTAAATGGAAAGTGAGCTTTCTTGTCATTGTCTCTTTACATCCAGAGGTTCCTAATAAAAAAACACACTTAACCAAAGGAGCTTGCTGCAGTCTTAAAACGACGGGTTCATGGACAGACCAGTTTCCATGTGGAGCTTAATAATCTTGAGTTGAAGAAAGTGTGAGCCCATCGTGAATGTGTGTGTCCTCGCTCTCCTTGAGGACTTTAAAATTAATCTATTAAGAGTCAGAAGTGCCAGAGAACAAACAGCATAACGCACACACTGAAGAGGACATACTGTCACATGCACGCAGGGCCCTGAGCACCAACCTTCTCCCCAAAGCACTCAAAGTGATAGGTGAGCCTGGAAGTTTGTCTGCTTTATAAAGTGCGTAAAAACCAAACACATATTTACCACTGAGACCTTCTCATCTGCTCAATAAAGATGAGAGGAGCTTCTCAGCGCAGAGTGACTATAAAGAGATTGAAAACGATACCAGCCAGTCTCGCTGTGAATACAGAGCAGTTCAATGCAACGACAAGACACAGCTTTGGAAAATGCATTTGGTGTATTATGTGCAGCGATGTATGAAAATGTTATATTTAAAAAAAGGATCCCCCTAAGCTCAACGGTACTGAATGCCCACATGTTGTGGAAGAAAACTATTTTAAAAAGATGGTTTGAAATGATGTTAAGAAAAACGTTGTAATTGAACTCCAAAAAACAACAATCTGTCTGATGTTAGGTCTGGGATATGGGCACGGTTGGAAGTTTGACTGATGATTTCACACCCATCGACTGAGAACGATCCATTTGCAAAAGCATCGTGTGGAATTAAAACTGAAAATGTATCTGCATGTGGAGTCCACCAATTAACATGTCATTAACATCATATTAACAGCAGTCTGTGTGCTAAACGAACCTGCATCCCACAGCACAGAGTGTCATCTCGTCTTTCCTCACCTCCAATATCTACACCTTTTTTTCTTTTTCTGAAAATCTGTCTTCCTATTCTCTTTCATCCGTTTGTGTCCTACTTCAAAGGTTGCTGTCATGATTACAGATTGGGGAGCAGAGAGAGATACTGTAGTTATACAGTGGCTAGACACCAAGAGAAGGAGAGGAGAAGGGGTCCAGCCAGAGGGCAGGGGGACACTGCGGGTGAACGCTTTCAAAGCAGCGCAGATATTTACTCCAAAGCACAAAAGCCCCTTTGGTTTGCTGGCCAGTAAGGGAGAGTGAGAGATTTGTCAGTGTTGGTGCCAGTTAAACTGCCATATGCCATGTCAGTGTGGTTGCCGAGTCCAGCAATATCAATAAATAAGGCTAAATATAAGTTGCAACCTATTTGGCACAGTGGTTCTTGTACAGACTGAGCCTTGTGCCACCTTTCCACATAGTTGGTGCTGGTGATAATAAATCCCAGTTATAACATCTAAGGTTTACGCACAGAGAGTATGATACATTTCTAATTGATACATTTGACATTGAAATGTTGAATTAAATATAAAATCTAAAAGCAAAAGAAGGTAAAGTCAATCTGTTAGTTAGAAATGTGAATATAAATCATCAAATCTGAAGCCAAAGGTGAGCTTGACAGTGTGTCAGTAGCTGCAGCCATCTGCTATCCTGAGTTATGAGAAGTCGGAGGAAGCATCGTTACCATGCCATGCCCCCGACAGGATTAGTAGGAGGAGAGGCATACCATGGGTGGGTTTGGATTTCCTTCAATTTGATCTTCTCTTCTCTAGCTTTAAATATTCTATAACTTCTTTCCTCCACTGTATAATAAGCAGGGTGGGTGGGTGCAATATGCGGGTTTGCTTTCATGTATCAATGGATTCTAATAATACCTCATACGTCAATGAAATACTGAGCTGCAGGTTATGCACACACATGCACACAGGCTTCCTATATGCATGCATTGTATAAGCGCATCATGAGGATAACATGTACATGAATACATACATATCTTGGAGATAAGGACGACATGTAAAAAGTGTCCTGAGCTGGAATGCAGCAGGGCGTGCTACATCCACGTTTAGACTCCCTAGGCTAGCAGGGCGCTCCTGCAGGGGCGAAGTGAATTCACACAGTGCTTCTGTAGTTTGTTCAAGTGTGGGGGGGGGCTTTGGTAAACGCACGATTCGACAATGTTGGCCGATAGCAAGCTGTCTTCATGCTGGTGATGTCTGAAGTGGTCACACTAGAGAAGCCACGATGGAGGAAGCTGTCTGTTTAGCTTATTTAATTTGAGACATTTCCTTTGTAGCAGTTAAGGTTGAATGGAAATTGCTTCCACACGACTGGGAAAGCAGGACAAGTTTGTGAGAAGAAGTAAATCGAGTAAACATCAAAGAGATATTCATACAACCGTTACTGCTACGAATGTCACAGATACAAAATCAAAGCCCGGGGAAAAAACACGATGACTTCAAGGACTTCTCGTCAGTGTTGTCTTCAAAGCCAACGCAGCTATAATCAGTATTTTCTATAATGGAACTCAGTAGTTGTATGCGGAAAATGGTTGCTTACAGTAATGAGTCACAAGACAGCAACTATACTATATTGAAGTGCAAACAATGCTCACAAAAACTAATTATTACATGTGATGCATCGCACTTGTGTATGTACACAAGCTCGAATACCTACAAGCCTGAATACATCGACAAACACCCAGTCACTCAAACACATACAGCAAGCGGTTCAACTATCCATCGCTTCTGATCATCAACATAGATCTCTGTTCTAGCATGATTAGGTTTATAATCATTGCTTCAAAAAGAAGTCTGCAACACATTCTGTACAAACTCAAGGTTGACTACAGTGAGAGAGAATCCCCCCCGTGTTCCTCATGTTGGGATAAAAATGGGAGAATAGCAACAAGAGCAAACACTTCATTATGTCCAGCAACAGAGCTTAAGCCTGACTGGTGCTTGGTATTCACTACCTATTGCAGGGACAGGAATGAGTGTGAGATGGAGAGGTGAGGGGAATGTGTGTGTGTGTGTGTGTGTGTGTGTGTGTGTGTGTGTGTGTGTGTGTGTGATGGGATCGGTCGCCCCTGGGTGCTGTGGTCACTCAGATGCGGTTAGAAAGGCCCAAAAAACCGCAGGGAGAAACCACGATACCGGTGATAGTGCTGATAGTTATACTGAACAAAACCAAAGCTAACTGCTGTTTACATGGCAACATATTATTTCTTCTTGTTATGAAAAGTTTAGCAACACTGGAGAGTACGACGCCGTATTTGGGCCACTGTGGCAAAGAAAGAAAAAAAAATTGGTGCTGAAAGAAGTGGGCAATATTCAGAGAGAAAAGTTGCAGATTTGCTACAACCGGCAACTTGTAGTCCCCAAGCTTTATCAGGTTCTGTACCTGATTTTCTTTGCAGTTATTCTAATCCGTTTTGACATTATAATGATGGCAGGATGATGGAAAAAAAAACAAAAAAAAACAAAGACCAAAACATGGGGAATATTACTTTTACAAAACAAAAATGTCAGACTACGGAGATAAAAAAAACAACTAAAAATAACAACCCACACACATTTGATCAAAATGACAATTTACAGAGAGGATTGTAGAGGAAGCATATCCTTAAAATGCACATCCGAAGAAAGGCAAACATTATGAATAAAATGAGACGGGGCCTTTAAACTTCAGCCTTCATGCAGTAAATCAACGCCACACAGCTGTCTTAACATAGTAAAACATAATGGTGTGTTGTGTCAGTGCTTATAGTGATGAACACCAGACAATTCCAATATACACATGGCCTTAATGTAAAAGTAGGGGAGAGAGAGAATGACGAGGGAGAGGCAGAGAGAGGGAGAGAGAAGAGAAAAAAGAAGATAAAAGGCACATCAGCGGGATAAATACTCTGATAAATCACCGTGGGGGCAGAAAGCTGTCGAATAAATTCAGCCCATCCCATTGTTCGCCCTGTATCTCTCTCCACAGTCGGGATACAAAAACGTGTGTGTATGTGTGAGTGTGTGTGAGTGATGTTGAAGATGACCCTGGTGCTGAACAGCTGCATTGATGCACACGCGCACACTATCCGTGACATGACGTGGGATGCAAACATATTCCCCTGACACACCTTCACAGTCGCACATGGCAGCGGGTAATTGGGGCCCCCCGGGGCCCAAACTCTGGGCTTGGGTGCAAGGGCGCGCATTCCTTACAGAGAGGCGGATAAATCAACCATTAATAAGCCAGCGAGCACGGAGGCTGTATTTACGAGCGCTCTCGCTGCAAGGCCAGCGCCACCAGCCCAGCTGTGGTCTCACGCGCACACACACGCACGCGCACACACATGCACTTAATCTTTATCAGACAGAAGACCCCCAAGATACACATGCTCATATAACTGTATGTCAAGGGAGAGAAAAAAAACGCATGTGATATATTCAGCATTTTTCATCAGCGGCTCCTTTTTCCTATTAACCCATAATGGAGTAAGGACCGCAGCTAAATCTGACTGACACACACACACACACACACACACACACACACACACACACACACACACACACACACACACACACACACACACACACACACACACACACACACACACAATGGATTTCAGCCATCTCAGGCAGATCTACGATGGTAGCAGCAGGAGCTCAGCACAGCACAGCAGAGAACAGTATTGATTAATCCACAGAAAGTCACCTTCCCCTTCACCCCACCCCAGCCGGCGCCTCGGGAGCCCCGGTCATTCCACTCAGCCAATTTGTATGGCTGTTGTTATTATTAGTGTTTCTCCGGCACAGTGCTTTGGTCTTGGGGCACGGACACACCGCTTTATGATGCCGCGCCTAATAAACATCATTGTGATTTTCCCAGGCTAGTAATTAAGTGTGGGGCTAATTTGTCATAGTTAGTTAGAGCGTGGCACGGTGCCGGGGAGAGGGCTGCCTGGGAGGGGCGCCGTGGCCGAGAAGGGCAGGAGTTTAACACACACACACAATTCATTTAAAGCCAGCGCTGCATAATGACGTTGGTGGTGGCTTGGGGGCCATGGCAGAGGGCCACCGCAGATCAAGGTGGGCCAGAGGTTTTTTCAATATAGAATTTGACTTGGACAATGTGTGCACATAATACTATCAAAGTTTGACATTTATGGGTGTTTGACAATCGATGGCAACTTTAATTTATTTCATATTCAAGATTTTCCTGACAGGTCTTTGACTCTGACCATTTGTATTTCAAGAAGCAATGCCTCATATCTTTGGTAAATGAAACTAAACCTGAGGGGTCCAAGGATAGAAGTTGTTTTATGTTGATGATTTGTGATATTGGGCTGTATAAATACAAATTAATTGACTGTTTATGACCGATACATAAAAACTGACCTATGTCAACGAATCTTCTTGCTTCTGGAGTTGGGTTTAGCAGTAATGGCTTTCCTGACAATGGCTAAATGATTATGCAATTGTGTAGGGAATTGGGCTCTGTAAGAATATTCTATTCCCAGTATTATTTAATGATGTGTCAGAGTACTTTTGCTCAAACTTGGTTATCATTGGATATATCAGGCAATGCAGACTTCCACTTGGAGAGGGCAAGAAAAAAAGGTCCAAACCCCATCAGGAGAAGATCAACAACACAGAGGAATAGAAGAAACACGGGCAGACGAGTGCTACTCGAGATAGAAACTACTTCAACTAAATGGTAGTTGATAACCGCCATGTCTTCAGACGGCACTATGTGAAGTGAAAGAAGATTCTCCAAAAAGCTGCAGTTCTTCAATTGGCCACTTAAGGCTGGCTCTAAAAGTTCCCATAGACTTCAATGATAAAATGCTTAACTTTAAAGCAGAAATAAACATGTTTAAAGGCTGGTAGCATTTAATAACTCACCAATATTAAGGCTTAAAATTATACATCATTTAAGGTAATTTGGGAGAGGTGGGGTGTGGCCTATGTCCATAATTGATACAGTTTGTGATTGAATCCAATCACCTCCTGACTGAGAAAAGTTGGAAGAAAAGCCCTACGTGTCCAAACTGTCAAGCTGTTAACAAACTGTTTGTACTGAACGCAATGCTCACAGTATCCACTGGTTCACACAAGATTGTTTTCTGCTGAAATCTTCAGTATTTTTTAAGTTTAAAGTCCCCTCTGGCTCCATTTGCACATTTAGATAATTTAGCATTTTTCAATGGAATTTTATCGTTATTAAATCATATAGTCAAGACATCGTGATAAACAACTATGTCATCTAAATTTCTTACACCTATCTTTGAATATCTGAGTTCATCAGAAGTGACCTTATGGGAATACCTTAATGTAGCTTAATCAAACTATTGTCTTCATCCGATTACTCTGTATTCATGTGCATGTAAACATAGTTAGCGTATAGCTGGAAACATTTCATTTTACACTATAATTTTACTTGAAATGGTTTTGTTCATACTGCAAAATAAAAGTTCTTAATGAAATGAGAAAATACTCACAGAACAGTAGTATATTTCATACAGAAGTACACAGAAATAGGCCTTGCCGTGTGGCTATTTCATATATACCATTTATTTGTGGAATAACCAGAAAATGATATGCGGCTATATATATGTATCGTTATTGAGATATGAAATGACATATATTGAGATAGAAGATTTTGGCCATATCTCCAGTTCCGTATCGTGTCTATCAATTTGTCTATCAACACCTCCACAGTATTTATATGGTCCCGAATATATCTGAGTCTATAAACCCGAGGTGAGCTACATTTACTTTGCCTGAAAGTTGCCGTTTAATCTGTGACATTCAAACACTTAAAAATCGTCTTGTCTGATTCAGCGTTTTCCCTTGGGTTTGATGGACTGTTACCTTTAAACTTGTCTGTCTTTCTCAATACGTCAGCACATTTTCAAAACTATATGTGGACTTCTTGAGAAAAGCTGTGCAATAAATAAATAAATTAGTGAGGCAAATTGGGATTGAGGGACATGAGCTTTATCACTTGGCTCATTCACTTTTTACAGACATCATAGTAAAACAGCAATAAGCTGTAAGTGTGACCTATATAACTAGAAGTTAATCATTTTGGGAGATATTGTGGGTCCAGAAAAAAAAAAGAAGCTATAATGTGGACACATTTGTAGTGCCCGTGCTCGTAAAAGACATGTGATAAAAGTTTTGTAGTGCAGGGATTGTTAGACGCTAAAACTTTTCATACACATGTTCTCAACAAAGATGGCCATTGGTCTCTGCTTTTATGGAGTGACAGAAAAAAAATGTGAAAATGATTGCTTTCACTACATTGCCGTAAAAAGTTATGCCTTCTTTTACTAACAGGGTTAGAAAGTTAAGGAGTAAAATAAAAAAGAATGAACAAGAGAAGAATGTCAGTATTGTTATATGTTCAACAGTTCCTCAAAGAAATATTCTTCACAAAACTAAGCAATAAAGAAGACAAGCCTTAAGGCTCTTAAAAGCATAATGTCTCCAGTTCTGCAAGCGTTTCCTATTCATTTTTGGAATTCTGTCAAATATGTTTTAAGTTCATAACTGCAGTGGGTTTAGGAAACGTCTCTATCATATATTATTTCTTAATTCTATATGTTTAACCACTCCTTAGACTGTGATTTAAATCGGATTGATGAGATGAGGATTATACTACTGATACATATCTACAATGTAAGATATTGCAAAGCTACAATACTGGTAAATACAATATGTGTGGGTCAGGTTTGCTGCAGTGGGCGGCATCCCCGAGCATTCGGCATCAACATCTTTTGATGGCGTAAACCATCGAATCACCATTTTCATTAATCTTTCATTACTGCACCCTATCCTGCACACCATTAACTCCAAACCCTCTATGTGCATGCAGAGGAAGCTTGAACGCCAGGTAAGCACATTCTCAAATCAATTTCGATTTTTGATGAAGTCTCAGTTTATGCACGGCGTTGGCATATCTGTGTGGTTTGCACCGTCGACAGGAGCAAGCAGACGATGGATGAAGATGATAAAGCTACTGATGGTTAAAGTTACATTGCACTACTCATACACAGGTTAAACTGCATGCTGTTGTCCAGTTTTGCTATGATCCCACTAACACAACATCATTTACCCTGAGGTCGTGGCTGTTTTACAGCGTTTCATGCAGACATTGCAAACTTTCATATCAACTCTGATTCTGTGGATTGGATGCATAATGTCCTTGCACAATTTCTACATCTGCCTTGAGGTGATCGAAACAAATGAAAATGATCTGGACACTGGTGGGAAATGCCAAGTCAATGAGCAGCGCTTCCCCCTCCAGCTCCTCCCACATTATTCCATATCATCATGCAGATTCCCAGATTGTTAGTTTTACCCGCCGGCTTTTCATCTACAAAAGACCGTCTGATTACAGTCTCTGAAGTTGCTGCGAGAACGTTCTGCCGACGCGTTGCCGCCACTGAGAACCCGATCGGTCTCTGAATCCTTTTAGTGACATACACAATTATCCAGCTGCTTCCCGTGATTAAAGCAACTCTCCTGTTTATAGGCCGTTTCCTCCTCCTTCTCCTCCTCCTCTTCCTCCTTTGCCTCTTTCTGCTGTCATCCACCTGTCCACCCTCTCTCACCATTTATTTACCAGACTGCATTATGAAATCCAGCTATTACTTCTGAAATATCCCTATGCTGTGGCTGTAGACGATGTTTTTCAAATACATCTTGAAGAAATGTTTATTTTTTGGATGTGAAACTTTTCAAGAATTTGATCAAGCTAAAAAAGTTTGAAGATTTTTTTCAAACTTTAATTTTTTTTAAATTATTATTATATATTATTATTTTTTTTTACTAAATTACAAAAAAGTTCTCATCAACTCAACCCTGAAACAACGATAATGTGTAACACGCAAACGTAATGATTTCACATTTCTGTCTAAAGTAGTGAAGACAAGTTTAACTTGTCAGCTTAACTAAGTTAATAATAAACTTTTCTCAGTTGGTTGCGATCTGCAAACGCACCACGAGATGCCACTGAATCCTTCACACGGGTCTTTCAGCTGAGATCTGTGGCCAAAAAAGTCGAGACATATACAGTATATCCAAAAAAACATGTGAATGTCTTTAAAGTCCATCAATGTGGCGGTGCTGTTGAATTGCATCAAACTGAATTGTGTTTTCACTTCTAAGAATTCAGGCAAAATATAGTGGAAGCAAGTGGAGAAAACGTCACGGGGTAAGGAAAGGCGATAGGAGAACTCAAAAGGACTTAGGAAAAGTCGACCGCGGTGCTCAGAGAATCCGACCGGACTTTCACTAAGCTACGTCATTATAACGCGGCCGCTGATGATTGACTGCTGATGATCGGCACCGGCGATTGACGTGCGTCTGCACTGGAGAAACTACAATAATGGACTACAAAAAGTGCATCGTCCACTTCTCCACATGTTGGTTTTATAAACAGCTGGTTCACTGACCGGCTTCAGGTCCAGCAGCTCCTCCTTCCTGTTTGACCGGTTGCTTTATTTACATTTCATTTGTGGTTTTAGTTTCGTTTTTGTCAAGTTTGTAACATGATTGAAATAAATAAAAATACCATTCAATTATTATCACTGTCCACACACATTTATCAACACAATTCCAAGTACTATATGTCTGCATGAAAGTCATTGTTAAATATGCAAATAGGCATATAGTTTGTTTTCATGAACGGCCGACATGTGCGGCACTTTAAATGTTGCTCTCGCAAAGAATTGTGGGTCGGCGTAATCTCCTTTCCTTTCGCATAGGAAGGTCCGTTGCATCCTATGCTAAAGGAGCTCTGAAAGGAAGCATTGGAGCTCTTTTCCTTTGCATTTAGAGAATTCGAACAGCTCTTATCATGGCGGCCACTTGTTTACTTCCGGGTCACTTCTTCAGTTAGGAACCTTCCTAAGCAAAAAAGACTATTCGACTGCACCCCTTGACTTCACTTGATATTTGTTTCGGAGATGACTTTATTTCCATCTTTGTCACATTCTTCTGTCATAACACCCCTCTCTCTCCCTCCTCCTTTTCTTTCCCTATGTCTCTCGCTCTTTCTCCTCCATTAACTTCTCAGGCTAAACTCATTTCACCTATCCTCTGTTCACTTCACCTTCCACATCCTCATCCAGTTGTCACTCTTCCTCCAGCTGCATCTGGCTCTTCACTCTTCCTTCTGACCCAGGTACCACTTTGGGAAGACACTGAGTTTTCCCTTGAGCAAGGCAGCACACAGATTACACCTCTTGTCTGATGTTTTGGAGGATTCTAGTTAGTTAGTTTAGTGAGTATGCAGATTGTGGAAGGGACCACATTTTTGGTGCATGGGGGAAGAAACTGAGTCTATTGGAACAAGTTGGTAGCCGCCCAAATGTATTTCTCTAATCTGTTTGCTTTTCGAGCCATGTGTGCACCCATGCTGGGAAGGCTCTGGTGATGTTTTTCCCTCCCAGAGTATCATGGTGCAGCTTACAGGAGGTTATGTTTCCACCTGCTGTTGATGGCCTGCAGAGTTTCTACAACAACAAAAAAAACTACCATTGTGGCTGATGTGAACCTCCCAGAGGTGAGAACTTATAAGTCTGCCAGATCATGTCAGTGCCACGTTCCTGATGCCGACTCCAAGAACTGCAAATGCGCACATAATTTCCCCAGACTCTTTTTCTGTTTCCTCAAATATGAGGGGATTTACTCCAGGCCAAGACACCCCCCCCCCCACATACCGTTAATCCTTTGCTTTATCATTCTACACACAGAGTCTCACACTGTGTGTGTGTGTGTGTGTGTGTGTGTGTGTGTGTTATAAAGAATGATGCTTTGCGCAAACATCAGATGTACTTAATTGTATAAATCACTAAATATTGGAAAAGGTTATGCCTGTCATGAAATTTTCACAGTGTGTGTGTGTATGTGTGTGTGTGTGTGTGATCACATACTAACCCCACTGACACAAAGCATCAACCGAAAGGGCCATCTGCATTTTAATGACTGCATCCAATATATCTATGGCCAGCTTTGATTATTACAGGAGACTCTTGATTCCTCAGAAAACTGAGAAATTCTCATGGCTGTCTGATTTCTGCTGGAGGCAACGCTTTGCTAATGGCATTAGAATTGCACCGTGCACCTTTCCAAACAAGCCCGTCACAGAGAGGTTTAGGTGGCTTTGTCTCGGGAAGCATATGTGCAAAAGTATTTGTTTGCATGCATATCATTGCAGTGGCAGGAAAACAGATCAATGCAGCATGCAGGTTTTCCTTTTCTTTACAAGGTTTTGCATGGTTATCTCTGAATGCACACTTTGCAACTTTTCAAAATAGGTTTTCTTCACAATGTGCCTGGCTGATGGTCCTGATTCCTGAGCCAGTGTCATGTTGTAGTTGCTGTTAATCAGTTTGCAATACTGTAACACACACTCGGGGTTGAAGACAAATGAAATGCTCTGTAATAATTACATTCTTTGCAGAGAATAAAGAAACTCCAGGTGAATAACGCTGGGTTTCACAGTGCTGTGTGTAATCACAGCTACAAGCCTTGTACTAGACAGAAATCTGCTTTACAGTGTAAGCAGTTTTGGTGATGGACTGAATGCTCTGTGTTAGTCGTGTAATGACAGGAAGAGTATGTAGCACTGCGCTGTAAACAAACTCTCTTCCCACTACACTAAGTGTTTGTGTGTGGATACATCAATGGGTTTGTCCGGTTTGGGTTTACATTTCTCAACAAGTGGTGGAAATTCTAAACCGGCAACAGTGCAGTAAGAAGCCAGCTCCTCTAAAGTAAAGGAGGTCTGGATAGAAGAATGTCTCTTCAGATTCAATTTGTGACTTGAGGATTCAGGAAACAAAGGAAATTCCACTGAAGATTGATGACCTTTGCCTAAATTTGACGATATACCTAAATCTTTCAGATCCATTGTTTGCAGAATAAACCTTTGATATGCACCATATCATTTTCTTTTTTAGATACATTGTATTTCACAAAAAAAGACAGTAGTTTGTGAAACACACTGGTATAATCCATAAATAATAGGTTACGCTCTATGGAAAATAGTTACATTATAATACGATAACTGACAGCAATTGGTACTTTGGGGGCAATGTGTGTGCATAAATCATCATTGAAAAAAAACCCCACACTAGGTCTTATATGCATGTTAATATCAAGCTCAGTAACAAATCCTTTGAGATTAGCTCCAAGTTGAGGTGTGATAATAAGAAGTTAGACTCTAAGGTTTGAAAGCACAAGATTGGGTAGACTTCCCAGTGTTCTATAAGCCAAAATAAGAATCGAATGGAGCTGATTAAATAATTGAAACAAACACACAGTTGGTGCAAATGAAAGTGACAACAGGTGCGATGGAGAGGCAAAAGCAAGACAACCCATAAAAGAGGGAATGGTCTTGCAAGTTGTGGCCACAGCAGTTGCTCTCTCCTCCTCCTTCCTGACCGCTTCTTCTGTAGTTTTCTTGTTCCTCTAGTGTTCTTGTCACTACTTGTAGCATGAGGTGGTACCTGCAGCCCACAGGTAGTCCAGCTCCTCTAGGATGACACATCCATACGTGAGGTCACAAGAAGGTTTGCTGCGTCTCCCATCACAGTCTCAAGAGCCTGGAGGAGACACCATGAGGCCGGCCATTACACAAGGAGAGCTGGACAGGACAGTAAAAGGGCATCAACCCAGCAGCAGGAGCACTGCCAGAGCCCTAAAAACGACCTCCAGCAGGCTACTGGTGTGCATGTTTCTGACCAAACTGGCCGAAACACACTCCATGAAGGTGGCATGAGGGCTGGACGTCCTCTATTGGGACCTGGTCTCCCAGCCCAGCACCATGCAGCTCCATTGGCATTCGCTAGAGAACAGCAGAATGTGCAGGTCTGCCATTGGTGCCCCTTTCTCTTCAGAGAGCGAATGTGACATTCTCCTGGTGCAGGACAATGTCCGGCCTCATATGGCCAGAGTGTTTAGGCAATTCCTGGATGACGAAGGCATTGATGCCAAGTACCATCAAAGACTGTCCAGGAACTCACTGATGCTCTGATCCAGGTCTGGGAGGAGATCCCCAAGGACACCATTTGTCCAAACGTGATACTGAGTCACATTATGAGTTGCTGCGATGAAATTCAAGCAAGTTGGATGAACCTGTGATTAAATTATTTTATGGAAAAAAAACCTCTTTCAACTTGAAGACCTGATGTGTGATTTTTTCCTTAATTCTTTTGAGCTGTGTATTTTGAAATGCCATCCAGGTCCATGGACTGGATTGTTCACTGTACAACTATAGCCTACATACAACCAGCTATATGTAAGCAAAAACTTCCATCAACTGGCACATGACTGACAATAATCATTGACTCTCTGACCAACGTCTAATTTGTGTCAAGCTGATGGTGTTAAAATACATCATCATGCTATTACCAGTGGCTGGTGGCCAGGAATGGGCCTCTTCCCTTGAGCATTTTAAACAGCTGCAGCTGGGTGTATTAGCACTGAAATAGGTCTTGTGTACAGCTCAGGGAGCTGACAAGATGGTGCGCTAAATTGGGAATCCTAATAATGTAAAAAGACTGCATGTAACATTGAGTTACCTGTTAAGGCAAGAGCTGTCCCCTGTGACACAGAATAATGCATTTAATGTGTTTTGGCTGTGTGAGAAAATGTATTGCTCCCAGACTCCCACAGCAACGCAAGGATGGAGGGAAGGAGAAACAAAGAAGAGGACAAACAAACCAGTAGAAAAAAGGGAAGGGGGAATTGTCAAGGGAAGAGAGGGAGGAGGAAGAAAACAGAAAATACAGTGTTTGCAAATCACAAATTAAAAGCATAAGTGTTCCCGTATAGACCACTCTCCCAGAGGAAATATGGGCTTTCCACATAAAATCCTTATTTGGAGCAAGAAGGCAGGTAGAGACAGCCTCTCCTTGGCCTCCTGTCATCATTTACAGCAGCAGTTAAGGATGCAAAACTAAATATACATTAATTGTAATGTCACTCTGACTCCAACCTTGACTTTCTCTATGCATCAAAAGCTACATACAGTAAAGGTTGTATTATGTGCAAAGTATGCAAAAATAAAATAAAATCATATTATTTGGTTATTAAGGATCTCTATATGGAATTCAGAGCACATCAAGAGCCTCCACGCAGCTCTCAACCTGCCACGCAAGCCGGCGGCTTGCAGCTAACAGTGCAAACAATTGACAGAACCAACAGTGTTTGCATGAGCTCCAAGTAGAAACAATTTAATCATGTAGTTAAGAGTTAGCGTGTACCAACAGCAGATGAATGGGGCAACCAGAATTTTCAGGCTCATAACAAAGAAACAAAAAAAAACTATTATAATTTGGATAAAGGATAAAAAATGCATGAGAAAGGTTTCGTGAAATGTGTCCTTCAGGGTTCATGAGTCATGAAATAAAACATGAATTTATGGTGTGCTGTATATTGGAGGTACTGTAGATGCCATGGGAAGATTTACACCCATATCTAAAAGAATACACATTTGTATCACAGTGATCAGTGTTGCAGTAAAAGTCATCAGTAGTTGTCAGTAAAATACACGTGACATCAAGTCGAATACATACTCACCACCCTGGTCGGTGCTGACGGTGATGAAGGCCACCTGGCGAGGGAAGGAGCTCATGTCCGAAACGCCGTTGAGGGACTCAATCTCAAAGGTGTAGTTGGCGTGCGCCGAGAAGTCCATGACCGTGACAGTGGCGTTGGTCAGGCCTAAAGGTCTCGGCAGGAAGCGGAGCTCTTCATCACAGAACTTGCAGTGGTCGGGCTCGGGGCCACAGCGCTTGCACTGGACGTTGTAGGTGAGATCCCGGCGACCGCCGGTGTCGCTGGGAGGTGACCACTCCAGCATCAAACACGTGTCGTTCAGGTTAAACATGGGGTTGCGGGGAGGAGATGGAGGGCCTGTTGTAGGGAAAAAAAGAAAATACTTAAAGCAAATTAGGTTATTTTAAAATGTTTTAGTTAAGATACACAATAAGCTGTGTGGGGTTTAAACAGTAGGCAATTACATAATGTCTTTTCTTCCTACAGATCCAGCTTTTTTGACCCAAATAAGACTTTGTAGATAGTTAAATTATTGATGAGAATTTCTTGCACCTTCTGTGTTTTTGCCTCTGTGGGTGAATTTCTCCTATTTCTTTCTCATCCCACTACTTCCCCCTTAGCCACATTCCTTCCAGGGTGTCCAGGACTGAACGTTCCCGTCGACCAACACCTGGCTTCACTCCTCCGCCAACAGTGTCCAGACCCCAGGGGATCCTGTCCTATCTCCTGTCTCCATATGGGCCCACGCTTAACACAGATGCCTCACATCGGCGAGGTCTAATCGCAAAAGTATTTCTGTTGCTAACCTCAATACATATTTTAAGATTTAATGTTTCGAATTGTTCTCTCCTTAATGGACAACGATGGTGAGGAGACTGGACACAGGTAAACATTTCGAGATACTAAATCACAGAGCCTAAAGTTGACCCCTGAGGTACACCGCATCCCTGCTTACATATTACCATAATCTGCTAATCTATATCCAGAGAATCCAGCTGCTGTACCACATCACTCTTTGTATAAATTCCTCTCCTGTGCAGAAAACATTCTAAGTTATTTCACCTCACTTGCATTTCACTTGTTGAGGTATTTTTGTGCTCTCTGCATGTGTGTGTGTGTGTGTGTGTTGGGTAAGTATTGTGCTATAGCAGGCAGCCAGCTGTCAACAGGGTGGAGTTAAAAGGCCTGAGGGATTTGAACACACCCGTCCTGCCAAGCTCACTGTCTGCCTAGACAATGGGATGCTTCCCTCTCCTCCAGCATCCCTCCATCCCTCTCCCTCCCTACCTGCGCCGAAAATCTCAGCAGACAGGAAAGCTCCTCCTACCCCTCCTCCACTTCTGTCAGTGAATGTCCATTCTATCTCTCTTTATCTCTTTCTGCGTCTATCAGCCCATTATCTCACCTCCTCTATTCTCTCCATCGAGGAGAATCCACCCACCTCCCCTCCCGCAGAGCAACCCCACTGCCATCAATCAGCTCCTATTCTCCTCTAGGGGGAGATTGGTATCAGCGCTCCTCCTTTCTTTCTCTCTTCACTGTCTATTCCATCCAGCCTTTAGACTTTCTCTCCACCTTTATCTCGCCGCCTGTAACATCCCTTCTTTCGTGCTCTCTGCCTTTGTCTTCCTCTCAGGCTCTCAGTCTTTAATCTCAATTTCTTTTCTTTTTTTTTACTTAGACATCAAGCAGATAGTTTATGCTCTGGCCTACAAGCTCCCGATTAAAATGCATTAAGAGAAAACACAGTATTCACAACTTGTTAGGACATTTATGGTATTTCTACACCTCTTCGTTTTCTGGGTTATAACACTCCCACAAGACTTGATATACAGCTTTCGTACTGATAACTTGGAGATTTACGGAAGTGTTTAGGAGCCCCTGAACAAGACACTGAAACATCATTCATGTCCAAAATGACCCATCCAGATTCAAAATTGTGAATTTGTGCTGGTTTTATATTCAATTTTAGTATTGTTAATTTAGATGCTATCAGCCTGGTTACATTTCTAACGTCTCCATATTTCAGGGGTAAAACGATCTTGAAATAAATATTATTTTGCTGAAAATGTTGCATATCTATTGGATCATTGTATAATAGCTACATACGTTACTGTAATGCATGGGTTTCTATGTGAAAAAGTGAGGCGTTGCATCATCTGACACTAAATATGATGAAAAACGATTTCCTCTGCAAACAGTGCATCTTGGAGGGGAAAAATAAACGTGCAGCTCTCCGCAATGGCTTTGTCTCGCCTTAAAAAGACAAACACACTCTTCCACCCTGTGCAGCTTTCAGACGTGGCCCCCGTCGATCTCAGTAACAGCTAAATGGCTTTTTAATTAAAGGAGAATTAGTCCGGTTAAACTGTAATTTAATGCAAATATGAAGTCGTAATGACAGTCGGTGAATCATCACTGAAGACGTGGCAGCTGAAAAAAAAAGAAGCCATTTAATTCATCCAGAGACTCTCTAATGCAGTTTCACACCAGATAAGTCCTGCAGTCGACACCCAGCTAATTCTGAGAGGCCACTGAGTAATCCACCAGCTCCAGTGACTAATAACCAATAACTTATCCAGACAAACACAAGCATAGAGATGTTTAACATGACTGTGATGGCAGCGAGGTTTAAAGCTGACTAAAAGCCTTTTAACACCTACGTGTCTAATGGGAAATAAGCTACTAGTTTACTCACGTGTACACGCCATATTTGGAGGATCCCTCTCAGCCCTGAAGAAGGCCGTCTCACAGCGGCAGAGAGCAGCCCCTTCTCCATAGCTGAAACTGTGTGGAGGGCACTTTGAACACTTGGTGTTTCCAGCATACGCCTTGTAGAAGCCTGGCTGGCATGCTGGGGGTGACAGGAAGACAACACATGAGAGCAAAGCGACACCATGTTATGGGCTGCAGTTAACAATGTCACATGCCAAACATCGGGCCAAGCCGACACAAATTGATTGCTGACAAGAAACCAGCTGCAATACGACGGTGTGTTAGGACCACTGTAGGAACAAAAATGGATCCGAAAGAGGGGGGCAATATTATGAGCAAAAAAATTGAGTTAGAAAGTGGCAAATTTGTGACTTTTTTACATAATATATATAATATTTCCCCGTCTTTTGCCTTGTTTTCTTTTGGCATATATTCAAGTCTACATATAGCCGATATAAATAAGTCGCTTAGGTTCCGCTAACACCCGATGTTTGCCGTTGCTATGACAACCAGTGAAAACTACCGTTAGCATCTTAGCCCAACCGCCTGGTCCAAATAAACACCCATAAGATGACAAATTGGGCCATGTTAACAAAACCAACAATAACCATCAAAGACCTTAACGAGGCATTGTCACATGTTGTGATGTATTATTTCTCAGCTCCGTTTTTTTCCTTCCCTAGAGTGGTCCTAATACGCCATCGTAGCAACAAGACATTTCTAAAATATATTATATTATTTTCCTTGTGTCGGTCAAAAATCATCATGAATTTAAGCATCAGTTATGCTAATGGTGTCTGGTATTTCTCAGAAATGGAATTTTCAGAGAATTAAACACTTTTAACAGATTCATGAGAATCAGTATTTCTTTTCAAATATGGAAATTGATGCAGCGAGGTTCACTAAACTGTAATGAGACCATCTGCTCTAGTGTTTGGAACTTTTACTGTAACTATTAAAAAGTATGATTTTCCTTTTACATGAAAACAAAAGAAGCCGCACAGACGCATGGCGCAGCTATTCATGACTATTTTAAAAGTAAAATGTCCTTTTTTTCCCTCAACTTGTAATACAGGATCTAGTAGGTATTTTTGTTCTCCCATCCTGAATGACAAAATAAGGTTAACCCCAGCAACTAGTAATAGACACAGCTTTAATGCCCTAATATATATTTACTGTGTAACTGAATAATTAAAGCTGAATGATGATACACATGACACATGTACCTCCCTGAGGATGTTTGGGTTTTTACTTTTGAAAATGTGTTCATCAGTGAAAGTGAAAAAAAAAAGTCTTATAAAACACATTTCAATGGGAAATGGGGACGATGATTTATAGCATGTAATTCTACAGCGCATCAGGATATTTACTGTAATAGAAATGGCTCCTGATGCTGAAATAAACTGCGATAAAGTCTAAAAGGAAGGCATGTTGATGTACAGGAACCACAGCTAAACAGTATCAAGTGGAAAAGGCTGAATTCTATCGAGCTGCTTCAGTTTCAGGGTCCCTGTATTGTCCATGCTAGCAAACGGTCATGAATAGAGCCATTGTTAAGACATGTGCTTTCCCTACTATGGCAAGTGAAACAGATCTATTCACAATATCATGAAATGCAGTCTCTGCACTGAGGAGACAAATAATATCAGTCTAGTGTTAAAGATGAGTAAATAAAACCTTGTTCACATACTTTAAGAAAACCTAAATAGTATTAAAAGTTAGAAGAATCATGATTTCTACCTATTCAGCTTAACCACTAAGAACAAGAGATAATTGCAAAACTTTTCTCATTCATTTCAGAGCAAATGTGTCTGAAGCGGGAACTCCTAGTAGTCTTTTCTAACAGAGAAATGGGTTTTAACCTCCATGGTTTGGTGCATGAAAATATTGCCAAAATTAGTATTTTTGTTTTGATCCAGTGCTGATCAGCTGAACTCATTATATGAGCTGTGTATGAAAGCGTGCAATGCAGAGGCACGTTTTACTATCAAACCCATATTAAAATGAGTTGGCCAAGTTTCCTTCCCTAGGCTGAAGAAGATTGAAAAGCAAGCACCTAAAATCCTTTAAAAAAAAATAAAACACTTAATTGAAGAACGTAACTGTTCCGGTGTTGGCTTGGTTGATGGAGGAACACACATAAAAGCAGCTAACCTCATTAAAAACCTAAGATAATCTAAGAAAATTAGCTCAAACTTGCCAGAGTTTACAAAAGTCATTAGAGCAGGTTCTCAACCTGCGGAACATTTCCACGTCACGGAGACATGCAGAAGTCTCCGGCCTGCTGAGATTTCCATCGCTGCCAGTTGTCACAAAGCACATCGATTTAACAAGGTAACACAAGCTAAGCCATTTGGGATTCACCTTGAAGTGCCGAGCGCCTTTGTGTGCCTCCATTGCTGCATGTGATAAATGGAGCGGTGGAGAGGACAAGGAAGCGCTTGGAAACCACAACCGCTCCAATCAAATGGGGACAATTGGGCAACGGCAACAGGCAGCACGAGTCTATTAATCAGACTCTATACAAGAATATTTCTATTTTTAAAACTATTTCAACTGAGAGTCTTTGTGTCACGTGCCTGACCGAGATAGAATATTAAAAATGTTCAAGTGTAAAAATGCTGATCGACCATTTCCATTTCAAAATTGATATTTGCCTTCAGAAACTTGACACGCACACTTACATGCAGCACGCACGCGCTGTACATCAGTATGATAAGTGGCATCCACTTTGGCGGGCCAAGGCCGCTTCCATCATTAACCTCTGATACCGGCGTGTCCTTGGGTCAAAAAGCATCAGTCAACTCCGCGCACCTCACTAGACCCCGGTTCAGACTCTGTCAACCTAATGATGCCTCCGGCTGACCTTCGCTGAACTGAGGGGATGTTCCTCTTCCAACCTCGCAGAGTCCTGCTGCAATCTGTCTGGCCGGGCTCGGTTCCAAGGCCACAGTGGTGCTGTACAATGCCCGACCATGCGTCACCGAGGATGGATACGCACACGGCGGCGAGGAGGTTAGCGCACACATACTGGTATGCATGCACGCCCCCGCACGCCGGTGGACATGGCAACGGCAACGACCTACAGGACACTGATAGGAAGCTTGTCAATTTAATGAAGCGTGGAGATTCTTTTTTTTCCCAGCAATTTTATGTTAAATTTATATAGCATTTACATTTCTCGTCTTCTGCTGCCTCAAAGCACTCTACACTAATGGCTAACACTGATGCTACACTGACTGGTAGAGGCTGCTATGCAAGGTGCCAACAGGCTCATCAGGATCTCATCTAAATGCTCAAACACACGCGGTACAGGCTTACGGCGCCCAAGGACACCTCGGCATGCGGACGGGAGGAGCGGGGGAATCGAACCGTCAATCTTCCGATTAACGGATGAGCCTGCATGGATCTGCATTTATATAGAGCCTTTTAGCGTTCCCACCACTCAATGCGCTTTATGTTACATGTCAACGTTCACCTGTTGATACACTGATGGCTGTGGCTGAAGGCTGCAATGCAAAGTGCCACCTGCCCGTCAGGATCTAATCCAATACACCTTCACACAGCGACGGCACAGCACGGAGCAGTGTGGGGTTCAGTAACTTGCCCAAGAAAACTTGGGCAGGCAGGGATCGAATCGTCGATCTTACGATTAGAGGGCGACCCGCTCTGCCTCAGACATCCCCGAGGACAGTATAAGTAATATTAAATCATTACAGCAAACCATTGTTATTTCCCCTGTGAGAATACTACACCTCTGATCCATAAAGGTGAAAAAAAAAAAAGAAGCATATTGGATAGTTTGCGCATTAGGCAGCTGATGGACTTGGAGACAAATGAGTATGACAGCTTAAACAAAACAGCACAGTGGAAGGAAGCAGCAGGGCAAGGTTGAACATGAATACAGGTTAGGGAACCATTTTCTGTTAACACGGGCTAATAAGTGTGTTTTATTACATTTAAATCATTGGAAGTATAATTGCAAATGCTAGTTGTTCATTTCTTTATTAAAATAAAGGTTACGTAGTATTATGATCATAATGGTGCAGCATAACAATAATATAGACAGAGCTCCAGTCTGCATCAGCTGTACTACGGCGCTATTGATGAAAAAATAACAAAAAGATGTTGTATGGACTCCTTCCATATGACAGACAGCTAAGTGTGAGGATGTGTGGATGTCTAGGGCACACAGCTCTGAAGCTAGTGGGGAGCAGGGCAGGGGATGAAAGGATGGTATCCTGACCCACTGGCCTTTGGGGGTACGATCCAGCTCTTGGACCTCAGCCCAAGGTTAATGAGATCTGGAAGTCATCCAGAACATCTACATCTCAGAGCTCCGAGCCAGGCCCTGAGACCCAGAGGCAACAGATTGGTTGGTGGGGTTTGCCACTTCATACTCACTGGACCTGATCACCAGAGCAACTGATCGGCAGATCTTGAATGGGGAGTATAGACCCTACTGTCTTCGTCTGCCTGTCTGTCTTCCTACTACTGTCTATCCCAAAGGTGGAGGATGTCCTTATGTTATGTTTATTTGCCTGAACCAACAATTCCATACACGTTATATCTCTTTCTCTATCCTTGAACTGTTGCCACTGAACCTGAGGTTTTGCACATCTTTCAAAATTGACATTCTTGTCTGGCGATGAGGTCGTAAAGTCAAATTCAACAAGAGTAATTTCAGATTTCAAATTGAGCTGTAGAATAAACAACACATTTGTCATTCAGTCAAGCATCAACCCTTAAAAACCTTACTACACTGGACAAATCACATTTACATTTTTTTAGCATGAACACTGAATTTTTTTTCCAATCTCTCCATACAAATATCCCAAAATATTTTTGTACACACATAAAAACATTCTTCAGTTTATTATCATTATTCCGTATTGAAATTGTTTTTTGGTTTGGCTCTATCAATCTGTAGTTAGATGTTTTCTACGTGGAGTGAAAGTAAAAACAAAATACAAAAATAATATAATTGGATCATATCTGATTAAAACAGTCGTGATATGATGAACAGAGTCATGTTTCCTAATTTTCTTACATTGGGCAACACAAAACTGACATTTTTTTATTGAAGGAAAGTTGCCTTAAAGGCGGGAGTAACAAGAAATTAATCAAAGAAAAGGGAAGTGATGAAAATGTTCACAAATTAATAATGTTAATATTCAAATAAAATCGATTTTATTAACTTGATTTGCATTTGATTTGAAACAGCGTTGCTCTCATAATCAACTGTCGACCATTCACATATTTATTCTTAAGCATTTTCATCACCTCCCTTTTCATCAATTATCTTTTCCCAAGCGTTGGGCCACTTTGCTTAAATGATAAATGGCAATTTTATGTTGTGAATGATGAATGATGAAAGAAAGATGAGGAAAATGATGAAACATGGGTCTGCCTCATCATATCACGACTGTTTTAATCAAATTGGCTGTAAATCAATCAAATCACTTGAACTTTATCCCTCCATTTTTCATTTCACATCCATTTTTAATACTCTATTTTTCAAATGATATGCGTTTTCATCACTTAATATTTGTTTCTTCCACATAGTTTTCCTCCATACTTTTCCAGGCTCAGACCTTGTAAGGAAAACTGAGCTCACTTAAAGATTGTTTGGCTGTGGGAGGTTAAAGATTTTTATGTCCCATTTGGGTCTAAATGTTAAGACACTGTCACAAGAATCATTGCGTTGAATATTAGTATACATATTCTTTATAGTCCCTGGTATGTACTGTTCATGTTTATGTGTGTGTGTGTGTGTGTGTGTGTGTGTGTGTGCGTGTGTGCAAATGACAGTCTTTTGCTCTTTGCAGTGCATAGACGATGATGGTGGCGGGCGTCTCTCCCGGTGGTCAGCGAAGAAGAACAATTCCAAGAGGAGCACAATTCTGCAGCATTTACTTGCAGAACCACATCAACAAATGTTGCAGAATAGTTCAGCTCTTGAAATCAAAGGCAGCGTGGTGAGGAGGCGATGCAAAGGATGAGAGATCATTGCAGAAATGGTGGCGTTATAGGAGAGATGCAGCCTGAAAGTTATTGCATATGAAGAAACCAAAAAAGCAAGAGAAAAGCAAGACTATTTCCAGTTTAATTCCACGCAAAGACCCTCCTCAGTGCCCCTACTACAAAAAGCAATACAAATAAAAGCATACTGAATGCATTTTGTCCAAGCATATCTTACATATTATCAGAATATTAATGCCTAGTCCCTTTTCCCATTCTCCATACAAAAGAATATTGCTCATACCCCACCAGAGGAAAATGATAACCTTATTTCCTGTTGCTCATGCAGTGTGATGTTCAGATTCACTTTAAAACAAAACCTGCCAAAATGAGTTTGATACATGAAGATGATGCAGTTGTTCCATGACCCAAATCAGAACAATTATACCGACTTCTTTAAGTCTGTGAGTCAATCAGGAACAACACCCTGAAACATTGGAAATTAAAAGTCAGTCCTCTGTGTCAGTCCGTCCCTGTTCACACTAAACCTGAAGTTTTTTTTAGAATTGGTCAAGTCAATCCAAAGACGTGAATGGATGCAAATTTGCACCCACCGGGGTGAATGAGGCGACACGAATGTAGGGAATGGCGCAAAGAAAAGTATTTAAAACATTGTTTTTCTTATTGAGAAATGTTAGACATTATGTTGTTACTTTGGCATCCTTTTTAGCTGTTTATTGCAAATAAATCCCAACAAAACAGGGATTCATACCCGTAAACCCGCCGATGCGTGTCTTGTAGATACAGTGAATACAGCTCAGTGAAAAGCATTTATTCCAGCCCTGATTGACGAAACATGGTCAGTATTTAAATCAAGGTATGTATTGTGTATTGTGATTATATTGCCTGTTTGATATTCACATTTTCCTCTATATGACATACGGATTTTGTATATATACCTCCTCTGTACTGCATCATATAATACACCAGTATGTGTTAGTCAAGCGTATAGTTTCTCCTAAATTTGGGGGGAAAAAGATATATATGGGGGAAAAACTGTCCCTTGTAAAGCACATGCACGTGTTTGCATGACCACACCAGTGTGAACAACCGGCTATCTCTTGGACAGGCTTTCATCTCAGTGACTGTATCTTTGTATTCCTCTTGCAAAGCACCAATGTTTGCTGACGACGTAGTGAAGGCTCATTGGGACAAAGAGAGTCTCTGAATAAATGTAATGCCATTAATGCAAATCATTCACCATTTCTGGCTAATTTGTCCTTTTATGAACCTGCTTGACTGCGACAATTATTTGAACTTTCTCAATAACATTGATTTTTTTTTTTGTCACAGTTTAATTAGACAGGTAGCTTTATTGCATTGGATCAGGCTTTGATAAGATACAGTGACTGGAGAATCATAATTGGTGATCGCAGGTAATAGAGCTAATAAGATCTTTCAACGTGGAAAAAAAGAACAATACGATGAACAAGGATAATCACAGCTAATTATCTATTCCATTGACAACCTGCAGAGTTCGAGAAATGGATCTGTATAACTGACAGAAGAAATCTCCATGTAAGCTATTCAGCTATGACAGGAAAATGATTTACCAAACTGTTTCTCTCCAGACTCTCTCCAATCACCCGACCCTGCTCATCTCTGCAGACCTGATCCGTCCTCCCCCTCAAGCAGCTTGTTACATGTTATGTTACAAGTTACGTTCACATTCAGTGTTACTCGCCAGAACGTGTTGAGTTGAATGCATTTCCTTCCTCAAAAAACAATATTTCAACTCCTGCATTGTTTACATACACGACAAAGTATTCAGATCTTTTACCAAAGGGAAAGAAGCAATGCCACAGTGTCCTGAATTCAGAATTTTACTGAAATAAAAAAAGTATATACAAAACTAAATCCAAATGAAATAGTACAAAAAGTGAAATCAGGCATTATGAAAAATGGCCAATTTGTTTTAATAAATATCACATTACTGAATTATGATTATTGATGCAATGCGGCACATCACTGATGCTGATAAAGTTGAATGTGACTTATATTTTATTGTAATCTGAATCTGTAATAACTAACCAGTAACTAAAGCTGACAAATAAAAAGGCATAACATTTCCCTCTAGTGGAGTAGAAGTATAATGTAGCCTGAACTGGAAGTACTCAAGTAAAATACAAGTACCTCAAAGTTGTAAAGTAAGAACACTACGTTCCCCCACGACAAACTACTGGATACCTTTAACTCATCTGCTGTCGTTGAAGAATGGAACGAGAGGAATTCATTGAAAATCAACAAAGAGGAAATATTGTCTGTGTGCTGTCACCGAATCCAGTTTCAGTTATTGTGATTATTTTTGTGAACAGCCCATCAAACAGCATGCGTCCTCTGAAATTATTTGTACACAACAGACCTCGCGTATGAACCCTATATTTGGTGAACCACAGCAAGTGATATAAATGGCCTCGTGGGTTTCTACGCTCCAGGAAAAATTAATTACAGCGACAACAACAACTGGCATCAATAGAAGAGTGTTTTTTATGTGTTTTTCTTGTATGATTGTATTCAAGAAATCATTAAAGTTCCAATGCTGGCACCCAGATTTATAAAATGTGTTGGTACACTGACTTTAGTTATTTTTAAAGAGAGGGGTGACAAAGACAAACGTATATGGAAACAGAATGAGTGAGATGAATATGAAAACACACACAAAAAAGCCAAGTAGGAGCCAGTTTCACAAAAAGCCTGCGCTGGATGGGCTCATTCAGGGGCAGCAGTCGCTTATATATCAGTGACATTATTAGAGACAAAGATCTTTTTATGGACTTTACAGAGGTCAGCCTCACTGATCCCTTTATAGCAAAGTTCTCAGCAGCATAGAGAGCCGGGTGCCAAATGAACTAACAGAGTAGTAAACTTCACAAAAGACATCCGATAACTCAGAGGGAGAAGAGCTCCTCTCTAAATCTCGCTTTGGAGACAAAACGGGGGGCTGCTGGAGGCTTCGAGACGGGCATTAAAGCAGTGTTTTTATAGTCGGCGCTTGACTGCTGAGATAATGTCCTGACTGGCTCCAAGACAGCGCTGACCTGTAATAGGATATCTCTAATGCCCGATCAACAGTAAATCTATGACGGTGCTTATCGTTGGCTAGTGGGCGAAGACCCCATCAACTACTGGTGGAATGTGACACTTGTTGAGTTGAGGAACGATGATGCCGGCTCGTTGCTCCGTCCGGCTCCTAAACGCTTTGATGCGGAGAAGTCTGACATTTTGTTTGAATTTTGTTCGTTTTTTGCAGAGCGAGACGAGCCGATCGATATGATTTGCATGTCTGTGTAGTATGTGAGCTACATCCAGATGACCTTTAATGCTCGGCTTAATAAAGATTGGACACGTGACGAAACAGCAAAATAAAATGTCAAACTGTTCCTTTAACAACCGCTGGCTTGGACTAATGTGTACATCGACTCCCCCACGTAAAAGATTTTGGTGACATCCGACTCCTTCATCAAGTGAGAAGTCAGAATTTCCCTTTGACCACTACTGCGTTCAAACAAGAGGTGTCTAGAAAACCAATAGGGTTGAAATGTACTGTGAATGTTTTCCTTTATCCGCTCCCGGCATGTCACTCTCTTATTACCACCTATTTACTTTCACTTCACCTCAACAGTTGCTCAATTGTGTGTTGCTTGTCTTGTCTCCTGCTCTGCCAGAGACATCTGCACTACGCTTTTGTACCTCTGTGAGTGTCAGTTTACTGAGAGCAGACTCCATCTCCCGTGCAGACACCATATACAAATGTGGTGTAATCAGCAGAAATTGAGGCTGTGAACGGGCGTGTGATATCGCCGTGTGAGCTTATGGGATTATAGCACAGCCTTTTATGTTTCGACCTCTTCTTGAGGAAGAGCGAGCGTGTTTGACCAAAATGCATTTATTGTAAGGTGTTACGGAGATTAGCAGGAGTTAGCCCCCAAAACTTGTGTGTCACCCGCTGCCTCCCTTCCACATGATTGATGGTGATTGTGATTTTAACAGGCCGTTAAATCGACAGCAAATCGTCTTTAGCAGAGGTCGCATTAGCATAAAGGGCCTTCTCGTGGAAACTGAACAATGGCAATGTCTTCTCAAAAACAGCAGAAACAAAAGGAGGGAGATAATGACATGGCAGGCCTTTAGTAACACCAACAACAACATAATGGAGCTGGAGTGAAATTAAAATGGATCAGACAATTGACGTGCCTTTAAATGCTCTCTCTCTCTCTCTCTCTCTCTCTCTCTCTCTGTAAAAAGCATACTGTATACTATTATAATACCATGCTACGGGGCTCTTTCACCATCGCTCATGGACAAATAGCACTAGAGAGAATGTGTTGTTGCTGACCGAAATGGAGGTGCCAGAATAAAACGTCTGAAGAACATCTGGTGCTTGAAAGGCTTTGGAAGAGTTGTTTAAATGCTGTCTCTTAACGCATATCCTCCTCAGATAAGCCAGTATATTCCAAAATGGATCATTATGGAGTCAGGACAATACAAAGGTAAAATAAATAATATAAAAAAAATGATAAAAGCGATCCTGAAATAGATAGAAATATAATTGGACAGTTTTTGCGAAGCAGCTAGGGATGTCAACACGCGCTGCATAGCGAGGTGATAAAATCTTGCTGTCACTGGGAGTGTGAAGGCGAGCAAATGCACCCTGATTTTCATAACAGAGAGAGGGAAGAGACGACGGCGTGATTACGCTGTTGAGTCTATCAGCTCTGGAAGAAGCATAGCATTCTGTGGTATTCAAACTTGGTTACTGATGGTGATCATTCTTCACACAGGAAGTTGGCTAATGTGTCAGATCACACATAGGATGTAGACTGTGGGCATAAGCCATATGACCAAACCATATTTCAGCCGGCATTCTCTCAGTTGTGTCAGTTGTGAAAACGTGGGAAAACTTTTGTAAGATTCTGGACGACCTAGGTACGAGGAACAATTAAAGTGATGGTTCAGAGTGAAATGGACCCTAGGTAATTTCCACCAAGACATCCAGCCAAACCCCCCTCGGAAGCATTTTTAGCGATGGTCAGCATTGGTCAAGATAGGGCGATCAGCCGAACGGCTTCGTACTAGCGCTAATGGCACATTTTGTATATCTCGTAATTTACCCCACTAATAATGCATGGAATGTTACCAAACTTCTGCAGTAGTACACATAGGGTCTGTACTCACAAAACGAGGCATTTGAAAGTTTGTAAGTACACCAGGAGTTTATTTAAAAGAACACTTGCCTGATAGCTTCTACTGCTAAAGCTACGCTGTTGCGTAGACGGCACTTCCGTGTTTACCCAGCAGTCTTCTTCTTCTTCTTCGTTGGTGTTTAATGGCAGTCTGCGTTTACCCAGCTGTTTCCGTGACAAGTTCCGTGTTGACATGATAATACAAGCATTTATAAAAAATCTGTGAAACTTTTTCATACTCTGGCATGAAACTCGCGTGACGGAAACAGCTGGGTAAACGCCGACTGCCATTAAACACCAACGAAGAAGAAGCTGGGAGTGCCGTCTACGCAACAGTGGTAGCTTTAGCAGTAGAAGCTATCAGGCAAGTGTTCTTTTAAATAAACTCCTGGTGTACCGGTACTTACAAACTTTCAAATGCCTCGTTTTGTGAGTACAGACTGCAGAAGTTTGGTAACATTCCATGCATTATTAGTGGGGTAATTTACGAGATATACACTATGCACCATCGCGCTATTACTAAGCCATTCGGCTGATCGCCCTATCTTGACCAATGCTGACCATCGCTAAAAATGCTTCCGAGGGGGTTTGGCTGGATGTCTTGGTGGAAATGACCTAGGGTGCATTTTACTCCGAACCATCATTTTTATACAATGTATAATAATAATAATAATACTAATAATACTAATATTTTTTTGGACATTATTATGAGAATTTTGACTTGTTTGTCACTGTACGTAAAGTTTATGTGGAAGCAAATTGCACTTACTTTACGCTATACACTAGAACACTTAGTCTGGTCCAGTTGCAGTTTGTGGCTTAGTTTAGTTGCAAAGGACAGAAAACACTCCAAGTGCAGTCATCTGGGATGATGGAGTGTGCCTTCATGGGACTAGCGGGAAGCATTTGCCAGTAATTAGAGGAGAATGAGCACAATTGGAGCACAAGCTTGTCTTGTTAATGATCTGAGGACAGCACACTCTCCCCGCACGCCGTCTCAAATCACGTACACACACATTTCCAAACTGTCATATTACCAAACTCGATTGACGTCATAGCAGTTCCTTATGAAATATATGTTGGCGGTGCTAAATTTAGGGGAAACAATGTTCACGCCATGCTCCCACCTTGTGTCTTCATTTATTCCCCACAGGACCAAAATCAGGGATTAATTCGGTTTCTTCCTCACCTGCCTCCCATCGGATAAGGGAATGATCCAATCAAAGCAAGGGGGGGTCCTTGCCTGCCAATTATAACCAATCTGTGGCAGTTACTTACAACGGCTCGGCTCAGTCTCTACAGCTGCTTTCTATAAGCTGCTAAAGTGACAGCTTAGTTGTATATTTATCACGGGGACTGGAGACTAAATATTATTGGTTGAAATCGGCTCGATTTTAACTTCAACAACATGATGCACAGCGAGCGGCCCATGTCTGACGCTTGTTAATATTACTGCTAATATAATCACGTACCTTTGATTTCTATTTTCTTTGATAAACAGCCAGTATCAACCTGACATCTGATAACAGAATAGCAGCTGGTCTCCCACTCAAAAACCATGATCTGGCATAGGCTGAAGCTTTTTTTGTGTTCTAAACTATTTTCCATACATAAAATTACAAAACCAAAGTGAAACTCATGTAACCCAGTATGGTCACCCTTACAGCCATGCATGCATCTGTTTGATAAATCATTTTGTTTGTTACAAAGAAAATGAAAAATAAAAATAAGCAGTGTTTGTGTGCTAACTGGGGACTAAGGATTTCAATTAATTTGTATGTGTGTGTGTATGTGTGTATATATATATATATATATATACCAATGATGATTATAATAATACTAATAATAATCCTACTAATAAAAAAATAATAAAACATCCTCAAACATATTGTATTGTATCAGAGGTGGATCACATTCACTGGATCACATCTAATAGTTAATAATAAAAAAAACTCTAATCTATGGACATATAATCCCAATCCACACACAGATGGGCTGGCAGTATATTCTTTTCAGATCCCTCTCTGATCTATAGAGTGTAATAGTGTTTAATAAGGCTGACATTACGCTGGGATAATCCCGCTCTCTCATGCACCGACACACAACCAATTCCATTTCCACTGCATCAGCTGTTTCCTCCGCGCTCCAAAAGCTCATTTCAAGCAAAGGAGGCCGGGGTGCAAAACGAGGCCTCAAATATCAATTACCACTGATGGGAGAGAGCGGAGAAAAGCTGATGGATGCTACATTTCCTCAAATCCGACGCTATTCTTTTCATTTTAGTTTAATATGTTTTTTCATTATAGAGCGATAACAGCATATGATGAGGGAAAATTAATAATGATTGGCCTAATATGAGATTTAAGAATGGCAAAAAATGCAGACCCTTCAAAATGTGTCCGGCCATGAATATGTGTGTGTGTGTGTGTGTGTGTCCGTGTCGATGGTGGATGTGTAGCCAGAAAGAAACGGTTAGATTATATATTTGCATGAAGGTTGGATTCAGGAAAAGCTTTCTGATTTTAAGGCTACACACATTTTAAATGTAAGAAAATAAGAAACTAACAATGAAAGCATCTTGAGTTACAAGATAGATACATTATATTATATTTCTCCTTGGAATATTGATTCCAAGGAGAAAATATGAGAGAGCCCAGGCCTCAGGAAGGCTGCCTTCGACTAAAATTATAAATACAAAAAGCAGCATAAGCAGTGTTCAACAAAATGAACAATCAGGAGAACAACAAGACCAGTGTCAAATGGCTTGAGTGATTGTGAAACAATGCCATTCAGTACTTTATGGACAAGCAAAATAATCTTAAAGCCAATTGGATACTTGAAGCAAATGTTATGACACCAGAAGGATGCTCTCATTTTAAGTCGTGTCAGAACTCAGCCTCCCTAGAGTCTTCTGAGAGACAACCAGTCTGTTTTACAGGGTGCAGAAACCTGCAGTTATAGCTTTGGTGAGAGTCCTTTTATTTCTGCAATGTGATAAATCATTGATCCTGGAATCTGAAGTCATACCACCTATTGTTTTCTAAATGTATCTGTAGTTTCAAGAGGCAAGACAAACCTTCATTGACTTCCTTGTTTTCTTTACACTGGAGTCTCACTCCTTTTTGTCTTGGTCAAGAGATACAAACATGCAGAGGTTTGCAATATGTCCACCACCAACAAGGGACCTGGGGGCCTTTCACTCACACACTATGCAAACACTACACTTTACAGTAGACTGCAGTTACGTTGTATTTTGCAAATTGGAATACCTGACCCACGGTTTTTCTGTGTATGCATGCACAATATAAACTAAAATCAATATAGAGGTTAGAACTGTTTTTGACACATGGTCTCTACAAGACTGGGCAATAAAATAAAATAAATAAAAGATAATGTAATAATTGCAGACCATTTTTTCTCAGTGGAGCAAAAATGAGCTGGGCCCCATACAATACACAACATGTGTGCATGTTAATCTTACCAGCCTGCCTGCGGTTGTGTGAGAAATCTCTATCTCAGTTTCTCTCGTGATGAATTTCCAGATGGGCGAATGGTGGTGTGAAATCCGGCGGCAACCTCCGGGTGTGAAAAGTGACTTTCTAATAACCAGCAGGGAGCAAGTCCTCTGGTTGCAGTATGGCGCCGGTAACGCCGGCAGCAGTTGTGAGGTGTGTTGTAACTTGACTGCCTGGATGTACTATTACTACTATATACGATACTACTATATCGTTTATGTTGCTTCTATCGTCCATTGATCGTCGTCTTTGTTCTGTTCTACAGATTGCCTCTCGGGGGGATAATAAAGACACATTGAACCTCAAAAAGACATTGTAAGTTGTTGAGAATATGACCCTACTACATGATGTTCATTTAGTAAATCACGGTCCCATTTAGAGTAAAACAGATGATGTAGCAGCTGATTGACAGGTCAATACCACAGAGTTGTCCGGCCTGGGAGCTGTTCCCGTCTTTGTAGCACAACTTAAATCATTTCACAGCGTGATTTCACTTCATGACAGTTAATTAAAAACTTCCGCCTAAACGGTCTTATTCAGCGTTCAGTGCTTAGCTCCACCTTCTCGTGGTCGAAAAAAAAAAGCCAAGATGGAGAAGACTCTCTGACATGTAGACACAGTCGCTGCCCTATGGCTCTCCTTCCATACGCCAGTGACTAGATAGAGTGAGTAAGGTGTGTATGATTTAATCAATATCTGCATATTACTTCCAATATTCCCGCTGAAGACGCCACCACCCCCCCCTCCCCCGCCCCGCAGCTTGCGCTTTTACAAATCACACCGCTGTCCCCAGTTTGCGTAATTAGTTTAGTGTTATTGCATTGGAATTGAGCAGAGGGTGTAAAATGTGTTATTGCTTTTTAACTGAACACAGCGGGTAAACTAATGTGCTCAACATGATCAATAAATCATATCTGAACACATCAATTCCCCATCAACTGGAAAATTAAACGGTGGCCGGGCCTCTGCTCGCATCTAAAAAAAAGTGTGAGTTGTATATCTTTCAGTGTGAATACTCTTTGTAAAACACAAACAGAACCGGCGTGGCTTCGTCCTCATAGTCTCCCTGTCCGCCTTAACTATCGTCTCATTGCTTGTCCTGTGCTGCTCTCCTTCCACGCCGCGGGTGGCTGACGCTGTTGGTCCACTTTGTAAAAGCCTCCTGCGGTTCGCAAATCAGGTTGACTGCCAGCCACCAAATTAAAGCCGTCACTGGCGCCGCCAGACGCCACTGGTCCGAGCAATACGGCTTCCAATAGTTAAATAGATCCACCGCAAGGGGCCGCTTTCCATCGGCCTGTCACACAGACGCACGGCGTCATGTGAAGACTTTGTTAATTCAATTGAAGGTTTTTCTCAACAGATCAGGGATTTGTGGCGTATTTGCGTACAGCTGGTGTGGGTTGGTATTGGTGTCCGCATGTGTGGATCCGCGGAGCCGTGTGGGCATGAGGCCCGACTTCCCAGGTACTGGATGGGTGAACATAACTCTGCACATAATTGGTTGCATACTGAAATGTGCCCAATATTTCATTTAATTCTGATGTTATTCTTATCTTGTTTAGCTATTGTTAAACTAAAACGGGCCCAAGTTTACATAAAACAAGTTGCTACTGACTTTTCAGTATCAGAAAGCACTGTCCTGGTTTACATAAGACATGTTATTAATGTTCATGCACTTTAATGTGTCCAGCTGGACAGTGTTTATTCATTTGTACATTGTATGAAGTTTTGGAATTTATTTTTTATGCATATTTGTTCTTTTTCAGTCACATATCGTGATATATCGTTGATGAAATGTATTGCAATATATCGAATATCGCAGATATCGTGTATCGTGATATTATCGTTATCGTGGGCCAAATATCGTCACAGTATCGAATCGTGAGTTACCCGTATCGTCCCACCCCTAGTAATGGGTATAAAAATACACACTTACTACGACTTATGTGTGCATAGGCATATAGGGAGAGAAACTAATTTACCAAAGGAATTCCTTCCCATAAGCCCTTGAACGAAACAAGTCCCCTCCATCTAGCACATTTAGAATGAAAACAGTACGTGTTTTTATACTGTGATGAATTATCTGACCACAGAAAGGTTCAAGTGTCTTACAGTTCATTTTCAAAATCTACTGAAATTAAAGAAAATCAAAGACTGCCTGGAGGGTACATTAAAGAAAAATCAGAAAACATATTGAGTCTGAAAACCTTTGCATAATGGTTCGCACGACAATTGGATGCTCAAAGCTTCTTTTTATTCATCTAATTTAGGTGCAATTGCATATAATTGAGATTGCTTTCATCCTTTCTTCCATCTTTGTTCAAGGTTAAAGTGTTCACATCTCCACAGACGGATACATTAGTACATCTTTTTCATGTTTGCTTGAGATCACTTCCCAGCAGTGTGAGATATGGGGAGAACAACATGGGGGAGGATCTGACAATATGGCAGGATTGGAACGGGGCCGTTGCGGCTACATGGTGCCGTATACACAACAGCCTGCAACCATTTTGTTCGGCATGGAGCGAGCTGCCATGACAGTGTAGTTGAAAGTAAAACGCGAGTGAGGGAGTGACACGAGAATCAAAAGTGGGTTGTTTTTTTTCCCTTTTCAAATAGTTTATTAGCATAATATTTTAGCTTCACACTGCAGGGCACTGCTTTCTATTCATTTGGAGTTTAGTGTATTTGCCAATATGCAACTCAAAGCCTGCATAGTAAAGTTTAATAAAGTCGCAAAGGCTGTGGGGTTAGGTACTCCCTCAAGCAGACACACAGTATATCAAAATAAGCATATTGAAATCATTTCAAAGTTGTTGAATGTGCAGCTCTCCAACAAGTGTACAGAGCCACAAAAGCTCCCTTGAGCTCTCTGCAACATGAGAGAGAGAGAGAGAGAGAGAGAGAGAGAGAGAGAGAGAGAGTGTTTCATGCTAAAGGAACGATGAGCTCTTCTGTAAATCACAACATAGTTAACGGAGTAGCTCCACCTCTAGATAAAATGCAAATATAAGACAACATGCCTCGGTAAAGGGATTTAATTATGTACATATCTGTGCTCTTCCCTTGCAATTAAACCCCAGTGGAGTCCTCCAGCAGTTCAAACATATTAGAAAAATGTCTGGTGTCAGAGGATGATGCCGCAGCCCATTAGCCTATCCACAGGCACAGAGAGGGTGTGGAGAAGAATGAATATTGGGTAAGACTTTCGGTTTTTCAAGGAGCACTTTGGCTGTGTGTGTGCGTGTGTGTGCGCGCGTGTGTGTGTGTGTGTGTGTGTGTGTGTGCCTTTTCAGAATCCAAAAGTAATCGGAACAACACAGGATACAGGGAAGCCTTTAGTGAGTAGCGGCAGCGGAATACAAACACTAAAGAATGGATTAACATACAAACACACACATGCAACGTCATATAGTCTATGTACTGTAGATAAATCCACACACACGCGCACACACACACACCTCGCAACGCAATGTGTTGCGAAATGAAAACTCCCCGGCTATCTTCTCTCCCGTCTTCCTGTTAAAACATTGCTTAATGACAGAGCGGGGGGGAAAGGAAGATTTTAATTAGCCAGGAGAGGAAGCTTCATTAAATCTCTCCTTTTCCGTCCTGCCAGGCGCTGTGCTGATACAAAACTCCCACTGCCATTAGGTAGGACTACATAGTGGCAAGGGGAAATCAGATAAATCTTCCACTCAGCTTGACACTGCTGATGGCTTGGCAATTTTTCCTGGTATATGTGGATATAAATCTTTGGACTGTCAATGCTGCAAATTGCATCATGTGAGAGTCTGTATGCAATATGTTTTTAATGTTTATCAGCGACTGAAAAGTTTGTCCATCCTTCGATAGGGCTTCGAAACATACGAAAATATGCTAATATAAGTCCATGCAGATCTTTTATATGACATCAGATCTCAAATGTATTATGAATACTGTGCAACAACGGGAACACAAAACCACCCCCTTTTTTGGGTCAAATATGTGTTTTCTCTCCTGTGTCTATCGTAAATCTGTACGTTTGATCAAAGCTTTTCATTTCTATCATCTGGCTCTTTGGATTTAACTGCAACATTAATTGAAGGAAATTCCACGTATAGTTAAGAGTAGATTTAAATGTTTCAATTGTCAGTGTACTGTTCACACGTCAACCGGAGTTGTGCTGCAATTTGATTCTCCGGCACTGCCGAGGAAGCACGCAGCGCTTTGAGCTTGAGTGAAAGCTAACGACATGAACGTGTGTTTCATTTCGGTACAAACATGCGCACATTCGCACATCACACACACAAAAATGCCTGTGGTGTAAAATCGGAGTGGGCTGGGCCCGTTTCCAAAACGTGGACATCTGTCGCAAAGTTATTTTTATTCTATTCACGATGCAGTGATGCCAATTGAGAAGCGAGAGCTCACACGCTCAGGATGGCCACTTGTTATTAAATAGTAAAAAAAGCATGAGCACGTAGAAGGAGAATGGTGCCAAATTACAAAGTGAATCATAATATGAGCATCTTCACACAGACAGATGATCCCATATACCGTTAATTCTTTATGTGCTTCTATAGAAAGAAAAAAAACACCTCCCACGTCTACCAAAGGAAACACAACACACATTTTTCCTTTCCTCTCCCCATAATCCTGCCTCTTTTTCCATCCATCTGCCTACCATCACAGTGTATCACTTTATCCCTCCTTCAAAGCTCCCGCGAGACGACTGTTACAGAGAGAAAAGTGAAATGAGAAATTCCCATCGCCACCTAATTGCATGGCCAAATCGATCCTGTAATAGATTCCTTCTCTCTGACATCCAGTCTCACTGACAGCACTATCAGACAGACAAATCAGAACACTGAGTGTGTGTGTGTGTGTGTGTGTGTGTGTGTGTGTGTGGGCTGTTCAGTCTTCAGCGTGGCAGGTTCAGGACTGTCAGACATCTGTGTGATTGCTTGGAAGTGAGAGAAAGGCAGATTGAGGCTCTGCGGTACTTACTTCCTACCGTTTTGTCGGAGATCAGCTTGAAACGTGGGCGATTCAATACGAAACAAAAAAACAACAACAACAACAAAAAAGGAAAAACAAGATGGAATATGTGACTCTGTGCGCCGGATCTCTACATCGTTTGAAATGGAATACAAAGCCAGAAGCATCTTCAATAGTAGGTAGGTGGTATTCAGTGGGTAGAAGCAAGCAAGTGTGAAAATGTAATCAATGATGTACAGACTCACCTATAGACACAACCAATACATTCACCAAAAATGATGTGAGAGCGAGGATGAGCTATCGCAATCAGCTGTCCTGAACGTTCCTTTTGTAATAAACGGCCGGCCGGTGTGACTCTGACAAACACCTGTTCTCCAGTCGGTGACCCCCCTGAGCACTCAGGCGGCTGCAAACACTTTAAAACAGAAGTCTAAAAACCCTTCAACTGAATCAGCCACTATCATTGTTCTTTCCCCTCTCCTCTTATCTCCTCCCGCCTGCTGGATTTCTCAGAAGAGGCTGCACTCCGGAGCAACCACCTTGAGTGGAACCCACCGCGAGGCTGGAGACCTGTGCTCCCTCTTGTCTCTTTAGGCCTGTGACAAAAAAGCCTGTCCTCCTCCCTGCAGAGCAAACCGCAGATATGAGGATGTGTGCATGTAAAAAAAAAAAAAAGGCACTGAAATGCAAAGGAGAGCACAAACTGTCTTTTTCTTTCTCTTACTGAAAAAAACACAGCTGAATTCTCTTTTTTTTGCGGGGAAAATCAGAGTCGGAACCGTAAGCTTTGAACTGTGCAACAACACCGATGAACACTATCGCTAACCAAAGGTCTCCGTGTAACGCTACGACAACTGGGCACACAGAAGCAGTAATTACTGCAGCATTAATTCAAACCCCCACCTTTCTTTGTTCCTGTGCCAACCCCCAGAACAAAGGACACACAAACACAGTGCAGTGTCTGGCTATGTTCCTAGAGAGAGACACAGACCGGATATTCACATTAAAAATATACCTGCACCATGTTAGGTTGTGTTCACGATGTGTAAACGATTTAACGAATTGAACATTCACACCTTTAAACCTCTGAATCCCCCCTGCTCGTGCACAAATACTGTTCAACCCACGCACAGCGCTTCACCCAAAAAGTTCATGATACAATCATCAGTCAGTGCAGTATTATAGTATGTTCAAATTCAATACAGTGTCAATTATGCTTCTGTGGTAGAGCAGCGTCACAAACACTTGATCAGAAAAAAGTATAAAATAAACAATTGGTATTCATTCAGTATTCTGTAAGTATTAAACAGTTACAGCTTAACGATTTATTGATCATATTATCGCCGCAGCACACCTACGTCTTTACAACGTAGGACGCCACAGAAGTATGGGGGTAATAACTGCACTGGGACGGGCCATGACCTAACACCGCAGGGGTCCAAGACAAGTGGTAGCGCCCTAAAAGGGAGCACATGTCTAAGAGATAGGACCATATCATATGCTCACTTGTAGGGTCGGAAAGGCCATCTCGTCAGGAGTTTCTTGGACAGGGCTTCACTGGCCTCACGCTGGAACCCAGACCACTTGCCCTGGTAACAGGTAAAGGTGGTGGTGCCTAATTGTCCCTGCCTACTGAGACAGAGCCCACAAGAACTGGCTGAAGGTCAACCGCCAATCACCCCGGCGCTGAGCGTTGACCTGGAACCATCAGAACGACTGACAACTGCTCCTGTCTCACACTCTACAGCAGGTGAAGACTCACTGCTTGTACCTCCTGGCAAATCACCTCTGCAGGGGTGTAGCAGCCCCAGCAGCAGCACCGGGGTGGGTGGCCGCCATGAACCTCATGCCTGCAGGATGGCCGACGCCGTCACCGTCAAAACCCGCTGCATTTTGCCAAATGCCTGCAGCGTGGTCGCCCCCCGTCTGAGATCCAAGTGTCAGTCTGTCACGTCGACGCGACCTTAGCGGTGGTTCTACTGATGCACCGGACACTATATTAAATATTAACCTCATACAGGCAGCGGTGGAAACGTTGGCGTCTGGGGCTCTAGCTCTGGCTCTCTCTTATCGCATGGGGAGCGCTTGGCAGGCTGGCGGCTGCTGAACATCGCTCTCTGCGCGGTTTGTGCAGCAGAGGCACTTAAGCAGGCGTCATGAGGATCCGTCCCGCCGATGAGGCCGGACATGGCGGCACTGACGGGGTACTTGAAGGAGCGGCTCCATCTGTGGAGATGGAAAACCGCCGTTCGCTGAAGAGAAAAGGATGTTGAGCGGTGATTCTGGGTCGCATAGTGTGGGGTTCGCACGCACGGTAGGCACATCCTGATTGGCTAAATGACTCAGATATGAATAGGGGGCAGGACCTGTGGGAGTTAGCGTTCCCTGTTGTTAGACTGTCACTGACATCAACATATTTCTAAGTTTTCTAAGTTTAACTACTTTAGACAGTCCCATCTAACTTCACCACTGTTCCTTGTTCTTTCTCGCCCCTTGCTGATAGGCACCATTTCCACACGGAGCCTTCCCAGCTGTTCTTGCATTTCTACTTATTAATTTCTAGGTTTGAACGCGCGTGTCATAAGGAAGATAGACAGTTTTCCCTTGTAGACTCACAAATGAAGGTAATGAACTCCTCAGCGGTAGGTTTATTAAAAATAAGTTTTGGTCAGAGACAGTGATAAAGTTAGTGCTGACAGTGTACAGGAGTCAAGTGTTGAAAACTTTATTCATCCAAGAAAAGCAGGTCTAAATGACTAATGACACCTTCAGGAAAATAAACTTATTATGACACCACCTGTTGCAAGGTCTGGGAGGGATTATGTGCTACTGTACTTAGACGTTGGACATTAGTAGGTGACAACAGGTTAAAGCAAGCAGATGGGGAAAGAGACTTGGATATATAGGCGAGTCACAGAGGTATTATGAGCCAATATATCAATCATGCTGTCTCTGGTTTCTGGTAACTACATGGAACTTAATTGTTTTCTGAAACCATTCTCATATAATAAATGCCATGATTAAACTATAATAGGAATAACATGAGGTTGTGGTGTAAATATAAGCATCATTGTCAGACCTTAAAGACACAGTCTTTATGAAATGGTCTTGTTATTGAAAGGAAAATGTGGAAATATGAGGAAATGCCATCCCAGTTTCAACAAATCAATATGACATTTCTATGAAAACTATCCGATGCTTATGCCCATTCAGTTTCTCCCTTGAAGTATCAGTATACGTATCAGTTGGATTGTTATCTCTTTCATATGCCTGCACGTGAACTGGACTCCGGTTACATCGGCACCACTGCAACTTCAATACTGATACTGTGTGTCTATGTTTGTTCTTCTGTTGTCTGGAGCTTTGGAAACCACAGCAGCAGCAGGGTTTTTTTCCTCACTTAGAGCACCATTTCTTTTTAACCCCGGGTTGATTAAAAGGAGACAAAGAAAGACAACGGTGAAAGAGAGAGAGCGCCAGGTGCCCAGTAAGTGGCCTCTCCATTGATTCTGTGTGCAGTTGGGTGTGTGTGTGTGTGTGTTTTATCAGTGTGTGCGACAGCAAACAGACGGTAGTGAGGTGCAGAGGTTTGGGTGTGACAACCTGGGTCTCTTGGTGCCCTGACACCCACATCATGTTAATCACTGCTCATGATTCTGTCCTGCAGCTGTTAAAATCAAGGAGGAAGGGGAATCCTTTATTGTAACAAACTTATTCTAAGCCAGACAACCCTTTGGGTCGGACATATAAATTATGTATCGCACAAAATAAAATACAAAATTGCACTTTGATAAAAGAACGTTGTGCTTGCCCCATGCTTTACACTGACTGTTACCATGCATCATGGGTGTGATGCAGCAGGGTGTCAAAGACTAAAAATGTACAGTATACTGCATTTTTAGCCACAGATTAACATGGACGTGATTAACATAACTTATAATATTGTGTATGGCATTGGCAGCAGCACTGTGACGCCTTCTCTTACAATACTGGGGCAGAGGTGTAGTTCAGTCCTTTCCCTTATTAGAATAATGGCTTTGTATTTGAATAATGCCACACATTTATGGTTCGCTGTGTGTCCTACAGGGTCCGTCTCGGTGCATGTTTTGCATTGACCTTGATCTTACTTTCAAGGTCAAGAATAAACGGTGAATGTAAGCTTTTATGCCATGGGTGGCTTAAAAGCGATCCGCATCGGCTTATAAAAGTTCTGAGACAAACTTCTACGGTTGAACATCTCCAACAACTCCATGACAGCATGAAGAGTCCCATCTGCTGAGGAAGATAATGTGTTATGATCAAAAGCTCCAGAAAAGCTAAATGAAACTCAATGAACCGCATGTTGTCTGGGTCAAACTCTGTAAAAAGGAGCCTCAAGTAAAGCAGTGCACACAGGATATGATCTACGACTTCATAATTTTATAATTATGACTCTTATTTTCGGGATATGTAACATATACCATGTAACTGCGCTGTAATATATCACAGAATCACTTGTCACTATTGTAAACAATGGAAAATGGTATTGAAAAAAAGTATTTCTAGTGTGATTATGTCAGATCCCTATATTATTCGTTGACATTCATAATAACAGATGCAAACTTATGCCTCCAGTGTGTGCCTTGCTGTATTTTTCGACAAAAAAGGACTTTCAACTGTCTAGAATTCAGCGTAATAAATGGTATGAATGTCAGAAAAGGTGATGGCACTAAGCTGTATAATTGTAAACACTTTCATGGTTTTCTTGCACCGCCATACTTTTATTACTGGCTGTCACTCCGAATAAAGACAAGCAGAATGCTTCACTGATGGAGACACAGGCAGATCAATCCCCCATAAAACAAGCTGTATTGGTTTATAAATCAGGTCTCCAGTCTCTGCCTCCGGCTGCCTAATAAGCATACATCAGCTTGAGTGGGATGAGCTGCCTACTAGCTGCAGCTGGTGATAGATAATAAGTGCAACCATGTATGTGTACACACACACGCACACACACACACACACACGCACGCACGCACGCACACACACACACACTGCCCATACAGAAGTGATCCCTAAAAGGAAAAGTGTACACAATTATACACACACACTGCCACTGCTCTGTTCTCTCCTCCAGCTCAGAAATATACAGACACACACATATAATAAATATAAATATATATATATATATATATACGATTGCAAAGTGCTATTTTGTCTCTGTAACTGTTGGCCTTTACTGTGGTATAAAAAGCCACTTTGCATTTTTGGGGGTTATATGAATTTCAGGCGAACCATCCATTTGACTAGATGCTGAGGCCTAATGGTGCAGAGTGTTACCATTACAAAGAGTAACGACGGCTTGAAATGACTCCACTAAGGGCAATATTCTAACATGCAGCTGATTTGTGGCCAAGTACTACCACTTAAATTGCAACTTGCAAATTGTACACAGGTGGAAGCAGGGAAAGAGCAGACTGAAAGTGTACCTACAGAAATACCAGCATGCATGACGTACAGCATGCATACCTGTTGTGTCCATTGCTACATGAAATCTGGTGACTGTTTTGAGCAAACAAGCTTGACTGTATCCACAGTCGTAGCACCATGGTCATTTATCTATCTTTGTACCTAGTTGAACACAGTATTAATATTTCATTATGGCTGCCAACACTCAGTCCTCAGCCAAGGATGTGGTGGTTATGTGTAATATGATATAATGTGTGATATATGATAGATGGTTTAAATTGCAATAATATACATCTTTGAAGCCATTTTCATCTTGGTAACATTTCCATCTAACACTGCACTCACACTGTGGAAGACGTTATGATTTCATGTGTCTTAAATACGGGTGAAAGCCTTACGTCTGCATGATTATCAACTCTGGCAAATTTGATCAGTTTCCTGTAACTGAATGTGTATGTTTATTTCCAAACACACAACAGTATAACTGGCATCACCCAAACATGTCGATTTAATTTGAACTGTTCCCTTCCTTTTTAACTAGTTTTAGAAACCACTAATGTACAATAGACCTTCAACGTGTCATCTTAAATCCCTCCTTAACAGGAAGTGTAATTCCTAAGAAAGGTTACGTGAAGTATAAACCGCGAGGAGCGACTCACCTTCATCCCCGGCTCTTCAGCGTTAAAACCTCCTCCTCTGGTTAATCTCACCATGAAGAAAACCCAATTACAGCTACTCTAATTGATCCATGTCCAGAATACTCTTCCTATGGCTTAAGCCCACGTTTTAGCCTGATCAATGAAGTTGTCAGCACGAATTCAGACAGATTCCATCCTGCAAAAATTCGGAGGCTTCATTGTGTGTCTGTACTTGTCGAGGGGGGTCAGCCAAAGTTCAGACCTCAATCCGCCCCAAAGGGAACCGTTTCACACCACGGTCTTAGTACTGACCCAGTTCTGCTATCGCTGCCTGCCGCATTCAATGGCTGGATTAAGTCAATCCACGGGACATTTGTGCATGTGTGTGAGAGAGAGACTGTGTGTGTGTGTGTGTGCAATTCCACCAGTGTGACTAACAAGCTTGACTGTTGCAGTCCAGCAGATTGAGAGACACCTACTGCTAGTTAAAGCCTTTCGTACCCCGGGGTGGTCTGCCTCTCGTGGGATGAGGAAGAGTATCAGTGAGGTGAGAGTATTGTCACTGAACCGAGATGTTTATAGTAGCTGAAATAAATACACATTCACATATTCTGTCAATTGGCAAAATAGCCTACTTCGTAGTTCATCGTAGTTTTTAAAAACAAAAAGGCAGAATGTCATGGCATTGACTTAGTGGGTATCACATTACAAAAGGTGAATGGAAACGGCAAAATTCTACGTTGAAAAGGAGTTCATGCAGAGAATGAATTATGGAATTAATTCGGACTCTGACATTTAACTGACATGATTGTTTCCACTGTCGTCTCCCAGACTTCCCCATTACATGGGGATGCTTGTCTTTGTGTCCAGACGGTAAGAAACATGGCGAAAGCTAGCCGATATAAAAGAATATGGCTCGCAGGATTGTTAGATGCAGGTTCGATGGCCAAGTACATTTAGTTTGTGTCCTGTTCCCTCTATGTCTTCTACTCGTTACTGATGGACTACAGCCATGCATAGCCTGTAGAGACAATATGAACAAACTACGCTGTAGCAGAGTTTATGCGCTCCACTGCGCTAGTTGATTTTCCTTTAACGTGAACTTTTAAATGATTGCTTAAAATTCACTTTGACAATTGAATGGAAACACAGCAAATGACAATGGTGACCTTTAAACTGAATTAATATTTCAGGAAGCCCTGACTTTCTTTGCTGTTTTTCACACATATGGGTACAAAGCAAAACCTGAAGTGAAAAGTTTGTAATTTCATTCTTTATTCTTCTATGGAATGTTTTAATTGCCAATACAAGCTCCCTCCCCTTTGTGTTTGTTTCAATACCAAATGGAAATGTCTTGGCTCCAATTATATCAATGTTCCCATCAATGTCATTACTCTAAATACTTTCAGACACAATTGCATGTAAGCAACAAAAACTCTTTTCATTATACAGAGAAACATTTTTGTTTTTGTTGCATTTGTTAAGTAGACCGGGATGTGATCTTGACAGGTTAAAAAGACATTTTCCATATATTTCCCAGACAGCTTTATAAGAGGACAGGACCACTGATGTGCTGAAATAATGTCACCGTACAAAATTGGAATATGTGCAATAGATTACCAGTATGTTGCGGAGGAACAAGATACTTATGTTACATCTCAGCACCGTGTTTTACATTAAATTGCACAGATGAATGTTGTTTTGTAACTGAGGCATGTTTGTGTGTTAAAAGCAAGTCTCTAAAGCAAAAATCTATCCTAGCGTTTTTGATTTGAGGTAAATGGTCCTCATTTAGAGGTGGTTTGAGAAGGTGGAAACACAATTATCGTAGTGACTACACCAAAATAGCACTGTGCCGTTCTGTGAAATCAGCCTCATCTGAGCCACTCCACCCACTTTGGCGCAACTATTTCCGCTCAGAGCTAGAAAACAGGTGCAGGTGCAAAGAAATCAACAAGCGGCCAACGGATGTGCCACTGCTTCTGTAATTGCACCGCAGTGGGATATGTGCCAGCAGGAAAGTAAAGGACACATTTGAGTTGAGGAAGAAGAGTCCGTTTCTGAGCCAGACTGTAACAGCTGTGTCTTTCAACAACACACTGGTAGATTAATACATTTTGTTATTTAATGCCACATTGATATCCGAGACACTGACGATGATGAACAATAAAAAACGAATTGAAATGTTTTACTTGTATTTAGTAAAAGTTACTTGAGGTAGTCTGCTTCATCTGTGCATTCAAATAAAAAAAAAAATCATTAAGGAAGGGAAAATGATGAATGAGGTAAATGCAGGTTGGCACTAACTTTCAAAACACTGTCTCCACCCGTCTCACTAATGAGGGCTTCTTATAAATCATTAATGTTTTACATGGCAGATGAAACACGCATATATTTAAACTGTTGGACACGCGAGTATTAACTCACTTTATGTCTGCAGGAGAAACAAACTGGCACTGAGACGAAACAGTCATTATTGACGCTGAACCCCCAATAACCCTCGTTTTTTTCCCCCCTCCATGTTTCTTTTGCTGCGGAGAAGCTGTCTCCAGCTTCTAAAATGTGCTTTCATTTATGACAAGTCTGCTCTTCAATCCGGCCCTGTGATGTCTTATCTGGGCCATGTCGTGCTATACATACCCTTTAATGACTAATTCCGTCTCTTGGTCTCCCACGTACTAAAATAGAACACACACACACACACACAACCACACACACATGTGAAAAAAAGAAAAAGGGAAATCAATTGAAATGTTGCAACGTCTGACAGGACTGTGCTCAAGGAGAAAAAAATGGAAAGGGAAAACATCAGACAGTGTCGCTTGCTTTTGTTTTTTTGAGTGAAAGAGTGTGGTCGAGACAGGCAGGAGCGGTATGTATGCGGGGTGCCGGTACGTTGGGGAATTTATTCTTTTTTTTCCCCCTCCAACTGTCTTTGATCACTTCCCGGCTTTGAAGTAACTCCCAGCTGGAGGGGGGAGGGGGGAGCAGAAGTCATCGCAAGTTCACATCGCAACTAACACTCGCAGAAAAAAAACTGCTATCTGCATAATTTATTCTTTAAACTGTTAAAATGCAAAGAGATGTGCAGATCTCTAGGTGCCCAACAAACCCGCCCCTCTACTTGACAACCCCAATTAAATACTCTCCCTCTCCATATTTGTTCTCAATTACGGCTTGAAGAGCGACAACACCAGAGCGTCTAATACTCATCAAATGACTGATTTAAGGAGAGACAGTGGAAGGTAAAGCACCAGCGACTGGGAGAGGTGTAACTGACATACAGTGTGAATGAGCTAACAGACATACATGTGTAGGAGACATGAGAACAAGCTCACGAACACACTCGCACATCAACGTGCTTTTCCTCTCCGGCTCTATCGATGCGACGCGGCGAAATGACTTCTTTGTGTCTGCTGTTTGTTTGATTGTGTGTGTTCATTCGCTTTCTCTGCAAGTGTGTTCTTCTGCACCCAATTATCGAATCAGGTCAAATGCCAAAGACTCAAAGCAGACACAGTTGGGGTCGTTGGCTGTGAGCCACAGACTGAGCCGTTGCTTAGAAATGATCCCAATCCTTCCATGCAACTTACAACTGAACAGTACAGGAGATCCATTCAGACAATTTAGACTTGTTAATCACACTATTTTTTTATTTTTATTTTCTTGTCAAGGGGATTTAAAGATGGCAACCTAGTTCAAATTTCGGGTTCACTTAGCCATGTTGGCAATAATTAAACTCAAACAGAAGGATTATACATTGGCTAATTAAAACTGGCCTGTATAAACATTGCACAATAAGATACATGTGTCTGAATGTATGACCAGAGCTATTCATCTACAACAGAAGTCCTCAACTTTTTCAGGCCAGGCTTATAGTGACACGGGGGAAGGACCCCTATTGTATAAAAGTGTGTTCCTTATTAAACCGGGCTAATAATAATGTGTAGTGCAGCCTAAAGTACCATGTATAACATTACTTTGTAATGATGTATATGTACAATTTCAATTGTTGACAGATTCCTATTTTAATTCTATTTTGGAATTTTGACATCACAATATCTCAACATAACATTAAACAAATTTATAGTTGCGTAATATAGGTTATATTTATGTTAAGGTGTGTTTTCGGACTTCGGAGAAAAAAACGTTTGGGATAAAATAATTTGGGGTACTATTGAAGATCTCTGCTCTATAATGTTTAGAGGGTTACATTTTCAGAAAGCTAAGGGACCAACATTTTACGTGACAGCTTTGTGGCTTTTGTGACTTTTTTGTTTCTTTGCCAATTAGTGTTTATTGGGTACCATTACTGACACCCAGATATAACTCATATATTTCTTCAAAGAAAGAGTGAGCATAGATGAAATATGGTAATTTAAAACACATTTCCTGCAATTCTACACCACCATGTACTTTTTGATCCAGTCAAGAAACCGCCATATGGTCTAGTGTTGATGAGTTAGATTGAGGGTGCCACGAAAACCAAGTATGAATCAAGAATGCCATATTACCAGAAAGTTTTCTGAGCGACAGAGACGGAGAGCGTGCACGTAACCATAGCAACTCACTTTCACTGAGATTACTCTGATCAGCATGCATGGGAATGAAGAACAATATAATGGGTTTGTGTTTATTCCTCCCTTTCACCCCGACGCTCTAAATAACTTGCTGTTCTCCGCCTCATCTGTCCGTGCAACACTTTATCTATAGGATCCGTGCGCTGTCACACACAGATAGGATCCTAGCCTCTTTTCATGCTGTAACGTTACCAGTTATGCCTCTGGTTGTCACTGCTCAAAAAAGATTATTCTGTTCTTTTTCTCCCTTCTGGTTTTTTTTTACATTTTATTTATTTAGAAACAGAACAGGTCAGCTGCTATTGCAGGGAAGATGATCCTACCTCTATTTTGTACATGCTATTAAAGATATTTGGCGATTGGTTAACAGCCTTGTGAGGGGTCATACATGGTATCTCCCTGTGTGCGATGGCAATACATCCAGTCTTCCTTCCACACCAGCGTAACATCAGTGAGTAAGTCAGTGGAATGGCACGATGACCATTGGGTTCATGAGGAGGACCCCATTCTCTGCAACCCCGTACGATGACCCCATTGGCCTGCTATGGATGACTCCCATTTCTCACTATGCCAAGTTGATCCCCACTGCATGGTTCCACCGTCAAGGTCTGCACCATTAAAAGACCGCATCGTCCCACAATCACACTCCAAGTCAATTCAAACGAACATGGGCGATGGTCAGGTGAGTTATGACTTCATCTTTGAAGTGTCGTCAGATTCATCACTTTTATCCGTTCTCGTTTTCATTTATACATGAAATGTTTTTCCATTTGGAACGATGCCTGATTAAAGTTTTTACATTTTCCGTGATTATTCACCGCGTGTGTTGACAGCATGAAGTGACAGACAAAGGAGCGGTGGGCTGACAGCAGCTATTTACACTGGGCGTAATTCAAGCCAAATCACGCCTTTGGCAAGGGAAACTCCTCGCCTTTCAGTGGTACACTGTGCTTAATGAGGAAAAGGGGAAATACGCATTAGCATCCCGTCAGTGTTCAAAGCGCTTTCAATTATATTATTCATGACGGCTGTGGAAGCAAATACCAACACAATGACTGTGTAGACGACAAACAAAAAGCTGTGCATTCACGTTCAACCGTACTGTGTGATTTACACAGCCCTATAAAGTACATAGGGGCTGTGCATTAAAATAAATGATGGGAAATTCCTAATCGTTCTCATGTCTGATGAGTAATATATATATATATATATATGTATGGAGAGAGTTGTCTTCATGCTGCATGACAAGAGACTTGAATCTCTGCCTTTGAAATACCTCCATCTGCCCTTAGGAAGAAACGCGTCCTTCAGAACTGTGTGTGTGTGTGTGTGTGTGCGTGCGCTGGCAGTGGATCGGAGATGGACGGATACATTTAACACCGCTTCATTCAGCATCAGCGCACACACACACACACACACCCTCTCTGTGTCGTTCTCCCTCTCCCTCTGCAGACACTCCCAATTAGGCCTGAAGGGTCATGCTTGTTAAACTAAAACTATCCTTTTCTGAAATGTCACAGTGTCTCCCTGCAGTGTGGCCCGTCTGCAAACAGCTCTGTTGCGGATGCCAGCCTCGGCCCCCCGGTGTGTCTCTCTGCGTGTGTTTGTGAGAGCATCTTTTGTGAAAGCAAAATGTTGTCTCTCGAATTACGGCTGGAGCTCGAGTTTGTTGACCAAGATGCCAGGTGGCTTGGCGCGTGGTAGGGGCTGTTGTGTCTTTGCCTCGGGGTGTGTGTGTGTGTGTGTGTGTGTGTGTGTGTGTGTTTCATGCGATTCATTATGTCTTCGCCTGTGCAGCCTCCCTCTCTTGCGTCTGTGTGACATCTCATTTGGCGGGCTGACAGGTTGAAGGATATGTGCTGTAATTGTTGTCTGACTGTCTTCATGCCGTAATTGAAAATGTCTTATAAGTGGAACTTTCTTCAGGATGTGTACACCGACACACCAATTAGGATTAATGCAGCTGCTCCCGTTAGCGGCCCAATTACCTGGAGGTGTAGCCCACGTTAGACAATGTGGATCCAGTGCCATGCCGGGCCGTATAAAATGTTATAACAGGCCAAACTAAATAATGTCAATCAAGTTTACACTTCCTAACGGAGCGTTCTAGTTTTCTCTTTTTAATCGTGAAAAACACTTTGTGTTTTGTTTGTCTGGGCATCCATCACTCTTTAATATGAGAGGCGCACAGTAACGCTCATCGTGTGTGGCACGGCGTTGGTTTTACAAATGGAAATAGATTGTTCTTACTTCGCCACAGCCCGAGACAGGGGAGGACCACTCTGGCTCAGCATATTACAACTAGCTACAAATACACTGGTGCGCACGCACATAAAAAATAAACACACACACACACAAACACGCTGTGATTTCATTATTCATAGCGCTGCAGAGACAGCCTGGCAAGCGCACGCGATCGGCTGTAAAACACTGTGTGGTAACAGCATCAGCTGGATCGTCTTACAATGAGTGAGAGGAATGGAGCGGGAGAGACTGAATGAATGTGTGTGTCAATCAAGGCCTCCTCTTGCATTAAAACCAATGATTGCTCTTATTGATGATGCACGTAATTTTCAGTTAGTTGGGATAGAAGGATAAAAAATAAATAAATCACACATTGTTGCCTTTTATTTCTTTTAAAACACAAACCAAGAGAAGTAAACATGAAATTATACAGAGTGACTCATTGATTGGACCGTTTCTTTGTGATTGCCATCTTGCATCATCAGGACCCACGTGGGGAAATCAAATTCCGGTGACAGCATTTTAATGCTTCTGATGTGTATATTTATGTCTTTTGGTTTAACAAAGAGCTCAGAAAGAAATGACTGATCATAAGAATGATTTAACTGCAAATCGACCAGGTCATTAATAATGACTAACAGGTAGAGATGGGACGAAATGGAGGCGTCTTGTACAGTAATGATTCAGAGCTTATTACTGTGGTGCTGTCACACATTTTTAATGGACTTAATGAACTGACAAAACTACACAGAGCCGAATACAAGCACGGCAGTTGCCAATAGCTTCTGACTTATTCATCAGGGGAAATAAACGCGCTGATGTGCATACGTGCTGATTTGCATACATATGTTATACATTATACGGCCTTATATACGACTGCTTCCTGAACAGATTTCATATCAGCAGATGACCATAAACAAAACACTCCAGAGTCCAACCTCTTCAAGAAGGTTCGGTTCAGTTGCTTGGTCCTCTTCAGGGTCTGATTGACCAGCTCGAATGAACGGGGCTAACCGACCTGAATTAGTTTGAACCGAACCAAAGGGTGTGAAAGCAGCCCATCGCCTCCGTGTGATGGACTATGCACTAATAAACTCATTACTGACCACCAATTAGGAATATGACGCTACGTTCATTTACAGCCCAGTTTTATGGTCTGCACTTATTCCCGTTGAACTGGAGCGACAAGTGTTCAAAAAAAGAAAAACAGCAGTAGCAGCGGCAGGACTAAGTGGTCCTATTCATGTATGTGAATCCATTTAAGCCCGAGCTATGAATTGCAATGAAAAGTGAAACAGCAATTAGTAGTGAGAAAGTGAAATATACACTGTAAATGCAAGCACGTGTAAGTGCACAGGGCCCTAGAGGAACTAAAGAAGTTCACCTGGATTCTGAAAGGAGGAAAACTGGTCTACGTCTTTGTTCCTGCCCAAGTATGCATCCTGAGGAGCATAAAAGCACTCCACTTCTGCATCACAAAGACAGCTTTCTCTATCATAATCACACCAGTAATTGTAGGTTAAAGTTGTGTGTGAAATCTGAAATGCTCCAAAGAGAAAACAAATGTGTGGAGAGACTGTCGGCCTAAGCCTTCACGTGAAGGAGCATACCACCTAAAACGTGGGTTATAAGGGTTATTGCTACCTGATAGATTTGATTAACTTCAGCTTCACTGCAGCACAGTGACACTTCAAGCGTCATCCAGCAAATGAATAGGTTATTTGGCTTTAGCTGGGTGGAGAGCATGTCGTGTTTTTCCTACCTCAGTGTAGCTAAAATATTTTACTTAGACTTCACAAAGCTTTTCTCGGGGGTGAATAAAGGTTTGCAAGTCAGAACTGGAGTGTTTTATTTCAAACACAGCTGTCAGCTGGGTTGGTTTGAGTTAATAATGATTTAAATATGACACTCATTCTCAGTACTATTTGTGAAATCTATGTGATGAAGAGATCTTTGACACTTCTGCTCATACCACAGCAAAAATTCAAAGCAAACTGTTGCAATGTATGAGTGATAATACGTCAAGAGAAAAGATTGATGAACGTTTAGGCTCCCTGCTCTTAAACACTTCCAGGGTAATATTTTTTTAATCCATTTAAATTGCAGTCAACAGTTTAGGCTTTAAGGCCTGATGTGGTCTCGTTAAGTTCAAATCAGGCAGACGACAAACCGGATATCAGGTCATTGGACAATATCGGGGCCGTAAAATTAGGGGACGCAGGCAACGGTAAAGCTAGAAAAAGATTTTAATTTAAGTATTTTAATTGGTCGCCATCCTCCGTGGCAGAAAACACGATTGGATGTTACGAAGCATCATCACACTGGAGAAAGTTGTTCGAGTTTGTAGTAGAATATTTAGAAATAACTGCATTTAGCTACAAAATAAAAACATAAAATAGTGGACACAAAATAATTGCGGTTATTTTAGTATTTTTATTCATCGCTATAGCAACATATCGTCATGCCTGATTTATTTAACCGTCCGGCCCTTCTGTGGGACTGCAAGTCTTTACATGTGTCGCCTCGGTGTTGACCTTCAGCTGGATACCATGTTAATCAGCAGTGCCGTACAGTTAGTGAATGAGCTGCATTAAATCCTAAAACATAAATAACCAAAAGATGAGAAGCACAAAGGTCAATGCTGTGCTTTAAAAAAGATCAATCAACAATGGTATTTTACTGAAATCGCAGATCATTTAAACCTGTCATTTCTTTCCAGCCTGGTCAAGCAGCCGTAGCATTCAAAGGGCTGGTTGGTTGTAAACTGGGAATTGAAGCATTAGCCCAGCCAGCCACCTCAGTCTTTCTCCTTCAATGCCCGGGGCGCTCCAGTGGTACCTTGTACAGAGGCTTTTAATAACGATGCTTGTTTGAATCCTGGAACAATGAGCAAGGGCTGCATTTCAGGGCTGACATTGCCGTAAAATGCCATCACATTGCCCAAAGGGCTAAATGTAATCCAACTGTGAAATCTGCTTCTTGCAGAGCGAGGATAGAAGGCAAATTATGGTAGACTTCGGGCCCTGAAGGGATGCGGATATGTGTCGTGTTGTGGTTACTTATTGGTGCAAATGGCAAAGAGCAGAAATGACTGTTCTTCAATAAAACAATGATGGATATGATGTGAAGCAGACACATAAACACAGTACCAGCTCTTGCCTTTTAAATGATTTGAGACACACCACATCAAACCATCCCCAGAAAATACATCCTGCCGTGCAAATAAACTCATGTTTTTTCCCCCCCAAGTCCTCAAGTTTTGTTTCTTTTGTCACACAACAATTATATATATAAACAAGTGGGAAATAATAAAAGGGACGGACGTGAATGAAGTAACCATTTTGGTGCAGGTCCGGTTCTAATCACAGCTGCAGTTTAACCCCTGGCTCACTGATTGCGATGCAGCTGCAAGTTCAGCTGGGAAACGACGCCGGCCTGTGTCACAAGATGAATCCCAATCAACTGTACGAGAACATCTGGTTCTGGGAGAAGAGCAATGCATAGTCTTGAATGCATTGTTCAGAAGAGCACTAAGGAAGGCGGTAAACTGCGGTGATGTTGGATAGATGTCACCGTGTCATCCAATTTGTGTCGATACTCGCATCCATTGTGCATCTAGTTCATTGTGGTAAAAGCAAAGTGAGGGTACATTGTCTTTATTTAAAGCTAACAAATGTCAGGCAGGGAGATGAGAGATCGACTTTGTGTCCGTTCACCCTTCTCTAAGTGCCATCTTTCTTTATCGTAAACCCTTTCTAGTGAATTTAGCGCTTTCAATCAGTGTTAGGCAACGTCACATGATGTTACTTGTCAGGACGACAGAATGCTCAGACTCCAGCTTTTAGTCAGCGAATAGAAGATTTCTCTGATTATTTCTATTTTAGTACATTGAGCAGCGATTGCAGATTAATCTAGTGTAGATTACAGACACGTTGACTTTAGGCCTTTTACGTGCCTTGAAATGAAGCTGTGTCGGACCTTCCTTAAGGTATGCTTTTTGTTGTACTGCAGCATTCCCAGTGAGCAGTGCTACCAGTGATAACCCAAAGCTCATATCAGAGAGTTGAGGATCAAACTGCTACCAAGCCAGCCAAGGTAATCTATCACACCGAGGTAGCCCCTAGGACAGCGGGTGGTAGACCACTGATACACACAATGTTCCTACACGAGCGCACACACACACACACACACCACACACACTCCGCTTTCTCTACACGCATCACACGGACACACACACAGCACAAATCCCCTGAAAGAGTTCAGATTCCTGAATGTTCGGCTTTAACACAAGACACAGCACTCTAATGCACTGCTCCCTGTTCATCACACACAAAGGAGATAATCATGTTTGCCAGAATGTGGACTTAAATGCACCGGCACAAACAACAACAAACAAAACCTCTGTCTTATTTTTAACAGTTTGAGAGACTTTTTAAGTGAAATAAGCAACTATTCAAGCGTTCAGTTCGCCTGATAACACTGTTTAGGATTTGTGTTATCGTAGCGAGCCCCTACAATCACTAGCATGTATACTGGCGATACAACTGAGTGCATCTTGGCCTCAGAAAAATGATCTCTTTGGAATCATTGCAGTATGCAAAAAGGCCAAAACAATCCCAGAGTGCGTCTGGCAAGTGTCTACAAAAAAAAAAAAAAAGATCTAAATATATTTGAAAGCAAAGCAAAAAGTGTTATTGCCTCCAACAGATCAAGGAGCCTAGAAGAAATGCATATATAAATAAAAAGCAAATATATTCACATGCATGCATCTGTGCAGATACAAGGCTGGGGCGATCGGATGAATATATCGGCAATGGACTGTTTTCTTTCTGCCATTGTTGTCACTTTATTTTGCTAATTTAAATGGTCTTCTTCCGAAAAGTGATGAGCTGCATCTCAGTCGGGCAGCTGGCACAGAACAAAAACAAAGTGCGCAGCAGAGAAAAACAATGTGTAGAGCAGCATGTTTCCCACACCTGCCTCTGTGAATTAAGGGTTTTATTTCAAACCAAACCAGAGTTGGTGATTGCTGCCACAGTGGAAAGACTAAGTGTTTTGAATGAAGTGTTTTTTTTTTACGAGTCTTAGTTCAGGGAAAGAGAGAAACTAGTTTTCTTTTCATTACAGGAAATATATGTGAGAATATTTTCTTTTCTGACACGTTGTGAGTTTATTTGGTGGGTTTTTTATTCTAGGGAGAGCAGTTTGATTCATGGCTTTCTGCCAGAAATCTCCTCAGGTTTAGAAAACAAACCTACTTGATTCGATTTTAAAAAGACTGAGGAAAAGATGTTGGGCTAACAGTGGCTGGTTGATTTGGAAAATGTTAACATATATTGCCCAACTCTAGCAGCCATACAATCATACAGCCTTTCAGAATCAGGGATGCCATCACACTTAATACCCTAAACACTCTAATCCCCTCACATTAGCTCTCATCTTATTCTCCAGAGAGTTAGCAGCAAGCAATAATGGGGGGAGCCGGGGAAAATGAAGGAGGGCTGATGAGGAGCGGGAAGGAATGAAAGGTGAGGTGAAAGATAAACTTGTTTTTATTAATCATTGATGACTCGTAGAAGGATGGACAGCCTCTGACACATTATGTATCATTTGTAGTTGCTGCATGCATTGTTGTAACACACACACACACACACACACACACACACACACACACACACACACACACACACACACACACATATATATAAATATATATAAAATGCAAATGAGCACAGCAGACATATCAGCCACTTCATCTATCTCCGTTGCTTATCTATCTGACTGGCTGATGCAGCAATATGTACGGTATGCTAAGTAGATCAAATAAGATATCGACTTCCTGGCCAGGTTACTATATCAAGCTGTATGTCTTCCCGTATTGATAAAGGATTATATGAATAAATGGGGACAGACAGAAAACTGAGTATGATAAGGAGGGGATGCATTTCAGTAAAACAAGTAATAATTCTGTTTTCATGTTTTAATTGACTCGACAGGAGATATAAGCCTCCTCCTTGACAGTGCAATTCACCTCAGTTCATAGACAGGGAATAGTGTTAAAACCCTCAGTTGCAAGTTGTTAATTCTAAAAGTATAGCCTTCATGGAGGTTTTCAGGGGGTGAACACAACACATTCTTAAATTTAGGGAAACAAAATCCTGACCACATGAACACTTGGTAGGCAATGATTAATTCAAGGCCAGAGGAGAGTATAATCAGTACTAACTATCAGCATGGAGGTTTGGTTTGCACACAGGAAACACAATGATAAGGGGGCTACCCATGAGGTCTTGTTAAAGTGTTTGGTTTTCTGAAAATGGCTACACCTGTTTAGCGGCACTCACAGACTCACTTGCAAACTTGCAAGTGAGTCTTAAAAGGAAAAAGCAAAAACGAATGTTTGAAAAACTCACCAGCACAAGAGCCGTCTATCTCCTCATACGCAACGCTGCAGACGCATCTTCCCAAGGGGACCAGCCAGTCTCCGTCAGCGCCGCAGAACAATTTGGGCGTGTCTCTTTCTTCGGCGTGGTCAACACAAGCTCCCCGCACCTCCACCAACGAGGAAGAGTCCACACGGGGCACCGTGTCTGGGAATGAGGCCAGGTTCCTCAGTGTGAACGGACATTTCTTGTAGTAAACCCTGACTGACACCAAGGCGATGCAGGCACCGATGTCCTGAAATGCCAGATAGAAGCCCTTTCTGGTCATGGGTCCCACCTCGCGCACCTCCGTGTTGAGCTTCAGGATGCGATCGCCGAGATCCATCTGAGTGAAGCTCTCATCGGCAGCGATGGTGTCGATCTTGGTATACTGTGGCGGTTTGAATTTGACGACGTGGGCCTCATCGGTCTCGTGGTAGAAGAGGTTGAAAGTCTCCTTGCAGGTACCGGACACCCATGGGATGGAGTTGCAGTCGCGCAGGGTGAAGCGGAGCTCCACGTAGATCTTTTGGGCGGCCTGCCGAGAGATCCAGTTGGAGCGAAGCCAGTTGTTCTGGTTGGGCTCCATCACATTGCAAACCTGGAAAGTGTGGATGGGCCGGTTTTGCTCGTCCATCTCCGTGATGGCGTCCCACTAAACAGGAAATAAGAAGGTGGTGTGGGGCAGAAGAGGAAAGGAAGAGGGAAAGAGTGAAAAAGCAAAGATTAGCAATTAATGAATCCATTGTAATTAAATGATAAGACCAAAAGTCTTAAGTCCCCATAGTGGTCCCAGCAGGCAACTCTGTTCAATTCAAAAGGTGATAGACAGAATGACGGACCCTGTTCTTTTAACTAGACAGTGTTGTGTTCCTATTCTTAGAATTAAACAGTTTTATTTTATGGAATGATTTCCTTTATTTTTTAAATCTTTCATCTCTCTTTTTAGTATACTTATTTTTAATTCTGTTCCAATCCCAAAATACAAACCTATATATTGTATCTGTAATCTTGAAAAATGAACATTTTATAATCATTATTACCACTAGCAATCGTCAATAATGTTAGAACAATTTATCTTGCATTAGAGGCCTTTTCCAATCACATCATAGGTCGTGAATACAAACAAATGATTGTACCAGTTTGAATCTGAAGCTTAAGTTAAACTCGAGCTGACTGCTAACAGTTAATTAGTACACACAGAGGAGAGGATGGGGTCGGGAAAATATTCCCACACCAACTTACCTGCTAACATAAGTTATATCTGGTCATTTAAGTATGCAAGCTGCCATCAATCGCATTCTTAGTGAAGTAATAATACATGTAATTTCATTTATTGGCTAAATTTAACTTTAATTGACAAAATGGTTGGTTGAATGAGCTCCTATCCATATCACCTGCTCTTCAGGAGTCCAAACTGCACAACAGGAAGTGAAAGATTCCAATGGGGTTTGAGGCAGTAATGATCACTTGGACTGTACCATTTTGAAAAGGACAAGAGGGGGTTTCTTTTTCTTGTTTCAGGGAAGAGTCTTAAGTATATTGTTACTATTTTCAAGTTGTAGAAGCTTAAAGCAGTTCAGGCTGGCCTGATAATGTTGTAAATGTTGTGAAAATAAAACATAACAATAAAACATGGGAAGCTCACGCCAGCCTTCACATGTTTTCCTTCCACCACTCCAATCTTTGGTACCAGAAAAAAAAAGAAAAACCTAAGAATTCATCATCTAGGGACCATGAATATTCAAGTCAAATTTCTTTACATTTAAGTAGACAATATTTTTTTAAATGCCATTTTAAATGGCATTTTGTAACTGAAAAGAGCATGACTAGTTGAATCAAATCAAGCCAGACAGTTAACTGTCAAGGCATTTGGACATGAACCAAAATGATGAACAGCTAGAATATTATCCTCAGCACTAGCAGGAAAAAACCTGAACAAACTAACTATATATTTTCCTCCTATTCCTTCAGGTGTTTCACAGGCTTTCTCCCAGAATGCTGTCTGACTGTGGCTGCCTAGTCATCAGCTCTGCAACTCCCATGTTGCATGATCAAGACGCCAGGTCACGAGGTTACCTGTCCCCATGTTGATGGGAGAGAAGTTAATGGGGGTTTTTAGCCTCCTGGTCCCACACGGCTCCCTGGTTTTATTAGAGTGGGAACTGGCTGCATGGGCGACCCCAAAACAACCAAACACCGACCTCCAAGAATCAAATTACTTGCCTGGGAAAAGGAGGTCTCAAATCACTTCGCTTACAATGCAGCATTGGACCCTCCACAGGCCTGCCTTTGTGTGCTTTATATTTAGACATGATATAAGAAAAACACCTTTCCTATACTGTATATGGTTGGCGTGTGACATTTAAACTCCAATTACTTCACCCACGCATGCACACCCAACACGGTGTACTGGTACGAACCGAACACTATAATCGACATGTTTTAACGAAGACAAGCAAGACATGCAGGTGGGAGGGTGAGGTGAGCAAGGCCAACCATTGAGCTATTAATTAACAACCAACACACTCACATAACTATCATTTTGTGTTTAAAAGTTGACTGACTATGTTCAAATTCGTGGGTCTGAGAGAAGAGATCCCCATTTTAATTAATGCCTGAAAAACAACTCCTTAATGGGCAAACACAGTCCAGAGAGTTGCACTAGAGCTGATGGTTAATTCACTAATAACATTTGCCTGATATGCCCGTGCATTTAATAAGCAGTTTTGCACTTAGCTAAATATTGCCTCTTGATGAGAGTGGTAATCAAAGCCTAATGTTTGCTTTTGCATACTCATTATCCTTTTTAATAACGCGTTCTAATTCAATCATCCAAAGACGACAGGCTTTAATCTGCTCTTCCCTCAAGGTGTAATTGTAGAATTACTGTCAAACAAATTGATTTTGATTAGATGTGATATTGCTCATCACACGCGAGGCTATGCAAAAAAATCTTTATTTATTTGATGGGCATACAGGGAACTGTGGTAAATGTAGGTCAAATATGGTAATTGTGGAATGCTTAATCCAAAAAGCATCATCTAAAAGATGAAGGAAATGGAAATTATTAATTCAAGGAACAGTATCACAGATTGTTAAAATATACACTCATGTCCTGTTAATGAGATGCAAAAGTTCAATTAGTTCATGGTCTGTAATTCTGTTTAAATCATAAATTAAGTTAAAAACATCATACATTACATCATATATACACGGATAGGTTAAAAAGTTGTTTATGTTTCCTTGTTGACTTTTTCCTTATTGTTTGATCCCAGGTTGGTCTCTACGGTGTAACAGACAGCCGGACTTATCGATATTAATATTATTATCAGTAACATTATAGTAGTGCAGTATGTGTACAGTTAAGCTGTTTGTGAATAAACGCTACAACTCCCATGCCTTGCTGCTGATTAAAGTGAAGGGGATTAGCCACGAAGTTAGCCGCAACCTTCATTCTCATCTCACTTTATTTACTTAAATACTTACTTTTCATACATGTATCTTTTTATATCTTCAACCAATCTTTTTTTGGTTTGCGTTTATTACACAGACACTCAGCTTGGTGTTGCCATTGTACAAGTGTTTAATCATGCTGATTCAATCCACCCTTCAGGCCTTTTCAATCCCATTTAACCGTTTAGCCAGTGACCTGCAAAGGTGTTTGTAGGAGGAACGATGCATTAAAACCTCTTGGGCTCCATGACTACCTTTTAACAATGGTATGCTCTTCAGTTTAGGAAGGTTACTGAAGACACCGAGATTACACAGGAGAATACCTTGTCTTGGTTTTAAAAAGAAAATGTTTGACATTTCCACATGGACACTTGGGAACTGAAAAAGGTCATCATGAAAATGCATGGAAACAAGTACAAGCATGGCTTCGTTGACGACACCAACAAACAGAGATTGTTGATAAATATTTTCCAAAGACACAGATTGTGTGACTGTATCAATGGCTTCGAAAAGAGATAAAGAAGAGAAGACACGTGTATTTGATAAACCAGACTAACAATATTGTAAATTCTTTGTATTTGTCAATTTTATACGTACACTTAAATATTTTCCGATTCTGTCAATAACTGCAATTCAGTTTATGAGGCTGTGTGAAGTGAAGAGTGATGTTAAGTGTCTAAGATAAACTTTATGTTCATACAATGGTTGCTGAAGGACAACCAAGCAATCCGCTAAACCATCACATATAAGTAGTGAATGTCTGTCACATTACTGAGCAACTCCGGTCTGTATGCATACGTCCTTCCACACAAGTACCTACGCAAACAAAGAGCAAGGTCGGACACAGCCTTCAGCCTCTCAGGACGTTTTGTAGGGATTGGAGTTCTAATATCTTGGGTCAAGACTGAACAAACTCCTCCCATTAGGATACATTCTTTAATAGCAGTGACGTGTGAAAGTTGTGGGAGAAAGGGAAGATTGAAAGCAGCAGATGAAGAAAAAGGAGATGAAAAACAAAACGTGATAAGAATGTATTGAGGTGTATGCTGGAGAGCGTTTTATCTGGAGAGGATTAGAGAATTACTAAAGTTATGAACCAATTAAATTAGCCCAAACTCCGCCGTAGATAAACTGTGGCCAAAGACTGAGAGATAGAGGCAGATATATCAGTGTGTCCCATCGGGGGGAAACAATCCGGGGTGATAGGAGCACATTTTCTACTCGAATCCCAGACTCAACACCATTCACGGCTGATATAAAAGCCGTCAAGACTTCCGCATCTTGTCAGCTAGGTGATAATGTCAAACGGCTCTGGGGTGTCAGCACTTTTATACAAGTCACTCCGCAGCTTTACAAGAGCTAGGAATTTTAGTTTTTCTAAATTGTCTTACAAGCAATGAAATTGATTTCTTCTTAATTGACTTCCCAATAGAAAACGGGAGATTCCAGTGACAGCATTGCACCTTTGGGCCAAAACCTGTAGTCCCCTTGAAATCACCAACCTGACAGGATCTAAACCACTTATTTGTGCGTGTGTGAGGTGGTGGTATGTCGCCTGAATGTGAACTACTTTCTCAAAGTAGAAAACTTTTAGTGAAGCCTTGCCTGACCACCTCAATACCTTTCCTTAACATGCATAATTGAAACCCGCTCAGAAAAGGTGGCTGATTGATTGCGGCCTGAGACCAAGGCCTTTATAGCCCATCTCTCTCTCACAAGAAAGAGAGCCAGTCGTTTTGCTGGCCACTAGCCCGGAGAGGAGCTTCTTTTATTTAAACCATGAAACCCGGAGCCCTATTGAGAACAGCACTTTTAACTACAGTGTCACATCCCACTCGGCCTAGATGGAAATTAAACATTTAGCGATTTTAAAACATGCCCACCACTTGGTTGGCTCTCAGAAAAGAAAAAAAGAAAGGAGAATTAAACACTATTTAAAAGTAAAATGTCCCCCTGTGTGAATGAAAGTGTGTTATGACCTACTATTAAATAATAACGGAATAATTATATTACTGTCAGAAACCAGCGTGGCAGGTTAAGTAGTGGAGCTTTAACAGGCATAGTATCAGACTGGCAGGAGATGTGTGTGCTTAATGATTAAATCTTTACAGATATATGAAACTATGCGTCTTTGAATGTGTGAAATTAACTGAAAATCCTCAGAATCATTACACATGCAACCAAAGCAGAAACACTTCATGCTTCATGCAGTCCATTATAAGGATGCATGTCTTCATTCACCTTCACACTACGAGTGAATTATACATTTAATTTTCAAATAAGTCTTAATCTTCCAACATATGGGACAGATTAGACATAAGAATCAGTTTTCCTGATATATGAGCCATGTGTGTGCCTAGATAATAAATAACAAAAATAAATACAGTACACCTTTTCAATTTGAAAATGACTTGAATTGAATCTGATATTTAGCCCCCACAGCTATTTACAAACAAACAGTACACTGCATATTGTATATTGAATATAGTAACTTCATAGGTGTTCATTTGGCCACAGGACACAAGATCTCTGTATTTAGTCTCTGGAGGCTTCTTCTTTAAATTAAGTCTAAGAAAAAGGAGGGGGGATAAGAAAGTGTCTAGTTCACACTTCCTTTAGATCATTGCCACTATCCATCTTTTTATATATGCGTTTTATTTCCTTCCACCAGATAAGCATTTCTACTTAAAATCATTATTAACATGCAAGGGAATTTCTTTTTGCCACCTCTGACACATCAAAGCCGCTCCAGACAGGATCTTGAGGTAAAACCACAACCCGCTGGACTAATCGTTGACAGATTCCAATCTTCATGAGAGGATGAACTAATAAACTCAACACCAACCAGAATCACTCCCGCTGCAGAAAGCTGGACTCGCCCCTGTTGGATCATTTCTCTCTCTCATGTCCTTTTTGGCAATAACACATCACATCAACGGGGTGATTAAATATTAATTATATATCACATTACAGCACATTACACTACCATTTGGCACCACCAACATGCAACACTGCCTGCCCTAAATACTTTTTAACCCCATTTCTGGTGTTGGCCATATACTTTACTTAATCCTCTGCTTTCCCACAGTGGCAGAAAGGGATTGCCAAATTCGAAGTCTGATTTTATTATGTAAATTACATTTAAAACATTTAAATGTGTACTTATTTTAACAAGTAGAGTATGTTTTTTTTAACTGGGTCTCGTTATTTCATTATACCTGCCAGTGTTTAAGCCATTGCCTACATTCTTAGCAAATAGATCGATTTGATATATAATAATTTCTTTGCATCTGCTTCTTTCTCTCCATCTAATCTATCCTTCCATTATTCCTCCCTCCCCCCATGTCTGTTTGTCGTTCTATCTGATGCCCTCTCTATCGCTCTCTCTCCATCCTCCATATACACTATCTCACACAAGCATGCATCTTGCTGAACTGTGTGTGTGTGTGTGTGTGTGTGTGTGTGTGTGTGATGCCACTGTCACTGGGATTGAGAGATTTTGATTTAATCCCAGAGCTTCCCTCAGTGATGGATGAAAGACCTTCGCTTCCATCTCACACATGCGATAGTAATAGAAATGAGTTAGATGGATGAAGAGACTTTGCTCACTGGGGAACTTGATGCCAGAGCCTTGACTTTATGGGAAAGAGAACAAATAATGAGAGGAAAGTACAACAACTGAAACTGAGTGGGAGAAATGAAGGTGTTCTTCTGGCATTTTTAGGACGTATGCATATTAATGATGACTGGCTGGAAATGCTCGACTGTTAGAAAGATGAATAAAATCAGCCACCCCTTCACCCCCCATTTAATAAGGTAGTCTCAGAGACTATCGGGAACACTTTTACATTCTCAAACACTTCATTAACTCCAAAGTCACCTCACTTTCTCACTCCAAAAAACATTATAATAAAAAGTATTTTACAATACCGATGTCCAGCGTTTCATTGAAACATGTAAATGCTATTCTTGAATTCTCTTGGCAATGCTGGAAATGTACAATATGACCTGATGAATAGGATATATTTTAATATAAAAGCAAGTCTCACATAATAGATGGAAAACCACCCAGTTGTTCTAAAGTTAATTCGTAACTTAATCACACCTAAATGGCCATCTGCACTACCCCATTATTTCCCCGAAATCTATGCCCCTCGGTGTATTTCATCACAAACCTGTGTGTTTCAGAAGTTGGTCTATAGAGGCCTCGTTGGGGACAAGTAGGGCTTAACATGGGGGATTTCGTCAATATCTGGCAACCTCGGCTGAGTCATTGTCTAACAGTGCCAACGAGACAATCAATTCTTTGACTGGAGGATTATGGAAATTGATTTCGCACTGCGCACCTCAGTTATTGAATTGGAAATCGTAATGGCGTGCCAATGAGGAATATTGACACTGGACACAACCTGCATAACAACATAGAACATGTCAGAAAATCCTTCATACTGACACCTTAACAATATTTGAGATGAGTCTCCCTCGTTCCAATGTGTCCTTTGCTATGTAGCGGTCGGATTGTGAGGTCAGTGTACGATTCTTGAGAGCAGAACGTTGTCGATGTTGAAACACTTTCCTTAAAAATGAGCTCAATGTATATATTTTAAGGTCAGGAGGAGGCCTCACAGACATCACACTCCATTCTCTTAGAAGAAGATATCTATAAGCAGAATTATGAATTGTTGAATTATATAAATGATGAGGCTTTTTCTGATGGGACGCAGACGCATAAGCATATGTTTCTTTAAGAAGCTGACTGCAAGGAATCTGCATTAAACATCTTGAAAACATCAGAACATTTCACAGACATTTCTCCTCGATGATATACAAAAAAAAAAACTGTCAAACTCACAGGGAGCAGGCTGTACTCTATGGCTCAGATATTTCTGTAAATTAATCTATCGTTATCATTCAGACCCAGACCTGTGTGCCAGATGGAGCATACTGTTGGTTTAGACCGCGCATTGAAGTTGCACTTCTAAAACCTGACTGCCGTCATCCGTTTCATGCATGCATCAGAAGCACCCGTTCATTCATTCACACATGTGACAAACTGAGGACAATAAGGTGCTTCAGAACAGAGCAACGCCATTAAAACAGACTGTGAATGTGAAGAACTTGTTAGTTTACAGTTACAGTGTTTAATCCGTCTGGGGTATGAATGTAAAGACTTTTAAACACTACAAGCAATCGCCAGGTCTTTTTTTGGGGGGGAAATGTACCACTATGAATCTGATGGGACTAAACATATTGGTGTGAGAGCTGCCCTCCATATCACTTTCTGCAGTTATTTTGTGCCAAAGAAATGATTTGACTTATAAGTTGTATTTTGATCAAATCCTTCTGAGATATCTTGTTGTTCGTCACTGCTCTGTAGGGGCCGATTCTTCATTTGAAAACAGGCAAGAAGCAACCTGCATTACACACACACACACACACACACACACACACACACACACACACACACACACACACACACACACACAGTACCACTGTCCGTCGCCAGCACACCCCTAAATCAATAAGAACAAGTGAACAGTGGTGAGCAAATGGAATCCAAAGGCCCTGCGCTTCACTCATTCGTGCATCCATCACAGCGGACGGGCGGCCAGCGGGGTGGAGCCAGAGAACCCTGCGCACATCCGTCATCCCCGCGGTGCTCTCGCAAAGTGACACCCTGTCGGCGGTGGCCTCAGCCATCCTCCGAATAGAGCCGAGGGAACTGAAGATGGAGTTTCGACCCACGTTGACATTTAACGGACCGCTTGTGTCGGACCGATGTTTGCTCGGAGCTGATATTCAGTATCTTTACACGCGGGCCAAGTTTGAAAAAGTCAATGAAAAAAAACACCCAAAAGACACAGATTTCCAGTGAGCAACGCTAGTAAAATTAAAGTGTTTGCAGCTCCCTCGGGACATATTTGATTGCAGGTTCAACAGAGTGCTGAGTAAATTCCTCCCACTTCACTGGAATGATTACTTCAGTCAGACACCGACACCGTGATAATTTACCCATAAACCTCTATCACGACTCTGTGAGTCTGGCTGCTCATTGATTTAGATGTCAAATACATGCCCATGCATTGACTGCACAAGGGCTAACCCTTGCTTTCTATATGTGTTGAACTACCAACATCTTGTTTAGACAGGCGGTACGTCTTGAAGCATGAGAGAGAGAAGCTGCAGCACACAGAGCGAACTATCACGACGCTCAGATCTGAGAGACGACAGACCAAAGCAAACAGAACAGCTCACTTCTGAATGAGTAAAGTGGTGGTTGCTCCACTTTTTGCCCTCTTTGACACCTTTGCAGAGTACACTTCTTTGAGATAAGAAGATATTACATTGAGGCTTTGAGGGTACAGAATAATAAAATAAAGGTTTCACATTTCTCAATGTATTCAAACTCAACTCAGCATCAAGCCTGAAGACAATGGGGATCAGAAGGAAGCCCATTGAGTCTGAGCCGGCTGCAGTGTGTTACAGCTACTCCAGAAGTTAGTGCAATGATCAGAGCTGCCCGATTTCAAAATGCCATATATCCCTGCATACCAGAGCTCATCTATGCAAATTGAATGTGCTAATTAGGGCCGCATTTGTTTTCCTTAAAAGGACATCGGCTAATAATAAACGCCATGGCTATAATAGAGAAAACAACAATAGTGTCCGTGAGATTTCATTTAGCATTAGCTGGTGTTGTAAATTAATTCATGTCATTTAGCATGGTGTAATGCCCACCACAGTGGTGGCCTCTGGAGACGGTCCCAATCTATTGTGCAGCCATAGATCCGTCCTCTCAGTGATTTGAATTCAATCAAGGCTGGCATTAGATGCAAACAAGCCACACAAGAAAAGCACTGCAGAATGTTGGAACGCCCAGGGCAAACCGGAGACCGAATCTAACGACCGGTTCTTAAAACTACGCCCCGGTTCAAGACACCGACTCAGACAGAGACGCATGAGACAGGACCGGTATCTTAGGGTGCGAGGGGAGACAGTGAGACAGGACCGGTATCTTAGGGTGCGAGGGGAGACAGTGAGACAGGACCGGTATCTTATGGCGCGAGGGGAGACAGTGAGACAGGACCGGTATCTTATGGCGCGAAGGGAGACAGTGAGACAGGACCGGTATCTTAGGGTGCGAGGGGAGACAGTGATACAGGACCGGTAGGAAAAAAACGATGACAGTTGTCTTAATTTTTGACGCTCAGGTCACTCCGTCTGATTACTTTTCCTCACAAACATTCAGCAAAGAAGAGACCAGGTCAGAGCCAATCAGAGACCTAGGCCCGCCCCTGCTCGGCCTCTGATTAGCTCAGACCGTGGTGATTCATCTCTGTATGCTGTGGGGGAAAAAACATGATCCTCCACATATAAACAGACCAGCTGAATGTAAGGAGCACCGGGTAGGAATTTAACAAAGCTTCGAGGCAGAGTTTTTGCCTCCAGTATTTTTTGTAATCGAGTTACTCGAGTAACTTGAGTAATCATTTCAGCCCTATAATCAACACTTGGTAACTTTATATTTATCAGCAGCTTCAAAACTCACACGCCTGTAAAAACCCTTTCCACCTGCAGGATCAACACTGGCTAAGGGCGTCTCCTTTCAACCTCTTCTCATCTATCTCATTTGCCTAAACGGTGATGTGTCACTCCCCTCCACACACGCTAACTCTGCTTCATCCGAGCTGACACAAAGCGGAGGCCTCTTCCCCCCCAATGGCTCAGGGAAACTGTGCGTGGGAAAAACGAGAGGGAAGGGGCTTGTCGTTTTACATATCTATTTTTGCCAAAGAGACAGGCAAGCAGGCAGTCTGGAATGTCAATGTTTGGCTCAGCGGCCTCTGACTGATGTGAGATCACAGTGACGGCTGCACACAGCGGCACAATGAACACACACACACACACACACACACACACACACACACACACACACACACACACACACACACACACACACACACACACACACACACACACACACACACACACACACACACACACACACACACACACACACAGAGAGAGAGAGAGAGACTGCCAGTAGGTGAGGTAGCCAGGTGCAGACAGCTTAGATAAGACCAGGTCACCCAGGTAGAGGAGAGCATGCTGCAGACACACACACACACACACACACACACACACACACACACACACACACACACACACACATAAACACCGTTTCCCCAGAACATGAACTAATGTCAAGTAATTGTCATTTTATACACTAAACAACAAAAGCAGCGCTCAAACAAGGTTCTTGGGAGCTATTGCAAATGTTACGGTGCTTTATTTTATGAGTGTTTCATAAATGAGAGTTTTCTCTGAGACTTTCATTCCTGCACACCCTCCAACCCATCAGTATTGAAAGCTATTTCTTCTGATCTGCACTCAGTCAAAAGCAGGGGTCTAAGTGGTATCAGCTGGAGTCAATGATAAAGACAAGTCCGGCATTTTAAACCAGAAAAGGTCAGCGCGATCTCATCCGCTCGGTCTCTCAGCCCCAGTTCACTTAGAGTCAAATTTGCTTCATCGGCCTGACACAGGAGCAACGTTTATTTCTGAACAATATTGTATTGATTGAGGCGCAATAATATGCTGCCATCAAGTATTGTTGAAGACATATGAAGGAGTCATTAACTAATACATTTTGGAATAAATCAGGATACATTTTCTCCTGAAGCAACTCCAGTGAGTAGCAGTTTTTTTCTTCAAACTAAACGTTGCTTCAGCAGCCATTTCATTTTCTGCCAAACTCCTGAATATTTCAAAGTGCACCTGAAGGCAGCAGCATTGTGAGGAGACGAGCTTTAATTAAAAGAAATAGTGAAATAACGGCCTCATCTGGAGTAACAATCTAAATATCACTTCAATTAGAATGTTTCAATTAGCTTATTATCCTGTCCTCCCTCTGCAGACAACACACACACACAAACACACCCACGCCACACATTGTCTCTCGCCTGTTTTCACAGTCTGCTGCTCTCTGTTAAGAAGGGGCTCTCGGAGAGACAGCGAGAGGGGGGTGAGACGGAGAGGCAGGGAAAGGAAGAAACTGGGAAGAGAGATATCAAGAGGATGGGGAAGACGAACAGCCATGGAGACATGCGTGTGTTGCAGAACTTCTTCAGGCTTGAGGACCAAATTATATTATTATATATACATAAAAAATCAGAGGACAGTTTCAAGTCAGACTTAAGGATAAAGATTAAAGATGATTGCCACGAACAATGAATTTAATCCAAAAGTGAAACTCAAAAATAGAGAGGAAAAGATAACAAAGCACACCAAGTTTGCAAACCATTACATTTCCAAAGAACGGTCCAAGATTTCAAATGTATTGAGCTAACATGTCCTCTGACAATAATAATAGCATCCATTAATTGTCTTGTCTTTTTGAAAGATGGACTTAAAAAGATTCACCTCATACATTTTCCTGACAGGGAACTTTTTCCTGTTGTGAAAATAATGTCTGTCCTCAGAAAAACTAGAGCATTTGGTTACTTCCCTCCACAGATACATAAAAGAGGTAAACAAAGTAGACAAATTGGCCGTCACAATAACACAATAGAGTCCAACAGCACCACAGACTGCAGCCACTAAAACAATCATGCAGTCGAATCGACGACTCTATAAAACGGTTTCAATAAAAACTGAATGTTCATTATGGTGGGATTTACTGCAGTGCTGTTGTCTTACACTACATTAGTTTTAGTTAGGTGTACCTCATAAAATAGGCAGCATTTATTAGTAAGGCGTTGGCAACAGTCATTTGTAAGGCCTTAACAACTCAATTTAAGAAACTTCAAATTAAACACTGAAATATCCAATCATAAAACAACCGTTATTTTGACTTCTAAATGATGAAGGTTAGGATTAGATTAGGATTCTTTGCCACCTCCAGGATAAACAACGTTGCATTCTGGGTTTTAAGTTTGCCCGGTGCTGTGAGGCTGCCTGTCTGGTAACAGTAGGAGACATCTTCCCTTAACAAAGCCATCTGACTCCAGTCTGTAGCGCTTAAACAAGCCTGACTGGAAACGAGTGCAGACAAAACGGGATTGTCTAGCCTGCTCGATCAATTAGAACGGAGGGAGCAGCTGAGAGATGGGCAGAGAAAGTGCGTGGTGAGGCCCTGCTTTCAGCATCCGCGGAATTTGTACAAAATGTTAAGTGCATTTTAGAGAGCTTGCCAGACGAAGCGTTCGTCTCCAGTGAAACCAAATCCCCTCCTAACGGGAAGCATCTTCTGACCCCGAACGCCCCCTACACAGCTTCCCATGTAGGATCCAAGATCTAGACGGAAGTTTGCCTTGAGAGCCGAGAAGCTCCTTCCTCTGTCTCGGCTTGTAAAAAAGACAAAGGGGATGAACTGGAGCTTCAGGGGAGGAATCTTAGCCAAGGGACTCTGTTCTATTTCATTGAAGAAGTTAAAGAATGTAGATGAGAAATAACCACATGCAGTAAAAGTACATTTGGAATTATTTGCATGAATACGTTCCAGTATAAAAACTGAATATAACTCTTGATATAATACACCTCTGTATGATAGCTGTTAAATCTGTTGTTGAGCCTATAAGGACTCTGCTGCAGCAAACAGTTAATGTTAACTAGCTGGATTTATTGTTCGCAGTGCATCATTATCAGGAGAAAACTAGTTTACACGTGTACAGCACCGATCAGGTCCAGATTGGGAAGCAAGTAACAGGTGTTGTTGTTGCTGTGTGGCGTTAATGAGCTGATAAATGATAATGTGATGTCAGATCGGTGTATTGAACTCACTCGCATTTTTAAATCCTAGCATTGCTCTCAGAATAACTAATACAATCATACTATAGTACAGTATATATTATATACATCGCCAGTGATCCGTCTTAGTTTCACCTTCTCCCCACGTTTGTCGTTTACAAGTGGGTTTTGAAAGCTCGGGGAGAAATGATTAGATGCGGGGACTTTGCCATTGGGTTTTGTAAATTGAAACCAAGGGTGAAAGTGAGGAGAGAGGAGGGAGGAAGGAGGCGGTTTTGTCTTGTGGTGCTGCGATCAATCTTCTAGCCCAGCATTTTGTTATAACATGCAGCAGAACTCCTATTCATCCATACCCTGCACTGGTTTGAATCGGGATTGAGGAGGTTTGGGAGGCTGCCGGTGACTCATATTCAGGTTGAGTGAGCTGAAAAAAAGGTGTTCTGTTTCCCCCCCATGAGCAGTTTTACATAGTAAGATGCAAACTTGCCCATTTCTCACCGTCTGCCTCTGTGCAGGGGACTGGGGTAAACACAAACTTTGATATGGATGCAAATGATTTGAACCCACTGGAAAACCATTTGACTTCTCCCATATGCAAGGTAACCATTTCAATTTTCGGCATGACAGCGTACGTGACCTTCACCAGCTGCAGCGGCGCACTGATGCAGCAGCTGGAGCGCCTGTAAAGGGTGTAATCCGTGTGTAACCCAGATGGATGACGGTCATCTTTATTGTATGAAGTCCTGCTGAGATGCAACAACGTGTCTCCAAAGAGGCGACTGACTGATGGGTGGGATGGTGAATGATAAAGGAGGGCAGGAGGAGCGAGATGACAAACACTCGGGCAGATTATGAGTGTGTTATCTCCGAGTGTGAAATATGATACTTTTACAGTATGTTGTTCTCTATGGGTGTGATTACAGGTGGTTAATACGGGTTAACCCAGAGCTCCTCCTGGTTCAGAAAAGAGCTTTTCACTGTATGCTGTTCACAGCATGAAACGTTCCAGGAACTAAAACCTTGGAAAAACATATACTAAGGCCAGATCTGCTGACCCTTCCAAAGTCACAGACGTGCCACCCGCTAAGTTCGCAAAGGCTCAGAACATTCCCACCGTGAAATCAGCCAGCATTCGAGGGCTTTTCCTCCAATTTATGCAACCTTCCCATAAGTCCACAATTTTGCAGACAAAGGACTCGGGTTAAACGAGTGATGCAGGGGTGCCTGGGTGGCCGAGGGTTAAGGCAATGACCATAAATTGCAAAATCTGCAGGTCCAGTCGGGAAAAATGTGCTGATCATCATTCCTTATCCATCCCTCTCTCTTCCTGTCTGCTATCTAATAAATGTTGATTTGACAGTGAATGAATATGTCACTTTATTTGACTATACATTATTATTGTCGGATGCCCACTGTCACATCTCCATCAAAGTATTGTAATTTTACACAGTGGTGTCCCATACCTCCTACACTTTCCTTTATTTATTGTATGCTTCTTATTGTTAATATTTGGTAAGGTTTAGTGTTCTCCAGCATTGCTTACCTCTTACACGGCTAAAGGGATAAAATGGACATATTAAAATTGTTGATTGATAAATTTCAATAAAGTGATGTGCCTAACATTTACAAATGATCTAATTAGCAGTGATTTCTTGTAGTTCTGCTGTTAATTATGCAGTTTACACTCCAGCTTGTTGTTCTATTGACTCCATTGATCAAACAAGGTGTCTGAAATGTCAACTTTGCGTTGATTAATATCTGTTCGGAACTTTTTTCTTTCCATTTGAAAGTGTCAGGTTGGATTTTCTTTCATGGCTCTTTCAGTATCTCATCTTTTCAGCCTCCCCCCCTCAAAAAACCACAATAGGTGAAGATACATTTAGTACTATTTGACGAGATAATACAATAAACCATATGTACAGTAGACTTGGAGTTACATGGCAGTGTGTGTGCACATCTTCCCTTGGTTTTCTATCAGACCATAGAGAGTGTGACAAATGGATGTGTCAAAGCTTGATGGAGCACCGTGATTGCTCTGCTAGGCACAGAGCTATTACAAGACTATATAGACAGCCCCAAAGAAAAATCCTGTTTCAATCAACCGCACATAATCTGGGAGACAAAGAGAGATGTTCAACTGTTGATAGGAAGTGTCGGCCTCTCGCCCTGATCGTTTTCTAATGCTGAATTTAAATCCAGAAGCATCTCAGAAAGCTGAATTTGGATCGCTCGAGCAGAGAGACACCTGGAAATGATATCTTGGACATGGGAAAGTAATCATATCCAGAGTTGCTCCAGTGACAATGAATAGAATACTGATTTTCTTTTTTTTAGACCCGTTAGTGGTTCACAGCTCAAAGTAAACGTTTTTCTGTCGATCTAAATGTACAAACGGTACAGTTTCCACCAGGTGTACAGAAATAAAATTCCGTATGTAAGTTCTAGTGCAGACTTTTGACAAACTTTGAATATAAATGATTACCAAGTCTCCCAACACCACACTGAAATCATTGTTCCACTTAGACATCTCAAATGTCAGAGATATTGTACAGGCAGTAATTTAGCAGGATTATGCACATGGACTTTGTCAGGGCTTAACGGCATTAACATATTTGAAAAAAAAATGTATAAAGGTTTTAATACAAGATAGAAATACAAAGAAAACCATGGCAAATTAACAGCACCTGGATCAGTCAGAGAAGCATCTGTGACTAGCATCATGACCACAATGTATCATGTACAACACAAAGATGAACAAATGTGATTAAAAAAATCTTGGTTTAACCTCTAACCAACAATGTATTCAATATAAGTCCCTCAAAGAAGATACAACCATTGCTGAGTACTTCCACTTATACTTCCATGTTCCTCGGCCGGGTTAGCCAAGTGTTCGTCTAGTGTGACCGGGATGTAATGTCTTTTTAGGGGGCTGTGATCAACCTGCTGACTCTGCTGTAAATGCATTGCTAGTAAAGTGCAGAGTTGAGGTTCAGGTTTGGAATACAGAAGACCTGCTTCTGTGTCACCGTAATATATTTTTCAGATGCATGTCATTGAAACAGACACGAGTAAACAGCCTAGTAGAGATAAAGCACTGTGACCTTCGGAAGGTTTCTCTCTCTCTCTTGGCAACCTCACTGTTCTTCTGAAGTGTGTGCACATGAGTGAACAATACAGTGTGTGTGTGTGTGTGTGTGTGTGTGTGCGTGTGCATGAACAAAGAGAAAGACAGAAAGTAACTGGTGATGAAAAATACCCCTGATTTACCTGAATGTGTAGAATAGAGAAAAGAAGAGAGAATGTCAATGATTAAAAATCAGTTTGTATTGTATTCCGTGGGTCTCGTCAGTGTTTCTTCTTATTACAGAGTTCTCGTCGGGTTCCAAGAGGAGCAGAGCCGAGGCCCACTCTTCCTGACTGACTGCAGTACCAGAACCAGACCAGACCAGGTTCCCCACTCTCCCCGGTACAATAAGAAACCACTTAAGGATCCGTTTAATAAAAATAAAATAACACTGAAGTATAGATAATGAAGTCAGCTTTTTATATATTGATTTTATTTACAACACTGTACACAAGTTTCGAAGATATATTATGAGCTCAAAGAGCCATTTTCTCTCTGTTTGAATGTATATGAACAACTCTAACTGTCTGTCTTAATGGCGGCCTTACTGTCTGAATATATAACCTCTGATTATCTGCTTGTGTGCTAATGCACGATTGACTGCTTGAATACGGGTATAGCTGTGTAACTGCTTGCCTAACTACCTGTAAAAACACAGAATGGGCTCCTGGCTTTAACCTCTCCTTGTCCTGCTGTCTGTCTCTTTGTCTCCGTTTCCCTTTGGCTGACCATTTAGACCGAGCAGAGACGTTTTGGTCTGCATTTGATGGCTCATCTTAAACCAAAAAACACAGTTTTTCCCAGCTTCCAGTACCATTGATGTCAATATACAGTAGGACGAGCGGAGGGCGTAAGTGTGGTCAAACTCTATGGATCTCACAGAAGTGATATTTCCACAACTGCTTAAAGGTGCAGTGTTTGGCGTCAATGGAAATTCACAAACGCAATTCTTGTGTGTGTTATTGTGAAGTTACATTAGTGACGCATTTATGTATTTTACTTACTTTCCTTACTTTAAGCCCAACCATGTGCCAGACCACAACTCTGTTGGTTTTGTGTTGCAAGATCATCATCAAAGAGTGGATTTACAGAGAGATGATTCTCTCCAACAATCTTTGGCTGACTCCAATGTGCAGAGAGCATACCGACTACAGCAGTTAAGTAACAATTTGGCCTGGGGGTTATTTCAAATCAGCTGAATCAAAATACGGAAATTATTCGACAATTATTAGTGTCATTGCTTCGTCATCCAGCTGTGACAAAGCCACGACTCGCCTCACTCTGCTTCAGATTGGCTAGTACCCGTCGGCTACATGCATTGGCTTGGTTAGGTTTAGGCAAGAGGAATGACATTGGTTAAGGTAACAATACCAGAGTAAGCCAATCAGAGGCAGAGGAGGGTGGGTATTGCTTCCTGGAGAGCTTTGAGCAGTGGAGAAAAAACAAATAACACTAACGATAACCCCACACATGACAGCGAAGATCATACCCAATTCATTAGCCTTTCTGAGATCATTAGCATCTGATTAAATTTTTTCTGACATAAAATGAGGGCTGCAGATTTAGTCTCCCATTTATTTCATCATAGTTACAATTGTGTCATTGTTAATATGGACAGGGAAATTATTATTAGTTATTACTTTATTATTGTATTAAGACTTCAGTTTTTGTTCTAAAAGTAGGCCTGCAAACATTGTAACAGCAGCATTCAGAGCTTCTCAAAGGAAACACAAGTCTGTCGCTCTAAACTCTTACAGCAACCACATTCGTCCCATATTCATGTATTCAACTCCTGCATTCGGTGAGGCGCTAATAACCTCCTCACTCTTCCCTCCCCTTATTTTTCTCCTCTTCTTGCCATTTGCATCCATCCCGTGCCTCGACCCCCCCTCACCCATCCACTCTTCCTCTAACTCAGCTTCACTGTATTCCTCACACGGTGAGGGTAAGCCCAAAATGCTGTCAGAATATGTTCTGCTGTCAGCGAGATGCCGAGTGGGAGCGCATTAGATATTGGCCTCGGTGTGTCCCTGACAAGAAACAAGCCAATTAAGGAATCCCCCGGCACTGCTTAAGCCCGGTTATGGCAGAGGTCCCTGAGACGAACACTGGTGTGCTAAATCATCATACCTTTTTTATATTAGAGCCTCCGTGGGGAGAAGTGGAGTGATTCTGGATTATCCCCCCCCCCACACTCTTTCTTTCTCACAGCGCTGCCGGCCATCACTCAGCAGCACGCCTTAGAGAAGTTTATCTGAGCTATGAAGGACACTGACATACAGATTTCCCTCTCTCTCTTCCCCTCTCTCTTGTTCAGGGCTCACTCTCAAGCCTAATAATATTAGGGATGGAGGAAGTGCTTTGAGATAAGCTTTAGGTTGCAAAGTTGCAATCAATTACTGTGGATAAATATTGCAATAGAAAGATTACGGATTAGTATAGGGGGGCAAGTAAAGAGGCATGAGAGGCGTGCAAATGCTTTGGAGTGTGTAAGCTCCTCAATGTGTGTCATCTTACTCACTTTCACTCTTTGTATCCAATCACTCCCTGACATGGCGTCCTATCTGCCTCTCTATCCCTTTCGCCCTCTTTTCAGCCCCCCACCCCCCCTAAAAACTTTCCCCCCAAACTGACAGACCGATTTGAGCTGCCTGAGCTTACTCTTGTTGTATTGGGAGAACGATAAAGAAAGCTGGGTATTATCGTGCGCCATCACACAATAACGCAGTGGGAGTCTGCGTGATGGATGTTGAAGCTACAGTAGGAAAATCATAATAACGATTTGGAATCCAAAACTCTATGATAAGATACTTTGCCTCCCCAGCCTGTTACTCCCAGGTCCCCTTTGTTTCTACTATGACAGCATTCTACTTAAAACAAGTGGCATTGATTTTTTTTGGCGGAACTTGAAGTCAAAGAGGAATAAGATATAAAATGTACAAATAACACAACATATTAACCACTCCAAGTAGGATTCTAACAATTGTAAAAAGAAAAAGAAAAAAAAAAAAACAATACATTGTACATAATCTTAAAATGGCGTATTAGGGCCACTGTCGAGAAAAAAAAAAAAAAAACGGAGCCGAGAGAGGTGGGCAATATTCTGAGATTAAAAGTCACAAATTTGCTAGTTGTAAAGTGGCAAATTTGCGAGTTTTAAAGTGCCAAATTTGCAACTTTATAAGTCACAAATTTGCTAGTTTTAAAGCTTAGGCAAACCACCCGATCAACAAACACACATAAAATGACAATTTGGCCCATATAAAATTAACCAAAAATAACGATCTACAGCCATCACCCTAAGGACCTTAGTAAAGCATTGTCGGAAGTTTGGATGGATTAATTAGAAAGATAAAAGCGACATTCATGGGAAGTTAGCTCGCATAAATGCCGGTTGTTAGCATCTTTTTCGTAAATTTGCGACTTTTAAAGTCGCAAATTTGTCACTTTATAACTAGGAGATTTGTGACTTTTAATCTCAGAATATTGCCCACCTCTCTCGGCTCCGTTTTTTTTTTTTCGACAGTGGCCCTTATACACCGTCGTATAATCTCAAGTAGAAGGATAAGACACACTCCACAGTCCCTTTAATGAGTAAGGGCAGCACATAATGAACGCTTAGCAAAGAGGTCTGGAGGACACATGGAAATATACAAAGACAAATGTCCTTTTTTGGAACACAAACTACTCTGTTGCATCAGACTATTTTATAGCTTACATTCAAAACCCTGCATCGCATCAATCTAACGCACACAGAGACAAATGTCTTGCTCTGAGCTGAGCACTTATGAGGTATCGAGGTTGCACAGCCAAATATTTGAGTGAGCGGCGTCCTGGCAGCAGTAAACCAATGTGCCAGCATTGTGCTCCCCGCTGACAGAGCGCTGTGTTTATTTGCCCCGGGTAGATTTGACTTATTGGCTGCTTGGGATCTGAGACAATAGATCAACAATAGGATTACCCCCGCCTCCCACCCCCCCTTTATGATGGACAACCATCATTGTTGTCTTCCAACCTGCCTACGCTCCGTTGACATTATGATGTCAATGAGTGAAAACAAAAGGCAACATTAGGCATTCTTAATCCCTTAAAGCTGTTTCATGTAATTTAATAAATAAACTGCTCCCCTCTCTGCTCCGCTCCCCCCACTTCCCACCCACCAGTGGGAAATGATTCATGCATATTTCAACAGTGTGTCTGCCCATTCTGAGTGGAGCTTATTGTGGCTGCATGCAGACGCCAAATCAACCCTCTTTTCCCTTCTCCTCTCTCCCGTCTCTCTCTCTCACTCACCCCTCAGACGCCCTGTTCTTCATCACTATTCGGCATTTCACAACATGGAGAAAGACTGAGAACAGAGACACACATCTTTGCGTCACGATGACAACCTCTCAGCGTCTTTGCCCAATGACGAATCGGCTTGCCATTGGCGTCCTCAAGCACGCTCAATTATTACTTTCTGCCGGCAGAAAAAGTTTGCAGAGTCAAAGTCCTTGAAAGACAGGGGATACATCAATTGCTGTTCAATATGCACAAATCTAATGAGTAAAACCTTTCAGGGTGAATGTGTTTTCTAACTCCGAGGATATTCCCACATTCAGCAAAGTCATTAACAAACATAACGGCTTTTGCATGGTTTCCCCTTGTGGGCCAATTGAAACAGGTCTATTTACTCTCCAAGCAGAGGTAAAATAATCAAAAGGGCACCTTGCAGTGAAGGCTGGGCATGACCAAGACGTATGATCAGGTTTATAGTGTGTAAACACCTGTTTGCAGCTTTCCAGTGTGCAGGAGATGCCAGGGGTATAGACCGACAGGGAAATGCATTCTAGTGCTAGGGGAGACCAAGCACAATTAATTGATTGAAGGGTCTTCGTCTTTGCCTTTAATTTACACTTTAATGAAAACTATTCCCAGGCAGCTGTGATAATCACACCTCGGTACACCCATAGCAAGGAATTCACAGTCCAGCATTACTGATGAACGCCTACACCAACCAGACTGACAGCTTAATCATACCTGTAACTCTCACATTATTGTCTTTCAAATCCTCTCAAAAGATTGAAAATGAGGTTGAGAGGAGCAGAGATGTGGAATTTTATTAAAATCACACATTTGCCTCGTGGGTAAGTGTTGCAGAGAAGAGGAGGGCTTTTAACCTGCTTCCAAGAGATATTATATTGTGCTTCAAACTTGGCTGTAGTAGGAACACAACTGTTTCTCAAAAGTTGTTTTATACAAAAAGGAAAATCAGACTCTATGGCAACATTATTTCTTGTCCAGCCCCAAATGGGAACTAGTTATTTAGTATAGTACCGAAAAAACCTGAATAATGTACAATTTCTCAACTAATTTATTCTCATAGCATAATATAACCAGTCCCTGTCTGTCCCAGTATAACCAGTCCACTTGGCCTCTCTAATTCCACTCAGGTATTACCAGTGTTAAACAACAGAAAGTAATCACACACCGAACTGGAGGAAAAGGTTCCTCAGTGAATGCAGAAGTAACTGCTGGAGGATCCACTAAGGGCATGTTAGCATTAAGCATGTTAGCCAGACCCAGTGTGACACTACTGTACGGATCAGGAACATCGTGGGTGTGTCACTTCACATGCTCACTTGTGGTGCTTTAAATCAATCATTAACTAAGACCCATGCAACATTTTTAACTACAACTCACTACAGTCATGCTAATTAAACCTGACCCCCCCATGTGATCCAATTTGATTTTGCTTAAATGGCCCTGGCCCAGGCTGCACGGTGGTGTAGTGGGTAGCACTCTCGCCTCACAGCAAGAGGGTTCCGGGTTCGATTCCCGGGTCGGCCCGGGTTCCTTCTGTGTGGAGTTTGCATGTTCTCCCCGTGTAAGGGTGTGTTCTCTCCGGGTTCTCCGGCTTCCTCCCACAGTCCAAAGACATGCAGGATGGGGATAGGTTGATTGATGACTCTAAATTGCCCGTAGGTGTGAATGTGAGCGTGAATGGTTGTTTGTCTCTACATGTTAGCCCTGTGATAGACTGGCGTCCTGTCCAGGGTGTACCCTGCCTTCGCCCAATGATAGCTGGGATCGGCTCCAGCCCCCCCCGCGACCCTGAATACAGGATAAGCGGTAGAAAATGGATGGATGGCCCTGGCCCAGTTTACGGGCTTTTTCATTTAGGCTACTTGTTTTAACACTTAAACGGATGCGACTTGAGTGTAGCAAAGTACTATACTTATAGTAAACAAAAAAAACTAGTCTAACCTACAAGTACACAAAAGGTAACGTTGTTACAGTAATGAGTGTAGATACAATTAATTTTTCATAGATTTTGTATTTTTGGTTGGTATGTGATGCTTTGGCCCATAAAGAGTGAGAAATCCAGAATCCCACATTTGCACCCCGTCAAATGCAGAATGCCACAGTGTCCTGTGTTATAATGCTGGCACACCACCACTCTTCTACAAAACCACTCACCTCCCTCTCTTTACAGGGGTTGTTTTCTGGCTTTTGATTAAAAAAAACCCATCCATGAATAAACACCCCAATTTCCACTTCACCTTCAAATTAATATCATCTAACCAGCTATATTCCTCGCAAACACCAGGCAATCATGTCGGAGCAGTTACTGCATATGGAATTATTTTGGGATGTCCATTGGGCAGGACTGACTGACAGCAGTCGATACCCAGAACTGGAACCAGTGTCTGACTGATAGGCAGCTACATGGCGCGCTGCTGTATCGGCCTGATACCAGGCTGTGTCTAATATGGTGGGGATTGACTTCCTCTTGCCGGCTTCCCGGTAGTAAGGGGGATTTAAACTATTTTACCTCCCCCCAGATCTTCACACCTTCCCTCAGGCCCACTCACCTCGGTGCCTTAAATATTAATGGTAAATCCGAGGATCGTGGATGAGTGAGGGTGGGAGAGGGCTGACAGCTTAATCATGGGAGGCAGCAGCCTCCCTCTCTCCTCTTCCTTAACGCTGTGGGCGGCTGTCACCACGACCTACATGATGTAATCACCTCCATAACCCTGATATGGGCCACCAAGGGCCTTGCAGGGAGAGATAGAGAAAGGCTGGGGGACCTTAGGGATCTTCCAGTCCAGCAAAGGATCATTTAAAGTCAAAACCCAAAGAAACTTACTGTGGCAAATGTTGCATGCCAAGGATAGAGGAAACACTGAATAGCAACAAAAAAGAAAAGAAAAAAAGTACACGTGTGTCAGGACATTCAAACCATTAACAGAACAAGAGTAAGAGCTGTTAGAACTGTCTGTGTTGCTACTTTATTCAGCCCACTTGCATCACTAGCGGCTTCTGTTTTTCTGATCCCTATCATCTCCAGATCACAACTTATTCATCTTGTTTTTTTTTTGCTTTTTACAGATATTACACTCATGATAACGGCCTTCCCGTGAGATGCACAATGAGTTCATCAACCCCTGTAAATTTTGTTTTGCAGCGAGTTTATATGCCAACTGTGTACTTCCTCTATGTTACCTGGACTCGTGTTTGAGCCCTCAGATATTACAAACACGGGTTTATGGCAGAGATATTCTAATGGTAAGGAACTTCATTATTCCCAGGATGAACTTTCACTGAGTCCTTTTTTTTATTTTGGATATGTTGGGAATTTTTGGCACTACGGAACCTGTCATGCTTTGGGTGATGTAAACACTCATAGAGACTGATTAGCTATAGATTACACCTCAAGCCTGTTAATGTTTAATGTGTGGGAGAATCTACACCATGGAATGGCATTCTGTATTACCTCCAAACAATTTCTGCTCTCACTGTAAAAATGTCTTTACGGACAGCGATCAATTAGATCAAAGAAAGAATCATGAAAGAAAATATTTATCTAAACACGACATCTCTCTTCAACAGATCCACTTACTAATCTCTATTAAGTCATATGAGATCACAGCGGATAAGATGTGATGTAACTGCAACCACAGGCAGTAACCTCATTGACTAAAGCTTTGACATTTTAAATGATACATAAAAGAAGGTTAAAGCCCCGGGCATTTTCCGAACAATAAACAGACCTACAAACTCTGGAGAAGTGAAAAAGGTGACAACATGCAAAACTAAAACCCTCTTCATTCACTTCTACTACCCTGGTTGACATAAAAAAGGTGACTGTAGCCAAAAGGTGACCAGTTTGCAGGTGTGAATAAACCATGGATTCGTTACCCTTACATCCTGAGAGTTTAACACTGTCAAAACAAGGACTGAATTTAGTCAGTTGCATGGACGCAGTTGGATAGCCTCCACCTCTACCCCGTCATCAGTCTCCATCTTTAACTGGACGGTGTCGTAATTAACCGGTGTGGAGACAAAACCAGCACAAAGAGGTTCTGCATTTGTTGCTCACTCTATAACAAGTGGACTTTATAGAGTCGGTCCCTCGGGTATTATGATGAGAGGTTTTGACGCAACATTTTTTTCTAATCTGAAGATGATACAGTTTCTTGTCAGCATATGTTTCATTATGATGACACCTTCAGTTTGGCACTCGCTGCCATTTCCAAAGGTCTGATTTGTCAACCGAACAAGATACTGTTGTGGAGCTGGAGGCACTTACTGCAGGAACAGAATGGGAATCCACTTTTAGGTAGTTGACTGACCATAAAACAGAATAAAAAATGGCCAGACTGATGGCAAATGTATACACTTTCCTTTGGCTAACATTTAAAAAGTGAGTGAAATATTTCTTAGGCCCTTGTCGGACACAAACAATTGATAGTGGAAGATTAAGCACCGTGATAAAATCTCCCTTAAATATACCGGCTCATTATCTCTCTCCAAGGTACAGTATTTCCCGCGGGAATGCAGGGGTCAGAACACAAATAAGGATTTGAGAAGGAAAGAGATTGATGATACCCAATCTGACCTGTTACAGGCAATTTAATTGATCTCATTGATGCATAATTGGTCCTGCATTTTGAAGAAGACACACCAGACAGAAAGACTTAAGGCAATAATCGGGCGAAGAGTTGCCCTCCTTACCCCGTTTATAGGATACGTCTTCCATCCGAGCTCTCCAAGCACAGACGTCGTATCCAGCAGCACAACTGAAATGGGAAAAAGAGGCAAGAGGAAAATACAACCATTAGCAATCTGTCAACACACAAAAAAGCCCTATTTTCCTACTGGAAATTGAAATATCAGTCATAAACGTGTTCATTTAGACATTTCTTATATTAACAGAAATGAGTTTCTCGGATTAATATTTATGAGCGTGGCGGCGTATGCAGCGGGAGCAACATTTTTGCCACTTGCGACACAATTTGGGGACTGATGGATTACAGTCAGATTGCTGTCAACAGTCCATTCGCTCCCCTGCCATCCCTTTCCCCCGATCCACAGCGTTACCTCAATCTCACCAACAACAACGCGCTCCTCTTCTGCCTGAGACCATTCAAGAGACATAATCAGGGAAAAAGCCATCCTAGCCTACTTATGCCATGAAAATATGTATTTGTACACGTGAGCAGGAGATCTGGTGACTACAGGGCTGACGAGGGACAGGTGAAACTAATCAGCGCGGGGCAGACAATCAACAAAGGTGGGACAACACACAAAGGCAAGGAAGTAAAGTCAGAGTGAACTTACAAAATAAAACAGGAAACAGCCTAAACAAAAACCCAAGATCATGAGAAATATACAGGGATATTCATTTCGGGACAGCACAATAATATAATTGTCAGTTGACAGTTACTTTTCAAATATTGTTAAAAAGAAAATTTACTCCTGAAGAATTTTGGCATCCTTGACAGTATTTTGTTTTGTTCTCAAGGACAAAAGATTGAATAATTCAGGAGGAAAGTCTCTCTGAGCGATATGTTATTTACAGTTAAAAGGAGCAGACATGGTTTCTTGGATTTTTTCTTTTAACCTAAATGTTCAACACACATTAGGGAATAGACAGTAGACACAGACAAACATGGAGCCCTTCCAGTCAGCCTGTGTGTGTGAAAATACAGTTATGTGCTAATTATATGTGGATGCAATGCCTCATGAAGTTGGTATAAGAAAGCACCTGGTATTCAGAGAGAAAGAAAGGGATGGCTGGCAGAAAAGCAACAACACTAGAGTCGAGAGGCTTGAGCCAATCATTTCTCAAAAGAATCACTCGTCAAAAATATATTATTTGGGAACATTGATTTGGATCTTCAATATCAAGCTGTGGCTCCCACATGCTTTATACGGACACTGATTTCTGACAGATCATAGTGCATTCTGGTACTTAGACTTGGACTGAGTTTTAAGTGTCAGTCAGTCATGAGTGTCCACTTAGAGTTCTGTAAGTGGTCCTCGGGGCGCTCATTATGCCAACACAATTTCATATCAGTGACAGTATTTCCTGAATAAATCTCTATTAACAGCGTAGCTTTGGGATGGATAGTTATCACAATTGAAAGTACATGGTTGGAAGTAGTAGTTTCAATGTTAGAATTAGCAAACTACAATATTGAGGGAGAAGAAACGTGATATTTATATCCGTGACTGTACTCAGACAAGATCAAGGCGAGGATAAAGGAAGAAGGGATATTTTTGAATCTCTCTGTTCCCTAGTTAAGCCAGTACTCCTCCGATGGAGCGTGGTTGATAGACATTGTCCAAGCATGTGTGTGTGCGCATCTGACACCATGGGCCCTAGTTTCGTAGACTAGGCGCAGTCAGCGTGCAGCGCACCTGCGCCACGCCGACGGGGTCTGTCCGCCTGGACTTTGCAAGTTTCGTGCACCGCGCAGGCTCGCGCAGGCACACCTCCCGTCACTCCCACCCGCGCAAGTGGGAAAGAGGGAGGAGAAGAAGGCGTGAGTGGGAGACGATGTTTGGTCCGAGAGGCTGAGTTTCCGTTACGCGTGCCATCCGCCTTTCATCTGACGTCGAATGTGACGGGACAATCTATATAGATATAAATTCACGTGTTGATTCAATTAGTTGCATTAGATAGTGTTTGTTGTGATTATTTATTGCATTTAAATGTGCCTGGAACTGTGGAAACCTGCCTGTGTTGCCCAATTTACCCATAAAGTAGTAAATATGAAGCGACATTAGCATTCATTTGGGGTTGTGTTGCTGGCAAACCCCTACACTCTTTGTAGCTCTGTTTTTGGTCTGCACCAAGTCACTTCTTTAGCTGTGATATCCTCCGCTATGCTCACCAGCTTGTTGGTAATTGTGTCTGTCATGCTGTTCGGTGCTAAACAGAAAGACCTAGTCTAAAATTAGTTCATAAGAGGGTTTTTTTCTGAAAATTGCTGCCTGCTGGGAATGGGTTGATGAGATCAGTGAATGTGAATCAAAACAGTTGCCACACACACACACACACACACACAAACATGCACACACATACACACACAAACATGCACACACACACACACACACACACGCACAGCTCAAATGTTAAATCCTTATTTTACTACTTAAGCACACATTTTTATGCACTCTGGTCTCATTGCCTCACCAACCAAAAATCCATCGACATATGTGAGGAGGGGTAGACGCAATGAACTGCTGAGGTCATGTTAATGGAGCGGGAACTCCTAGGGTGCCTTATTCTTAAACATAATGGCTATGTGTGCTTCCTGAAACCTGGGTTATGGGGGGTTTTAAGGAGAGAGGAAAGTGTTTTCCCTAAGATTGGAAAGTACCATTATAGAACTGTCACTGTGAAAATCCATACACTGTGTGCATGACGGACAGCTGGGGATTGGCAAAATCTGATTTCCTGAGCAAAAGAGAGGAAGAGGGAAAGAGGGTGACATGCTGTGCAGTAAGAGTAAAGTTAAAGAGAGTGAGACAAGTTCATACAGTATATGACAGTTTACTTGTCCTATCTAAGGCTTGATCAATATGCGTTTTGATCAATACCAATATATTAAAAAAAAAACTACTGGCCAGATTTTCATGACACTTGATGGAAGGGTGTAGTATGGGCCAAGGGAGAAACTACTACTTTATGGAGCAGACCTGACTCATGGGGCAAATGCAGAAATTATTCATAACTTTTAACAGTTGACATTGGGAGGTCAGGGGTCTTTGAGAAAGTTTGAGTTTCAAATCCTCTGCTTTATTTGTCAGACCATAAATTGCTCACTTTGCCGACCCAGTTCTTCTTCTGTGTATTCAAGCCAAATTGTAAACATTAAGTTTATCAAATCATATACATCTGGTGAAATCCCACACGGAATAATTTTAAAAATGTAAACACAAAGCATTTAATGACACCTGTACTATTGAATCAGTCTGAGATAAACTGTATAAAATTGACTCCGATTCATGAGAAAACGTAGAAGACGTCTCTATTGATTGTCCATCCTGACCAACACAGCAAACGGAAGGCGTCATGTTGGTCTTTTCATACTCTCCCTTCAAAGTTATCCTCTCTGCTATGCTAGTTTAGTTTAATATCTCCTCCTTGTTGGATGGTTTTTGGATCAGTTCCAGTGTTTTCTTCTCAACAAAGCCGGGGTCTGTGCCATGTCAGTGCCAAAGCCAGGCTGGGAGGACTAGCTGGCAACGCCGATGGTGTTAATGGACACCATTGGCCTACTGTGGACAGGTAAGCAACACTCTCTGGCAGACTGGCTAATTACTAAGAATTGGCCATTTCACACTTCACTTTGCCTTAAATAAAGAACAGCTGATGTACATTAGGAGGCAATGTGGGAAAGTATCCAATAGAGAACATGAACTGAATATGCAATTTATACCATAAAAAAATAAGTTGTGTGAGGTGTTTATTTGAAACAGCTGTTATAAAACTCGGTGATGTATACAACAATGCAGGAGGTGTGACCTCACAACAGCCACAGACAACTACTTATTAATTTGAACGCATAACAGAAACAAGCTTGTTTTAATACAAAATGTAGTGGGAGAGTTTCCATACAACAACAGAAGAGCTAATGTGTGCTAATATATCGGTACATATTTGCATGTGTGTGCACTTTTGCTTGACCGTGTTTGTGTATTCTGGTTTGTACAATAAAACTGCATGCGTGTACATAACCATCCATCCTCTCTCTTCTCTGTTTCTCTCTCTCTCTCTCTATCTCTCCATAGAGTTATCTTTCAGCGAGGCACCCACAGACCCTGCCTTGAGCTGAGGGTCCTTTGGGACTTCCACTGGTTGGATATAAATAGAACATGAGCTGGCCATCTCATAAATATATGGAGCTACTGTGGAATGATGACATCTCCTGTCTGGCCTACAGCCTTCTCAGGCCACACAAACACCTCAAAATAACTACAGCCCTATCGGAAGACCCAAAGGCACTATACCAGTGTTACATCATGTAAATTGGGAACAACAGTGACCGTCTGTCTAGGTGGGTTCATCTTCGCCTTGTTCGTGTAAAAACTAAAATGGCACAATTTGGGGTGTTTGATTCTATCCAGGACTGACCTGAATCAAAATGCCATCTGATTTATTGAATTAAGAAGTTTAGAAACATCCATCATTATGGTAAATTAGGTAGGCTTACATTATATGCATTTGCTTATAGAAACATTGGTTTCTGTTTAGACTTTTTTCTTCTTCTAGTAGACTAAAGCAAGCTTTGCTTCTCAGAGAACTTTGAATTTGCAGGCCCCCTGCATACCCATTTAGGTGAACAGCAAGTCTTGTTAAAAGACAAACAACAGCATTTGATGAACCGAGCCTTGTGATAATTGATTTCAGTGAGGATCACACACCGTCATTTAGTGGTTTAAACAAAGCGCCGGGCTCTCAAAAGAGGGGAAGATATACCGTGAAATGGAAGACTATCCATAACCGAGGCATCCTGACAGGCATGACAATATTTTCAGCACACTCTCCATCAGCAATGTCAGCTGTTTTCAATCAGCATTCAAAGGCAAAACCCCTATATTGATATCAGTGATTAGGATGTAGCAGTGTTCCGTTGTATTAGTTTTAAATCACTCTAAATATACAATACATTCATGGAGTATATTACTCAAAGCAAAGCATGCCATAAGTTTGTATCGTAATTTCCAACAATGCATAATGCTATTATGTCTCGCTGGAGCATCAGTCTTCAAACTTTAAAGTGATGAATTAAAATGATTTGACACCTTTGATAGATGTGTAGGCAAACACATGCAACGTGTAGTTAATTGGCTGAGATATGACACTCCCAGCGTGGTCCATTTAATAGCAAAGCTAATTCATAAAAAATGACAGTTCAAAATTAAACAGCATTCACCGCGGCATATTTGCTTGACTATTCATGACTGATGGGGGTTATTTGACTCCAGTGTAAAGTGGGAAGTGGATCTTGCTCACCAGGCGGCCGTAAAGCTCGCATACAGTACAACTCAACAATCATTATCTTAATGCAGGAATGCCTTTGAGGAAAGCAGAGCTCCAACAAAATTAACGGTCTCCAGCCTGGAGTCATCTCAATCTCATCTCTCTAGGTAAGGGACCGGAAAGGCATTTTATTATTACATGTGCTCCACCTAACGTAAGGTAAGGTCACTTAGATAAAAGCCCTAACATAATGTATACACGCACAACTGTACATTTATGAAGGACAATCTAAAAACTATCCCAATATTGTTTTATTATGAAATAGGGCTTTCAGAATAAAACTGATGGTGAATATATATCATGTTCTTGCTCCTGTTCAATAAGAATCCACATCATCACAACACGCACTGTGGCTTGCGTGTCAAAGGTGCAGAGTTAACATTTTTTTTTTTTTTTTTTGCAACTGCTCGGATTGACTGATTGATTGATTTTCCTTGACAGCACACTGCTGGTGAATATCTCCTTCATCCACAGCAACGATGGTGATCTTGGAGATCTGCGGGTGGTGCCATTCAGAGCAAAGGAGCTTTAATCGGCCATCCACGTCAATCAATGGAAAGAACCGCATTACTGTGAGGATGATTTCATAGCTGAATCCTTTTCAGTCTTGCGATCTGCCTCCTGTGCGCCGCTGACTGGCTTCAAACGTTCAAGGGGTCCAGCAATGCGTCATTGAGATGCATTTGACCAACATAAACATAATTCACGTGCGGTGCTTTGATCCGACTTATCCATTTCCCACAGACAGATTGCTGTCTCGACTTTTCATGCCTGAATCTCTCATTTAGTATAAAATAAAACAATCTGAACAATGTCAGAAGTGCGGAACAAAGACATACCCAATTTACTCTACAAGGCTCCAAGAAATCAGGTTATGAAATGAGATTTGTGAATCACGATGAATGTGGCTGCTGCAGACTTCACAAGGGAGGAAAATGGGGAAAAAAAAGATTAAAAAAAGTAAAGACTACGGCAAGAGATCTATTGATGGGGAAAACAGGCTTGTTGGAACTTGGCAGTGAGTGAGTGGAGCTTGGTTAATAACTGTCTGCAATCCCAGTTTGGTTGATGTGAGGGACTATTTGATGTGTTGCTGTGAGAGGAGGCACACAGGCGAGAAGCAAAAAGGTGATTGGTTTTTTATTGTTCTCTAACAGCTGACATCTTGCCCAATTTTGTCTGTGAAATCTCCAATCTTTGGAGTTCTGTTGGTCCGTGTTCAGACGATCAAACTACACACCGGTGTAATGCTGTCTAGGTTTATCCCCATCCTGCGTCTGTAACACAGTGTCCTAAAAACAATGTTTTTCTTTCCATGGTCACGAGGTGGCTGGATCGCAACATGAATTTGGTGCCAAGATACAGAGTTTGATGTGGCAAGACAAGAAGCAGCCGTGCCTTAGCACCCACTGAGACACTTTCCTCGGCCATCTGAGTAATTATCACGTTTTCTATTCTGAGCCGCTGCACTGCTACTTGCAATTGTGCCGCCGAGGTGGCAGACCAGTCAATATGGGGGACTAAAGTACAATGGAGAGCCGACATCAGTTCAATCATTCAATCTGTGGCAGAGAAAAACACAGAGTGAGGCTGTTATGTAGCAGCTGTCTGGGCGAACGGGGAGTAGCATCGCTCTTATTGAACTGAGAGAACAATAAAATATAACCGAGGGGCCAGATCCCGCTGTGTCCCGTGCAATCAATAAGACTATTTTAAACCTCACTGATGCTGCAGCTGCGTGCACACATGCACGCGCACAGGCACGCACACACAAAAGCGTGTGACCATACCTACATGCACGAACAGTGGGGCATCATATAAAAAGCTAGGTGGACTGCAAGGTTTATGCAACAGAAGCACACATGCAGGAGCAATGACACTTTGGAACTCTACCCACAACACACAGAGACAAGATGTGCATTTATGAGCAACACAAAGTGCACACGGGGGTACTGTTACACAAGCACACACACACACACACACACACACGCACACACACACACACACACACACACAGACTCTCATCTCTCTCAACCTTTCACTGCATGCGTCTAATAGTCCTGCAACGGCCACGGCACAAAAAAAAACACACACACACACACACACACACACACTCCACCGCTGCACTCACACACTCAAACAGGCGCACACACACATTCTCACTCTGTCCCCCTCTCAGTGATTCAATCTGTGGATGCTCTATAGCCTCTGGGTTCTGTCGTGTGTGTTTAATGCTTAATGTGTGATTAAAGCAACCTCGGGTTTGTCACAATAAATAAATAAATAAATAACTGTATTTCATGTTATTATGTGATTCACTTTTGGGATTAAAAACTGAGCTGAGGGAAATATTGGGAAATGAAATTGAAGTGGTGCATTCACGTGGAAACTCAATTAGAGATTATTAAGAGTAATAAAACGTTTGATATTTTATTTCACAAATAAAGCATAGAACGTAAAGAACAAAAAAAGGCAAAATGCGTGCATATCAGTGCAGGACCTTTCCTCAGTGATGCTCTGCTGCCGGGTTATCAGTTTATCGGTTTGCTTACTTTTTGGTGGAGTGTATTCATTTAGTGGTGCTTACAGTTTCCCAACGTTGACCATGTTACGAGGTGGAAAAGCAGGCTAAATACATTGAACAAGTTCGGCTATTCGAGGAGTCTTTGAACTCACCTTGGTTGCAGTGGCTGAAGCGAGTCACGGCAATTCCGAGAAAGAGTGCAACGAGGAAAAATCTCTTTGCAAAAGTCATGTCTGCAACATGTATCGCGAGGTACTTCATGGAGGAGAGGTAAGGTGGTCGGAGGGAAGCCGGATCATCCACTCGGTCCTTACATTCGGCCCCGCGTACGGAACAAAAGGAGCTCCATCTCTTACCTGTAGGCAGCGGCGGCGCGAGCGGATTCGGAATAAAGTGGCGAAAATATTTAAAGTGAAATAAATGTTAAAAATCAGGCAGTTGAGAAACACCTATAGCTCATAATAACTTTGCACGTTTCCCCACGGACTTCAGTCGCCGATGTTGCGTTGTTTCAAAGATTCTCTAAAAAGAAATGTCCTCGGAAACGGAGAGCGTCTCCGCGGCTCACAGAGTCGTGACGGACTTGAGGAAGCCCGCTGGTCCGGTGGTCCGGTGGTGTCCAGCCCGGTCCGCTGCAGCGGCGACGTGAGCCGGTGGACGGAGGGATGATCGGAGGAATGATCGGAGGAAGGACCGGGATGCAACGGAGGAGCAGCTGAAGCGGCGGCTACAGCGGGAGACTTTGCCCATCTGTGTAGGATGCTCGGCACTAGAGGGGGTTAGTTGACAAGGCAGTGGCGTGTGTGTGTGTGTGTGTGTGTGTGTGTGTGTGTGTTCTCAGAGGTTCAAGTGCAGAGCTTCCCAAATGTTTTTCACAAGGACCTCAGACTGGTAACAAAGACTTTCAACACGATTTTGAACCTTATCTGAGAGAACATTCTGTTACAATCTCTTTAAAATGTCCCCGGGTTGTGAAGGTTATTTTCCTTTCTGTATGTTTTATGAGTTAAATAACAATGGAGTCAATGTATGTGTAATATTTGTAATCAGAGACCAATTCAATGAATGCACTCTAACATTTCATTTATAATTTTTTTTTTATCATCTTCGATGTGTCTATTCAAATACAGGTTTATGCATTATGTTGATCTAATGTAAGACAGTGAAGCTTCTTTTACCAGCAACTAAAGGGAAGATTCACCGTCTCCTTAGTTTAACCAGTAAATCAGAAGAGCTGGACTGTGGTGATGATGTCACCTGGTGACTTCTACGTAGACAGTGAATACTGGAAACGTCCATTGGCAGCACTGGGATTTATTGGGATATTTGATTCACAACCTGGAAATCTGCATACAAAAAAAAGAAAAAACGTATTGCGATTTTTCAGTTATTAATTCAGTGCAAATTGTCCAACAGAAAACGTGTCGTCTGATGAATCCCTCACTCATGCACTGATTTTCTGCGTAGGGCCACAGATTTGATCACACATAAGCCCCGGTCCACAACGCCGGTCGTACGGACACGGCTTTCAAACTAATTCAGTCCACTGTGTGAAACGATGGAAACTCCTCTACGGTCGTGGTTGCATGTTTGAATTAATACCAAAACAAAGCTCTTTATCTTCTCTGCCCATCCACGTCAATGTAATTAGAAAATATTGAATGTGCATGGATAGGCGAGAATCTGCCATTCGTGACCCTCGTGGGTGCAGCGATCGTAAGTCAGGCTTCATTGGAATGACCAAATTAATTTTTTTAGGATGGATTTAATTTTTCCATCGAGCCCCATCAAATAGTCATATCGATGTTGAAAATCTATTATATTTTGCATACTACCTATTCAACCAGCAGTTTGAATGTGGAATAGTCACCCTAACTCAGCACGTCTCTACAACAAACTTTGTCTTCGAGGAAGTGGAGCTACGTATGCACAGTGAGCTGCTCCGCTTGCCAAGCTGCCAATGTCAGCCAAGATTAGGGAAGGTCTTCTTCTCATCTTCATGGACGTCTCATCGAGTGAGTAAGCAAACCCTCCCCAACCTGACCGGGTTAAACAAAGCAATGCTGGCTTCTGTGGCGGGACCCAGTCAATCAGGACACATACAGCTTCCTGTCAGCACAGAGGGGGTAAATACATCAACATCACAATCCGTCACCACCACTTAGCTCCCGGCCAATCATCAAACAATGCAGAGAAGCTGCCAAACGACTCCTGACTTTGTGCAAACACATTGGAGGACGGAGGGCGGTAGGGTAGAATATATTGACCACAGTTGCCCGCTTGTGTCTATTGTAGCTGGAGGGAGGCGGCACGTTCTACAGAAATGGATCAAGCTATTAAAGTCAGTGGGCAGATGTATTGCAGCTATAAAAAGATGGCTAAATATTGAAGAAAAATGTCAACTGGTGGCAACAGTGCTAGATTTGCCATTGAGGATCACGAAGAAGTAAATATTCTGTGCTCTGTCACTACTTTATACTGTTAAACTGTTCAGCAGCTTAAATGTCAGCATATATTTGTCTTTTTGCCTGAAATTGTTTATTTTCACTATACTATTACGATACTATATTATATTTTGTCAATGGTTATGAGTAAATCAACTTCTTCCGCTACTTTGGCCACCATTATTTCCACTGTGAATACATGATCTACTAGTACTCTACTTCTTCTGACATAACGACTACACTACAACTACTAAAAATGCAAAATAGAATGTATTGCTGAGGATTTAAATCCCCTCCCATGCCCGTAGAGTGTGTTCACTGAGAACAAAAAGCAAAAAGGACAAACTGTTGAGAGGTCCTCTACTGCCATCCCCGCCCCCTGCAATGATTTGGTTTCCTTTGCTGTAATGTTGGTCAATGACTTGTGACTGTAGTGTACAGGGGGACTAAGTGTGAGCTATGATTACCCGTGTCCAGAGAGAACAAGCCCCGTCCATCTGTATTCATCACAAGCAAAGAACTGGAACGAGACCACATCAGCACAACTGACAGAGACAATGAGACTTTATAACGCTTATAGCTTCACTAATGGCCTGTTCACATTAAAGTATCAGCCCATACAGAATGGCCCCACACATGGATTGAATCCAAACTGTTAAAAACATCGTTGTAAAGGAGAATTTCACCCCAAATGCCTGTTAGGATAAGAGAGAAGACGGAGGGTTGGCGAGGTGCTGCTGACCACGGTGAAAATACAAAATGTAAAGGGGAATAGACGCACAGTCGATGCAAACTTTTTAAAAATAATTTCCCAATCTTTTGATATGACAATCTTCTTGAGGGTATTGAGGGACAAAGGTGTGTCCTTAATTACATTTAGGCATTGTGGGAGAAGCACATGTAGCTTCCTGATTCATGAGGCATTTTTAAATCACTTATAAAAGCTGACATAAATGTCTATATCAACATCAGAAAAAATTAAGTCGAACCTTAAAGAACCACACTATTGGGAGAGACATAACCAATGCTATTTAACAACAGAACAACCCTGGAGGAGGAGACCTCAATGGCTAGACAATAAAAGCATTAGAAGGATTAGAAATATGTTAGACATGTTTTTTTCCCGACAAATATTAATGTCAATAAATATTCAGGGTATTGGGGGACAAATTGTCCTATAATCTTACTAGTATTGTTTTCTATGTAAAAACAAATATATTCTGCATATTTTTTTGTATAAAATGTTAGAATAATTCTCCAAAATCATTTTCTACTATTTTACATAAATATGTCCTTTTATATTATGTCTATTATATTATGTGTATGTTATATATATACATTATCATAGGTCTGTGTTCTAGTATTTCTTCTTCTAATATATTTCTAATCCTTAATGTTTTTAATGTCTACCCCTTGAGGTCTCCTCCTCAAGGGTGTTCTGTTTTTTCCCCTTAAATAGTATCAGTTAGCCTCAATAGACCCGAAGGCTCTGAATTATAAGACGTGTGAGAAAAGGCATACCACTCTAACCTTTTCTGATCTCTTAATAGCATTTCCTTTTTTCATATAAAACAGCTGGATGCAATAAGATCAGACATGCTGTCTGGGGTTGCTGATAGTCTATAGTAGGCCTAGATGTAAATGGAAAAAAGTAAGATTGAGGTAGAAGCACCTATGGGTGCTGGCGCATTCAGGGCCTATACACATGTTCATAACTAAAAAAATATCAATAAATATCAAGCCAAAAACTTGTCCTTGAATTCCAATTTATTCAGTCTAAAATAATGAATATCAACATTCATTTCAAACAAGGTGGTATTAATACGAACCATGAAACCCAGAGTTGTACACTATGACTCTAATGGAGAAAGCATAATGCGATTGTGGTGAAGCAAGACTGTATTTAAATAGCCTCTGGGGCGTCCTTCTGTGAAATAGCCTCACACATCTATACAAATTTAATTAAGGCTTTTAATCAGTTTTACATTTGTGATGTCGTGTTTAAGGGGGATACTAACGCGAATACAAGTCTGGAGGAATCCATAAACATACTTTAGTTCAAAATAAAAATGGTTAAATTTCAAAATAGTGAATATCTCAGCTCAATAACACTATTCCACCTCAAAAGCCCAGTTTAGACGAACTCGTCAGTTCAAGCCTATAAGATACAGCAATTAAACTGTCTGAGGATTTATAGAGCAGTTAAACAGTGCTCTGATTTGGCAAAATAAAAATCACACCTGAATCTCAGTGTTAATTGCATCTCCAGTGTACCGATTACAAAAAATACAAACTACAACATTGAGCCGCTTTTGCTGAATCGGCTGATAGAATTATGCACAATTCACAGACATTCAGTCAGCAGTGATTTAGTGCAGTTTAGCATATCTGTTCCCATGGCAGGAGATAGATTGCACGTCACCCTCCATAAACTTTTGAGACTCTTTTGCACCGCAGCAGTAGACCCATTTTCCTATTCTTGATTATTTCATCGGCCCTGAGGAAACATCCGGTTATCTATATGAGGCATCGTTCTGTTGCCTCTGGCGAAGATGACATTGAACATTTTCAAATGGCATAACACAAAAAAAGTGACAGTGGAAAAAAACAATTTCTATAAAACAAACCATGATTACAGTGCTTTGGAATTGCCTGCAGCAATTTGCTGTCTACATTGTCTTCTGATTGGCGTTTTCAAAATCAAGCTCGGCTCTTTGATTTACATGACCGCTGTCTGGTCTGTAAACACAGACCCTGAGGATGAAGCACAGTGGAGAGCATTAACATGAACGAGCAGGCATGGCTGGATGCATGTGCACCGACTCCGTCAGGGACTTCTAGCACATATCGTGTTAAACCAAGGGTTTATTTTTTATTGCTGCAAACAAGTCAGACAACTGCACAATTGTCATGAGGTTAAAAATAAGGCATTGAAGTGTCCCGTGGGCAGACATTTACTGGCCAGTAGGGGACAGCAGAAACAAGCTATGAACACAACACTGACATATAACTTGAGTGGATATGGCAAACTCATTGGCAAACGGTCACTTATTCACATTCTCAGTAAAAGAATAACATTAAAAATCATTCAGAGTCATGTTGGTGGACTCCCTTTAGCTCCGCTTTGGTCTCCACCAACTCCTGAGGGAAACATCTGGCTCTAGCTGCTGAACGCTCCACTGTGTTCACAAACTTGTCTCCAACTGTGTCTTTCTGCTGTTTGGTGCTGAACAGGCAGTTTACAGTGGCGTTTACAGTGTTTCTTTTTAACTGAAAGCAGCTGCCTGCTGTGGATGACAGCGACGTTATGAGAGTTGTGAGAACCAAACAAGACAGTAAAGCTTCAGGGCCGTGCACATAGCTGTGTGTACGTAGCAGCGAAGCCTGCGCGGGGCTGTGACTTTCACACAGGAGACCAATGTTCATGTCTGTGTGAAAACCAAGAGTCAGCGCTGACTTATCTCACCTTGCTTTTAATTACATAGCGTACGTAAACCCGAACCACAATGTTCCCTTAACCGACCAGAGTAGTTTTGTTGCCTCGACCTGAGGATGTTTTGTATGAAATCACTTTACGCTTTCACTATTCACAATGTGGCAGGCGCAGTTTGGCCCGTCTGAAGCAGATAACCACTGATAACACCCATTAGTTGTGATGACATTCAAAATGGCTGTGTGAGAGAGAGAGGGGTTGGTGAAGTGGTGTGTGTAAATGTAAAACTATGTTCATGTGTCTGAAATTTGTGGGGGGAAAAAACAAAACAAAATGCCACCACTGTAGCATGAAGCTGGAAGCTTTCTGAGCTAATTCTGTCTGAATTACACTTTCAAATAGTTTGGATGGGTTTGGTTCAAATGGAAGTAGGAATAGGAAGACCAGACTGGTCAATGAAATTATTTCCAGAAACTCCAATTTCATCAATATAAAATCTGTGTAATGCTCAATTTCTGTAGCCCGACTATAACAAAATAACACCTTGTGTATGTTAAATTGTAAAGTCAAGTATATTTCCGTCAATTTTCTATCCCTGTTAGGACATTTGGTACCCATAAATAATAGAAAAACAAGAGCACAAACTCTCCTACAGTCCATGACTTACCAAGTCTATCTTACTACACGTACACAGATACACTTTCATACAGTACACACTTGTGCTACACTTCTGCGGTTGCCCACCTCCATGGCTGCCTAATGGTCCATGGGCTCTAATCTGGATGGTCAGGGTGCTCATGAGAATGAGCAGAGCAAATAGAGAGAGCAGCTCATCAGCCCTGCGAGTGGCTGTGTCGGTAACCCCAGCTGTTAGAGAGACATCCGCCTATCGTTCAGCCATGAGGGAAGGAAACGGGATGCCTTCACAGGCCGGGGTAATTTTCAGGGCCTGACAGCAGATAGCTTCTCATAAACCTTTTCTTTCAGCCTCCATTACATCTCCAGATATTCGGGAGACTTTCTTTCTCTTCCCCATTTCCTGTCTTAGATAAAGACACACTATAAAGGACTATTTATTATAACTAGACTATAATACTAGATACAGTAATACTGTTTTCAGGGTAGAATTAGCATAACAAAAGTATGCTACATAACCATTGAGAAAGAACAATTGGTTATGAATTTGTACAAAATGATGGACACCTTTTAGTATTTGTGAATATATATATAGTTGAATGGATATTGCGGAATATTTTCTTTCATTAAAAGAGTTCTGAAAGGTGTCTGGAAAGAAATGTATCACCGTTGTCTCTAAATTCAGTGTTCTCTAGTCGAAACAGCATATAATTTTCTCAGCGGAGTGCCATCAGCAAGTCACTTGTCTTGCTTATTATACAACCAAACAATGAAAGATACTCAACCAATCATGTTCACAGTACAAATGCAAAAAACGCATTCCCACTGGAACCGCTAGCGTTCATAATCATCATGAAGCACAACATTATTATCAGCCGCTGCACATTTCTGCGTGCGTGTTTTGGGTGTTTCTGTTACTCTTCAGACAGGTCCTGTAATTACACTCAGCGGTGATGCAAGATGGCATTCAGCCACTTGACAGTTCCTGAAACCTGCCGCCACCCCACTCTCAATCCCCCAAAATTTCCATTAGTAATTGACAAATGGATGGATTAATGGTGTATAAAATGATCCATCCATCATAGGGGCTAAATGGGGTGAGAGAGCGCCACTCTGTCAGACAAGCCTTTTTAGAGCCTGGTTCTCATGACCTCTGTGTAACCAACACTGTTAAGGGTGTCTATAGTTTTCCTGCTATAAAACAACAATTTCTGCAAAAAAAAAAGAAAAAAGAAAAAAAAACTGCTGTTATAAATTGTAAGGTAATTGAATTAGTACGGAAAGTAATACTGAGTACTAATGGAACAGAAATGTACTGAACTGGCAAATACATTTGCAAGTCATTTAAGATACTTCTCCTCTAGGTAGAATGTGCCTTAATTTCCATCAGGCAAAAGATAATTTATTTAACGTCAATGCACAATGTAAGAACATTACAATTAGAAGGTGGCCCCTTGCACTCTTTATTTCTACAAAATCTTGGCTGCTAATAGTTTCTTCATAATGTGCAAGTAAAAACGTGAAAGAAAATTATGATAAATGCTGACTTGCAAACTATATGTGGTAATACTAAATCTATGATGGATTTGATGGTTTGGATGGTGGAATAATCAAAATATTCTGCATATTCGAACACCTGTGTGACTTCCTGATTTGGAAATGACATACTGCGGGTGATTTAATTCTTGGGTGGAAGTAAATACATGTAACTTGGCCGTGCTGCTTTAAAGTGTGACTAATACTTTGTGATTCTGTACCGTTTCGTCTTTGTGTGTTAGATAAAATCATCCGGACAAGGGCATCAATACCTCTGTATCAGCACTGTTACACGGTGATTTGATGGATTCTGGGATAATTTATCGTACCTTTTTAAGATGCCTGTCCATTCCCATAAGCCCCCCCTTCTTTTTTTTCTTTTTTTTAGCAAAATTCCAATAACCTAAGGGATTATAGGGACACGTCCAACTCAGTTAAATCAATGGCAGGCGGGGAGATAAACAATGACAAGGCAAAAATCATGTGTCAGTCACGGACAGGTGCAGGTTTGAGTGTGTTCATGTGACTGAGTGCAAGGATGCAGCCGAGCATTTGTATATATACCGCTACTGTAGTGCCAACATGCATGTGTGTACATGTGTGAAGTCAAAAGCCCCACTAAGTGCTGGAGTCTGATAAATAATGCAACAGCAATATGTCTGCTGCCTGCCGCTGCTAGATATAGAAAATATATAGTTATCACATAACCACACAGTGACCACATGTGGTCTCTGCAGAGGGATTATCATTGTAAACCAATGTACAAAATATAATGACAATTACATGAACTAGTGTGCACAAAACACTTTTCTTGCTGACTGGCATCACTACAGGTTTGTGCTGCTATTAATGTTTGTTTAGCTGGGCTTTCTTCAGGCGTTGACACACAGCCAAACACATTTGCAGACCGGACATATTCAATAGGTACACTGTTTTCTTCAACACTGGGGCTCCTTGGTCCGAACCAAGATGACAGACCTTTATTACCACTATAATCTAGAAAAGGCAGAGATCATCAGATCCACTCCTTCCGTTCATATCTTTCACAATAAAAGCCCTTGACAGATACAGTACACTGCATAACTGTTAATGAGAAGGCACAGAAACTCGCTTAGAGCATTTTACTAATAGGAACCTTTTGCATATTAGTATTTTGTATTTTAGTGATGTTTATTCGTCGTACCCTCAGTGTGTAATGTCCTTTAACTCCTTTGGAAGCTGACACATATGACACACATAGTTTTCTTACAATTATGGAAGCATCAAAAAGGATGTAGGTTGTATGAGGACGGGGCTATTTCAGAGGACGTCTAGGAGTAGTCAGACTTGAAGAGCTGTCTCATTAGGCTAATGCGTCAAGTGTAAGGAAAACACTTCTCAGTAACTTCCCCGAGAAGGAAGATAAACATCAGACCACATGAAATCTTTTAAGCCACTTAAATACACTTCTCACCAGGGTGCTGCTTAATTGAGAGCAGTGGCAGAATTTATGAATGACCTTTAAGTTTGAGTGATTTCGATTTGAGGACTTTACGCCCGCTCTTATTAAATCTTTACGAAGTTTTGTCCTCAAAAGAAAGTATCGAAACTTGAAATAATATGTTCACTTCATAGCACAAAACAAGAAAAAAAAAACGACTAATTTATATACAGTGAGAGGACTCTTACCTTTTGATGAGCAGGCAAGTAAACTGAGTATTGCTGCAAAAATGCAAATACGCAAGACTATAAAGGAACAAGTTCAGAGTAAACATCCGATTCCCCTTTTCGAAAACTTTTCGAAAAAACTAAGAAACCCATGCACTGCACATTCTTTTGAGAAATAAAGCCTTCATACAATGTGAGTCAGCCCTTCATCAAATTATTTTTACAAAGATGGCTCTTGGTTATTTTACTGCATTTGCAGACTTTATTGATAGACATTTTGTGGCTTTTTGGTAAGTATACAGTTTTATGAACTGAAACCATTCAAGTAATCGTGTAAACATACTTAACTACTCAATAGCAGCCTCTATCTTGTCTGCAGTGGATGCCATCTTTCCTCTCCTTGGTTCTGGCGCACAGCTTGACAACATTGTTAGTCGTCCGCATGGAACTGATTGGATCAACTTCTTTTTCATCCAAGAAACCGCCGTTTCATGTCATGAGTCAATGCAGTCAACTCGGTGGAGAAGGGCCGATTTAAAAGTCTGGAGCCTGGCAAGTGTGATGTTGCTGCATCAAAACTTTGAGGAGGTGAATCAAATGGAATCTTTTATCAACCCTCTGATAATAAACAACAACAAGTTTGCTTTTTATTCCACAAGTCGCACATTTAGAAAAGCTCAAAAAGATGATAACACACTGGCTAACATTGGTCCTCCTGCAAGGGTAGTTAACCAAGTTCAACCAGCACCATTACCAAAAAAAAACATTCTGCACATGTTCTTGGCTTGCTGCACAGATGACTTTGACTTGCTTGTGCACTATATTTGATCAACAACAGTTAGGAGAAGGAGCCGTGGCAGTTGCATTTGAGTCAGATAATGATTTTGTTTTTTCATCAGTCTTTTAATGAAGCAAACTTTAGCCCACGTTTAGGCTAACCAGGTGATGGTTGCAAGGCCATTTCTGCACTCCTATTGGTGTTACATAACGTTACGATAATAAATCAAACTATACACGCCAGAGGAAATACGTCATTGCCCAACTGGCCTGAGACTCGGGAGAAATTAATTCCTAAAATCGTTCCCAAGGCCCTATTCTGGTTGCCCACAATGCCGTTATTGGGCCCCTATCAAAAATAACCTGGACCCAAACTCTGCACACCAAAAGAAACGTCCGTTTCTCGACTTGGCTGAGACTTGGGAGGAATGACGCCAGGCCAGATATACCGGCATGATTCTGGCTGCCGACACTGCCATCATTGGGTAGTTTTAATTATTACCATGCCTTTGTCCATTTCACAGTTTCCATTTTCTCCCCACACCGCCCTTCTTATGGACTGAACACGAGTGAATAATCAGCTTGAGCTATTTTCTTCATGTTAGCATTATGGCAGCTGACGTGGTAATTGCAGCCTTTCAAGGAGGATGGGAGTGTACAGAGTAGAGTGTAGCTACTCAGAAAGCTACTGCCTTATTTAAGATCTCTTCACTTGCCGGAATCTCTGCTGTCACAGCATATTCACCCTCACACAGCTGCGCTCACACACGGGCACACAAACAATGGTCCCAATCAAACGGTTCCTTAGATTCAAAGCTAATTTTGTCGTTGTTGAAGACAATACCATCAGATAATACGGAATCAGCTACATCCACCTTGTAGTTCATCCCATCACTTACATGTTAAGCACTCTCAAGTCTTGGAATAGATAACAGATAGTGTAGTGCCAGACAGTTGCGAAGCCCAAGGCGTTTTCCTATAATTAGCACCACGAGGCAACCATAGTCTGTACTCTTCATTTCTTTACACCCTGTGGCTGTAGCGACGAAGCTCTTACTACTTCAATGAGACCACTGATAACACACAGCAGTAGGGATTGGACAATAAAGGATTTTATTGCGGATCACAATGAAAAAAAGCACTCGCAATGATCATAGTGAATTTCCATTGCAATAATTAGAAATTGTGTAATCTTGTGTAATCGGAGGTAATATCAGATTTAAGGTGGAAACCTTATGTAACGGGTTGAATATTGTGTCACATATCTGGCAATGATGTTTGCCATGAATTTCTAAAGATCAATACCTTATGAATTCATATTCTTATATTTGTTACGGCTCAGTAGATTTTTACTGGTGAAGTTAATTGCCATTAAACAATCAATTAGCAGCTGTGCAAACGAGGATATGCACAGCCCTGTATGCGCAGGGACAATCACATTGTCTATGTCACACATGCCATTCTTGCACTCCGGACTGGTTTTCAAACAATCTGACACAGTTGTTCAGTGCGATCCCTGCAGTAATCAGAAATAGCAGCACTCTCAAGTGATGGGTTTGATTTGTTCCAGAGTAGAAGGCTTCCCTTTGCGACGGTTTGCAATAAAATGGTAGGTAGGCTATGGCTTCTTGAATAGCAAATATGCAAACTTGACCTTTTCCCCTGACAAAATTGATTAATTGGAGGCCTGCATGGATGGGTTTGATGAGAGCAGCCAAGAAGAATCATGGATTTGTTCTGGCCCGCAAAGAATGGCTAGATGGTCAAATATGCATATAGTGTATGTTTTGTGAGATTTACTTTAAAAAAACACAAAGGGCATATTTTTCCATCCATCTTTCCCAAAGTCACATAGCCAACAATTTGACAGCAAATTAAAAACCCAACACATTAATATTATGATAAAATGATTCAGTCATTGTTTTTAAAAACAACCATTAATTCCCAATATTTAATTTAGCTTCACACTTGCATTTAGACAACATATATTTTTTTTCCCTTTTTATTGGTATTGCACGCTTTGAATTTGCTGAGCCACTGATGGGACTTTGATGAAATTACCTTTCTGATAGACTGATAGTTTGTGGTAATGTGGTCCTGCAAACACATCTGCACATTTGCATTTAGCCTGACCAAAAATAAAATAAAAGCCAATCATGTAATAACCACTTATGTTTGCCTGAGAAGAGAATGAAGCCACCCTCTGTATGTGAATCCAGGCTTCTCCGCTCTTTGTCTACATAGCTGGGCTTTTAGGGAATGTGCACGTGAGCGTGTCCCACTAGCAAGCTCTCATCTGCTGCTCTGAACTTCACTCGATGATGAAGGCCATTGCAGCTGATAAAACCGTCCTGACTGACAGCATCCCCACAAAAACTTAGCACCCACACTCTGGTTCTCCCTCAGGTAGACACGGTTAGCTCCACCAGCACATTTGCTGCTTTTTGTGCTGTTCGCACGTTAGCTGCTAGATGCCGGCTCAGCCGCTGAGAGAGCCACTGAGAGGCAACCAATATCATAATGAGGAGGTGAAAATTAGCAAAACTCAAAAAGTTCTAAATTATGGGTGTGTTCATTTCCCATTGACAGGTATTTTAGTTGATTTTAGTTTTATACGTAAAGCATAATTTCCAAACCAGCGTTTTTAGTAGGCTAAGATGACAGTAACGGTATTTTACATTTACTAACGTTTTGAAAGATCATCTTTATATATCATTATATGGTATTTATCTTTTGTAGACCCGAATTTAATCAAATATATTGCTTCAAAAAAATTGCCAATGTAACAGCATGAACAAAAAAAAATACACTTGTGAATGATACTGATCATAGCGCTGAATATACTAAAATCAGTTTAAATGAAAAGGACTGTGCTCCAGTCAAACAGATACTGAGAGCTGCTAGATCAAAGACCAACATGCTGGAGCATTTGCATATATTGACATTAAAATTAAATTGAATGAGATGCAGTTTTTATTTTTTTTTTAAATGAAAGAAGGTTAAATTAAATGAATGTATCTCTCTTAAAATGTTTAGTTATTGAAGATGAGAATCCCAAAAATTATAGAGGAGGGAGAAAAAAAGATAATTCTATTCAATCACACAGCTCTTTGGTCCAGAACTTTGATTTTTATTTTTCATAATGCAATAATAATTATCATTAAAGACAATGTTATACACTGCAATCATAAGAAGATAAAATGTATTTATTATGGTTTTGAAAAGGGGAATCAAGCTCTATCCTGCATTAATGTGTGCCGTCATTATAAAAGTATTGTGAGCTTTTGTCACTATAACATGGAGTTAAGAAAGAGTTAAAGAAAGCAATTAGCTTGGCAGTAAAAAAAGGAAATCCTTCCATCTGTTTTCAACTCAGACTGCCATCCAGTGTGTGTGTGTGTGTGTGTGTGTGTGTGTGTGTGTGTGAGTGAGTCAGTATACTCTCCCCCTGCTGTCATACACGTTGATGGACCCTGACCAATCATATCCTTTCAAGCAGGGTCACACATAAACAGGCCTGCACTCTAAAAACTAATTCAGGGGATCTTTAGTCATAACTTAAATATATATATTGTTGTGAAATAAAAAATCAAGTTCTGAGATACTGTTAGACTTTTTACTTGTAATTGTTATTTTATTGAGCTTGGATGACACACAAATTATGCCTATTGATTCAATATACTATCATGACTTGTCAGAGTTTAACATTTTCAGTTAATCAAAAAATAATTTAATTTTAAGTTCTGTTAATGTAAAATACAATTACAATACAACCACAGTTTCCCTCTCCTGCAATGCACGCACGGGCATGTTCAAGACCAGACGAGTGACCACAGCTGAAACTTCATTGAAGCGTTGTGGTGAATGGTAAGTAATTTTATGCTTAATTACACATATTTGCATTCGCTCAGGATTCTGTTGGTGATAGCCTACTATAACCGAATACCGAAATCTGGAAGTCCTTACTCTGAAATTTGAGCCGTGTTGATAGAACAGTCTGTGTGCCGAGGTAAAGTTACGCCAGGGCCTGTCACTGACTGAGTAGGCTTAAATGCGCCAAGTAGCCAGGGAAAACGTTTTGGCAAGCTAATTTAATATGGGATTACCCATTAGCCACCGCTCCGGTTAGCATATAGGCTAGCTACGTTTATAAACTACAAGTAGCTACATCATTTACTTTCGCTAGCTGACTAACAAACTAGCGCACAAATAGGTTGTGTGTTAGCGAGTTATCTTTAGTATTTCTTCTAATCTGAATCATAGTTTAATCATGTCTAGCTGACGTTAGCCAGTTAGCATAATGCTAACTGGCTAACGTCATAATAGCCACTGCTTGCTAAGAGGCTAGGGCTCCATTTTAGCTTGTTGATTTGGCCTGTTGCTACACTATTTGTTCAGATACTTTGCTCAAAACCAGTCGGCGTTATGTAGGGCCCTATGAATTCAGTTTTATTTTTTCCTCTCATTGTTTGTTGAGAATTTATTTTGAAGAACCATATTTCATTTGTAAAGGCTTGATTATGCTTCCGCGTAGTGATAACGCAACGGCAACGCAACGGCCACGCAGTTGCTTGGAGACAGTGATGGTTCTGCGTTGGGTTTACGTGTCGAAATGCAATTCAAAGCCACACCGGTAAAGGGCGCTATGGTTTTTGTAAAGACTGACCGACCGACTGAGACTCTTGGCGTATATCGTCGTAGCCTCGTTATAGCGTATTTGTTTACTTTCCGGCTTTAAACGTCCACAATTTTTCAGAACTTGGTGTTTTATTTCTTTGTGCAAAAGCAAGAAGGTGCAAACAATAAAACGAGGTGAAAACAATAAAAGTAGCCTTTTAAAAGTTTAAATGGCGGTGTTTATGAGTGGAAACCGGATAGCGGTCTCCAGCGGATGTAGTTAGCGGACCAATCACAGCCAAAGCCGCTGCGTTGGCGTTGCGTCGCCTCGACGCGCGTCGAGGATTTTTGGGAGGCACACGTCAGGCCCTTGCGTTGACGTAAGGGGGGTCCGCAAGGACGTAAGGGGTCCGCAAGCTCCCTTGCGTTGTGTCGACGCGGAAGCATAATCCAGCCTTAAGGGTTAAAACCTCTTCAACCCGAGCGCCCCTGGTACCGGGGGCAGCTGCGCATGTTGCAACACACAACATATAAGGGCATGCTAACCATGTAGCAACATATTCATGCAGCATACCCTCTTAACGGGAAGAAGCTCAGCTACAAGCTCATGAAAACCATTTTCACCTAATCGAAACACAACTCCGACACCAAGCATCTAAATGAGCACGGAGAAAAAACATGCTAACGGCGCATGTCCGCAAAACTGCCGCTAGCGATTACGCTACTTCATGCTAACGATACAAACAGCATGTCATATGAAAGCTGGGACTCTACAGATTCCAACGGTATAAGTCTCATCACTCTACGCCCCAAACTCACTGAAACAGCAGCCGAAGAAGAGCAAAAATACACATCACTTTATACAGACATAATCATGAGTTATGTCTTACATTTGCTGTTTTGTGATTATAAGTTGTGTTCAAGTGCATTACACAGCCTCCACCGGCTTATCCAATGTATCTGTGTCACCTTGAAATGATTCCTGACGGTTCAGGAAATGTTTTGGTTCCAGGAGGAAAGAAAATACAGTGTATTTGCCGCTGCACCGGCATCTGCCCCGCCCCCTCAGCCGCAGCCTCAGCCAGGGCCATCAGTTGGCGGATAGTTTTTGTTGTCATGGAGATGGAGAACGCACCTCGATCGTAATGGCTCTGACGGGTCGATAGAGGTGTCAATCATATATATATACATATACATACATATATATAATCAATATATATATAATCAATATATATAAAAAAATAAAAAATATTATTAAATCTGCTCCAGTTGGAGTCAAACTTCAGTTCCTTTGTATGGTTCCTTTTTGAATGGGAAAATGTAGGCTATATAGGTCTGGTTGATTTTTCAGAACAAAGCCAAAACAGTTTTTAGAACAGTATCTAGATGGGTGTGCCCAAATGGCTAATTTCCGCCTGAAAAATGTCTCTACTAAAACCTCTCTAACTTTGCTCTGCTTTACTTTATTAGCATCAGTCTTGGCACAGGTAAAGTTCAGATTTGTTGTTATTATTTGCTGGAGGTTTTGGGCTGCAACTGCATGATTCAAAAGGGGATATTCACTCTAAAAGTGTACAGTTTTGTTAGGCGGAAATTAAATCTTTCATTTATGCTGTGTTCCATCTTCATTTACTCTGACACAGTAACATCTATACTAATCCCTACTCAGGTCTTCAGTCACTTTGCTGTGTGGACAAAAAACTCTCCATCTTCTCCTGGTGTCGTGGACCAAGGCGTTGAGACGTGGTCAGCCTCCCAGGACAAACTACACATCATCTTCTCCTTCCCCTGAGGTGAGGAGTGGTCTGAGTCCATCTACAATTAGTGACGATGACACAGGTGAAACTTATTTAGTCACTGTATTGAAGAATCACAAGTGAAATTGAAAATACTGTCTTGTGTGTGTGCGTAGGCATGGCTTTTTGCCGTGATCCAGTATCCTGGTGTCGTGGAATACGGGGTTGAAATTGAGACGTGGTCAGCCTCCTGAAGTGTGACGAAGTATGGAGTGAGACAGAAACATCAAATATGGATTGGCCTTGCAAAATCTGTAAATTTGCGACCCCTACTAAAGACGAGTTGTTGAAACATTATAGGTTACGTCATATCCGCGGTGGGCAACCTCTGCCATGTCCTTACCTGGATTGTTTTTGTTCATTTAAATCATGGGGTAGCCTGAAATCACATATATCAAGGAAACACTCAACTCACCCAACAAGAGTGAGAACCTCTGAAATACTCAGTTTCTGTTGCCAGTTCTGTAATGTAGGCACATTGTCCACTGAAAAAGAGTATTTTGAACACCTTGGTCAACATTTGAAAAAGCAAGAAACTGTCACCTGTGTTTTCAAAAATTGCGATTTCAAAACTAATATCTATGGAACCTTTGCTTCGCATAGAAATCGCAAGCATACTCCCCACTCATTAGATGAGTTCAAAGACGACGTGATAAAGTGGTATGAAAACCCTTCACAAGCAGATCAGTGCAGTGATGGAGTTAATCAGGAGGGTGAGCAGTCTGATATTGATGAGATTAGAGATGATGATGTAAGAGTATTGCCAAAGTTGATTGAAAGAAGCTTGGCTCATTTAATGTTGAAATTAGAGAGTTCCTTTCATGTGCCCAACCAATGCATTGATGAGCTTGTAGAGGAGTTGCATTTTATTTCTCATTCAGCCTCTGCTCCCATCATGAAAGACATTTTACAGTCTTGCTTGAAGAGACACAACTGTGAAATTGATGAAGCCATTGTGTCTGAAATGGTGAACGGCATTTGTGATGCTAACCCTATTGGCTCTGCCCTCCGTGATGGTGGTCCTCTTTCCTCTGCCTTCAAAAGAAGAAAGTATTTTAAAGAACACTTTTCTGTCATTGAACCGATTGAGTATGTTCTTAGTAAAGAGAGCAGCTTCCAGTATGTCCCCATTCTAAAGTCTTTACTTCAGGTTTTTAGCAAGAAAGATATACAGGACCTGATCTTGAGTGAGGCAGAAGCTCAGAGAACTGTGTACAAGTCATTTCATGACGGCACCTTTTACAAAACCAATGAGCTGTTCTCAGGAAGTGACCTTACCATTGCTCTCAATCTCTATGTGGATGACTTTGAGATATGCAATCCTCTTGGTACATCCAGGAAAAAACACAAAATCACAGCTGTGTATTGGGTGTTAGCTGATGTCCCCTCATTGCTCAGATCTGAACTAAACTCAATCTTCTTAGCAATTCTGTGCAAGGCTGAGGATGTGAAGAGATTTGGTTACAATGCTGTGTTGGAGCCACTACTCAAAGATCTTGTGGTCTTAGAGGAGGAAGGACTGTATGTTCCAGCATTGGGCAGAAGAGTCAAAGGCACAGTGTTTAGTGTGGTTGCAGACAATCTCGGTGCCCATTCTTTGGGGGGATTTGTTGAGAGCTTTTCCAGTTCACACGTCTGCAGATTTTGTCTAGGTGAAAAGTCACAGTTTCAAGATGGAGAAGTGAGAACAGGGGCATTCCCACCCAGAACGAAAGAACAACACGCACTGCATATTCAGGCTGTACAGGAGAATGATAGTTTGATACATGTGTATGGAGTGAAGAAACAGTGTGCACTGACAACAAAACTGAAATATTTTGATGTTTTGTCTGGGTATCCGCCTGATGTGTTGCATGATCTCTTTGAAGGTATAGTGCCCCTAGAAATAGCACTGTGCCTCAGAGTGTTCATTCAGAATAAATACTTTACTCTTGAAGAGCTGAACAAAAGCATCAAAGAGTTCCCCTATAAATGGTCAGACAAAACCGATGCACCACAGCCTGTCCCTGTGAACTTTGCCACACGGAAAAGTGTGGGCGGCAATGCCCACGAGAACTGGACTTTGCTGCGACTCCTGCCACTCATGGTTGGATCGAAAATCCCTGAAGGTGACCCAGCATGGGAAGTGCTTCTTGTGCTCAGAGACATTGTTGAGCTTGTTGTAAACCAAGTCCACACAGAGGAGACCATTTGCTTCCTGGATAGTAAGATATCTGAGCATAAACACAGGTTTCTCATGGTTTTCCCAGAGCAACGCCTCATCCCAAAACACCATTTCCTGGAACATTATCCAGAACTGATCAGGGCTTATGGTCCTCTGGTGTCACTGTGGACAATGCGGTTTGAGGCAAAGCACAGCTTTTTTAAGCGTGTTGTAAGACATACTCGTAGCTTTAGAAATGTTCTGCTGTCACTCGCCATGAAGCATCAGTTGTTGATTGCTTATAAGCAACATGATTCCAGAGCTGTCAGACCTCTACTACAGGCTACAACACTGTCTACAGTGGACGTTAGTGTGCTGAGAGAGGATATCCAAGAAGCACTGCAGGCTAAGTTTCCTGGTGAGACATGTGTCCAGATAGCCAAAAGTGTGTGTTACAGGGGCACCAAGTACACCAGTGGAATGATCTTGGCTAATGGTTCCACTGGTGGTCTGCCAGATTTTGGGGAGTTGATCCAAATTGTGGTTGTGAAGGGCAGCGTTGGATTCATTGTGAAAGGTCTGACTGCTTGGTCAGTTGGGCATCTGAGGAGCTATGTGCTTGAGAAAAACGGTCCTTTGAAAGTCATAGAGCCAGCTGAGCTATCAGACATGTTCCCCTTAATATCTTACATCTTTGGTGGAACAAGCATTATGACTCTTAAGCGCAGCATTTATGTTCCATAGATGGTGCCCAAACTTTGTGGAGATTTTCAGATGAAATGATACAAACTCGCATATCGCAGTCTTCCTACTGTGTTCAGACTTGGCATATACAGTAAATGTGTTCCTGATTTCCATACCTACAGGTCAAATATAATATGCTCTTAACATTATTCACCATTTAGCTGTTACTAAAAATTACTGAAACATGTCAAACATTTTGTGTACAGGTTGCATAATGTCACAACCGGCTCAACTCCGAGTGATCCTTGCGGATCATGATGTCCGTAAAGTTGTACTACCATCTGGAATCCCTGAGACAGTGGATGACCTTCACTCAGTCATTCGTGATACATTTTCCATTGCCAGAGACTTCGGTCTTCACTATAAGGATGTTGATTTTGGTGAGTTTTTCACCCTTTTTTCTACAACTGACCTCAAGGATAAGGACACAATCAAGGTTGTGTTTCTCCAGGAGCCTACAATAACTTTAACCTTAACTGATGTGACCAACACTGATGTGACCAACATGACTGATCAGCCTTGTGAGGAGCACTATGTTGACGACACCGCATCTGTGTCAACCGATGACACACTGATTCTCTCATCTGAAGATAGTCCAGGCCACCGTTCCCAGCGCTGGCCCGCTCAGTTTTCAATTCCCAGCTTTTCTGGCCTCACAGAGATCCAAATTCAGTCAGGCAATGAGTGCTTCAAAAAATATGGGACTCTTCTCCCTACAAAAGATTTAATTCCACTACTCCCAGACATCCTTGGAAAACTAGCTGAGGCCATTTATGAGTACACTGCTTATCCATCTAGTCTGCAGATCAGTGAGGTCGCAGAGGCCCTCACCCAAAAGCATCCCTGCCTCAAAGAACCAGGGTCCTTTAATGGGTCCTATGGATGGGCGCAGCGCCTAAAATATAAGATGAACAATTTCAGAAGCAAACTTCGAGGTCTCGGCTGCCCTGAAGTTCAAGTGAACTCACTCAAGAGAAAACAAACACATGACCAGTATCCGGCAAAGAATCTGAAAAAACCAAAGAAGGCTGAGGTGAACTACTTACCCCCTCATGCTCAAGGTGAAACTACTGCAAGTTTGGAAAAAGAGAGAGTGGAGCTCCTAAGTGAAACGATGAAAAGGGACAACTCCAAAGTGGTAGCTCAGAAAATGGCCAAGACGTTCAGCCTTCGTCGGGAGGAAATAGTGAAAGAGGCCCCTGCCATCAGTGACTGCATGATTCGCTGGCCTGCGCTTTTTAGTGAAGCACAGGTGAGATTATAAAATGTTTATTAAACCATTATTTTTGTACTGTGGATTGATACAATGTGGATATACAGTATGTCCACAAATTGAAATAAAATAAATAAATAAATGTAGAAATAAATACATGTAAAAATACAGAAATAGCCTTTTTCATTTCCAAAATGTACTTGTTTTTTCACATTTTAATATTTATTTCTGCATTTATTTATTCATTTATTTATTTATTTATTTATACTTATGTCACGTTTGGTCCTTCATACTGGTGTGCCCTGTAGATAAGTGAAGAATTCAAGAGGATAACAACAGTTAGCCTTGAATCGACCTTTCTGGCCAAGCTTGACCAATGCACCCCAAAATTGATGGCCTTGACCCAATCAAAAGGAGGAGCTGCAGGCCTGAAGATAAGGCACATTAAGGACATGCTTCTTGAGGTATAATGATTAACTTTATTATGAATAGACCTTTATTTTAAATATATGTTTCTGCCTCACTGTTTCATGTCAATTGTCAAAATGGCTGCTATGAACAAGGTCAATTGCATATTAACGCTGCAAGCAGGCATGGCTTGGTCCCTAACTAACACTCATTTTTTTCAAATTGTCATGATTTGGGTTACACTTGCATCTGATTTTTATTGAACGCCTGATCTATTTTTTCCATGAATCAGGACAACACAGTTGAAAGGCGGAGAGAAATTGCCATTCGCTGCCTCATAGTCTATCTTGGAGAGAAGGAGGAGGACCTTTTCAAACAGTACAGCGTAAGTAATTGAGTACGCTTTTAATTTTTTGAACTGCATGTGTCTGTAGCCTTCCCACGTGGAGATATGGCTGTTTCAATCCCGTGCACCAGCCTCTTGTGGGCTAGGCATTGAAGTACATGGTTACCCTGCATTCCCTTATGCATGTCACCCTGAAGAGCTTGAGCCATGTATTTTATACATCCTAACACCTATTAATTTCTTCTGCAAGGATGTGGAGGAGCTCAACGCAGACCTTGCGATGCAAGTGATGAAGATTGCCGTCATCGGTGATAGGCGTGCAACCATTGTAGTCGAGGGAACCAAGATCCTGCAGGGGATTGATGTCGCCAGATCCTGTGCTTTGCTGATGGGAGTAATCTATGCTCTTAACCTTAGCTATCCCAAGCAGTTGAAATTTACCTTTGAGGCATTCCAGAAGCTATGCCTTGATCTCAATGGACAAAAAGCCAGCTCTAAAGTAATGAATCTCAAGTATGGTATTTTCTAGAGCGGACTTGATCGACCTTGCGCGAGGGAGAAGCTCACATCACACACACACTCACACACACACACACACGCACACACAAACACGCACACACACACACACGCACACACACACACGCACACACACACACGCACACACACACACTCACACACACACACACTCACATCACACACACACGCGCACGCACACACACACACACGCACACACACACGCACACACACTCACATCACACACACACGCGCGCACGCACACGCACACACACACACACACACACACACACACACACACACACCTTGTTTTGTTTCTGTGATAGTATGAATACCTACTGAGTGAAAACCAAATCAGTGGAAGTTATCAGCATAGAAAAGGATGACCTCTGTTCTCTGAGGGTGTTAGTGTATTTTGAACTTTATATGCAGTGCCTTCTTTTGCTGGATATTTTTGCTGAAGTTAGTAAGAAGTGTGAGCAGTCTGCCATAGTTGATTGAAAGAAGCTTTGCTCATTTGATGTTAAAATTTGTGCCTTTAATGTACAGCCATCTGTCTTTTGTTTTCAATCATTTTCATGTGTACAAGTCAAAGGATGGTGATTCATGCACAGGGTTTTACTTAATTTTATAACACTGTTCCTCGTCATAAAGCTTCTGAGTGCATGTTGTTTTGTGTCTTAGGAGAACGTAGCCAACAAATGCTGCTGTTTGCACTTTTAAGGATTTAGTGCTACTGTTCATTTTAATAAATGGTTCTAATTAATTTTAATATTACTGTCTAAATTTCTGTCAACCAAGGTTGGAATTTTGAGCAACTTAGCCTCCTGGGAAACAGGAAAATACCCGTATTATAGGACAAGGCTCAACTTAACTGTTGCAGAGATCAACTTAATTATTAAGTTCATGTTACTTAGAAATGTGTTTTATTGTGGCCAAAAAGCTTCTTCACCTTACTTAAAACATTATGTTGGATCAACTTAAATACATGCGTTCATGTTGACAATTATTAAGTTCATGTTACTTAGAAATGTGTTTTATTGTGGCCAAAAAGCTACTTCACTATACTTAAAACATTATGTTGGATCAACTTAAATACTTGCATTCATATCGACAATTATTAAGTTCATGTTACTTAGAAATGTGTTTTATTGTGGCCAAAAAGCTACTTCACTATACTCAAAACATTGCTTTGAATTAATGTAATTCTGCTAGCAGGCTTAACTTAAAAATTCTAGTGGAAAACGTTAACATATTTTTTTGTGTTGACCCAAGGTTTTATTTATTAGAGTGTGTGTTTGGGAAGGCAGGATTCAGTCTGTCAAAGCCAGGAGCCAATAATATCTCACTGTGTGTGTGTGTGTGTGTGTGTGTGTGTGTGTGTGTGTGTGTGTGTGTGTGTGTGTGTGTGTGTGTGCGTGTGTGTGTTTAAATGCATGCTTGCGTGAATCAAAAGGCCAAATCGACAATGTTAGATTCAGCTGACAATCATCCGGTGCAGTGGACCAAAGGCATGCGTTGAGAACGACCTTGACTGTCCTCGTGAGAAGCAAACTCCCACCGTGTCTGAAAGCATCACAGCAACTCTTCATCACTGAGCAACACAGTAAATAATAAAGAAGCAGCCTGAGATAAGATGTTTTGAAAATCTTACAAAAGTAAATGTGGCTCACTTCCTCTTCATGCCTGTGGGTCATATTAAAAGTCCAGACATTTTTGTATTATGGATTAGCACCCAATAATGTAATCATTTCCTGAAATTGAAAATACATGTTGTACTTATCTAAAAGTCAATACAATTTAATCAAATAATAACAATTGCACCAAATTTGACAAATTTCTAAAAGAAACTTTAGTTGATAATACACTGTCTGCCAGAAAACAAATAAATAAATCTGGTAATTTTAACACATTTGGCCATAATGCTTTATTCAACATCATGCTGTAGACCTTAAATATTCATTAGTAAAGCAGAATTTTTAATAAATACATTGTTTTATATGATGTAATTAAAAAATAACCCATGTTGTTTATTCTACTCCAAAATAGGTTCATCTAACCAGTCAAATGCAGTGTGAATTGTAGCTTATGTGGTGTAAAAACAATAAAATTCTTTTAATAAGTCAGAGAAGATTTTTTTTATTTTGTCATTTTTTTTAACAACATGGCATTACTATGTTGAGTGTTGTTATGACATTAGCTAATGAACGGCGTTTAAAGCATGTCAGGTTCGCTCCCCTCGGTGATCACGGAATCTACAGACTATTTTTACGGAGCATAAAACGATCAAACAGCAACAACACAACGCTGTTAACTTCCCTTAACACAGGCTGTGTTTGTGTGTGGTAGCATGACTGATTTTGCCATTACAAGCCCCTAATGATCATTTTACGCTCATTATACCATAACTGTCCGTGGAACCACTGTTATTGTCAAATACTTCATTATGCATTACCCTCTTTTCTCTCTCGTTCACACTCCCTCAGGTACTCATGTTCTCAAGGCTTCAAGCTGACCATTTCAACAAACACTAGTCCTTCACAGCTTAGTTTTAATTACTATTGTCTTAATTGGTTTAGTGTTTCCTAAACTTTATTTTCTTCCAGGGATCCACCTTTTTTTTAAATTGACAAATTATCACAGCCCAATTCAAAGTAAGCATTATTTATAAATTGTGAGAAGAGCAAATGTGTGCATAAATTAACGTTACTGACCATTGTTAGTGCCATTTCAGTAAACATTTCAGGTAAACCAGGCAACTTTTTATTTTGCATCTGCTATTGAAAACATAATTACGTGTCAAAATCCGACCAAATAAATGCACCGCGTTGGCGTCAACAGGCTTTCCTCATTCTTTTAATTTCCTTGCATCAGTTAAACAAACAAAACGTATACAAGCCTTTCATATCAGATTCAGTGTTACAATTAGTTCACAATCCTCATAATGAATCAGTCAGGCGCCTTAATGTGGCTCAAAGGTGTACTGCAGATTTACATGTTGAATAAAACACTACGTAAGGAACTGCCAGTTTATTTGGCAACCCTAATAAAGTCTCCCGTGACCTAATCTTTTAAGAGGTTTAGAGAGTAAATTACTGCTTTACTACTTTATGAAAGCCACAGCGTGTCATAAGAAAGTTACAGATAATTACAATATGTGGCAGCAAAATCCAGTGGGCATGAAAATATGAATTAGTGAAGTACAATTAGAGGTCCGTGTCATTAGACTGCTTTGTAACCCGACGCAGGTCAGACAAGTTCAAATGACCTCATATGAAAACGTGGGGGTTGTAATCCACAGCCATTAGCAGGTCATAAAGCATCGAAACTTTGTCACCCCCCTCAGTGTCTTCCCTGCTGCTGTGTGCAGAAGGGTTGTGTGTCTGTTTACCGAGGCGGACGCCCCGGATGAGAGGGCAAGGTGAAGTATTCATTCAAAATCCGTCCTGCAGGGTTATGCAGGGATGTGGGTGCGTTCATTTGTGCTTAAACAATCGGAAAAACACATTTGATTTCTCCGATCTGCTGCTTTGTTCACACGGACGCCACTACATCTCTTCATTCACTCCACAACAAAGCAAAGAGAAGATCGGATAACACACAAAATAAACTTCCACCTTCACAAGAAGTTGTATCTGCCCTTTGTTTTTGTGATGATTTGAGTCACGTGACTGATGACACGAAAGACTCAGGTGACAAAATGTAAATGTGTCGCACACAAGCTCTGGTCTGTTTGTTTGACCCATGAAAATCTTATTTTGTCACTAGCTCCGACCATCTAATAAAGATGCCAGTGTGTTGATTTTGGGGTTAGTTGAAAGTGGGGTGTGTTTGTATCAAACACCTGGGGAGCTGACCAACCATTGATACTTGACAAGTTGGCACGAAGAATGGGTTGTAACATGATGCCAAAGAAAAGCTGAATATCAAAATCAATTGTTGGACATGGGCAACATCAGTCTAAAAATGTATATCTGTAACACCTCTCCAAGGAGACAGAGCAAAAGAGATTTGCACAGGTTTGATCTATTATCAATGACATGTGTCCACGTGATGTATAGCTTGTGTTTTCATGCTCATGTTTTTCTGGTTAAATGTGTTCTCCTCTCATTCAGATAGAAAGAGTTAAAGTCGGATTAAGGGAAGAGGACAGCCTGCTCTTCCACCTCCTCCTCCTCGCTGGCTTCCGTGACTATCACAAGGATTCAGAGCTGACTCTAATTCAACAGGACTGTCATAGCTCATGAAAAAATCATGTTGTATAATCAAATCGGAGTAAAAACCCTGCGCTGGGCCTCACAGGAGTCTCCACGCGCCCTGAATATTTCATGTAATGGAGGCTCTCACCACCAAGGAAACGCTCAACAGTTCAGGATTGCGTGCAAATATTGACTGTAGTGTGCAGGGCCAAGGGCCGGGACAGGCCGACTACGCAACCAAGCCTGAGTGAGTTTTATAAATAATGGTAATCACATGTGACACCCCTCGCAGCAGGGGGGGCTCATGGCCACTCATATCCTCATACTGGTTGATGTTACTGAGTGCACTGGTAGACTTAAAACTGGGGAAGGCACAGCTGAGAGAAAGTGGGGAGAAAAAGTGCCCTGATGCATATGAATTGACAAATGTCTGTTTTGGCTGCTGAGAATGGAGCTCAATTGTAGGTCTGAAGAAACATCAAAACACAATTCAGGGCTGACATCCAGTGGGCGGAGGGGAAAAGGAGGGGTCTGACAGGCTGCAAGCACTGCACTGCGGCTAAGCTGCTGGCTTAGAGGGGCCTTCTCCTGGTGCTCAACACAGACTGGAGATCCTAGGAAGGAGAACCCAGTGAGGTCGAAGAGGATCGGAGTTTCAGTAATATGATGTTCACTGCAACTCTTATGAAAGCTTTTTGTAAGTATTTTGGGGCCAAGTCAAGTCTCAAATCATTTGATGCAAGTACAGGTTAAGTCTCAAGTCTATGTCTCCAGACAAATCTTAAATTATACAAGCCCAGTCCAAGTTTCAATTTTTGACAGTCTTAAATCAAGTCTTGAGGTAAATCCAAGTCAAACTCAATCTCAGGTGCTTCATAGAACATGTTCAAGTTAAGTTTCCAATCTTAAGCCAATTCACAGATATTTGATGGAAAATTTAAATTTCAATTAAGATTGTTTTTAAGGTATGAATGCTGACAATTAGAAGGTTGGTATTACATTTGAATATCTTCCCATCAGTGCTGTACTTCAAATATGTTTTAACAGCTTGACGAACTTCAATGCAGTGGACCAAATAATTCAATTTCCAAGCTTCTCCAAGGCCTCTCCGTTGCTGTTTATCCGACAGTAATATCACTTTTAGATTGCAAACACAGTCTATATTGAAAACCAGGTTGAACTATATGCAGTATTAGCTCCGGTTATGATGCGAATCCCAAGGCCAAAATCTTAAAAGTGTTAATTCTTTTGTGATGGTTATGCAGCTAATTAGCCCTCATAAATAACCAATGCTCCTTAAATATAAAGGAAACGTGACATTAAAAATATGCTGAAGCATGCTACTTTATGATATGGACCCTCATCTGGAGTGGACCCTTTTTAAATGTGTGTGATCTTATTATTATTATTTCTCACAATTAGCTAGCTTTGCACAGGTAAACGCACATGTAGCAACTACACACACTCACGCATCATTCCGGGAGTAATCCCTCTTCTGTAGTACAAACATTGTTCAATGAAGTGCAGTTCAGACAGATAGTGCGAGAAGCAAACTGTAGGCTATATATGTGCTGGTAATGGTTGGGAGTGGTGCCGTTTGCATGTGTTAGCTGCACCTCTCAGACGGGGTAATTGAGACTCAGTGCTGTTATGAGTCTGGGTGAGAGGCAAATAAATGCATCTCCTCACTGCTAATGTCGAAATCCGATCCTGTCTGCACATATTTACTGTGGGCTGCGTGCTGTCTGTGCCCGTAAGCCTGTGCATTACGCCTGATTCATCAATCGCCTGTTTATCTCGCCAAGCGAGCAAGAAAGGAAAAAAAGACCTGCAGTAAATTCCCATTATTAGATGAAGTGTGATGGGGCCATGGGGGGGGGGGGGGGGCGAGGAGGCAGACAGCATGGCTTTGATGCAGCGGCAACCCTTCAGACAGCGGGTGTCGTCTACTGGGGCAGATCATTAGTGGTATCACTCCGAGATGATGTTTTACGGTTTGCTGAGAGTTGATTTACTCTGATCAATGAGGGATCTGACTCTGGCGAGTAGAAACACTGTAAATTTTAACAACAGCGATGTTATTAGCCTCATGGTTCCTGGACTGTGAGGCCAACAAAGAGTTTACGACAAGCTGCTTCGCATTAGACCTTGGCACAGATGGCTCAGGTTTTAAAAGTACAATCCTGGAGTGCCAAAAACACCCGCACACAACCCCACGGTGGATATTTCATGCCCCTTTTCAAATTTGTCATAAAGTGTACACACAGTGTCAATGCCTTCATTGATGTCACCCATCTCGGTGCCAATTCAAATTATTTCTTTCTCAAAAACTAAAAGTCATAGTAAGAGTGTTGTTATTGACATCTGTTATTAACGTACGAGTCTGTTGTCTCCAAAAAGTGGAGGCCGATGTGTCAGTTTTCCTGTAATTTATTGATCACCACTGTAGACCAATATAAGTCATCAGTTCTATTTAAAAGGAATTATTTAAGGGTGACAGTATTCCCTTTCCCCTTGTTCAAATACTTAGAATTCAATCTGTGTTCTCACTTTATTTGATGCCATCGAGTGAATCTGCAACTGTTCACCTCTGTTTGCCCTTTTACATGATGCTTTTGTGCTGTCTCTGAGTTTCTCTTTTCCTTGTGTGATATGGTTATGAAGTAGCATGATCCACATCTGCTATGGGGCAAACAGAGGTAGGTTCCTCCCTCTGAGTGTGAGCAGAAACCTGTTGAAGAAGAGTAAACAAAAAGCCTGAAGCGGATTTGACGAAACAGATGAACTCTTTAAGGGAGCGGCAGAAACTTCCATTCACACACTCAGCTCCTCAATAGCTTTAATCCTCTGAACAGCAGGCTACTGGTGATGAAGAGTTAGCTTTCTATGCCATTTATGAATTGGAACATTAAAAGACAGAACTGGTGCATGAGAATGATGAAGACAACATGAGCTCTTAATGAGGGAACAGAAAAGAGACCCTCCAAGTGGCGTCCCCCAGAGTTAGAATTGTCCCACTTGGGAAGCCAGATGCTCATCTGCAAAACATGTTTCTATGACCACAAGCAAGATTGTGGGTAGTGGTTACTGTGTTGAGTAACTTGTAGTGTATGGGAAGTTACAATAGATGAAGAAGATAAACATGATATATAACTGAATGTTCTGACACCACACAATATAAAGGAAATGGTTGCTTGGCACTGGCAATAGTTGGAAAAAAACTGCTGTTAAAGTAGCAGGTCGATAAGTAGGAGTAGGGAAAAAAGCATTGTTCATTAACAAAAAACATTTTCTGAAACAACAGCAAGGAGCTAAATTAAATTAAAGAGAAGAGACACCAAATTGAAACACTGCAGCCTCGCAGCAAACTCCAAATTCCTATCTCCTCCCCCCTTACTCTAATGGCATATAGCCTCCACAGCCTCACCTTTCTGGAACATACCACCTGCCCAGATGTGAGCCCAACAGTGAGCTCAACAGAGCAGAAACAGAATAATTAACACACAACTGATACAAGATCTTTAAGTTCCTGCCGACATCTCAATAGATCTACGAACACCCATCTATACAAATGAACACCTCAAAATACTGTAGAATGCTATTGTCTGCAGAACTGTCTTCCTACATAGTGGTTCCGTGCTGAGAGGACATAATTAGACAAACCTGTTAACACTCTCCTTGATTGAGAAACACGCTTGTGTGATACAGCCCAATAGCTCTCAGTCTTTCAAGTAAAACAAAACACTGGATTGAAATCGACAATAAGAAAACACACAATACTGTTAATGTTGGCGGACAGGGCTTTGCAAAAAAGGGAAAATATATGAATTAATTCAGAAAAAACCCCATATGTAAATGAAAAAAAAATCAACAAATGGTAAAAATACAGTATTTCAGGGATTTGTTTAAATAAGTCTCAAATTCCATTCCAGAAGACAACTTAGAGCTGAGATAACCTGGATCTTAAGTTAGTCCACATAGAGAACCACATGGCCTTGAAATGCTTTCCCCAGAGAAAGCGCTCTCTCTCTCTCTCTTTCCCCCTCTCTCTCTCTCCCCCCCTCTCTCTCTCTCTCTCCAAAGTGCAGTGTGGTGCTTCAGTGCCAACACTTGCCTTCCCCTGATGTCACAATTGACCTCTTTCTGTTGGCTCTCCTAAAAGGAGGCAAGCACGCGATCCTGTACTGCAGGGGAGATGTGGCCTATTACGCCATTTACCATACACACATTGCCTATTGGTTAATGAGATGGTAACACATGTTATCATATCCGAATGTCTAGTGTTAAAAGCTTTACGTGTTTCTCCAATGATTTATTTTTTCTGTGATGAGCCACTTTGATATTTACAGTAAGTAAAGCAAAGAAACATGTTTATCAATTACTTGTAGTACATTGAAATAGTAAAAGTATGTACAAAATATATTAATGTTGATATTGATTTAATTAAAAAAATAAATGTTGATTTAATTGTTTTTGTATCATAACAGACTGATTATGAATGATTATGATGAACTGAATGATGGATTTACATTTTACGTCATGTTTCCCTGAAGAACTCACTCTAAACAAAAAAAAATTGTCTCAGATTATAGATACCTGAATACCTGAAACAATTTTACTTTACCTGTTACTGTGTATTTTACTTTTATTAAGCAATCCATGCACTGGTGTTAACGCCTCAAATTTAAAGGGATATTTCACATTGGCAGAACATGTCAACAATCAGCAGTCTTACCTCTAAAGGCACCTACAGATATTAATTGCTTCAGGTATTATCTATAATTTGGATGCATAGAATCTCGAGTCTTTTGGGGTAACATTATTTTAATCGTTCAATTGTATCAGATTGGAACACTCAATTTTTCTTATGACTCGTTAAACATGTAAATTAATTTTACATTTACAACAGATTATAATTAATTATTAAAAGCTTAAAAAAAACAAAAAGTATTGCAACCTTGAGGATTATAATACACTATGATCCTTGCAAAATAAAAGTCAGTGAGTGACCAACATTGTGAAGTATTATCCTACTTGACTTTGTGATTCATTATGATTATTAATATAAAGCACTATGAACAATTATGAGTGCTTAAAGCTTTAATTCTACAGTGCAATAAGCAGATTATAAGACATTTAAAACTATTTTTATAATGCATTCTAGATGCAGAAATTTAAAACATAAATCCAAAGAAGTCAGCAAAACTGAAAGTGTTTTTCACAATTTATAATTAATATCTTTAAATGAGCCTGTGCATCAGTGTTCAAGCAATCATATTTCGTATTTATTTACTCCTGTTTGATTCACCTGTTTACCGTAGCACAGTCCTCAGGTGTATATGAAATGAGCTCTGGGCGATACGCTGTTTAGACAACTAAAGCACACAAACAGCTTTGCCGACAACATTCTGTATGTAATTAGTTTTAGAGGTTGCACAAATAACAGACGGAAAGGTGACCTTTTCATAATATTTATTTATGCTTGAAATTTAATCTGTCCCTGTCTGGCCTTTGTGTAAGAGAATGAGGGAAATTCTCAGATATCAAAAGGAGTGCATATTTGACAAAACATGCATAGAGAGCATTGATAAAGGATCTGCATTTTTTAACATGCTTATGGGATTTTTCATTTCATGTTTTTATTGAATATTATTGGAATATAATAATAGCCGGCCACTCATTCTGCCATCAACAATAACATCACCACTGGAGGTTTGGCTGACTGGTTGGTCTAATTTCCTCCATATTTTAGTTCATTGCTCATTCTGTCAGCTGACCTCGCAAAGCCAGTTTGAGTCTCAGTGGCGTGCTGATTTCTCTCTGGCCGGAGCGTGCTATACGAGACCCGGACCACACTGGAAGCACGCCGCTCTCATGCAAATTGTCACTAGTGACGTTACAACACTCCAGTTTGTCACTAAAAGTCTCTCGAAATTGTCCCAGCATTTCTCTCCCATTGTCAGTGTGGGCTAATTCAAACATGCTCATCAGCTTATCTCTTCCCCACCTCCCACTCCTGTCTCCTCCCATCTCCTCAAGAGCTAACTCAAAGCTAATTTGCAATTCTCGGTGGCAGAAGAATTGATGTCTCATCTTGGGGCTAGGTAACAGAATTATGTGAGTAATGAGAGAGTGATGAGAGAGAGAGAGAGGGATAGAGAGAAAAGAGAGACCCAGTGAGAGGCAGAAAAAGACAGAGACATTTCAAAATGAGGAAATGGATGATTTTTCTTGATTTTTTTTCCACGTGGGTGGCAGGAACCATCGTAACATTTGCAGCAGGGTTTGACATTGCTTTTATTGACGTAGGATACTTTTGCACAACACATTGAGAATGTCATTGCTCGAGGGCACTGCGCGGTCGAACGAGTCTCTCTTTTGATTCACACCACCAACTTCATTACAGTCGGGATACCACATCAGTTAGAAAGGGCAGAAAACCTTTATTCATCAACTCGTTAATTTGTCTGTGAATACCATAATATCAGATGAAGGCCTATGAATCCGAACATTCAACTCAAAGCTAAAGTGATAAGTCCACAGAAGGCACTACTCTCTCAGTTCAAAATTAAATAGCGTACGGGGTCATATTATCCAACACAGAAAAAGTAGTTAGAGCTCTCTATCAGTTGAGCCAGTTGCTACATTTAGGGCAGACTATTTCCTGTCTCGGCACTGAAGGTTGGAATCATCCAATGTGGATGTACCTCCACGGAGGAAAACACTGCTGTAGCCCTGGCACACGTGCAACCACCCAGCACTCAACCTGCTGCCTATTTGCACACCTCTATTTTAAAAGCCCCGTCTTGCACAGTGATGCATGTGTGCACACAGACATAACGCATGGAGCCAACAAGCTGCACTTTCAAGCATGAAGATCCACAGGCAGGGATGTGTTAACAGGTAAGGACATTCAAATGACACACATATTGTCAGCTCATGGGTGATTTCACAGCTCATCAAGTGACACTGGCATTAAAAAAAGCATAACAAAACCTTATTTTTTTTAAAACTAAGAGTACAAAAATACAGGGCAGACTTTACATACACACACACACATACTTGTTTTCCTCCTTTGTAGGGCCCAACTTTTTTTGTCGCATTGTGGGGTCCATCCTTTCCAGTGGTCCGACAGCTCTGTAAAAAAAATCAGGCAATATAAAATATAATTCCAAATCACAAATATCATTTATTAACAGCATTTTGAACTCCACACTAGATGTTTAGTTACTTGTGGGGCTCTGTTTCTAGCATTCAGAAATTACAAAGTCCACTTTCAAACACACACACGCACACACACACACACACACACACACACACACACACACACACACACACACAGACACACACACACACACACACACAGATATTCTTAGTTTGTTGCAGGGCACAAAGTAACTATCTGGAGACATTAATGGTTTACCTGGTTTTGCCAACAAAATACACTCTAAAGCAGGTATTGGAATGTTGGATCTGACTGCTCATCTCACCCCTGTTACAAAATCCACTTGAGTACTATATTTAGGGTTACATATATTAAAAGAACACATTCAGCCACATTGTTTTGCACAGCGGGAATTTCATAACATGCTGTGAAAAGCTTCTCTTGCAATCCATGACATAATAGTGGCACTCTGCATAGAGAAACACCAGGGTCAATTACACTGCAGTACAGGTTGACAGTATTGGTAAACTTCGATACTTGGTAAAGTACAAGCCCCTCTCTCTTTGCCTGCCACCACAGTGAATCTGAAAAACATGGAGCTAAACAGAAAGTGTAAAGTAAACTGTGACAGCCATGGACACACAGATAGAAAGACAAATAGTGTGTATAACAAGGACAGAATGCATTACAATAATTATCATCACCCATAATCACGGCCACAGATTTCTTTCTTTTTTTTCTTTTCTTTTTTTTTCTTACAGCAAAGTGATGTGTCAGCTGGTCCTGCTGTAACTCTGTATCTCTGAAATTAAGTTGATGAAGAAAATGAGTATCAGAAATAATAATCAGTAATATCAGTAATCAACTACTATCAGTAATAATAATAATAATAATAATAATAATAATAATAATAATAATAATAATAATATATTGTTGCCAAAATACAAGCATTTACTTTCTTAATTTCCTTTAAAAACACTCACATTCAAGTAATGAATTACTTAAAAGGCCAGAGTCACCAAACAAATATCTAGGGTTAAAAAAATTACAATATCAGTACCAACTACGAGTATTCAATTTGATACCCATCATGTGAATGGAAGCTGTGTGTGTGTGTGTCCCAGGAATGTTGACGTTTGAGCTGTATGCATTGTTAGCTGCTAGCCGCCAGATCAGACACATCCATGTGCAGCCAATCTCAGTTTTATGGGTTGTAGCTACTGGAGTAGCAGACCAATCCTACATCACATTGAATTTAACAATGCATGTGGTGATTGGCTGCGAGCGAAACAATAGAAATTATTATTATTTAATTTTTTTTACAGATCTGGTCACAAAAAGGATCGATTGACAGGAAAAGTTTCAATACTCCTTGCTACTGGGTTATTTCGGTCAAGTAAAAATATGCAGCCCTATTTGTCTTACAATGCGTGTTTGTGAGTAAATACAAATCAAGCGGATGGGTGTGACTGTCCTCTCTGCCATCCAAAAGTGTGTGAAGCATACTTGAATATATCCCACTGAGACAGCATCTGTCTGCATAACAGGCCTCAGGTAATAACAGTAAAAGTCCCCACCTGCTGTGTGCAATGAGCTCGGTGTCGCTCACACACACTCCCACATGGACAGGTTGTGCTTATATTGCAGGTTACCCCCAGCAGCCACCCAGGGGGTCTCACAAGGCTCAAATTAGAAGAGCGGTGGGCTGTCCAAACACAAATCAGCACACCCGATGACTTGAATGAGTTTTGCCTTGACCCATCATTAGCCTAGTTCACCTGAACGATGAACCTAAGCAGGGGGTATTATTCTTGTGTGGCTGGGAATTAGGGTTGGATTGAAATATCAGCTTTAATGCAAGTCACATTTGATGTGGTTTGTATTTAATTCAGGGTTTCTCCAACCTTTCTGGCCTGTTTCACTATGCTACCCTGACTTCATCATTTAGAGAGTGTATATACCTTTGCAAAGGCAGTTTTTTCTCGCCACAGACGCGATGTAGCGCTTTCTCCTGGCTGATGTTGGGACTTTAAAATGAATTGAGGTTGAAAATCATGAGCGTGTGCTAGTCCTGCTCTATCTGTTTAGCACTGATTTTTTTTTTTTTACTTACATGCAAATACATTCAATTAAAGGCAAATTATGGATCATGTCTGAAAAATAAATTTGCCAGTGTTTATAAATGATTAGATTAAGAACAATAACAATTAGGTGAATTGAATTCACTGACATCATTTGTGTGCTTTGCCACATTATGGCCACATAATGACCATGCCATTAAATTGAAAATAGAGTTCTATGTCATTGTACATGAGTAGTAGTCTTCCTTCAGCCCTTTTCCATATTGACCTAACAGTGACATGATGTGCACATGATTCCTACCCTGAACTAAAACCCTCCTGGTGATAACATGATTTTCTCAAAGGGTTGCTGGCAGAGTGGAGGAATGAGGAGGAGAGGTCGATCTGCAGCAAGATGTATGGCTCTTCAGGCGTAATGCTGGAGGGGAAACAGACTTTGGCTTTATCCGGACAGTAATTGCATCATCAATTATATCTGCTAAACGCTTTTTAAGTCACCCGCTGATGTGGCCACCATTAACCTCGCTGCGCTTGACCAAGGTGAAAACTATACTGCACACGTATGTCAAACACGCCACCAATGCACATGTCAGGTGTTCCTTTTTCCTGATAAGACTTACAGGACGAGGTGCTTTTCCTGTTTGTACAAGTACAGTACAGTACAACTCATTTTCCACCGGTGTAAATGCTTTCATTCAAAATCAAATTAATTTTTTTTTACAGGCCAATTCCTTTAATGTTTGATATCTTTATTTTGAAGAATGGATCTGGTTTGGACCGGTTTAGGAAATAGTTTGTTGCCCGAGAAAGCATCCGGCAAGTTAATATGCCCTCTCTCTCCCTCACTGTATGCCTCTGTCTCTGGATCTCTGACTGGGAAATCAATACTGTCTCCAGCCCAACAGAAGTCAATATGTGTCACTGTGCTTTTTTCTCTCCAAGCATTCATAAGTGTTGCATAGCCAAGGCAGTGTGAGTGCATTCACACGGCACACTGAGGCCGATCGAATAACAGAACGCCTTCCATTCAGACAAATAGATTGAAAATCTTTCAAAGTGAGGCCAATTTGCTGGTCTTTATCTCAAAAGGTTGTAGTGTATTAGCGTACATTTTTACACTCTGTTGTTGGTTTGAACAGAGATTCTGTGACATTGAACCTCCGGAATAAGAGACACGTGAATTAAATTTGTTGTCGAACTAAATGAATTGAAATTCTCTCCATTCAATACCAGTCACTTAGCAGTTACCTTAGCTGCTAAAAAACCCAGCCTTCTGTTTGAATAGTGCCCACCTACTTTCTGACCTTTGCTTGGGCTATTCTTGAATTGCTTAATAATATTAGAACACCTCGAGAGAGAGAGAGAGAGAGAGAGAGAGAGAGAGAGAGAGAGAGAGAGAGAGAGAGAGAGAGAAAGGGATAAATTAGCTGAAATCTGTGGCCCTTATTTTACAGAAAAACACAGCATCGGGTTGTCAACATGGCTGAAAACACTGACCCACTGTCAGAATCAAGTGTTGACTCATTTGTTTAAGAATGTGTTGATCACTGCCTTCAATTGTCTGAGGGAATTCTTCTCTGTGTGTCTGTGTGTGTTTACACTTTTTCTTATTTTGTGCCTGAGGAAATGTTAAGTTCATGTCTCTCTCTCTCTCTCTCTCTCTCTCTCTCTCTCTCTCTCTCTCTCTCTCTCTGTGTGTGTGTGTGTGTGTCTCTCCTCTTTTAGCTTCTCACCCTTGCTCTCGAGGCACTACTTGGTCACGCTACAGGCTAAACCTTCATGCTGGGTTACAGCACATACAACACGCTATGGGACTCTGGGACCAGACAGGCTGCGGTCCGATAGTTTTTTTTGCTTAGCTAGGTCCCTAACTGAGTGAAATGACCCGGAAGTATTAAATGGCAGCCATAATAGCTAGCTGAATTACCTAACTACTAATGAGGAGTTTCGGTGCTTCCTTTCTTATTTCCTTTTGCAACAGGGTCCATTATAAACTTATTATTAAAGCAAATGAAATAATGCACAATTCCTCCTGCAGCAACAGTTAAAGGGACACACGTCAATAACATTACTTAGCATAATATAATTATGTAGCCTAGTGTAGGTGCAGTCGGATTGTCTGAGGAATCGCGGCTGTCTTTTCCTAAATCCTGAATCCTCCTTCACATCTTTTCTTGACCTCATTATGTATTCCATCAAGGTCATGGAAAAGTTGTCAGGAAAAAGACATTAGTTTTTTTTTTTTACTACTTAACTGCAGCCCGAGTCTACCAGGAGCCTTAAAGGCAGAGTACATTTTCCTTACAGTTTAAAGGGTGCATGAACTGGAGAAAGGCTTAGATTACTATTGTGATACATCAGTTAAAATAGACATGAATTATATATTGATTTACATACATTTCTTTCTTTTCTATGATGCGTTTTAAGCTTCAAATCTTTATTTTACTTAATGGATTGATCATGATGGAGATACATAAAATGATGTGACTTGCTGTGAAAAAATTACACATTATTAGGGTAGCTATTTTGGGTTTAAAAATTAAGGATGTTGTGATTAAATACAGGAAATTGATGACGAAATATGTAGATAAACAGTTGACTGTCATGATGATCTGTATTTCTATCAGAGGGAGAGAGATACAGACTCGCCTCCTGTGTCTGTGAGCCTCCAGGCCAATTCAAACCACAATCAATGTTGCTCCACTTGGAAGTCAATTGAAATAGTTTTTCCATGTCCCCACTATTTTAATTTTTACCTGAAGGGGTCAGCAAAAGGACATTTTAGTGATGATGAAAGACATTTTCCAATTTCCACACCTTGGTCATGCTTTGACACATCATTATCCCATTGACTTAATACATGGTTTCCCCTCTACCTCATCCTACCTCCCTCTTCCATCAGCACCCGCTTCTCTCTCTCTCTCTCTCTCTCTCTCTCTCTCTCTTCCATCTACCTTTCATATAGAGTACATCTGTCTGTAGATCCCTGTATGCCCACAATGATCCCTTAGCTTCCCATCTCTTAATCCTCTCTCCCCATCACTTTGTACATCTACCTTCTCTCAATTACCTGCCATTTCTTCTCCCCCCCAGATTCTCACACCTTCAATGTGCCGAATCCATCCCCACATTGAGTGCCTCTTCTTTTATATTATCCTCCTCCTTTGTCATTCTCTTCCTGCACCTTCATTGTTTTCCCAGCTGCACTCAGTCTTTGCCAGCTCCTTTCTCCTCCTTCCACTGTGGACAATTGAATGGTCCTAAAACAAAAAAATCAAACCCCAAATTGAGTAAACCCGAGAGACCTTTTCTTTTTCTCAGAATTGTGCATTCGATCGCCAGAACATTGTTTTTACTTTCAAGTCTTAATAACTATCGAAAACACAAATAAGAAGGGCCCTTGAATGTCACATTCTGAAATGCTCTCCATTTGGAGAGTGCTTTGATGGCCCATTCTGGCCAAATTCACAAAGGCAAAGTACTTGCATGTACACATCAAATCACATAAACACACGTGCAGGCACACACACACACACACACACACACACACACACACACACACACACACACACACACACACACACACACACACACACATTACAATAAACTATTAACATAAAATACATTGATATTACTGTACAGTATAACATATCAGTCTGATGGGTGTCAAAGATGGCAAAGGCAAAGGGCACTTAGACTGCACATATATGAACAAAAATAGACCATAGGCTGTGCCTGCTCTTTAGTTTTTGCACTTAAGCCAAATAGAATGTAGGCAGGAAGCGGGGTTGTCAAGTGGGAGGTGTTCTTCATTGTTGACTCAGGATAGCATCGAGAGCAGACCTTTAGAGAAATACTCCCACAACTCACACATTCCTGAAAAATTGGAGGAACTTCCTGCATGCAAGCAAAAAGCACCATGACAACTGCTTACTTATGAAACAGGAAATAGTCAACTTTAGTAGACCTAGGAGTCTATAGAGCAATGATAGATAAGTAGAAGTATATAGCCTAAGCATTTTTAAATGTTACAACAATAATCACCTTCTCATGCAATCACTCTATTTGCACATTGTCACTTGTTACGGACAAATAGTGTTCCTTTCTGGTGTAAAGCTCTTATACAACACCAATCAAAAATTCAGCTTTAAGAAAGCACAAAAAGTACCCTAACTGAGAGCAAAGGAAATCCAATGACCCAGACACGTTATCCTGTGAGCCAGCAGAACGAAACCACTGCACTGTAGAAACATGCAGCAATGCTGTTTCAGCACCAAGGACAGCTACTGCCCAGTGACATTGAACTGTGGAAGCTTTTAAGCAACGCACCTATAGAACAAAAGGCACTGGGTCAGCCTAAAAATTGATTTCTATATCGTAATAATTCAAGTGCTAATTAGGACTATTTCCTCAAAGACCTCAGGACTGGACAGTATAGGGCCTTTCATGTCTACTTTGAGTTCATGAAACGCACCAATTCAATGTAATATCCAGACATCATTGAACTTTTTACCATTTGCTGATTAAACATTTTCCATGAACTCTACATCATGTACCAAGCATTTGCTGTAGCCAGCTCAGCACTAAGTCCCGTCCTTTATTTTCCAACCCTATTTTAATGGGAGGAAGTGATGTGTGGGCGTTGAGCGAGGGAGGGCCACTGTGGAAGCTCTCTGCTCCCAGGATAATTAAATCAAGCTTTAAAATGTAAATATACCATAAAACAATATTGAGCTCCACTGGTTTTAATTGATGCCCGTCCTGAATGCTCGATGAGGCTGTTAATTTTGACTGATGGCTCACTACAGCTGCATGATCGCTGACAGCAGGCCTGCAGACGGAAGATCATACTCCCACCTCACAAAGTAAGGAACATTTTAGAGTGTAAAACCAAAGGAGGGATAAATATCAGTAGATGTGAATGTGAAACTTTTTGATAGGCAGAGCAGATACTGCAATTATGCAAACTACACACCTATAAACACACACGGTGTATGCGTCATGCAGCGTCTCCTGTGATCATTTAACTGACAACACAGGAGAAGGTATGCTCATATGTCAGACCAAGGCATGGCGTGCTAGGTCATTTAAAATGAAGGATGACAGCAATAATCTCTATTTAATTCACGTTGGTAGAGGGTTTTATTTAGGTTACTATCAGTTATACAATACATTATTAAAAGCTGCATTATATTGGCAAATTGGCATATTAGCTCCGTTTTAAAAGGTCGATGTTAATGTAACCTCTTTGGAAACCATTACACATTGTAGAGTGACTGTCTTTTATACGTATTTCATTGTGCATTTCTTGTATGTGTGTGCCTGTGTGAAAGTTCAGATTATTTATTAATGAAGAGAAGAAGGCCTTTTCTGTTCAGACCTCACTTCAAAACTCTTAACCAGAACCAAAAAGGAAATTTATAATTCATAAGTGCTAATTCAGTGGCCATTTTGTGTCTAGAACAGTGGCGTGATGTAACTTTTTTTTATGATTATGTCCTTGCACTGGTGGCCTTTGGGGTGGAGGGAGGAATTCATGCATGCGTTTTGTGCATTTATGAATGCATATGAACAATATGCAGATGTTTCCTTTCATCTTTAAGAATATAGTTTAGCTATTGCTGGAGTGCGAGGTAGCCTATTACATTTACTGTGGATCTTAACGTCGTTAATTGTGTGTAGGAATCGGTCAACTCTCAGAGTATCTGTGATAGACTTCTTGAAAAGTTAGAAGTTAGTTAATGTTGAGGAAACATAAGAATTTGCCAAGATCGCAGGTGCTCACTCTATTCTCTTTCTGCTCTTCCCCCTGCTTTTTCCTCACCCTTTTCTCACCTTTTCTCCTCCACAGTTTCCCAGACTGACTTTGCTTCCTTTCGTAATTTCTTCTCATCTTGTCCTCTGGCCAACCTCTTCCCCTGCTCTCTGCATCTCCTTGCTCATATGTCCTTTTGCCTCACATTTGGATACCCATTAAAGTCCTCTATTAATCCCTCTTTATCTTCCTCCTCTGTCTGTCCATCATCATTCTACACTATCCCTTCTGCAACCCTATATTTACTTCCTTCCAGAAGAAGCTTATTTTTTTAATGACAATTTTTTTTGACAATGATGATAACTGCGGCCAACTTATGCCACGTGTCTTACTTCCTGTATGGGCAACATTTACATTTAGGGCATTTAGCAGATGCTTTTGTCCAAAGTGACTTACAATAAGTACATTTGTCGAAAGAAAGCATGCTATGATCAAAGTGCTATAGGTAAGAACATAGAAGTCATGCTATGCAGAGTCGAGGTGAAGTCTGAACAGGTGAGTCTTGAGTCTTCTTCGGAAGATGGTAAGTGAATCTGCTATCCAGACATCGGTCGGGAGTTCGTTCCACCACTGAGGCCCATTCACATTGTGTATTTAAGTCTTGGTTGACTTGTTCTCATATCCCAGCCACCTGAGTCAGCCCCCCACGGGAAACCTTCATTGAAGTATGTGCAGATTCCTTCAATGACATACTCAAGGGATAATGCATTTACGCAGCAGGATTCTGTTAGAACCACATCACTCATATATGAACTATTGCTGCTTCCTCTTAGACAGAAGACAAATAATGTATTGAGAATAGAAGTGTCACTTCACTGAAAATTCATATCAATGAATAGTTAGAAGACAAATGTAAACACAGTCTTTATATAGACAGAAAGTCTCATCACACCTGTGAATGACATTTAAAAATGACAAAGAGTTGTCAAGTAAAAGACTCTGGCTTTGTTGCTGACTCTGGCATTGGAACTTTTCACTCAGTTACATGACTTCCCTTTGCCTATATCTAGAAGATATATAACCTCGCCAGATTACTCTTCATCGTAAGTAATTATCCATTGCTAATTAATGCGAAGAAAAAGCAATCAAAATGGCCACACCTGTCTAATTATATACAAGTCAAGCTGTATGGGGTTTTAGATCCAAGAAAAGGTGAGTGATGAAAGTCTCAAGGCTGGACTCCTGTGCTGACAACCTTTTGTAATTAGATTAAACAGGAAGTTGTTAATTAATTAGTGCATCATGGTTGAACGGCGTTGGATTCTTCATGGCCAGAGTTGGTGGGTACTTTGAAGACCTGTGGTTTTAAAACTTCACAGGACTCTTACAAGGGCATTTACCTGACTGCTTATGAAATTGTAATATGAAAGAAGTCCAAAATGACATTTCTATACTCGATTTTACATTGTTTGATGTTGAATTGAATTGAATGATATAATGGCGATGTGGTTAAATGGTTTCAAGCGAGAGGAATTGTGCCGTCTCAGTGTGCCAAACTCCTAATATTAACATGACACTAATGTATGTACACATTTCTGCATTGACGGTTACGATAGTGTAACCCTAGTTCTATAAGCACAGGCAGAGTCCTGTACAGGACACTATAGGTAATAGTGTTCCAATTAAGTGCATGCCCCCTACCGAGAAGTAGGGGCCCCAGGCAACACATGTAGTTAACAACTGAACTGGCTATAAGTGGGAAGTCATGGGTTGCGCCGTATGCTGATGTACCAGACATGGATAAGAGTCATCATCATCACCATAATCTGCAGACAAAGACATTGTCTCAGCAAAGTTAACATTATTACATTGAAACACATTGAATCTTGAGCAGCGCTCGGCAGTCCGGGCCGGTTTGTGGCTGTCAAACACTGCTCTCTACATCGTCCCTGCCGAGGCACTTAAAGCAGGCGTCGTGAAAACCCGTCGCAGCAACGAGGCCGAGACATGGCAGGCACCGACGAGGTTCTTGAAGCGGCAAATTCATCCATGGAGAAAGGAAATCAGCAGGCAAATCATCACTAGCGGAAGAAAATCTATGTCGAGCAGCGATGTGTGCTGAGTTATAGACTGTAGGGTTGACTGGTATTTGGGTAGGCACATCTTGATAAGACAGCTCAGTCATGCACATGTTCTGTGTATACATGCTTGGAGGAGAGTATTACCCATAAGGTCCAGTAGGGGGCAGACCAAAACAAATGTGTGAAATATTCGCAAAATTTAAATGGGAATGTAATAACTGTCCATAGAAACACAAATATTGTATATCTTTGTATTGTGGGCCCATCTCCTACAGCCATTATGATGGGATGAATGATGACACCTACCAGCAACCCTTCCAATGTACAGGTCACTATGGCAGTGTTGCAATAACTCCACCTACAAGCCGAAATGCTCGAATGGATTCATATTGTGTGTCGCCTTAAGTAGACAGAGCATGCTACTGAGTCAGAAAGTAACTACTGTGAAGATTTGCACTTCAAATCTTTTCACACATTTTTCCTCATTTTATTCATCGCCCTTCCATGCTGAGGTGTTTTATGTCTCACCCTCCAGGCTTCTAACTGCTTTTTTTGTTTTTGTTTTCAAATCCAAGGTATCGCAGGCCATAAATAGCATCGCTTTGTCCATCATCAGTACGGTCCAAAGGGAACATGTAATCTGGGACTTGGTCCCCATTGGCACTTGTGTTGACATATTTAGGCATTCTAAGAGCTGCTGCCTGGGGGCTGCTGATAGAGAGGCTCCTCTGCTGTAAAAGAGTTGATTGAAATCAACTGGAAATCAACACCCCCCCCCCCCCATCCCCTCATCCTCTTCTCTCTTCGCACTTCACCAGGGACTCCAGATGGTGCTGCCATTTACGTCTCTTTATATTTTGCTTTACTGGCACATAGACAACTGGCTCTGTGAAAAGAAGGAGGGCGGAAAAGGAGGGAAACGGTGGCTCTCCTTTATGAGGAGGCCAGGGAGGAGACAGAGACTTTACTCTTCATCACTGGATGTCAAAATAATCTCCAGGATGTGAAGCTGTTTGAGGTACACGCATATTATATCAGTTATTTCTACAGAATTATTATTATTATATCATATTATTATTGAAATACTTATACAACTATATATAAATATAAATATAAATAGATAGATAAGAGAGATGGTGATGATGATGACGTTTCCATCCAGGGCTATAATTGCTTTATGTATAAATGGGTGTTGTTTGCAAACTAACTGTAAATGCCTCACCACATTTCATCCATATGTATAATTATTCATTTCTGCACTTTTAACAAGAGTACATTTCAGCAGTATAGTTCGGGGCCACTTCCACCTCTGCATGTGAATACAGCAGGACGAGGCACCAGCAGCAGACACACAGGAGCCTACACTGGTGCTCAGCTGTGTCTGTGTCCCCTCCCCCCGCTCCCTCTCCCACCCCACATGTTGTCAGTGTGCTCGGCGTGTGTTTGTTTGGCGTTGTTTTGATCGCCGGTGCTTGTGTGTTTGGGCTGTGCTGGCTGGGCGGCGAGCGTGCCCAGTGCAGAGCTGATGGCGTGCCAAGTGCTCCCCGCGGGCCGGCTGTGCCTTCCACTCTGCTCAGCCACCGTGAACGCCGAGCCGACAGACTGCTGCAGGGGGAACACCGCTTCCTCTCTCCTTCTCTTTCTCTCTGGCATACACACACAGAGGCTACATCCTCACCCCACATCGGCTTTCTTCCTCCCCCACCCCACTGGTCTCTCTCCCACTTTTTTATCTATTCTCTTCTTACCTTTTTTTTTTAACACACTCCCCTTTTCCTGCTCCCACTGAGACCCATTATCCATATGCTTGGATTTGAAGATCAATTTCTAGAAATGTTTTGTTTCAAATTTAAGATACAAAAAAAAAAAAAAATTCAAGTTTTCAGGGACAGCATTTTAAAGAGACTCAAGACTATATAAGTAGGTTTTAAGTTCTGATCAGGTATATATCCTTTCTATTTAGCATTTTCCCCCATAATATTCTGATGAGCTTAACCATACATTATTTTAAATTATAACAGAAAATAACCAACAAAAATGTATGTACAGAAAATATACAGTACCTTTCCCATCACCCATATCTATTTTGGTAGAGGCCTTTGTTAGTTATATCTGGCTATGTGTAAGAGCAGTCAAAACATGCTGGAGTTCCATTTATCTCATGGAACCATATAGCTGTTGAGGCATCCTGTCCCGTCGGGTTTAGCTGGAAACCCCTGCATGGGCTCTGAACTGGAATACCTTCTGTTCACTAACATTTAGCTCTAATTACCAGGCCCATTAATGCATCGAATTAGCAGCAAAATTCTTTCAGCCTCCTCTCTGTGCTTAATCGTTAAGCAAATAGAGCGTCACAAGTTTGAAGTGATTACTATTGAGATGTAAGTGCCACGGCCCCATGAAATGTCACTCAGCTGCCCTAAAGAGAGACAGAGAGACAGACAGAGAGAGAGAGAGGGTAGAAGGACTGGAAGCAATTTACTTCCACTTGGTGGGAAAGCAGCTTTGTGTGCACGCTGAGAGGTCAGCTGTAGCTTCAAACATCACACGGCTATTATTCCAGTGCTACACGCTGAGAGAAACAGCTTCTCCAGAAGGTCAACAACATTTGCATAAAAAAAACACACAAAAAAAAACGGCTGACAGCTGCTTACCTGTCGAGCTAATGCAAACTTCTGGAGCATTTGGGTCACTCCCACTACAGTCCCCCATTCACCATCACAACACACACACACACACACACACACACACACACACACACACACACACACACACACACACACACACACACACACACACACACACACCAGAAAACACATGCACATATCGATTAACGAACAGTGCTGCTTGGTATTCAGGAGGTCAAGATTAAACGGCACTTTCATTGGTTGATCCTCCCAGGTCACAACCTTGTATACGGAAAGTCAGTTGAATTGATGGTCGATACTATTGAGAGCGTAAAGCACACTACAAACACTTGAATAATTTCCTTCCCCATGGAAGGAAATTGGCCTCTACAACTTTGCAATTGAGACAAATGTGTGTGACTTGGAGCGGTGCACAACACAGTCATGTCGAAGCATATTAAACATTGCCAAAGTCTGTCGATTCATGCATGCTTGATTCTGATTTGCATTATCTGCTGCAGACAAGGACTCTTTATGGCTGAATCAGTTGGCAGCTGTACTCTATGCTCCATTACAAGCAACATCTATAGAGTGGCAAAGTCCCGCCTTTCTATTTCCGGTACATGGGACCTCAAGAATTTCTGATGCATGAATTCTTATGGCTAGATCGAAATTATTTTCTGGTCCCGTTTGAATTCTGCCAGAGATTCCTAGTCTTCTCATCGGATGGGAACTGAAAGAATGAACAGCCGTACCCACTGGAATGGGAACATTCAGGAACAAAACACACCGGCATCTTCATTTGATCGGCACTGAATCGTTGTGAGAAAGGGTTATGATGTGACATCACATACACAACATGTAGTTTTTCTCATTGTGTTGTGCCCATGGGCCGGGTCGGGCTTGGGCTTGGGCAGATAATCTAAACTCTAGTCAGGACCTTTCCACCTTTTAAAAAAAGTAACTTAGACCCTCCCACATTTGCGTTAAAGATGCATGCTCTTTTCATTGCTTCACGATCAAATCCGTTCCACTTCATCAGTAAGAGAATACCCACAGCAATAGAAATCCACTCTGTGTTTCCCTGCTTTCCTACACACACACATGTGCGCAGCACGCACGAGCACCAAAGGAAGTGCAGCTACTTGGTCAACGAGTCAACGCCAGCAACGGGCAGACTGGACATCGGGACGTTTAGGACATTTCCCTTGGACTGCTCCACCTTTTGACCAATCTGATTGGCTCAGCCTGACCCCCGGCTGGTTCACTGACTTCCCCCTGAAGTTACACATAGAAAACGAAAAAATGTTGAAACGGAAAAAAAAGGTGGTGGAGATGAGAAAGAAACGGGTGGCTTGGATAATTAATAAAAAAGTGCAACTCAACAATGCACTCTCAGATCAATATTTAGGCTATCATGAGTGTATGCCACTATGCCATATACACTGTGCAAACGCTTGTTTTGATTCTGTAGTCGGTTGTATAATTACTTTTGCAAAGGCATTAAAAAATGTCAGTATAACAATGATAGGCCTATTTAATTCTCATTTTCATTTCTAGGAACAAGAGACATTAGATAGGGAAGAGACATCTTCTAAAAACATGTTAGAATGCACCAGAATGCAGGAAATTGCATCCACTTAATTCAAAAAATTTCTGGGGGAGGACCCCGAGACCCCCACCTAAAAAGTCCCCCCCCCCCCCCCCCCCCCCCTCACATAATGCTGCTGACCCCCCGGCATTACAGTGTCACTGTGCAGCATAGCTGGTAGAAAAAAGTCAGCATGAGTAGCATTTTTTTATTATTATTCTTACATCAATAAGGTATATTTAATCAAAATTTAACAGAGTGAGGAGTTTTTTTTTGTATTTCTAATTGATTAGCCGTAAAAATATTAATTTACTTGTCAATTCGTTTGGAGTCTCAAGTTATCTAATAACTCTCTCTAATAAAAATAAAATCATCAACAGAATAAAACCAAAGACTGTGATTTTAAAGCACACTGAAAAATTGGGATTAAGTTCCCTGGTGCAGGGAGAGAACATCCTCACCTCAATGTGTCCAAAACCGCTTGGTCAGTGATCCTAACCTTCAATCTGTGACGTGCACCTCTACGGTCAGTTCTGCAAGTGTCGGGGACGGCGTGTCAAAGTGTCTTTTCAAAATAAACTTCACTGGAGTTTATGTTACAAAACCATTTAGTTAGGTTTGTGAAACGAGTGTAGTTGACGTTAACATGAGACTAGCGGAAATAAATAAGAGTGTGTAATAAGGAGTGTGGGTGTTTACGTTGGACTAAGTTGCAAGCCCGTCGCATACACACAATAAAGGGAGCCTCTGTGCGTCGATGTCAGGCGCATTGGTGTGCTGCGGCATTTGACGCATTGGGAGTGAGCATGGCTTAGCAGGGTGTTTTACTGAAAAGCAGCAGGAGACTGAGTTAATGTGGTGTATCACTACCCGAAAGAGATGCTACAATTACAAGCCACTCGTCTCCAACAAACTCTCCCATGACTCTTTTTCTACCTCCACACTTCTATTTCTATCTGTCTCTCCAGGTCTCGCCACTCTCCATTTCATGGCTGTTTTCTTCCTCTATTTGCTTGACAAGACAATGGATAATAACCCTGGAATAGCACAGAGACCAGCAAATGAGAGTAATCAAGCTGTCTTGTCCTGGTGGCGTTCAGGTTCACTCATCAAACCCTAATTATCACCCTTGAAACCAATGTTCCGCTTTAATTGTTCTGATGAATGAAATATTACAGAGAGGAGTCGGGCTGCAGTCGAGCGGAATAACAGCTTTTAGCCATAAAACACAGCAGAGAAGGAGGAGGAGGAGGAGGAGGAGGAGGAGGAGGAAGAGAAGTGAAGGTGACTCAGGAGAGAACAAGACATAGTGCAAGAGAGCTGGCTAAAGTAAAGGATAAATAGAGTTCAACATGACAGATGTGAAAAAGAAAGAAGAGGGAAATCGTGGAAAGTAAAGAATGCTTGAGACAAACTGGGAAAATGACAGCGACAATGTTCAGGAAGGCAAGCAAATGACTGAGACTGAGAGAGTTTAACTGCGGTCTAATTGGTTCAAGATAGCACACAAGGAGGTGTCTGGCCAGTAATCGAGACGGATTGCACCCAGAGGTTTTTGTACATGGCTCCCAGCTGAGTTGTTCCAATATTACAAAAAAACAGCACTAAATTGTGCCCGCATTCCCAGAAACCGCTACGCTCCTGTATGGCTCCCTATTGATGAAGAACATCTGTAATCAAATTCCACAGCACATCTCTTTGTTGTCTTTTTGGGTGCTCATCAGAGAATAAGATGCTGTACCTAGATACCTGGAAAGATATTGCTTTTTTCTTTTGTTGCTTCCTCTGATTTAATGTGAAGATCACAAAACAAACCTCCAGACAAACATCTGCCTAACCCACCAATCTTTGTGCATTCGAGATGATTCCTTAAGGCTATCAAAATGAATGCATCCTCTACATTACTACACACGCACACTTCTTGTCCCCCTGTATGCAAACTCTTCCTGCTACCGGAATGTGTACCGAGACACCTTGCAGGGATACAGTAGTGAAAGGGGTAGCACACTGTCATCAATAATAGAGTGTATGGAACATATCCACGGGGGTTTGTAGCATTATTGATAACAGTTCCTTGCCACCCCAGTTGTTCCCTGTGCAGAAACAGCAGGGGTGGAGCCATCCACAGAACAGAGAGAGATGGCTGACAGAGTCACAGGAGTCTGGCCTAACACGCACATACACGTCTCATAAGCTACATCTGAATGCATAAACGCAGGTTTTAAACCATACAAGCACACAAACACAAATGTGTTCTCACTGTCACTATGATTGATGAATAACCCGCAGCCACCCCCTGGACAGATGGACAGATGTTGTATGGCGTGTGTGCACACAGAGACACACACAAGTTGGAGACATTACTTGTCACTTTCCCAGCACATATTACTTATAAAGAATCTGATATTTAGCAGAAAGTACTGATAACTTTCTTATATCCTTTAGAAAGATGAATATCATTAAAAGCCCCAGCAGACAGTGGTCGGAGACATCAGTGGACGTTGAGATAAACATATAGGACAGTTTAATTAGACAATTTAATAATGTCCTACCACAGCACGAGTTGTAATATAGTGAAGTCGGAGGGCTAACTTTGGTCGTGTCAGAAGTTGGCAGACTAAATGGAACAGGGTTGAGTTGGAATACTTTGCCCGTTGCGTGACTGGCCTCCCTGAACAACTTTGGTAAAACGGTAAATTATGGAGCGGATGTAACTAGTCCTGTAAAACTATTCTTTATAGTACATTATTCATCTCTCGTAAATACATAATGGCCTCAGCTATACAGGAATGTGTACACCACACACACACACACACACATACACATACAGACATATATATTTATATACAGTAATGATAACCTCCACCAGCGTGTTCTGTTCACGTTCTCACTAGGAGCTTCACTCTGCTCTTAAAAAGAGTATTCATTTATTCAGATAAACACAGACTTGAGCCTCAGATTCATTAAAGCAACCATTTAAAATGCATTTTCACAATGTGCATGATGAATTATTTCATCTTGTTGTTTTACCGAGCTGGCCCCGAGTATAATACTAGTGCAGTGAGTCCAAACGCACAACTTGTTGAGTGTTGACTGACTCGATGCATTCTGTCATAAAAGACAAACAAATAAACCACACAAACAAATAAAAGCCACAAATATGTGTAGAAGCTGTTTTTGTGGCCGACGATAAATCACTCCCAGATTGCTTATCCAGACTATCAAGCTAACAAGGCGGTTGGTAGCCTGGGTTGACTTCAAACAACGGGAGCACAGCTTGTGGGTGGAGCACGCCGAGTGAGACGAATGCTAAACGGGAGAGATCAGAGAATGAGCATGCTTCTTTCCAAAATGAAACATTTCCTACTTAATGTCGTATGTCCTTGGGGCTCCATTTGGAGGTCTGGCTCCGGTGTTTTTGCTGATGCGCAATAAAAGAGAAAGGTAAAAAAGCACAGTTCAGGTTCATCACACCTATGGGTGGAAGTACACAGAACACACAGCTGCGTGTCATAAATAATACACATACTATTAGATCATAGTAATCGGGCTTTGACTGATATGGCTTTTTAGAGGCAATACCATTTCTTTGGAGCAAAGCATGAAAAATAATCTGAGCCTTTCTATTCGCAAAACTTTTTCACGATAAGAAGGCATCAGAAGGAAACACTAAAAAAACAACAATAACATAGATGGGTACATGTTTAGTTAAACCACTACTCTAATAAGAAGATAATATCCACAATGATTATACAACTGTATACAACAATTGAATCAAACATGTATAGATGGCGGCAAAATAATCAACCAAATAACATGAATTGTGTATTATGGATCACAAGCAGCGGTGTCTATAGGATTTTATACCACCGAATACATTCAAAACAATAATGCTAGTACCACAAAATACCAGTGTGGGTTCTGTTCAAATTAGAAGTCTTGTTCCCGTTGAGGGCAACAAGTCCTTGCCTCTTATCTGCAGTCCAGCTGCGTTGGTTGGTCCTATCAGCAGGCTGTTATCTTGGTGCCCTCTTAAACCTCAGCACTGTATGAGCTACCTAGGCCTTATCAGTGTCTGTCCTCCTACAGAAGGATCCATGGCCGCCGGGCCTTCACCAACGCTGGATCGACCTATCCTTGGTTCTCCTCTTCCAGCCTTGCTTGCCTGTTTTACCCTGAGCACTCACTCTCTCACATTCTTTTTCCTCCCTTTTAGTTTCACTCTCCGACTGGCTCCCAATGTCATGACACGTCTAGTTAAATTGAAAACCTATGTAAGACAACACATTCTTCCCCAGAAAAACGAAAAGCTGCATTTATATATATATATATATATATATATATATATATATATATATATATATATATATATATATAGTGTGTGTGTGTATCATACACACAATAAACAGTTCATCTCCATCGACCTTTGGCAACACTGACTGGTCCACATCATATTTGAATAATAGGCACATTTCAGCGGTAGTTTGTCTCATGAAAGTATTTTGTCTTTCTGTGGATATACAATTTTCTTAGACTCAAATGTTTTGCACCCAACACTAACAATATGCCCGCATGTCTCTTCATGCTGGGAATGCCACATTGGTATTCATAGTGTGCTGTAAAGCACCCAGCATCCACCACATTACAGCCAACCAATTATTCCATAACAATTGAGAACATGCATATTAGGAATGTCAAATTACAAAAACTAAATGTGCTCAGTGCATGCCTTGCAAAACAATAACCCTGTAAACAAGATGCGCACAGCTTTGCCAAAGTCAAATGCTGCCTCCTACTTCATATAAACAATAAGAAACATATGTACATAATTTGTTATGCAGCCATTTCTACTAGAATGGAAGAGAATAACCTCAGAGTAGAAACAATGAAGGGAAAAGCAACAAATACATTCTGGGACTGAGGGACTAAGGGAGGGTAGCAAACTTGTTGAGGGGTGAGAAATGGCTAAAAAGAGTCATGTGGAGAGGTAATACATTCAGCTCACTTTCTAACTAAGCCCTTTGTCTATTAAAGTACATATTACACAGAAGAAATTTTAAAGAGATTCTCCTCCATGGTTAATATTAAAATTCTGTAGTTCGAGAAATATGCAGTACAATGTCAAACTTATTATTAAAAAAAGTAGGACTATGAAATGTAATTGAAATGTGAGGAGGAAACGGCGGTTATGATTTTGGAACCCTAGTTCTATAAGCACATTTGGAGCCATCTACTGGACTCTATGGATAAAACTCTCCTCAAAATGCAAGAATGTATTCGTCCACTGAAAATTTGCATGAGCCTCGCCGGCCAATCAAGCTGTGCCTACCTGAATACGTGTGAATCCCTCAATATACAGCAGCACACATAGCTGCTTGTCCTAGACTCTTTTTCGGCGAGTGGTGTAGGAGCAGCATGGCCCCCTTTGGTAGAGGGCTCTTTGTAGGGTTACAATAATAGCAACCTTCATTCTACCTCATACAGGCCGATGAATACACATCCTGCTGTGCCGACCCAATCACATTGATCCTGAGTAAATGAAGGCCAGGCAACCCAGCACACTTACTTTTTTGTAACCTAGGCTGGCATATTGAAGAAATAGGGTTCCTGCAGCAACATGTAAGGCTATCAAGGCCAGAGGGTTGGGTGTGACATAGAAACGTTATGTGTAGAGTCCGCCCAGACCAGAGTAGTAGGTTCTCTCAGCCATCCTACCAGGCGTTTCTTGGACAGGGCTCTGCTGGCTACACCATCCCTGAAGGACCCACTGGTGTTGGTGTGTTAAACATAACATGCCAACACAAGAACTCGGAAAGGCAGATGTAACTTTTTCTCCCTCTCCTCTGTTTGGGGTTCGCCACGGAGCAATAAACAACTGGGGTGCACAAACAGTCCGGATAGTCCGCACACATTAAATCACTCTTTCATGACAACACCTTCAGAGAGGAGTGCTTCAGAGTGTGAGACGGAACCTTCACCAAGGCCTTGAGCACAAGAGGAGGTACGCATCACCGGGTGTTGCCTTCAAACCCCCTGTAACAACCATTTTACGAGAGGGTAGCAATACTGGTCTGTCACTAATACCCTTGTGCATACACTTTAACCGTACCATGAGACAGCCCCTATAAATCTTAGAGAAAGAAGCAAGAAAGAGAGAAGAGACCCACCTGCACAGGTCATTACAACAACAGAAAGGTGTCAAGTAGGTTTCTAAGACATGGTGACACGATCCACTTCTGCTTTCCCAAGCTCGGTCAAAATCTGCTTCAACACCTCAGTGTAAAGCCTCCACTCATCTGGTAGGGGTCCACCTCTCGACACGAGATATGCACCCCTGTTTTCCAGACCTGGAATAATGAGAGCCTTCAGCAACAGTTGCTCTCAGCCCACAACCATAGGTTCTTTACAATTTTTAACAGGGCAGCGGCCTGAACTCCGCCCTCTACCTGACCAACCAATAATCAAGAATTTTAATATAAAATAAATGTGTAATCCCACTTCAAATTCCTTTATTCAACTCGTATTGCTTTACACACAGTAAGTAGTGCACACTTCGCACAGACCAACGTGCACATTCATTGAAGTTGACGGGAAAATTAACAAGACATATGACGACCCCTTACTCCCTGCAAAATGGCCAATCTCTCACGAGGACATTAAATAAGGACATTCTCATGCAAATAAATCTGTTGTGACTCATGCTAATTGACAGGTGGCTCCTAAGAACTGGGCTAATGCTTTCTCAAGTAGCTGCATGCTGGGTGTAGTTCGGCTGGTGGGTTTACAGTGGCAGTAATTATTGGAGTTGCCACGGTGACAGCAGCACTAATGAGGGTTGACAGCCACACCCCTATGGCTGTTTGTTCTAATGTCCGAAACATCATTCATTGAATTAATTAGTTTTTGTTGACACACACACACACTCTAATGCATCATGTGCATATTTCTGTATGTGCACAACAAAACAAAGAAGGTTCACTCGATGTGCAAGCTCATTTGGAGCAGGATTACCTATACCTTGCTTGTTACATTCATTCTCACCCAGTAAAAACACAACCCGCTGCTTTTGCATCATGTTCTCACTCCCAACACACGTTGGCTTTTGAGCATCTGGATGTAACACTTGTTCAAGGACAAGTTTTTCTACTTGTCTGGGGCTTCAAGTTTGCAACTTTCATGGTAGAAAAGACTGACTCACCTGGTAATAATATGCAATATAAGTAAAACCTGTAAACACGTTTACCAAATGAGTTTCATAATTAGCGTTTCAGCATTACACTCCAATTCATCATACAGTCATTTAGTGCTTTACGATGTACCAGACTATACCAGTCCTATCAAACTTCCACTGCTTTAAACAAGTAGTCACATCCATTTTAATTCACCAATGAAATGCATTTAATGTCAGAAACATGTAATCGACACACAGTTCACATCCCAAATTGGTTATTAACCTTCATCACCACACTAGTGAACACACCATTCTAGTTTCCTCCTCTTTGCAATACCAATAACCTCACCATTAGGGCAACAGTGCCTGCAATACATTATAGAGATGATAGAGGGATTTTTGCCAAACAACCCAAATACATGAATTGTTTGGCATGGATTAGACAGTGTGACATTTTAAATTTAGATGGATTGAATATTTATAAATTTTCCAAAATGGAACAACACCTCAAATGATTGCTGGAGGGGTTGTGGCTTGGTGGGAGACCACACATATCTATTTTGGGACTGTCCAAAGAATACTGGCAAAATGTACAAAAATAATAAAAAAAAAATGTCTGGGTATAGATATACCTCTTGAACCATCACACTTTTTGTTCGGGGTATTGCCAGCTGACCTTGAAGAGAACAGTCAAACATATTTGCTGAGAATCCTACTTTGAATAGCAAATAAGGCAATCACAGCTTCCTGGCTAAAGCCACACCCTTCAACAGTTACACAATGGAGGGAAGAATCCAAGACATTTACAACATGGAGCATACAACTGCATTATTACAACTGAAAGCAAATGTGTTGTCATTGTGTGTACTATGATGAAGGAGGTAAGGACACAAATGCAGTTAAAAAAAGGTTTATTTAAATGATAAGCTAACAAAAAAACAGAGTCCAAAAAGTCAAGGAGACTACAGGGGCAAAAACACTATAAAAAAACTAACCAAAAAAATCCAAAAACTCAGGGAGGCCACAAGGGCAAAAACACTATGAAGAAACAAAGAACAAGGTAATCCAAATGACGGACAAGACTCTCAAACAATAATCCAGACAGACCAGGACACAGGCAGGACAGATCAGGTGGTGGATACACATCCGGGATAAAATAGACAACCAAGCAAAGACAGAAAGGAAACACACAGACTAAATACACAAGGGTTGATTAGGTTCAACGACAGGCATGCGTGGAAACACAAGGGCAGGCTATGGGGATTGGGGAGAACAAGAGGCAATGCTGACGAGACAATGAGACACAGCTGGGAGACAGAAAAAAGGAGGGAGACCAAGGCAGGAAGTAAAGCACTTGACAACACAAGACCGAAGGACTACAAAATAAAACAGGAAACCAACAGTACAAAAACCCACAGTCATGACAGAAACAAGACAAGAAAAAACGCATGACAACACAAGACAGAATGACTACAAAATAACACTGGAAACTAAAACAACAAAACCCACAGTCATGACATTCCTAAATAAATGGTCACCCATTGCCCTGCATTTTCATTTGATATGAATGATATGCAGAATTTCCTTTTCTCTCCTTCTGTGCATCTTTCTCTTTTTTGCAAAACCATCCTTTCTCTTTTTTTTAAGACAATGGCCATTTGCAATGTGAAAGTGAATTCATAAATTAAATTGTCACCATTTCCAAATGTAAAATGAAGTATGTTGGTATGTGGTACTGCTGAGATAAAGATTTTTCCTCACATATGGTAGGGATGAAAGACAGCCATGGACTGTTAACCTTCCTTAAGACTTAGGGTGGCACCTTACTGTACCATCAAAATGATGTGTTGTGATATACTGTATGACTGCGCTTCATAAAAGGAAATACAAAGATGTTGAAAAAAAATATTGAATAAAAAGTGACCCCAGCACATACATTTTATTGTCCAAAAAAGACGAATAAAGAACATGCATGGTGTATGTTTTCATTGGAAAAGTGGCCATAAACCTTCATTATTAGCACCAGGTAGTGACACTGAAGCAAAAAAATTGGTGGCGCAAATACTGTAGTTAATCCAAGTGTTGTAATCTAATGTCCCAAGTAAATACAAAAAATGAAGAGCGGTGTCGTTGTTTTTGCTTGCAAGCCCACCAAAAGAGCACGGCCCAGGGGACCCCGCTTCAGGGGAAAACACCGCGACCAGCTCTGCATTTTTTTCAGAACAAAACAAGAGGCCCAGCAGCAGAAAACAACTGCGTTCATTTGCCTGATCATTATATTGTGACAACTTCTGTGGCTGTAATTTGGAAATAATGAATTATATTAGCCACAAATCCTGTTCCATTTCTAATTAGTGGCTCTGGGACCAGGTTTGTCGTTTATGAGACGATCAAGAATGGAGTAATTACATTGTATAAATCAATTAGCCCCCCCCCAATTGTGTACAGTGCATTTTCCATAGCAGATTAAATGGTGCTTGTGATAAAGACAGAAGCTGTCCAGAACACTGTGAAGTGGGAAATTAAATGGTGGAAAGAGGAAAGGAGAAGGAAGGGGAAAGAGGAGGGAGGACAGAGGGATCAAAACAGGGCTACAAGGGCAAGGGCATGGTGAGAGCATAATTTGCACTTCCAACTCAGCCTCTCACATCTAGGCGGAGACACAGATGTGTGCAGAAGGGCAGAAAGAGTGAGAAAGGGGGGGAGAACACACACAAAAAAAAAACGTTGACAGCCTGATTTCATTAATGTCGGCTTTTTTATTTATAATTGTTGATCTAGCAGACAATTGCCCTCAAACTCTTTCAGCATATAATATATTAATAATCTGGCTGATCATGCAATGCCATTGTTCGATATAGATATCAAACTTTATATTTATAATTTTCATCTGTGAAGCATCTCATCCTGTAAAATGAACATTGGTTTACAGCGGGCACAACTGAAGTCACATGTGCAAAACTCAACTACAGTCTGCACAGCAGCGGTTCATGTGGACCAAACTCTAGCTCCTTTTTTATTGCTTGAACACAGTTTTTGAAACTATCCACACTTCTCTCCTGGTTTTAACCACGACCTGCACAGCACTGTGGATTTACAGCACTTTGTTCAAATGCTAAACACACTGCTGTCAAAACTATAAACCTCTCATTCAACACAGGACAATTTCAGCTAGGTGACCTTCAAACACTGATGATTGCAACTTCAGCTAAAAGCCTCAGCAGGTGTCTTGTTTTAGAGGAGTTAGTGAACACATATATATATATAGGGAAAGTTCAGAAATACTTTTTTTGGAAATGGACCAAGGAAGACATGTTGGAGGGAGACGAGTGGCAGGGATAGTGCTGCATGGAGGAAGACCTAGAAGAAGACACAGAGATGTAATTGCTGATGAAATAAGGGCCACATTTTTAGACCATTTGTATATCCTGGTCTCTCATTGAGACGGGGGGAACTCAATCTGCAAAGATCTCCAAAGATGTATAGTTGCATCTGTAATGTAACAGGTGAGAGTTGCATCCTTACAGTAAATTAAAACATTACAGGAATTGATTTACTATATGTACTGCAATTATAGAATATTTCCACAGTTTTTACTGTAAAATGTATTTGTACAATAGGACCCAAAGGCAGGAGGAAGAGGAAGGATATGTTCAGATGCGCAGGAAAATGCTGTTGACATGGTTGTTGTCAACAATAGCATTAGTAAATGACTACAGTCAAAATAAAAATGTATCTATTGAAGCAAACTGCTGATTTTCATTCATTCTTGTTTTCCCTAAACAAATGGGTATGTTATAAAATATACATTTTCATGTGAAAAATATTCTCTATCTTCTTTAAAGAAAATATTGATTTGTGTGAAGTCACTCAAATTTGTATTATATTATAATTGTATTCAAACTGTAAAGAATAACAGTGTAACTCCTGTATTGGTGTTTGATGGTAGTGTTTTTCCTTCCAGTGTGTTCTGAGTGACAGTGTGTGTTGTCGTCATGAGGATTGTTTCAAGTGTTTCGTTGCACTGAGCCGGTTGTTCAGGTGATGCAACTGTTTAGCTCAGCTTTTTAAAATACGTCACATAACATTTTATACCTGATGCTGCTTGGATCTCTTATCAATGTTTTTGTAGTCACTGATTATGAACATTTATTATTATACTATAAATCAAATCTGTGCTGGTTCTGCCTATTCAGCCACCAAAAGCAAATACCTTAATTGAACCTTTGACTTAAATAACTATTTATTTAATTTATATAGATTTCAGAATAATGAGATCTAATAAAATGCTGCATATGTGTGGGGTGATATATACATACATCATACACCACCGTGTACCTAAAAAACAACGATATTATTTTCATAATTATTTGGGAATAAATCGTTTGGATCGTCATTTTCACCATTTCATCATTTTGAGATGATTAATGTGAGAAGGTGATGAAATATGATGAAAAATGATTAGGTCTTATGTGGTCCCAAAATTGTGAATATACAGCAAGTGCAGTACCGACTTTCTTCACCGCCTTGCACCACTTCAAGTGGATCTGTCTATTTAATGTCAGAGGAGGATATAATCAAACAAAATCAAGAGAGAAAGAGCACAGTTGAATGGAACTTGAAATACAATTTATAATCAAGGACCAAAAGGGCGCCAAGTGGAGGCTATGCTGAAAAATGTTTTAAAATAACACATTTATCATTGGGCCTCATTCAGCAGCTGCTCTTAAGAAGAAATTACTGTTTCCTTGTGACTGTTCACACACTGAAAAGCACATTTACACACATTTGAGTGCTGACATTATTGAGCAAAATAATTGATTATTGTGTTTAATTCTAGTTGTGTAATATAGGATTCAAATTGAAATTCTGTATTTTTTAATCATTCATCAAATTTTCTAATCATTATTGTCATTGTCATGTCGTTACAGTGATCAACTGCTTATATTATATATTCAAAAAGCTTGAGACAGAATCACTCTGATACAAATGCTGTTTAAATATCTGAAAAAATATATAACATATTTAAAATATATATATTATAATATATAATAACACATAATAATTCGAACTACAGTAAGCTACATTTTATATTCAGTACTGTACACAAGAGTGCAATAAACACTCATTTGAAAAGTCAAGAAAACTCAGTCAATAGTCAATCTTTCTGTTTTAGTACTTGAATAGTTTAATTTACTTTAATTTAATAAATAAATAGATGTCAATTAGTAATTATGAATCAGAAATTAAGAAGAAGAAGAGAAAGGTGATAATATTCATTCCACTTAATTCATTAGACCTAGAAAAACATGGAGCCCTGTTAAGACTTTTTCTGTCAGGCCTTTCCATTTCTATGTGTGCACACAGCCCTGAAGATTCATGCCCTTTTATGGGGATTAGCTGGACATTTACCTTAGGATCAACTGTCACACGCCGTCTCACCTTTATGAGTTAATAAGAGTGGGATTCATCATGATAAAAACACAGGTACAAACAATTCTACGGTTTAAAGAAATGTCACAAATCTGACGTGGAAGTATTTTTGGAAGTTTATTAACAAATTTAAGAAAAACCTTGGGATGATATTGGATAATGAGGCTCAATGTTACCGTTGATGATACCAGTGCCATGCAAAATCGATCTGCAGTGGTGATAACATTAGCAGCCCGGCAGCACCTAATGAGGAGGAGAATGGAAGTCTGAACAGATGAGCAGCGGTAGGCTGATCCCAGTCAACAGGGGCAAGAGGAGGCCGCTGCCGAGGACGTTCAGGCGTGAAGTGTTAACAGAGCTAGCCATTTAGCAACAGCACTGCTCATGCTTATACTACTCAGGTGGTTTAAACACATCTGCTTTTTGAGGGTGAGAGCAATGTATTTTGGAGTGCATCTGCACTGTAAATCCTGTGTTGTTGAGATAAAGGTGAATTTATTTCCAGTTTTTCACTTTGAGTGTTCATGTAATATCCTGCAATGTAATGTCGGTTACAGTTTTTTTTTTGGCAGTCCCTGTGGACAAAGCAACATGCACAGCTTAAAGGTTGAGTAGATTATTCTATTCAGAAACACTTTCTGTCATATTACTTGAAATCCTCGTAACATACCAACAGCAATTAATACATAAAAAAAATGTCATCTGTGACTGGAAAAAGCAATCAATCAAAACAGTCGGGCCGAAGAAAAAAATTGGGCAGCCTGCCTGTCTGTCAATGCTTACTTCCTGGTTACGCGCATTCTGCCGATCTGGAGCACTCGTTTGGCATTCTGGGGGAGTGGCTTTGAGTAGAGGTCTCAACGAAGGGGGCGGGACTTTTTCCGTTCAGCGATGCGTTCAAAGTCAAAGTCTCTGTGTTTTTTTCCAAATGACCTACTCTGCCTTTAAGGATAGAAAAATGGTCCAGCTCTACCATGATCAGTATTGACCTTGAAATGAGACCCTGATTTACAGGAATACTGTAAACACGCATGCACTGTGAATGTGTTTCATGGTTGTGACTCTCACTTCACTCCATAGGTCGCTGCCTTTTAAACACCAGCAGGCAGTGATGACAACAACTCACTTTCTAGTGACTAAGTCATGAATAAATAAGAGCAGAAGTGGAGGTTCGCGTGACAAGAAGTGATTTAACAAGCCTCCTTGTCCTCATGTTCGGGAAGGGCTTAGTGCTCTGGCCTAACCCCTCCTCCAGTATGACGCTCTCTGATGGTGACACAGTTTGATGGTGCAAGCAAAACAAATGTTAAATGAAGTTGGTGTGAATTCCTTGCAGGCTGGCGGGGAGGAGGGATGGGAGTGGGGAAAACTGAGCAACACATACACCATCACACACATCACTCTTTTATAAGTTTTCAAGTCAGGCTGAAAAGAGACAGAGAGCGACCTCTGCTGCTGTCTCCAGACGTCAGTCCTTTGTTCGATGACGGGTATGCTGACAGCATGATTATGGTTATAGGGATATTACTTTGGATATCTTCTTCGACTCGCTATGGCAGAACGATGCCATCTTTGACCACATATTGCAGTTCAGAGGGACGCTGTTTCATCATGCTCTTGGCTGATGTAAAACAAGCAGCGGCAATGTCTTAATAAACAATAGGTCGAGAGGGTTCTGGCTGTTTGGTTTCGCATGAGGACTTCTCACTATTTGCTAGCTCACTAACAATTCTTTTGGCTTTTCCCATCACCGAGGGCTCGTCTTTGGTGAGGCTTCGTCGGTTTTTCATCCAGTTCTGTCACTGCATGCAATGTGGAGTGGCACAAAGTAGATTTGAGGATTGTCAAAGTTTAATTTAAGTTACGTGTAGGAACAACAGCTTCGTGATTTCTTCACCTTTGGATTTCAAATGGATTAATAAACAGAGGATGAACTATCCACAACTGGAGAACATAGAGAGGAGGCACAGACAAGAGTCTCCTCACTCCAGCACTCCCACTTAAGCAGTTAATTGCATTAAACAATCTGTCTGGTGCATTTCCAAGCTTTGTTTCCAATGCCCAACTGCTGGAAATACAAGAGCTGTAATTTGTCAGCACGTATTAGGCAATAGCTCAGCAGTGGCAAAATGAAGCCGTCATCTTCGCTAAGATATGTTTTTCAAAGAGAAAGAGAAATGGCTGCTGTTGTAATGACAGCACTTCACACGGGAGCTGTACATACTGAGTTCATATTGGTAGGCACCGAGGAGACAGGGAGGAAAAACAATAGACAGATAATGTGAGAAGCAGTATTCAGACTGTCTGAATCATGACCCAAGATGTCTTATTCCTCCTTCTCACCCCTTGTTGTACTGTTCCATTTATATTTCTGCAATATTGAGGGTGAGCTACTGCTTCTTATTTAGGGGTTTGAAAATAACTAACTTTTTTTTAGGGGTGCAAACAGTGGAAATATATTTATTTGCATATGTTAAACACAGTAAAATGACACATGTAGCTGCATCTCACATTCATGAAGCTCCAGCTTCATCTAGTCTACTTGTGTTTGTAGGACTGCCTCCACGCCCTGACCATTCACTCATATATCTTCAAACTATGATCACACACTTATTCACAACACTCATAACTTGACCTGTTGTGAATTACTCTGAGCCACATGAAACGTTGAAGTATTGCATATATGGCTGAATGATTTCCAGAGCTCATGATCCCACGACTATAGGTGAAAAACTGATCACCCATCTTTAGTGACTATGAAAATCCAAAGTATTGATATCGTATAGCTTTGAAGTTAGCCTGAGTAATTTCTTTCTACTTAGTCAAATCCCTGTGCTTACGCAGGTTCTCTTTCCTACAATGTCGACACATAAAATTCTGTTCCTTAAAAGTACCCTTGAGGTAAAGTAAACACAGATCCAAAGCAGCGAGCGGCAGTTCACCATCCTGTCCACAGCAAGGTGGAGATCAAAGGCAGCGGCTCCTCTCGGTGCCTGGGAACACATGCTTTGATCCTCTATTGGCTTGACCTCCAGTCGACCTCGTGATTTCAAACAAAGGCCTTTGTTCTCATTCTCAGACCTCGGGAAGGAGCCAGATGAGTAAAAATCTCCCAAGTTTGAAGACTACGGAGGATGGCAATAAATTATTAAGGTGGAAGAGAGCTATGTGCCTATTTAAATGATCTATAACACATGGTCCAAAGCGCATAGCACAACTGCATTTAGAGCTTGTCCAACTTGATTTTTGATTGTTAGACGGCGCACCATCTGGGCACAAAGTAAGGTGCAAGGGGTGCCTGCACCTGGTGCAATGCTATTTCAATGGTGGATTTAACAAACTGGAGAAGAAAGTGTTTTTTTCCGGGTTCAAATGTGTTGGAATGTTGAGACGACAACAAAGAAAGATTGAAGCACAATGTTTAAGATAAAAAGATGAAGAAGAAATTTGAGTATTATGAAATCTTTTTAAAACAATTTTTTAGAATTGTACTTTCAAGCTTCCAACCATGATGTACAGTCTTCAAATTGTCTTGTATCCAGTATTTTCATAATTTGTTTACTGATTAGAAAGGCACACCATTTGCTGCTTGTCGCTGTCCATTGATGGGGGTGCTGAATCCACATGCTGCATTATGCACAGGCTTGCAGCAGGGCACACTGCCGGAGAGGCGGTGTACACTTCACTCACACAGGGAGGGATGAGCACACAGTCACAGGCATCCATGTATGTGTACTGTCCACACGAGGCATAAAAACAGCACTCGTCTACTCATTATGACATTTTATTTTTTTTAAGCATGTGGGGAAGCCTCTGAGTGTGTGACAGAGGATTTTGTGTTCCTCTTAAAGGAGCACTATACATTATTCAGAGTATTAATAATGCAAATAACTGTTTGCTGTAAAGATATAGTGGAGTAATATCTACCTGAGCACAGAATGAAGTCGCTCTCCCTCTGTGTCTGTTGTTATCGCTGATGTTTACTCATGGGCCAAAAAAGACTTTTCAACCTGCTGCTGTCATTCTGGAGCTGTCGGTTGTTAATGTTGTCGGTTCCTGCCTGGCTGGAACTCTCACCTGAGATGGCAAAACGCAGAGCAGTAAGGGATTGAATACGGTCGCTACAACTTGAAAAATACAGTCTGCTAACATCAGGTGGCCCATCCCTCCCTTAAACCGATTTTAAATTATCACTCCATGATGTTCCAGCTACTTCTCGCACCCAGGCTTATAGTTTTTCTATTTGTGATGTCATTGCATCACCTCAATAACGTATGCATCACAACTTCCTTTTCTCTCTTATTGATTTCTCTATCTGTCTGGTATTGCTGCATCGTATAGATTATCCCACACAGTGACTTATTGTACCACAGGTTCAAATGAAGCCTCTAAATTAAGCACATTCTTTAGGGAACTAAAAAAAACTGACTTTAATATAAAAAAAGGCTCATACGAGCATCAATCATAGGAGTTTGGAAGTGTTAGGAAGTTTGGATGGAGTTCATGAAGTTGCAGCATGATGTCTCATCTGAGTACAGCATAACGTGGCATAACAAACACTAGTACAATGCTGTAATACCGAGAAGCAGTCATGAGTTACAACAACAACCTCTACACACACACACACACACACACACACACACGAACGCCTCCCTCTACACCTCCTCTGCAGTAGGACATCATTTCACGGGCCTAATATGAAACCTACTCTACAACTGCGCTTCACCCTGTATCCCATTACGCTGACAATCATCATCTTCTCCCTTATGTCAAACTGTGTCGGGGACTCTGTGGAAGGGCTTTGGCCTTGTGTCACACTAGTCCAGTCAGAATGGAAGAGAAATATTTATACCTGCCAGACAGATAGACTGATGTTTAATTCATGGGTTTAAGTCGGTGGCCCTGCTGACCCTGGACTCCGGGAGACGGAGGCTTCTCAGGGTTTATGACCCCTCATTAACACTCGGTGGGGGCACTCCTCGAATGAGATCACTTGTGTGCATGCATTTGTATGGGCGAGATTGTGTAGGTGTGTTTTGGGTGTGCGTGTTTATATCACATAGAGTTATTTTTTTATGCAAATAAATTCCATATAATGTGTTGTTAATTTTATTTGCCCAGCTGCTTCAAGTGTCAGTACAGCTACCTGCAGATTTACTGAATGTGTAGGGGTGTTGCCTTCCATGACAAATAGCAGAGTCCTCTGCATTCTGACCCAGCTGTTGGCTTCCCTGTCAGCCAGTACACACAGCATGACTCCCAAGGCCCTATGTCGACACAACCCTCCCCATTAAACCACATTAAGTCATTGTTATGCAGGTAAAAGATGTGGTGGCTGCTGGCAATGAAATGATGATTTGTATAATGAGTTAGATGAATGGAGGGTAAATGATCGGAGTAGAGGGAGGGAAGGTGAAAGAGTTTGGATGAGTGATGACACTTCTGAGGGTTGGGAGACCAGTACCTCCCTCTTTGTAACTCATATTCTAAACATTATTTGCTGACCACAACTTTTTGTCCTTCTATCACAACTATGATATAACGATACATGCAAAGCTGAACTGTAAACCAGGGCTTTTACAATCAACCTATCAAACAAGCCCAGATTTGTTCATTCATCTGCACTAGAAAGTAAAATGATATAATGTTTAAAAAATGGGACATATTTTTTGAATTAATTACTTTCTGACTGCCTGCCCATGTTCTCATTGAAGCAGGAAACACTTGCAGCCAAGACAACACGACAAAACAACCAGAGAGCATGCCGATATCACTCTTAACATGCCCAGAAAAAAAGAGTAACAACAAAAAAAACCAAAAAGGATGTGAAGATAAAGGAACATCCCGGCACTCTGTTGAGTGTCTGTTATCGAAGGCAAGCAGGAGAAAACAGATGGGGGAGCTAAATTGGTATTCAGTCAGTCTTGGTGTTGTATGCCATCTGTTGAGAATAAGATCGCACCTTCAGATTGCAGAGGACAGATGAGAGGGTTACTCGCTCGCTGCAATCATTCTGCGGAAGCATCGGGGCTTTACAACTGTTAGAGCAGAGAGCTTCTTTCATTAAGTGGCACATACATATACAGCTGCGATGACACCTCTGTGAGTTGTGCTGGATTGTGAGGAAATGCATTCGTGAGTACGGTGAGCGTGCATGAGTTTTGAGAATTTATATAAAACACAAACCCAAACCCATATAAATCTAAAGTTTCTGCTTTGTAATGTAGAATAAAAACGCCTGAAAATATTAAGGATCTATGTAAAATCAATGACTGACTAAATAAGCAACAATGAAACACAACCCCACAATTGAATAACCCCCCGTCTAGACAGCAAGTTTATCACATCCAACGTCTCACACAACATATATGCTGTCATTTTAATATTATGCAGATGTCTGGACCGGCTCTGTGCAGATGCACATTTCAGCACCGTCTCACATGCTCATTTACAGTTAATGTAAACAATGGGATCCAGGAATTAGGTGTTTATGGCCACAGGGTGTGAATTAACTTACTGAGTGAAACGTGTTCACATCTGTCTGTGTGTGTGTGTGAGAGATTTCTTTGCACCAGTTCAACATTCTTAACACACAGTGTGAGTGTCATTGCTCCATCCTTTATCCATCACCGCTCATCCTGTTAATTGTCGGGGGGGTTGCTCGAGCCGATCCCAGCTGACACGGGGCGAAGGCAGGTCAGTCTGTCACAGGGCTGACATATAGACACACCTGAAGACAGACCATTTACGCTCACATTCACACCTATGGGCACACAGAAGGTTCATGTTGTTGTTACCCTCTTCGACCGTGTCCAACCTGTGATGGTCTCCTCCCTGTCTGTGCGTAGAAAGAAAGTTATGTTCTTTTCAGACGTGCTGGTTGTGTGTTTTTATCTTGTGTAACTGAACCAATGAAAGATGGCTGGTGGTCAGCATCTTCCGCTTGATCCTCGGTTCTTCCCTCAGTGAATGTCAGCATTGACAAGAAGGTTTAAACGTGTTTATTACCACAATAACTAAAAATCATATTTTCCACATTCTTTAGAGGGATGATATCACGAAACAGACATTGAAAACTTTATTCGAAAATGTCAACCGAAGCTTTGATTGTAAGAAAATTACTTTCAGCAATAAGCAGAAAAAAGGCGTTGAGAAAACTAGCCTTGCAGAAAAAAAAAAAGAAGGAAAATATGACCCAAAATAACAGAGATAACGATTCTCAGGGGACTAATATCATCACATGAACTTTGTGTTTGGGGAAATATGGAGGGTAATTTGCAGCGGAATTTTTACCTGACAAATTAGAAATTACTAGATGTCCCCAGGTAATACTAGTCCCAAATAGGGCTGAAGTCTTTCATTGTGTGGCTCTCAGCACTATTGTGGCTTTTACCTGAATCTCTGTGGTTTGGAGTTTTACTCCTGTTTTCCTGTCTGTTTGCCTGCATATCAGACAGAATTGTCAACTCATTACACTCCGTTTCCATTTCCAATCTGATATTGCCTCTACTCTGATCTTTCTGTGTGTGTGTGTGTGTGTGTGTAGTAGTAGTAGTAGTAACCAATGACTCAATGTATCCGCTTGAATAATGTATTTTTCAGTCGACACTGATGCATAGCCATGACAACATACTGGTGTTGTCATGATTTTAAGAGCGGAGCAAAGTAAAACCAAACGAAGATGTGATAATGAGAAGACATGCCATTAACAGTATGTCGGAGATTGGGTTCATTAAGGGGTCGTGTCAAATTAAAGAACATTATTCAGCATCCCAAATGGCACACAGCTCGACAGTGCTTGACAAAAGTGTTAGCCCTGCCTGTGGCGTTGATTGGCTAATCAGTAGTCCACCCTCAGCGCTCTTTGGATTAATTGTGTTTTACAACCGAGAAACTACAGTTTCATGTCATGATGCTGGATGAAGCCCGCAGTAGTGACCGGGTAACCTGTCTGTGTTTTCAGACACGAGTTTCATTTTATTGTGAAGATCTAATTGCTTCCAGCCGTATCAGAGCCTTGTTAAGTTACTGCTGATGCAAGCTGACCAACTTTACCTTGCCGCGCGGCGCAGTGGGAAACACTCGCACTGTCACATTACGGTGACACATCTCCATTCTGTTCTATTAAATAGCCCATATATATGCCAAATGCCGATCTCGCTGCTTACTGAACTGATAATTCAAAGGATATTTCACAACACATTTTAATGGTTTGAGTTTTTAGCCAAAACATGGCAATAATTAATAGCAGTCGAGTAGAGATGTAGTCAAACTTTTGTGCGCTTACATTCCAAGAACACACACACACACACACACACACACACACACACACACACACACACACACACACACACACACACACACACACACACACACGTGCACACAGAAGGACTGTTGTAATTGGGACTGTAAGCAGTGCAGATGTGAAATGAGCAAGACAGATGCAGGGGTTCAACTCTGGTACCACTGTCTGATTTGCATGAGCTGCTGCCTGCTTGTCAGTCATTAGGACGTGCTCAAACTAGCGGCAAGGGAACGCCGACATGCTCATGTATCAGAGAAAGAATGTGCAGTTTGTGTGCCACGACTTGATTTACACATCAGGTCTGTATTGCACCACGATAAGGCTCGGGCATCCTTATCGTGGTGCAATACAAGGGCGAAAACAAGACGCCGCCACTTGTACGGCCACAAAACTCGCTCAAGTGGATATTTTCATTTTCATTTGTTTATGAGAAATACTGAATGTGCAAGTTCATTCATGCTAAGGGTAAAGCACTAATTTGTGCATATAATGCAGCACCCTGAAGCTTAATGGAATGGCTCAGGCATCAATTTACATTTATCTCTGCGCATTCCCATAACAGTTTACTACCTTTGCATGGGTGAGCACTGATGATAAGGGCTGACAAAATAATACGGCATCAAAAAAAGAAAAAAAAAAATCTACTTTCATTCTCATTTATGACATGTTTTTTTTTTTACTTAAATGTGTGTATGTACAATATATGCTAACTTGCTGCAAATAAACAAATTAACATGCACAAATATACACGTCTAGTCTGAAGTGTGTGTGTGTATATGTGTTTCTGCAAAGCTGCTCATGCGTCTGGTTTAGTGTCTGAGTTAATTATTGCTCATTTGAGCATTAATGTCAGGGCTGGAGAGTAATGGTTTGTTCATATTATCAGAGTGAGGATAATAGTGCTATAAAACGCCTGGTTCTCTGTGCTTATCACATGCATGACTACAGTCTCATAAAATGCCACATATGGACACGTGGCATTTACACGTTTATAATAATATAACCTTACTAAAAACAAATTCAAGACAAATGTATAAGGAAATCAAATCTGAAGTAATTTCTTTTTTATTTAGACATTACAATTGGATACATGTTCTTGTCTTTTAGAGCCTGATATGATTTCTGTCTGGTTGGGTGCATGTGGTCGGGAAAGAGATGCCTGTAATGAAAGAAAAAATACCTCCTGCCAATGAGAATGATGTTAACTTTCTGAAAGCTGCTGCATCTCAATAACCCACTCGTTGTTTGCGTCTTACGAGCACGTCTGTGTCTCTAACTCAGGCTGCTCTGTGCTGGACCATCGGCCTCTCCTGTCTGTCTGTGTCTCATTCCACATGTTGGATCCGGATGTCCTCTTGTCACCACTTGATTCTCCATCTCTGTCTCTCTCTCTCTCTCTCTGCTCGTTTATTGTAATGACGTGCATCAGTTTTGCTTCTTGAATATTTGTCTAGTCTTTCCACTTTCAGCACTTTCCACTTTCACACCACGATAACAACATTTGGTGTGTTGTTTAAAATGTTTGAAGATGTTACTCGTGTTGCTGGTTTATGGCACTTCATTTTCACAAATAATGATGCATCTAGCTACACGTTAAAAGTAGAATCACACCATTTCACATTTCCATCTCACCATTCCCTCACATGCTTGGCGTGGAATGTGCCCAGGGGTGTGCAAGGTTCTCACGTCACCACTGGTTTCCACTGCTCATGTTGCACGTTCCGGCGAAATATGTCAGAACTGTTTGGCATTAATATGATATAAACAGTCTTGTATTCATATAATTTGTTTTGTTAATGAAATCAATTAAGTCGTTTGTGAGTATTGAAGTATTGCATAAGTACAGAATTAATCTGCCCGTCCCTTTGGGGTGGATACAGGTGAGGAGATGCGTGGAACAGGTGGAAGGCCAGGCAGAACAGTTAAGGGAAGTGGGAACAGGTGGGAAAGAAGGGAAAATCTGAGCACATCTTGGATGGACAGATGGAAAACTGCAATGGAGGGGCCTTGGTAATAGTCTCTGAGGACGCAGCATTTTTGCTGAAGAGGGGAACAGAGAGGGGGCGCTTGGCCCTTTGCCCAACACTTCAAACTATGACACTGTTTGTCAGTCTAACTGGTATTACTAAGTACCAAAGATATGTAACCAAAGCAAAAAAAGGTCAAATAAGTGAACTATGACTTGATTTCACGTAGGACACCATCAGCAATCTACTGGGTAAAAGTCCGGACACTTTCTCACTCTTTATACTATGTCAGTTGCTCTGACCGTCTTATAATGACGTGGACAGGTTAACATTGGGGTTAGTTGATAGCGTCCCACACAGATGTTAAAGGGTAATGGTGCAGCAGTATCAGATGCCGTGGGACACAAACATCCTGAAAGGGTGCATAATACATAATCTCGCCTAATTTTTAAAGCTATGTATCAACCTAGATTGTTTTGGTGTGAGTTGCTTACTTTTAGATAAATCTGCTGTGACATGTAACTGCTCATAGCAAGGTATGTGAATTATCTTAAAAAAAAACGCCTCATGATTTCTGGAAAGAGATATGACTGTTGAGGTTTAAAGAAATTCACAAGGCGAGGGCCATTATCCCCATTATCTTTGACAGAAGGCACACATCTCCATGGTTGACATCTCCAGAACTGGGAAACCAAAATAATCTAGAATGATAAATAGCAATACAAGTGAGGGTACAAATATGTATTTTTAATTATGGGCTGAAGTGAGTTTTTTCCAGCACTGAGACCCAGCAGACTTTAGGGAGAGCAGCCTGTGAGGAGATATTCACTGAATTGTGTGTGTATTGGATTTGAATGTAGCTTCAAATCCCAAAATAGACAATCAGCAACTCTCCTACTTTCTGAGTGCACTGTTTCCTTAATGCAAGCCTTTAACTTTGGTGTACAGGAGCCCAAACTATCCCTCTCTCTCCTATCTTTCTATGTCTCTGTGTCACTCTGTGTATCTCTATCTTTCTCTCTCCTATCAACAGAGAAAATGCAGGAAACGGCAGAAACGGCGATGTGCAGAATACCAGGGGGGCGGAGGGTGTTTGAGATCGGTGATGCCAACGATGATGGAATGCAAATGGGTGCGTGAAGTGTTTACACATGGCTAATTCCCACCTGTCAATCAAAACCTCTCAGACATGATGGCAGGAAGGCGAGGGCAATGTACACAGTAGAGGAGACGACGGTTTGGAATTAATTTGGGGAAATTGTCCCACTGGTTAACTTACTTACTATTATTGTAACATGTATATCACAGTGTTGATAGAAGGCCAAGACACTTTGAGTTGAGAAAAGGAACTTCTGACAGCACTGAATCTAAGATGGCAGGTAATATCCAATGGTTATAACTTGGAAGGCCCTGATCCACACACGTACACGCTCACAAACATCCACACCAGGAAGCTAGAAAGACCAAAGTGTGATCTATTAGCTGCAGAGCAATCTTTCACTTCTGAGCCCATCCAGAGATCGATCTTGCCATCACTAGCCCACACAAGCCTGCCTTTCTCACCTTTACGTTACTGCTGCATCACTCATTTCATAACCTTTATTCATTCAGGTTACTGTAGGTCTGCTTCCAATGAATGCTCATTTCCCCCCAAAATCGACAAAAATAACAAAAGAAAATGTAGCAACCAGGGTTAGGGTACGTTGGTGGACTTTAATATAATACACTTAAATATAATAAACACAAGTATGATCAACCACAAGTGATGGCAACATACATATTATAATATAATATTACTGCATTCAGATCAAAAAAATAAGCAGAATGGATTTAGTGAGAATATGATGATCAAAAATTTGGAATCAGGTAATAAGTGTCACTGTTCTGTCCGGTGGATTTAAGACAATTAGATGACTACAGCTGCATGGTGGCGTAGTGGGTAGCACTGTCGCCTCACAGCAGAGGGTCCCGGGTTTGATTCCCGGGTCGGGCTCGGGTCCGGGTTCCTTCTGTGTGGAGTTTGCATGTTCTCCCCGTGTAAGCGTGGGTTCTCCGGCTTCCTTCCACAGTCCAAAGACATGCAGGATGGGTGCATTGGTGACTCTAAATGTGCCGTAGGTGTGAATGTGAGTGTGAATGGTTGTCTGTCTCTACATGTTGGCCCTGCGATAGACTGGCGTCCTGTCCAGGTGTACCCTGCCTTCGCCCAATGACAGCTGGGATCGGCTCCAGCCCCACGCGACCCTGAATACAGCATAAGCGGTAGACAATGGATGGATGGATGGATAGATGACTACAAGATGAAAAGAACCCGGTAAGACACGGTTTTGGGCTCTTCATGTCTTATAGTTATCACAATGTATGCAGCACTCTGTCCTCATAGTTGAAGTGACAGAAAACTGGAAATCAATTTATAGTCTACGGGCAAGGACACAGGGACATGCTCATGTATCGTTTGTTCATGTGGGATATTTTTTTACAAGCAATCCTTGTGGCAGGCTTACATTCTTCCACAGGTGTTTCTGCAAAATCTAACTCTGTCAACATCTGACATGAATGCTCAGTAAGTGTCTGTAAATGAACTAGGGGTCAAATTGACCAAAAGAGTCACAAACCGTGATTGATTGACCTGAAGTGATTGAAGTGATGAACGCTTGAAACTCTGAAAAAGGAGCATGGAAATAAACATGACAAAAACCACAGATGAACAGGTACCACCAGTCAATCCAGCCATTAGACTCCTTCAGTGATATAAAGTATCTGTGAACTGAGTGAGCGGCAGGGAGACATAGCATGACGGGTTGTGTGAGACAGTGAGAGAAGGAAATAGGGAGCCTGTTAACCTTGTGTGCTGATGAGCTGTCATCTTAGTATTATGCAAATGCAAAGAAGATGGTTCACACAAGGGTCAACCTGACAGGAAGTCAGACCAGCAGAAGCCAATCACAATGGATGCTGGCTGTCGACAGCCAGTCCAACAGCGACAAGTTATTTTTTTAGAAAGATTCGTTGGACGTTGGTTTTGTAAGGCTGGCTCCTGTTTATTTTAGCTCACCATTTATTCAAATAAAAAAGGCTCATTAAATGTTATGAAACTAAGCTGTCACTTTAAATCACTGGGAATGAAGGGAATTTTTCATTTTAACATGCTGCCCCCTATAAGCCGGGAGCACGTGGCAAGGCATTTCGCATACCACCAAGTCAACTTGGATGGCTTAACATTTCCATGGCAATGGAGCCACCTCAATCTGCTGAGGAAGACTGCATGGAGCTCCCGATCAAGAGCACATTTTCAGTACGGCAAAAAGTTTGTCTCCCTTCTCAACCTTGTCAGGGGGCTTATATTTCAACTCTGAAGACATTTAAAGTGATACCATTGCAGCGTATCCAGAACGCTGCAGCACGCCTTATCTTCAATCTACCCAAATTCTCCCATGTGACCCCCCCTCCTCCGTGACCTCCACTGGCTCCCTGTTGCAGCACGCATCCAATTCAAGACGAGGGCACTGGCCTTCAGGGCAATCAATGGAACGGCACCCATCTACCTTCAAACTCTTCGCTCCTCTACTTCAGCTGGCTGGCTAGTACCACCGTGGCTGAAATCAAACAAATGTCTCTCAGCAAAGTCCAGACTCTTCTCTGTTCTGGCGCTTCAGTAGTGGATCGAACTCCCGACCAATATCAGGACAGCAGTCATTTGCCATCTTCTGCAAAAGAGTCAGACTTGTGATATGGATAAGAAGTGTAGGGAACAGAAACGAGGAACAGAGAAAAGTTCACCACCTGTCTGCCATCAACATGCACTTTACCGTCTTTTTTCAACGTTGGAATTCATTTTATTCCACACCCTCTGACAGTATTACAAACACATTCTCTATCAGATTGTTCCAGCCCTTCACTGAAGCTATACGACGTTGGCATTTACATCTTTCTCAGAATCTTAACCTCAGTGACTGAAGCTGTGTATACCTCCACTAACCCTTTCACTTTAGCATTTAGCCGAACACAGCTCTGATCTGATCTTGGTTTGTCATGCTGTCCTGTGATGGCTGTGTTGTGTTGCACTATGTCTTCAGTTATCCACTTTTATTCTCGTCATTTCAAAACAAAACAATCTGACAAGATTCTATATGGGCTACATTGTCATCTTATGGGTGTTTGTTGATCGGGTGGTTTGGCTACACTAGTGGTAGGCCATAGAGGAAGTAGCTATGACATAACAAGTGAAAGCTACCACCATACAGTACACACACACACACACACACACAAAGTACACACAGTATACACACACGCACACACATACAGTACACACAAACACACCAAAGGATTTTAATTCCAATCATTTCAGATGATTGGCGAGATGCAAAATGAAATGGGTTGAAAAAAAAACAAACAAAACAGGTGCTATGTATGCCAGATATACATGTGTAGGAAGATGAGAACCAAGATAGAAAAGGAGATTAAGAGCAGGTGTGTGTGTGTGTGTGTGTGTGTGTGGGGGGGGGGGCTTGGGGGTCGGTGATCCACAAAAGGTTTTGGATGAATATGTAAAAATGAAACAAAGCAAAAAAAAATATAAGGTGGTGGAAACTGGATGAAAAATTCAGCAAAATCTATTTTAGAAATATGCTACAATAAGTGAAAAAAGAGAGGGTATGCTGATAGACATGAAAGGCAGCGACTATTGTATAGAAGTGTTTAAAATTGCATGACGGGGCTGTAGAGGATTTCAAAAGAATTCAAATGCAGGGTTCAGCGAGAGTTGAAATTAGAATACTGCACCAGTGCTCATCTCACTCTTCCTCTGCTCAGTAGAAGCGATGGTGAAATACAAGGAAACTCTCTCTTTATTCAGCCTCTAGGATTAGAGATGCAGTGTATTTTTTTCTAATAATATTTGTTTCGCATACAGTATAGTGGTTCTGTTTATATAAACCTCATTGCCGGTTCATAATTTGCATCCCATTTGTGACACTTTGATGAGCTAAGAGCCTGTTTTTTCTAGAGATTCCAACAGGTGTATGACCTTTCACCTTTTGAAATGGACAACATAGTGGTGTTAGCTAGCCCCCTAATTGATATGCACAGACAAAACGATGGGGAACTCTACCTTGTGATAGCTTTCTTGGGCGTCCAATATGCCAGTGATGATATGACTTTTATACAAGAGCCTTACTTTTTTTTAAATTCTTCACAAAAAGTAGTTTGACAATGCTTACTTTTTACATAAAGACAGAGTATCCTGCGAGCAGAATGAACTTTACGATGAGATAACGAGTACTTGGGGAAAAAAGAAGCGCAGGGAAAACAGAAAAGAGAAATAGTGAGGGGGGTGGGGGGTGAAACAGCACACCTTAATTTCCTCATTGATTAACCCTGCTAATGTGCTAATCTCGCCTGGTATGCTTTCTCTCTGCAACACCAGCCTCATCAAGAGCCAATTAGCTCCTCTGCAGCCCACGGCCATCCATCATAACGGGACAGACACACTCATCTTCTCTCCTTAATGTTGCAACACACAACAACCCCCCCCAGTCAATACATCTCCCCATGTGGAACTGCTGTAGAACAGTAGCATCTCTAGGATCAATAGGCGAATGAAATTCATATACTTACAAGCAGACAAAAAAGAGATATATGTACGGGTATCTTTGTAAGAATGCCACAGTTAAGTGGACAAAACTTCCATTATGCTATGTGGGAAAAATGCAATCAATTGAGTGTCCGACATACAGGACCCTCCATTTTTGGCCGACACACAGTGACCTGTGCATGTTTTTGCACCTACCTCCAAACACAATCAACTGCCAGGGTGGCTGAAGTGATAAAGCTGAGGGTGGGCTAATGCTAAGGTGGTGCAGGCGCTGATGGTCGCCCCATGTACGCTTAAGGGCCTGGAGATTGTACTTGTATTAATACTTGCACCAAGTTTCAGAAAGAAATAGGGCCATCGGTTTCTTTCAAGTGTTTTGCCCTGCACAAGTCGATGAAATCAAATTGGGCATCATTTGGGCTGGATGTTAACATTTTTGCATGCCATTACTTTAACAACAGTCTTTGTGATTTGTTTTTCAAAGTCTACAAAAAAATGCACCATAAAAAACTTAGTCTCAGCATATTGGGTACAGCACTAGAACAACAGTTTTATCAATATAGCAGCAGCTTCCCACAACAAGTAGAAATATAAACTGCTTCCTTTAGTGTACTATTCATGTTCATTGTTTCTGGCTTACTCTATTGCCAGGACGGCAATAAAAAATGAATCATACAAAACCGAAGAAATTCAGTTCTCGTAACAATTAAGTACTACCAACTAATTTAAATGAATCTAAAATTCAAACCAAACAATAGATTTGGTCAATCAGTTGCATAATTATCATGTGAACAAAGGAACATGTACTGTTAGGGAAGCACACCAGTGGGAAATGGAAGCAAGGTCATGAGAATAAATGTCATAAATGAAATGGTGTGATCATCTTTTACCTTGTTTTTGTTTTTTGGGGGGTATCACTATAGCAATCATATCCATACATATGAAAGAACAGGTTATCCACTTCACCTGAGTTGTGTCGTCAGACTGCAGAGAATACAAACAAACACAGTGGAGGAGAACATGGAAGCTCAAAGTCATCAACATCTTAAGTGAATCAGCAGTGACCACTTAATTTAAAATGTTCTAAAATGAATTATCAAATTATTCAGTATACCCCCAGTAAAAAAAATTCTCTGGATAAGTGCATTTAGATACATGCAAACTGGTTGAAGTTCATCAGATTTTTTAAATGCAATTTGCCTGGGTGTGTATGGCATGCACTGGACTGAAACTTGAGAGGTAATTTGACAGCGGAGGGTTCCTAAAGGAGATTGCATATCATTTCTAATCAGCAGCAGACTCTCAGAAGATAGTCTCAGAAGAGACCAGGTGGACTCTTGAAAGAGAATTTCCATGAGACCGACACAAAATGATCTGAGGAGCTTTTGCAGTGATTTCAGGAATGGGAGATTTTCATATCGCTTCGCTCTCATGAGGTGTTGAGGTTTACCTCCGCATATCTTATTTTCCCTCTTCTAACCTTTTACCATGCACGATACTAAACATCTTAAGAAGATCTCATGAGTGTGATTGGCTAGTCACAGCCGTGCTGTAAAAGAAGCTCTTGTGTACACATGTGGAAATGAACGGTTGCAACCCTGCAAAAATATTCCATCAGCTGTTGTGAGAGACGCTTTGTATTCTTAAGACACTTACCCCATTGCAAATATGGACCAGCTGTGTCAAGGGTTCGTATCGGGACAAAAAAAAAATTTACGCTGATGTACGTAAGACAGGCCAACTCAGCCTGTGCAAACAAGAACTGTTTATGACAGGGACGGATAAATACTTTAGGATTTTAACACGATTCTGCTGCTTCAGCGTGACTAAAGCGCCTATATTTTCTATATCTGGACACTGGTGTACAAAAATAATATGGTGGTAAACTTCCTGGTGATCAATATGAGCAGCGCATCACAGGACCAGCTGTGTTATCTATATTTTCTGCTCTCCATCTGCTGACACTACAGCTGAGCTGACACACTCCCACTTCAGTGACTGTTCCATCCCGAGACAGATCACACACTCACAGTTTTACACAAACATCACAGCTGTGTTTCCACAGTTTATTGTTAGGACATCACTTTTGATTGATGTGGCCTGCACATTTTTCATGCCATGACAGTTTGCGTCAAGGTGATATGTATATATCAAGCAACATCATTTCTGAAAACAGTAAAAGTGCAGACTAATTGATATGCAGGTGAAAGCTTTTATTATTATTACTATTATTATTGTACATGGAAATGTGCATGGCATTCAGGTGACCCCAAATGCTACTTTCAAGGGATGGCAGTCCACCACTTTGGTCTGGAATAAAATAGCGCTGTTTTATAGAGTTTAATATGTGTGAAAGAGTTGCTTCGAGTGGCCACGTCTGACTATACAGGCCAGACCTGGGGCAAACAATGATTACCAGCTGTCCCACTGAGTAAACCCAGGTAAAAAAAGACCTATGGAAAAGGTTGAGCGATGCATTATGTCATCATTAGGCTGATACGTCACTGTTGCTGTTGTTGTGCGACTCTTTGCAATGGTTTAGGTTGTTTATTTTGAGCTCTTTATGTTGGACTAGTCCTGCTCTATTTACTATAATTATTTGAACTATGTACTGACATTCATGATCCCCAGAGGATGAGGCCTAGGCTACTGATGGTGACGGTACAAAACCACTGACTGGGAATTGGACTGTGCATGCTCTATTTTAATCTATAAAATAAATACATAAAGATATTGTGTTAATATTATGTCACATTATTTTACAAACATAATGTGACATGCAAGTGAATTGTTTGATATCTCATGAGATATGTATAGATTCCATCACCCTATGCCTTGCCGCACCTGATTCTTAACAGAGTTATTTTCAGATAACTCATAAAAAGGAGGGTCACTCGAGTGCAAAGTACATCCGCCACTTTTACCTACATTTACATGCCAGTAAAATCTCCAGTGTATGCACTGCCGTAGCTTCTCTCTGAGTTATTAGTGTGCATCCCTATTAAGTGTCTCTCAGTGCTCCTTTTGAACCTCTTCTGTTTCCCTGGCCCGCTTTAGATTTTGCGTTTTAGGGCATGAAAACAGAAAAACAACAAAAGGCATCCCTTGAGCGAGAATGCTGAATTTGCAAGTTCCTCTACCTATGGCAGAGAGCTGTAAATGACTGTAAACTCTTGTGAAGAGCATGTTTACCTGCCGTAGTCTCAGGAGCGCTGTCAAAGCTAATCCAGCTTGAGCCTCGCTTGTCGCATTTCCAGTTTCAAGTAGGCTGCATGCAAATGAGTTTGGCTTCAAAAGCAGACAGAATGAGAGAATGTGGATGTATGTGGAAGAAAAGTGCAGAAACAAATGCAGAAGGCGACCAACAATTAGCATGCCTAAACATGATTGCTGTTTTTATTCTTTGATCGATTTTGAATTAACAGGCTCCCTTCTCCCCCTTGCAGCCTGTTTGAGAAGGCTGCCTATAATGCTGGAGGGTATAGTTTTGTGTCTTGAGTTGTAAACCAGCTAGAAATCATGGATTTTCCCTTGCAGAAATTAAAGAGCTAGGCTAATTTATTTACCTCCATCAGTCTACATTGTAATTTATAAAGAAGTCACGTTAGGAAAGTACTCTTCGATGTATATAGTATCCCCTGTCAAACCGCAGATTCAATCGCTAAATTTGCAGCCTAATTCACAGCAAATATGTTACAGCTAGAAGTAATATTTTCATAAACCACAATTTCCACTTGGGAAATAGTGCGGAATTAGATGTTGCAAGTGGGAGTGAAGACTAATCTAGAAATGGATCTTTATCGACAACCTCTCAGGATTGCAGAAGAGCAGCTGCTGCCGACCCGGAGAATCCACACAGTACATCGCTGCCCGTGTTTGTCTCACACGCTTACACAAAAACCCCGCATGCACATCTGAGGCTGTTCACCAGCTGTCGCACGCCCAAACACGCGCCAATTTATCATCAAAATAAATGCGAGCCGGGGTCGTCGGCGGCCCGTCAACCCCAGACAGAGCCTACGGATGTGATATCATTATTGAGTGTCAGTTTGACTCACAGCAGAAGTGTTCACTGCAGGTGGACTGGAGCCTTTGCTGTCCTCTGTCATGCCTGTGGAAAAGTAGAGATCAGAGAGAAAACTGGAGTTTGATGGACGGTCTGATGAAGTAGCTCAGTCAGGGGTTCCTAATGGAGATGTCCATCTGCTGCTTTATGCAAAGTACTGCCACAAAAAAGCAGCAGGAGAGTGTGCGAGTTGCTAGATAAAGGAAGGTTTAGTGAAATAAATTGGGATATATTCGCTGGGAAACTCAGACTAGAGTTATGCCATTTGTTTCAAAAAGATGTTCACACACATTTTAGCAGCTCTGTAATGTTCTGTAGGTTAGAATTTACTTTTTGCAATTTACTTTTTATTAACTCCATAAAGCTTTTCAAGTCAAGTCAATGTAGAGGCAGTATGGGTAGTTTTCCTATGGAAAGCATAGCCTCCATTTTCCGTGGAAAAGTTGACGTGATGTATGGGACAGGATTATGCATGAAATATGAAAATGATTTCAAGTGTAAAACTGTCAGGCCTTCTATAGACACAAGCCATGCTTGAATTTAAATAAAGACAGGCAGGTCCATGAATCACTTTGGTAGAAAACTTCAGCCCCATCCCTTTTATTCCCTGCAGCCTTGACGAACAGCAATAACTGCTGCAAGACAGTGATCAATCTGAATTACATTTACAAACTACTAAAACAACACTCACCTTTTCTCCTTGCCGCACAGCTATTGCGCTGTGCGCTGCAGCCCCGGAGCCAAGCAGGGAAAGCATTAAACTGAAAGGTCAGCCCCCAGTTATTAGGCATGGCACTGTTTGCTAATAGCTCTGCCCGGAGAGGCAGCTATTGATCAGGACTCATCCCTGCGCTCACAGTGAGCAATACACACATTTTGTTTGTTCTTCCTAATTGAGCTCGGTTCACCTTGTGGTTAGTCCTCTTTACGTGTACACACACACTTATAAACGCTGCAGCTGCATCCCAGATTAAATCCTTTCATGTATGTGCAAGTATCATCAAATATGCTCACTTACCGTGGTGCAAGCACACAAGTACACAAGCAATGACACATTGGTAATCTCATGCTGTTCCATGTGTGACGGACATCAATCAATGCTACCCAAATTGCTACAACCACCCTCCACTGGAAACCTTGGCTGGTCCACTCCTCCTATCACGAGCATGCACACGTCCACTGTAACGTTGCATAAGGGTTGCTGGCCTATCAGGTCATGCCTTTCGGAATATGTGCGTTATGCCCAACCCTGAAAAGAAACTGCAGTATTAAAAATCAACCACTGATGACACCTTTTAAACAATCAAATCCATGGGATTTATTTACTTGAGAAGATATCAGATAATACAAAATCCTCAGCTTGAGCGGCAGCAAGACCGGCAGTTCCCACGCCAAGCTTCTCCTTTTGCTGCTGACTCAGGAGCTTTTAAAATAAAGCATTTAAAGTTCAGCTCAGCATTCATAGCAACCTATTCACCATGAGAAATGACCACCACATTATTTATTCATTGAAATGAGTGTACTTTGCACTTAAATTGTGGAAAACGAATGCCATCTATGCTGCATGTTAAAGTAAAACGCCACTAAATACACATATCTTTAATCCACAAAATGCATAAAACAATACTCACTACCTAAGTAAGTACATGACAAATTAAACAAATAATGTCATAAGAGCACCCAGTACTACACACCTCTTCAAGTGATTAAGAAACAGAAAAACAGCAGGGAGGGGGACACCAAAAGGACCCCAACAAGTAGAGCAACTAGAATGTTGCTGTCACATGAACAGCAGCACAACAGGATCCAAAATAAGTGAACTGCCACCACTGATGAACTGGATTTGCTCACACCCACCACTCTAAGATCCAATGATCTGGAAAGATTGCATCCCAAACAGGTCACAGCACAACCAATTTGTGGCCGTGACCACACCGAAAAGTGTGCTGCAACAACCACAACAGTGGTCACACGATCAACCGCAACACACAGATGTTGACAACTTACACTTACAAGTTACCACAACCAAAATATCATAAACCACAAGTTCCTGACTTGCCCGACCGTCCCACCAAGATGGCTAACTAACCAAGGTAGTCTTCAATGGATTGCATGGTGGTTTTCGTACGGAGCTGCTTCGCTGACAGTTAGTGAAGGATCCAATTTACAAGATATGTCAACAGAGAATCCTATAACACAGGAAGTTGCGTTGCTCACCCTGTATTGCATTTTTTTTAAGGCAATTGCGCTAGAAACACCCCATTCAGATGAGTCAAAGCACATTGATTTTAGGATAAACATTTGATCATGTCTAGATTATTTTCCCCATAGAAGTTCACCTCTGTTGAGATGAAGAAAAAAAAGTGGGTCTCATTCATCAAGGGTTATTAAGAAGAGTTTTGTTCTAAAACTCCACTTACGCAGTTTATAGGCATCAAATAGGCTTGTATGCAAGTCAGGTGGTCACACCCCAGAGCCTTGCTGAGCTGCAATAGTTATAAACAAATAGCTATAGATCGCATATTTGCATAATATGTGTTATCTGTGGGAAGTGGAAAATGCATTTCAAATTCACAACATGATATAAAAGAGTCGAGAAAGCGAAATGGAAGCTTGCGTTTCCTTTAATTCCCAAAAGTCTCCCGAGAAGGCTTTTATCTCCATCCACGTGGCGCGTGATGAATTGCTGCAGTTCCACTAAAGCCTTTGTTCTTTGGGAGGTCAATAACTCATCTATGATCACCGAGTGTGACCATCGCGACGCACTCCGATCAAGAGAGTGAAATCTCTCTCCGTGATCAACTGCAAATCTGCCGTGCCGAGTGACACAACCTTAAACAAATCTTCTCTAGCTTGATGCCTTTCACGCGGTTTCATCACCGATACTGTGCCTCAGCGAGGAAAGTTCTATAGGGTACTTGCTCCACACATAAATCATTTTGTAATTATGCATTGTATGCGAGGCCCTGGCATGTTGACAAATTAAGCAATCTGGAGAGGCAACAGTTATGCAGGGGGCCTAAACGAACCATTAACAGATAACTTGGACCACAGCATGCTGTAGCCGAGTGTCAAAAGCCTGGGATTTATGGCCATCACGTCTGATCACGAGGATACACAGACTACATCAAGTTCAAAGTGTGGAATAATGTTAATACGGTTCGAGGAGACAGTAATGACACTGGGTTGGAAGGTTCTCGCTTCTTAACTACATCTGCAGGATAGAGGACGACGTGACACAACCTTTGCACTTTGGGCTTAGCAGGAATTTAGCTGAATATGACAAATCTTTATCTACATTTGAGCACATTTTCCACCACAATATTGTCCAACTAACCATCCGATGTTTGCCTCAGTCATCTTTTCTATGAGGAAGCCAGGGATGCAGTGTTCACATGTGTAAATGAGGATTCTTACCATCTCATTGAAAAGTTTATTCTTGAACTTAAGCAACAGCAGATGTCACAAAAGTATAAGAACCTTTGGAGCTTTCAAAAAACAGCTGATAACACCTGAAACAGCAGCCAGCAACACACTAGTGTCTGTTAACACCAGACCAAAATGGAAGTGGTGGTCAGACAGCAATCAGCTGTGTTAGTTTAAATGTTTAAACATGGAATAATGGCACATCCTTTCTGACTTTTGAAAGTATTTTAAAGGTATTTGTAGTGTACCACTGTGTGAGCTTGTTGATTGTCAGGTTTTCATAGTTGTTTGAGTGTTGAATGCAACGTCCCCAGTTCCAATGTTGGAAAGGAGCGGGTGGGGGCTTCAAATCCAATCCAACCATCACAAATACCTGCCTTATTTTGCTCCGGTTTCTCTCCAAGTCTCCATCATCAGTGAGATAATGGGAATGAATGGCATTTACGATGCCATTTACGATTAGAAACACTTTGATACCCACATTTCTAAAAAGAAAAAAACAAAATCTGAATGATTGTCATGGTTTGTGGAACAATGTAATATTCACCGAAGCTTCTTTATTAATTGTGTATGCCTCATTACATCTGGTTAAAATGAACTGTGCGTCTCATCTCTCGTGTCAAAAATGTTTTGCTCTTGCTGTACCTGAAAGACATTGGAAGCCATCAAAGGTCCACTGAAGCCAATACTTGGTATGAATTAAAACCCTAAACAGGGAAGTCTTTATAAAACTTTAGAACTGTAAGATTTGAATCCATTAATTCTCTGTTTGTGATTTGAATCGCTGAGCTATTTAAGCAAATACAATCAGATACAGTTTTGATACTGTTCAAAGGGTTGATTTGACGTTCATCATCAAAGTTTTGGAGAACATCACACCAAGGATTAATATACTTCTTCACAGCACGTTCATGCTACACCCATGCATGAGAGAAGTGAATGTGAGGAAAGGAAAGTGATAGGCTGAGAGGGAAATGAGAGCGAGTACACAGCGAGAGGGCAGAGGCAGCACTGTGGAGCTTATTAGGATTGACTACCCCACACCGCAGACACTTTAATAACTATTCTTTATGTTATAATAACACAGGGCTGCCCTGCCATGGACAGTTTCAATTTCTCTGCCAGTGTCCATCATGCGCTGGGCAGACTAAGGGCGTTGTGGGAGCCTAATCACAGACGGAGTCAGATTGCCCTCAGCGTGGCTTCGTTGGCTGTTAATGAGGCCATTTTCCTGGTGCGAGCACCACTCAGGGGGAACTAATCTCTGAGTGGTGTGAAGTACAGAGTGCAGAGGGGGCAGAAAAAGGCACTGAGCATGAAAATAGCTACAAGGCCACTTGTTTTTGAAGCGTCTTTATTCCCTGTCTTTTAGGGGGATCTGAGGAAGTCGGATAACAACCGCGTCTTGAGTGTTCGCACACCTGCAGCCCGAAAGCCACCGGCTGGTGTCATCATTATGTATGATGTGCATCAAGCCCTGAAGGCATTTTCCTCAAATGGACCATGGCAAATGGCATATTTAGACATTTCAATCTGCAGTCACTTAGTATTATATCCATGTGACCCTCACATTTGATAAGACACAAGTACAAAACAACATCATCATGTTAGAACATCAGAACATCATCCCACTGTCACTGGTTGTGATTTGTCCAATTGATCGGTCGCTGAATGACAAGAGGGAAGATTTTATCCATGAGCCTGTCGGAGGACAGAAGAGGCGAGAAAGGATACACAAACCACAATAGAGTAGGTTGGTTTAGTTTCTGCCAGTGTTTTTTTTTTTATACAGGTGTCGTGTATGTGGAGTTTTCATTCAGTAGTAGATGCATCCCATCTCTGTTGCCAAAGCTGCAGCTTGTAAGTAGCTCGTATAGCAGCAATGTTTAGTGTAAATGGTTCCCTGTCACATAACAACAAATATTTTCTCTGGTACGACCTGTGCTGTGACAAACCCAACCTGCATCATTGTTAGAGTTCATATAAACAGTGAGTTAGAAGAAAAAAACAAATACGCATTCCCAAAACTATTGGCTATAAAAGTGGATGGAACAAATTTCAGCCACATTGGGCAGATTGCCTGCTGCCATACTAATCTGCTGCAAGACAAAGTGGTAAAAGTGTGATTGGCTGGCAGAACAAACATAGCTTACCAAATTGACAGTGCATACAAACAGGAAATATGTTACATACAATATAACAGCATTAATATCAATAGTGTTGCCGGACAACAGGGTTGGGCTTTCTCTGCTTTCTTGACCTTGAATGAATGTGTTGGCAGCCCAATGTATTGCACTTCTTTACTGCAACTTATTTTAACAAACACACACACACACACACACACACACACACACACACACACACACACACACACACACACACACACACACACACACACACACCTATCCTCCAACTCTAACCTGTACCATCCCAACTACTTGTCCAACCTCAGCCCTTACCCTGACTTTGCCCTAAACCTAATTCTAACCTTAACCCTAAAAGCAATTACCTACAAATGGCCCTTTGAAAACATTGAGGACCGGCCAAATGTGTCCTTACTCTCAAGGTCTTTATCTCAAACCGGTCTCCACTAAGACACACACAAACATCAACTACCCGTATACCCCGATACTAGAAATTATCTAAAACGTTAACGTATTTCACTCTGCTCCCTGTCAACAGACATATTGGTAAATGAGTCTAATTTATTGGATGCACTAATGCTCTGAAATAATTTGGCTGTCTGCTGATGATTAATAGAAGCTTTTAAGCATCTAGATTTCCTTTATTAAATTTACACCAAATTCGTCTTTAGCAGCCCGAGCCCATCGTGGCTTTGTCAAATAATGTATTGACTGCAATATATAACGGCATACACGAGTCTGAATATTAAAGACCAATTACTTGAAAAAGAATAGTTTAAATTGGAGAGAGAGAGACGGTGTTAGAGTTTCTGGGAGGAGGATATGAATTTTATTCACAGATAACATGTTTATTGCTGATAAACTTGCAGTGAGGTCACTACCTCACTGCCACGGGACACAGACTTAAATTATCTTGTTTCACTTCACGAATTTGCAGACCAATGAGGAAGGCCTACTATGTGTCTGTGTTTAGAAGAACCGATATGATGATTTTGTTTTTCATTTTGGAACTGTTATAAGGCTGCTGAGGTGCTGCATTTAATCAAAACATAAAAAAAACAACTCAGGGAGCAAACCAATGTGTCAGGCTGGTTAAGGAGGGTTTGATTATGCATTTAACAGACTGCAAAGCCTAGTGTTTTAGTATGCTAACATATGCTAATTAGCACGTAACACAAAGGACAACTGAGCTGAGGGAAATTCCAGTAGATCTGCAGGTATAGTTAAGGGATTGGGGGGAAATGACCTGGTAGTTGTGGAAGATAGTCAGGGAGTAGAAAAGTTATTAGAATTCATCTTGGTGGGGGCATGAATGTCTGCAAATATGAACCTCATAATGGAACCGGCGATAAAGAGAGGAGATCAGCATTTTAATAAAGCATTGTCCTCTGAAAACCATGTATGTCTATAGAAAAGTACCAATCTATTAATTATATGGAATAAGTAAACTAAAATCCTCCGTGCAAAATCTTATGGGAATTCTTCACCAGATAGTAAAATCTTTCGGTCTGGACCAAAGTGCTGGACTGGCTGACCGACCTACAGAGCAGCCAACTGACTGGTAGACAGAGTATTCATCCCTTGCAAAAACTAACAATGAGATGACATTCATTCGCACTTTGCTGTTTGTTTGTGGGGTGTGATCTGATCCATACAGCATCTGCGAACATACACGCAAAATGTATACCTGCAGATGCACAGTCAGTAAGGCCAGAACACACACACACACACACACACACACACACTGTGACCTCAACATTAGCATTATGACCTCTTAGCCTCAGAGGGTACCGCATAGTCCCATTAAAGCCATGAAATTCATTGGCGGTGGGAAAAGGAGAGGAGGGAGGAGGGAAACCAAGACTAAGGACATTGAAGGGAAGCAGAAGCTGCTGTCGCGGTGGAGACGAGGGCATAGTGTGAGTTGTTGCCTCCAAGTTCAAACTGAAAGAATAGGAAGCTTGATATATGTTTTCATTTTCAGAAAATTTGGATCTGGGAGAGGAAGCAAAACAGCAGCTACAAACTGTGTAGAGAAAGAGAGGACATTAGCAGTGAGACATGATGATATACTGGTGAGAAAGACCTTGACAGGACAGGATATGTCTTTGTGTGACGGATGACATTTTGGACACTTAACCATTGGCCACTTGCTTCGACTGACCCGCTTCTGTGGTATATTTTGGGAAATCCCATTTCCTGCTGCTTCCCAAGGTTACCATCTGCATTTAGGAAATGTGATTTTGATGAGGCATTTATTAGAGGTGATAGAGACAGGCTGAAGGGAGGATAGAGGTTGAGAGCTGAAGGAGACGGCTGAAAAGCTAACGACTTGATCATTTGAATCAGGAAAGGTTAATGGCAGATAAATACCTCCATCCACCTGGTGCTTGTAGTTGTAGAATACATATATTTGTAAGCATATGACTATCTACACCTACATGTCATGTGTTTCCTGACACCTTAATATGTATTACCTGTGAGGTTATTTTTCAAAAGTAAATAATATTGCTGGCTTGGTGAGATGAAATGAGTCATCATACTTCCCGCAGCTGTGTGAAAACAGTTTGATATCGCAATAAACAGCCATTCCTGCCCATGTATGGCTTAGATAACTCCCGTCTGATACAGCTATATAGTCGCTCTCATCTTGTCTTCTGTTAGTAGGGCACACACCAATTTTGGTGAGTTTTTTTAATGTTGAGGCCTCCAAAACGCGAGTTAAATTGGCTTAAGAATAATAAACATTTGAATAACAATAGGGCTTCGCAGCCCGACATTGTCGGCGCTCGGGCCCTAATTAAAACTGCAAGCAGTGTCGTGACGGGCCCTCGCTCATATGCAGTCGCGGAGTGCCAGCTAAAACCGAGAGCATCTTGTTGAATGTTTCTCAAAGAAATCCTCCACTTTGTTTTATGCGTACGCACTCACATATTGACAGCCCCGAACACACTTCCATCCACCCACACCCACGCACGGTCTAAGATCATTGCTTCGCCCTGTAGGTGAATGAAGGACAGTGTGCACCGGAGTGAACTCGCAGTTGATGAGAAAATCTGCTCTGGTTGTGGAGGCTTGTCCCAAATGAGCCAGTGCACGAGCAGGTGTGAATGAGTCAATTAAGAGTTTTAATGAGGGGGAGGGCGAGATGAAGGAAGGCGAGGGGAAGATTGAGAGAGGGGTGCTGGGGGGTTGGGAGTGAATCTGCGCACCTCAGTGAAGGCGGTGATCTAAGGAGGCTCTCATGTGGATCGGATCTCTGCCAAGCTCCGGCTCTCAGAAGTCTGAGTGCCTGTCTGCCTGCTACTGCCACTTTGTGCTCGGCCTGTCTTTGGACTTGCCATTATGACTCGGTTGAAGAGAGGATGGAGATGCAGACAGGCTTCTTTAGTACCAAAGAAGCTGCTGCGGCATGACGTATGGTATGATGGTGGTTTTCTTTTCATCACCATCTGCGTTAAAGCACATCTGATGTTGTTTCGTACACAGCACACTGCTTCTGCATTTTCTAAAGCTGTTCCTTTTATCGTCTTATCCTTTTTATCTTTAAACACATTCTTAACTTTCTAGGATGCAACAGTTTGGACTAGGGATGATACCGTCTATTAGAAATGATCAGAAATTAAGAAATACAATTCAATGATTACAATACCCAATTCAATAACACAAAAAGTAAAAATAAATCCCATGTACTACAACACACACTCTTTTGTGACCATTCAAATATTTTCTGAATGCCTGATAATGTGAGTTTTACAAGATTTCATTTGAACATACTGTATCACGATAGTGTTATGATTTACCCGGGCACAATGCTCCTTTTATACTTACTGAATAGAGCTTGATGTATCATAGTGTAACTCAATGCAACCTCTGTGCGTTATTTAGGACTGTGCTGCCCAATGGCTGCTAACAGATACCATCACTAGCTCACCCTCCTATCATTATCAACACAGATTTGTTGTTCACCATGTAGGGGAGGCAACATCTGTCCACAGACAGAAATAAAAACACCTGGCAACTCATACTTCTTGGCTGGTATTTTATACAATATCTTAATTAATAACACCACACCACCTTCACATAAAAAATAACAATTTAATATGCACAGCAGTATAAATGCATTAGCTCATTGCACATGAGTGACTAATGCAACTTAATAAAATGTAAACACTTTACATTTGAGTTGAAGTACTTAAATTAATTAATAAGTCAAGACAAAATATTATCCAACCAACTTGGGTTTTTTATGGATCACTCAGAAAACAGTAATGTATTGTGCAGCTTTATGTATATGCTGTTCTGTTACAGGTGCAATCTTTTTCAAATGTAGGGTGGGTCTTTCAATTCTCACAGAATTGCGTGGTAATTTGCAGTTTCAGCTGCAGTGTCCTAATTGTCTGGGTCAGCCAGTCTTTGGACATCATTTTTGTTACTCTCCCAAAAATGGATGGAGCTATAGAAAACAGTGACCCAGTTCTGGAGAACTCATTGTATTCTTTATATTTCTTCCTCTCTGTCTTTCTCTGCAGATCGGCTGTTTTTTGTCCATTCCATTTTCATCTGTGACCAGCTTCTTTCCCTCGCTCGCTGAGTGGGAACTGTCCCCAGGCCAACTGGGATAATTAGATTTGGGAATGCAGAGAATAAGTCAATGCTCATCCTAATACACACGCACACACGTGCACGCGCGCGGTACATTCTGGATTATGCAAATCGGTGGCTCATGCCTCCTTTGAAATGTACAGAATGGGGACGGCAGAGGGGTTGCTGCAGAGATAAACACAGGGTTCAGATGGAGGACGTGGGGAACGAGTTGAACTTCCCACCATGCAAATGGATCTTCCTAAAATGTGCTGTGCTCGAACGTTGGTGCAATCTGCAGTAAAGACCCTGTCACATGATCGGGGCACACTTCATAAGCACAACTTCAGTGTGTTAGCAATTGAGCAGTTTTAGGGGGAATTGCTTCACCGTTAGTGGGGTGCGAAATGTGAACAATTATATTAGGTTAAACAAAAAATATATATATTTTTTGTATTTAGATCAATTCAAGGACTTATATATATATATATATATATATATATATATATATATATATATATATATATATATATATATATAAAAAATAGAGACTAGAAATTCAATCTCTACAGATGGCTGTAATGTCTTCATGGGTTCCTACCTAAGAATTCAACACTAGTTATTAAAAGGCTGAGGAGACACCTCTCAAAGCTGCTGGAGGTTTCTATAGTTGGCAGTGTTGGGTATAGTTACTTTGGAAAGTAGTTAATTAGGTTACCATCAATTAAAAGTAATCAGTTACATTACAGCGTAATGCGTTAGAGTACTTATGCGTTACCAAAAATTAAAAGCCGTTTGCAGCGCCTCGCACATGCTGCAACTTAACTGACACACACACAGCCTCCTTTAAACGCACCGAGAAGTTGTGACAATGATAACGTCAGTCATCCAACCAAATTAACTCTGCAGGATAACAATAAAGACAGTTAGCAATATGCCATATAGCGCTTTATTAATTAATATTTTTTTTTATCACACAACATATGAATCAAAATTCACACCTACCCAGCCTAGGTAGCCTATATATGAGCACCAAACAAGATTAGGTAACTCCTGAATTTTTTTAACCCGAATGCAGTTATGAAAGTGCATAAAGTGCGCTTACTTGTAAACACAATCTGAGGTAAACAAGTAGCAGATTCAGATCCATTTAGAAATTAAAGACCAGTCAACGATCTAACAATTTTAACAGCTGGATCTATGTCGAACAAAAATGATATAAAATCACTCACTGGCACACAGGCAAATGACAAATAGCCTAATAGCCGAACTAAACTACTATTCAAGTGTCACAGGCCTAAATTCACTTTACCATCGTCCACTTACATTTACTCTTCAAAGTAGTGATTCAAACGTAGCAGAAGAAGATTTTCAAAACGTTCGACAGTCGATTTCTCCTGGAAGTAAGAACGAGACTCCACGGGTGTGCTGGAGGGTGGTGGGGTATTGAAGCTCTGACACAGGTAACGTAGGTCAGCAGCAGGGCACAGACGCATCGCAGCGCTGCGCCTCCGCTGACACATCCGCAGGTGGCACACTACTGTCTGACAAAAAGCAGGCTGCAGTCGGGATTTTCCTTTCCGTATCCGGAGAAATTCTTAAAATAACGGATTACTTTTTAAAAAAAATAACAAAGTTACTGATTGCTTGACGCTGAACTAACGCATTACATTACACGTTACACGAATAAAGTAGAGTAGTCTAACACGTTACTTTGTACTTTGTTGTGTTACCCACAACACTGATAGTTGGCTTGTTGCATCAGACTGCTTCATTCAAGTAAATGTTATGATCAAGACTATTTGCAAATACTACATTTTCTTACCCGCTTGAAATGGAGAATATGTCATGATTCATATCGTGGCAGCCCCTCCTTCTCCCGTTTGTGTGTGTTGTCATCCCCTGTCTGTATTTTCTTCCTGTCGCTCTCCCCCTGTCTGTTCCATGCTTGGTGCATGTGGGCGTGGCCTATTCTCCACAGGCAGCAGCAGGTGATCTCAATCAGCAATCGAGCCTCTGGATTCCCTCCTACTCGTTGCCAGATTTTTCTCCGTTTTGCCTTGGCGCCATTTCAAGAAAATCTGCATCCAGACAAATCCACTGAAAACAACTCAGCGTGCTGTAGTACATATTCCAGGCCTATATGTGGCACTGTTTCTGCTACAAAAATACACCAAAAACCACCTGACAACCTGATCAATAAACACCCATAAGATGACAATTTGGCCCGTATAAACAATAAGCATCAACAGCCGTCACCCTAAGGACCTTGACGAGGCATTGTCACACGTTGTGATGGATTAATTAGAAATGAAATGCCTACATTCATGGGAAGTTAGCTAGCGGTTGTTTGTTAGCATCGTAATAAAGTAGCATATCTTTTTTCCCGGAATATTGCCCCCCTCTCTCGGCTCTGTTTTTTTCATACAGTGGTTATTGTTGTTGTTGCGAGACGTCGCGGGGCAAGAAGTCAGGCTCGAGGGTCGGGTCGATGACGTCATCGTATTCGTTTTTGCCATCTACATGAAAAGCTGGTTTCAAAAATGTGCGTTTTCAGGAAAACGCCGGATCCGTATGAACGGCCAGCCGAAATGCACAAGACTTCTCTGTGTGTTTGTGGACGGGTCCTTAGTGTTTGCTTTTCTCCCTGTGTTTAGCTTGTGTAGCTAATGCTTCTCCTGTGTTCCTTCAACCTAGTCCCAGATCATCATGTTTGCCCAGTGATCTCGTACTACTTCATTCCTGCCTGACTGCCTGTGGAGCTACACTATATTGCCAAAAGTATTCACTCACCCATTCAAATCACCCATCCAAATAATTGAAATCAAGTGTTCCAATCACTTCCATGACCACAGGTGTATAAAAGCAAGCACCTCGGCATGCAGACTGTTTCTACAAACATCTGTGAAAGAAGGGGTCGCTCTCAGGAGCTCAGTGAATTCCAGTGTGGTACGGTGATAGGATGCCACCTGTGCAACAAGTCCAGTCAAGAAATTCCCCCGCTCCTAAATATTCCACAGTCAACTGTCAGTGGGATTAAAACAAAGTGGAAGTGAATGGGAATGACAACAACTCAGCCAAGGAGTGGTAGGCCACGTAAGACAACGGAGCGGGGTCAGCAGATGCTGAGGCGTATTGTGCGCAGAGGTCGCCAACTTTCTGCAGGGTCAATCACTTCAGAACTCCAAACTTCATGTGGCCTTCAGATTAGCTCAAGAACAGTGCGTAGAGAGCTTCATGGAATGGGTTTCCATGGCCGAGCAGCTGCATCCAAGCCATACATCCTAACAGCAAGTGCAGCACACCGCTACTGGACTCTAGAGCAGTGGAGACGTGTTCTCTGGACACTTGACAACACAAGACAGAAGGACTACAAAATAAAACAGGAAACCAACACTACAAAAACCCACAGACATGACAGAAACAAGACAAGAAAAACGCATGACAACACAAGAGAGAATGACTATAAGCTGAGTGCCTGGTGTCCCTGAGCAAGACACCTCACCCCAATTGCTCCTGACGAGCTGGCTGTCGCCCTGCGTGGTTGACTCCGCCGTCAGTGTGTGAATGTGTGAGTGAATGTCAGTCATTCCTGTAAAGCGCTTTGGAGAAAAGCGCTATATAAATGAGGCCATTTACTATAAAATAAACCTGGAAACCAAAACAACAAAACCCACAGTTCAGTCAGACAACTCACATTTAACATGTTTATTGTAGCAGCAGCACATAAGGCGTCTAGGCTCCGGCCTCATCACTCCCCAGCTAAACTTACAAGAGACAATGGGTAGTGATGAGTAAATATCTTAACCCCCCCCTCCGGAGCCTACAGGTGGATGCTGGGGAGGTGGGAGGAGTTTGTATGAAGTTGACAGCAGTACTGACGTGCAGCAGAGGCAATGACAGCCGAAGGGGGGACACGGGAAACGTCATAGCTTAAATAGACCGCCAAATAGGGAGGATCTGAGTGGGAGAAGATTTTTGGACTATGAGGTATGTCACATGATTATGAAGGCGCGGCTCGAGTTGTCTGCCTGAACTAGCTCGCAGGCTTCGCTCCATTCATGACACATGCTCCCAACTTTGTGGGAACAGTTTGGGGATGGCCCCTTCTTGCTCCAACATGACTGTGCACCAGTGCACAAAGCAAGGTCCATAAAGACATGGATGAGAGAGTTTGGTGTCGATGAACTTGACTGGCCTGCACAGAGTCCTGACCTCAACTCAATAGAACACCTTTGGGATGAATTAAAGTGGAGATCAGGCCAGGCCTTCCCATCCAACATCAGTGTGTGACCTAACAAATTCACTTCTGGAAGAATGGTCAAAAATTCCCATAAACACACTCCTAAACCTTCTGGAAAGCCTTCCCAGAAGAGTTGAAGCTGTTATAGCTGCAAAGGGTGGACCAACGTCATATTAAACCCTACGGATTAAGAATTACAAATCACTTAAGTTCATATGTGAGTCAAGGCAGGTGAGCCAATACTTTTGTCAATATAGTGTACCAGCTTGTTGCTTGTGTCTCCACGCTGTGTGAGTACGCCCGAGGCGGACATCACTGCGCATGCTGCAGAGCCGCCATAGCCTTGTGGCAGACGCCACACCACAAACACTCGCACTGGTGACTTCACTGGATCCCGGGACATCGCACCACTCCTCCCCCTTGAACTTGTGTTGCACTTTTTGACATTAAATCTGTTATTTAATTGTTTCCCTGTCGTCTGAATTTGACGTCTGTTCCTGCCCCTACTAAATGTTGTTTATCATACTGCGACATGCCGGGGATAATGCAGGGTTCACTCTGAAAAAGCCAATTATCTGATGGATGAAAATTGCCACGATTAAAGTGAAATCACCAATGGCGATATTCAAGGAAAATTATCCATTCCCTGCAGTCTTCTTTTTCAACAGGAACAGTTGGTGAATCCATATGTGATTTATATGTACTCATTAAAGTCTTTTGGTTGTCATAGCGAGTGTACATTTGAGAACATTATTTTAGAGCAGTTATTCATGTTAATAAATAACTATTATTGCTACTCTTTAAAATAAAATACTATTACTTACTTACTATATAAAGAAGAATAGCAACATTTCATTTCAAAGCCTTTATTTTTGAACAAATCATAGTAAAGTTTTGTTAATTCTAACAAGTTTGCCAAGTTTTTTCTCATTCTTGGGTGTTTTGAAAAATGCCCATTTCTGCAAAAATCTGTGTGCTGATGCTGTACAATGAAACAGATCCGTGGATCCTGCAGGCAATGAAACGGAGACCAAGAAGAAACCACAGACCTGGAAATGCAGGGCCCATTGTTGCCACGAAATGACCCATATCGGAATAATAGGCGTTTAAGTATGCATGAATTCCAAAGAATACTGGTTGGGAGAAACAATGAATTAGCACAGCGTGTAATTATCATTCAAATGTTAGACAAATAGGAAAGGAAGCTGCTGATATGCAGCCAGCCGAAAGACAGAGAGAAAGAGGCAGAGAAAAAGGGAGAGAGAGGGCGATATTAATCCGCGTGTCAGCACCTCTCTTCCTACACCTCCGGCGTGGAAATCCAGGGTTATCAAAGCTCCAGTTTCTCAGCCTTAAACAACTTTACCTGTCTGCACTGAAGGATGAAGGAATAAAAGGTAGAGATGGTAACAGTTAATCTGTCAAATTCCCAAATGGATAATAGCTACTGAGTACTGAGCCTGAATCTAACTAAAGAATAAGCATTTACATTAAATGCCATTATATGCTTAATCCGGATATGATACATAACAAAAAGACACTCAGATACTCTTTTGAGCCCAACACAGAGTGGCCTGTAGGTTTTGGAAATGGAAGACTGAAGCAAATTAAGTACCCAGCCTGCGGAAATGTATGTGATAAGACACATGCTTCCTTTCTTACACACCTCCTGACAAAACGCCCTTGGGCTGAGCCCACAAGTGTTTCAAAAATGCTTATCAGGTGTTGAGAATATTAAGCCATGGTTGCAATATGCAGCTCCCAGTGCAAATATGGAATATTTTCATGAAAAGACTCTGTTCACTGTCCCTGGAATGATAATGATAAAAAACAAACAATATTTTTACAACCTACAATGGAATTTTAAATGTCAAGGATGTGTGAGACAAACTCTCCATCCAGTCCCTGGTCCTGTATGCCAGCAGGAGAGAGCAACATTCTTGTTAAAATGTGTTGCTCCGTGTATGTTGTGCTCCTTAGTAGCTGATAATAGCCTAGTCTCTGTCATCTATTAGAGAGATCCTATTAACGAAACTCAAACATCATGCTTCATCATTAGGGCCGCTACAACTCCGATATAATCTTGGCTTATGAATTAAATTACCTGTGTCCTACATGACTTTAATAGACTCTGAGCCGGGGTTTATGCCAGCAGAGGGGCTAATATAGGATAGGAAATTAGTCATTCCCCTGGGATTGCAATTGAAACAGCCTTAACGTTTAAAGTCATATAGCAGGCACAGCGGGGCATTTTATCCTTTGATGGAAGATTTGATGTCTTGATAGGAAGGTGTTGCTATTTTTTTTACCCCAAGAAATCCTATTTGCTTTTTTACTGAGGTCATTGGGACACCGTTAACACGCTGTGTTGACGTGTATTTGAAAGTCATTATAGGCACAATAAGTCACAATTAGGTTTACATAAACATATATTTTAGTGTGGGACACTGAGATTTCAGTTTTTTTACTCTACATTTCAAAACAGAGAAATCCAACAGAGAATTGTTTGCCTCTTACTCTGAGAGTGTTCAACACCGTAGACACAACCACAACAAAAGAATCCCTCAACAAGCTGTCTTCTCCACCTGACATTACTACGGGTTTATGTAGAGGGCATGACAACTAACCCAGACAAAACAACATATCAAACTATCAGAGAGCTGCAGCAAAGTTGTATACATTTTGCTGCCAAGGTAGAGGAAGTATAAACAGCCTCAAGGCAGCAGTTGATGAGCCTTTTTACCTGGGTTAAACCCGGCCCGGAACACAACATGTCTTTGTCCCACCTGCTGCTCTGTTTGGGAAGCTGCAGATATCTGTCTTGGCAAAAAAGAAGGATGTCTAGGGTTTGATGCTAAATGCTGGAAAGCCTCTGGAGTTGCTGTTTTGATAGTGAAGAAGATTTTTGATCATTCTCCAAAAACATACTGTTGCTACAAAATATCTAAAGAAGAAGCAAGAGACACAGAAAAAGACAACTTTTGGAAAGAGGATTTACAGACATACCGTAGGAACAATCCGCAAACAATTATGGTAAACAGATATATTGAGTGAGTTTCGGGCTGGAACATCCACCAGCCAGTGCAGTTATGCAAGTGTGTGTATATTTATACTGCGCTTATGTTCAGGTATTTATACCTCCACACAGATCTCTACATGGTGACGACTGAGCCAGCAGTTTGCAGCGAACAGTGCTAATGGCAGGGACAGTGCAAACAACGATGGCAGTGCTAACAGAGCTAACAGTGTTGACCTGAGGGAGAACAGCAGGGTCGGTATTGTCCTTAAGCGATGATTGGTTCTCATCAGTAGCCTATTAGCTAGAAGGTGGATCCACTAACACAGAAGGAGGGTGACTTTTTATGCTCTGGACCCTACTTTATTATGTGTATAGTAGGCAAATTAATGCTCTGAATTTCACTTTTAGCACCTTTAACTACTTGTGTTATTTCATATTGAGTTGGGTTTTTATTCAAGATGCTGAATAATTAACAACAGAAAAAAAAATACAAGAAGAAAATATCAGAAGAAAAATTATGAAAAAGCATGAAATGTGTATTGCCAACACAAGGAAACATGGAGGCATTTTATGCTTCTTTGAATACATATAAACATCTCCATGGACCTACCAAAGAAGAGTGTTAACAACATATAAATGTATACTGAAAATCTAGAAATTGCTCCAGAAAAAAGATGCTCAACTAAGTGGCTAATATGAAAAGTAGTGCCAAAATAGAAACCAACTACCACAGTTTTCCTGAAGAAATCCACCTTGGAGAGAAAGGCATACAAAGCAGCATTTGTATGTTGAGATAGATAGCCTGTTTAGGTAGACAGGTAATTTGCAAAAACCACAGAGACTCTGACTTTGAACGCATCGCTAAACCGGAAAAGTCCCACCCCCTCCGTTCAGACCAAGTGCTCGAGATCGCGCAATCAGGAAGTAGGTATTGACAGACAGGCACGCCATACATTTATTTTCTCCAGCCCAACTTTTTTGATTGGACGGGGTTTTTACAGTCCTGCCACAGCCACAGAATACTTTTTTTTAAATTATTTTCATGTCAGAGCATTTCATTTATGAATTGCTATCGGTATGTTACAAAGATTTCAAGTAATATAACAGATAGTGTTTCTGAATCACTCAACCTTTAATGCAACCAAGTCCATTTAGCTTTTAACCTGTATCTCTCTCCAGCTCAATGTTGATACTCCTTCAGGTAAGATGAATAGAAGAATTCATTTTGCACTTTAAATTACATCGTTGAATAAGCTGTCGTCCCTAATGAAAGACAATCCACTTCAGCTTTTGACTCAGTACTCTCTCTGCTTAAAAGCAAGGCCACCTTTTCACTTGAAACCTCTCAAAGCGCAGCAAAAGGTGGGACACTGAACTTGAGTTGCATTTGCAAGGTGAGATTCACACGTGTTTATTTCACAGTGTAAACCTGACAACAAATCAGCTTTGTGTGTTCACCGGGGAGCACTGGAGTGTCACCAGTTTTTCACAGACCTGCACAAAACGATCATTGGAACGGGCAGCCATACACACCAGCTCACATACTCAGGGTCAGTTAGTTTGATATGTGGACTGTACTATGCATGCAGTGAGATGTTTGTAGAGCTCCTGCCACATCCGTTGCATCCGCTCCTCTCAAATCCTTACAATGCATCCTGTAGGCGTGCTGTCAAGAAAGCTGATTGGTTGATCCAACTTAATGCAAATGGTATACAAGTTATATACAGTAAAGTATAAAAAAAAACACGAACATGTCAGAATGACCTTTACCTCACCTATGTGGAGCCCCTATGTGGTTTCAGGATCTTGATGTGTGATATATGGTGTGAATCTGAATGACAATAAAATCTGAAAAAGAATAGGATACAATTGGTCCTAAAATTGGGATTATTACCTCATTCATTCAATCCATTGAAACACCCACACAATTTTCATGCGTAAAATTTGGTCAGTACAATAGATTCTGCCTGAGCATCAATAAGGAAACTTCTCGGACACTGGGCCCATTACAGGATAAATTGTCAGGAAAGATATATATTGTCTTTTGGAGAAGCAATTTGTTAATCTATGGGTTTCTAACAAAACGTCCCCTTACATAAATGATATGGCCTTGTGGAGGGGGGGGCACAGTTTAAGATGGGGTGCAGGTTGCTGCTTGAATGATGTATGCACATATCAGAGACAGCGGTGTATGAAGAGAGAGAGGCAGATTTTTCCACCTAAGTGCCTTCAGAGGTGCAAAACGGGATGTGAAGGCCCTTGGCACCGGCCCGGCGCGTCTAACGGACTGGAAACAAGGCTTTATATTCAGCAATTTATGATCTTGATGCAGAGAAGGGAGTGTAAAGGAGGGGAGAGGGGAGGGAGTACAGGGAGAGTCCTTGGGAGGTGAAATGAAGGACGTCGTCCAAGACAAACTCTCATCAGCAGATGTCGATGAGAGACGCCCAGCTAACAGGAACAAATGGGATGGATTCGATCTCAATTTTCACGTGTTGTTTTGCAAAGCCTTCCTTCACTTTACATTCACTCTGTCTGTCTTTCTCTCTGACATCCGTTCGCTATGTGCAATATTGGGCAAGCCTGTCTTACTGACAACTAACAAGATGGATGGAAAATATACTGGTCTATTTAAAAATGCCCTCCTTGATTTTGGGGGAATTTCTCACACATGTTGATGTAGACGTTGATGTCTCAAAGTGTGGAAATACTAAAAATGAAAAGTGTTATGTCCTATGTGTCTCATCAATAAATTAAACAACCATATCCCATCGTTAAGACCAGTGCAGCAGTATTTCAGTGTTTTCGTTTTATTGGGTTAAATGGGTAAAAACACCATAACTCAACCATCATTACCGAGACAGGTACAAAAACAGACAAACCAAGTAGCAGACAGTGACAAACATATTTAGTGATAGAATGTCAAAATGTGTGTACTTCTCTTCCTGCCATTCTTGCAGTGTTTCCCCTGTTGTCTGCCAGTTTTTCTCTGGCAGAGTCCCCCTTATATTTCCAGGGTGATTATGTTGGCAGGTACCGTTGTTATGAGACCAGGTGATTAATCCCCTGGGGTGGGAAACAACATTAACCTGCCTGTCAGCATTTGCCACCACATCACCTTAGGAAAAACACACCAGTCTAACTGCCTACACTGTATTCGCCTATAAAGGTTGGATCATATGCGGTGTGGTATTTTCCACATAATCCTTGAACTAATTAAAACATGAGCCCTGGACTTTAACTACACCGTGAGACTAGTATGAGTGAGTGACAACTCAAAACGTGGGTCATGCAGTTTAATTTGAATTCATTTTTAATACAAACTCTGTTTACTTCACCTTCTCCCTCACTCGGTACATGATTTGGAGACATAGAAAAAGATAGGATTGGCCTGGATCAGGGTTAACTATGTGCTGCTGTAGTGGAAAACATTTTTTTTTTTTTTTGATTAGTGTATCATTTGAGCTGGAGGCAACCCCTCTGACTATGAATAATCTCTCCTAAAAGTGTAAAGTATGGTACTATTCCCCTCATGAGACTGTCTGTATGGCCTTATCTGGAGCTTGAGCCCAGCTAAAGAAGAAAACGGATTGTTAGGAACACGGTTCAGATCTCCTAGCCCTAATGGGAGATCACTGACCTGGAAAAGTCTGCCATGGATAGAAAGGGATCACCAGCACATTCTGTGTAGGTATGGATAACATCCACAGTAAGTATGCCTTCCAGCACCTACAGCACTTTAGATAGCAATGGCTTTTGCAGTGATAAAAGCTCACCGGCAGAATTTCCAGAAAAAGAATGTAAAAAAACAATGGAGAAACTTAATTTTTATATAGACAAATGAGAAATTAAGATGCTTACAAGAATGCATTTTAATTAGGAAAAGGAGAGGTGCTACGTACTGACAACTGCATGTGTTACAGAAATAACCTTTACGCCTTTAACAGGCCAACCCACAGCGCTGATGCACACGCCAGGAGAAAGTTGTAACCAAATGTGCTCAACAAGTTATTCCTCATCCTTGAAGCCTTGTCTCTTGTAAAACTGAAGCATGGGGTCGGAAAACACTTACAATAAAGCATGCATCTCATTTTTGAGTCACTTGTCAGAAGCAGCATTGTCCTTGCTTCCTGCCGGTTCGCCAAACCATGACGGGCTCATTACTGTCCCCTGAGGCCAGGGGGCAGAAAAAACGTTTTCACCTATTCTGCAACTAAGAGCCATTAGGCACATTCTTCACTTAAAAAAAACTTGTATTAGCCAAAAAAACCTTTAAATGTATGCATTTTCACACAATATATTTTGGTGCATGAGACAAAAGCCTCCAAGAATGAGGACTAGCTGGTTGGCATCACAAATGTATATCTGGTTAAACTCAAACAGAAACTAAGGTTTTCTAGAGGAAGATTCTGAGATGGTCCCGAATGAGGCTGAAGATATGAGAAACTTCCAATTCAATTTCATTCAAAAGAGGCATGATGGGAAATACTGAAATCAGTGCATAGCCTTAATAGTAAAGTCTAGGTTGAGGCTTGGTTTGCATGGATGAAAGTACACGCTGTGAGATGTGGCCCTGCTCTGTTTTGAATGGACTTCTATAGTATAGTATCCATAGTATCGGCTAGAATATTTGACCCAACAAGCCCCCTCAACTTATTTCAAAAGCATGGCATGAAAACAGTTTCCAATCGCAGAAACTATATTAATTATTCATTTATTTAAAAACACATTATTTTCTCAGTTTTAATTTTCATTTAATGTAATTTCAATTCATCACTCCCTCTTTTCTTCTACCTGTCTGCCTGTACCACCCTGCCTTCTGCCATAGAATCCATCTGTCTTCCTCTCTGTGTGGTGCAGATGGAGCAACATGACAAGGGCACGGGAGCCAATCCATTCCCACCTTGTCATCCGCAGGCATTTCGATCTGCCACAGCGCTCTTCCATCTCGATTAGGGGTGGCCTGCTGGCGGGAGACGAGTCTGTGTATGTGTTAAGTGCATGTATGTGTGTGTGTGTGTGTGTGTGTGTGTGTGTCAGGGAAGTGTGGGCATGTGGTCTAAGGCTGAACTAGCCTGTACTGCAACATCCCCCTCTTCCTCCTCCCTGTCATCCACCTGTCAAAGCTAAAGCCATTGTCATGGTGAGGATGTGAAGAACATCGCCACTCTACCTCCACAACGACACTTGCTTTCCCCTGGAGATGGGAAGTGGCAGCTAACAACAGACAATCTCAGATCTGGCCATTTCTGATAATTGATGAAATGGTGTGGACTTTTTGTTTTTTTATATCGTTTTTTCTTGATGTTAGAGACTCTTTAATTTAATGCACACATGATGCACGTGTCAATACATTACCTCTGAAATGGATGGATATGATGCCGTTTTTGGGCTTGATCGGGACTATGCTTGTTGTCTATGGCAGCTTTTTACTTGCACGTGCACAAAGACGCTTCCTACCTGTGAGGTCAACTGGAAACCTCTGCTGCATTTTTAACCCCTTCCATCCATCCCTTTCCCAGTTTATTCTTATTATTAGCCAAGAAACTTAAACTGTATACATTTTTATTGTATGGTAATTCGATTTGGGAGGATCTCAAATGTTGCATATTAATGTGGCGTATGATTCTTTTCAATCTCTGGCTCACTATCCACATGTTACTATCTTATAGGGTTTTTATTACTTAAGCACCCTGAACTCACCCCAATAATCTACCCCCATATTTATCAGTGGCTGATGTCAGTGAAACATATGACTTACATCTCACCTTTGAATTACTGCATCTACATATATTAAATTTGACATTTAATATAAGGTTCCTCCATATACAGAATGCATATTTTGGTCTAAATGCATGCTATGCATTCTGTGTTTGACCTCCAAATGATCTGCAGCTGTGATCTCTAAAGCTGTGCCCTCTAAAATGAATAGTATTTTGTCATTACATATCGGAGAGAAGGGGTGAATAAGGAAAATATTTTAACAAATTCTATAATGAACACATCAGGAAAGCCCTTGTGTATGAAGGCTATAATATTATAATCCTGATTCTATAAGCACAGGTGGAGCCCTCTACTGGACTCCACACATATTCAGATAGGCTCTCCTGATTGGCCAGTTAAACTTATGCAAAATTTCAGTGGGCAAATCACAACTATTACCCAGTAGAGGGTGGAGCCTGTCTGAATTTGAACAAGCATATATGTGCACATTCAGTGAACATTCACAGTTACACATGTTACAGTGACCAGAATAGAAACTCAACATCACCTTGCACATATACTTTCACCTTAACTGTGTTTTATCTAAGGCTTACGTGCACCATCGACTGGTGGATAAATGTTTATTTACAGAAATGGGCCTGTTTCTGTAGACAGTGTTAGCTTAATTCATTCTGTTAATTCCCTGTTGGAGCAAACAGGGAAAGACAGACTATTATCAGGGACCAGACACACACACACAAACACACACACACACACGCACCGAGCTGGCCTCCACTATCTGTTTGTCCTGACTAAATGTGTTTGCTCTTTTCCTCGGGTAGACACAACGCTCACCAGTCCATCCAGGATCTATCACCACCTCGTTTACTGTCACACTGGTGTCCTTCAGAATGCACTGCCTGCACTAGAGTAATCTCAGCTCTACAAGTCAGAGGATGATATAACAGCCTTGTGTCACTAGGGGGTGAAATGACCCGTGGTTGAAGTGCTTGCTTAAAAAGAGGAGAGTCCAAAGCCATACGCCGTTGACTGTGTGGAGCAGTGGATCTTCATCCTGTCCCTCATGAGAGGATCAAGGCCCGCTGCCTTTCATTCTAAACATTTAAGAAAAGTGGGGACTGATTGAAATAGAGGATGAAGGTGATTCAAATAACTAGCTGCAGGGATTATAAACGTAATAATAATTATAATAATAATAATAAAATATTGTGACACGTTGGGATTTCATTTTTAGCCACATTTCCAATAAAGCTTAGTTTTATTCAGAGCCTGCTTGTGACTAGAATGCTTAAGACAACTAGTTGACAGTGCTGGATGGTGACAGGCAGCATGTTATGGCCTCAGCTCTAAGGCTACTACAACTACCATAATTCACTTCACCCATCAGTGTAGTGATGACAGTTAAAAAAAAGTTTATCTTGACACTTATTTGCACTCAATTATGTGCCGTATGTCCAGTTTACACGCATGTAATTTACCATTGAGCATGCAATAACCAATTGTTTCCTCCCTCCATATGCCTACCTCTGTAGCCTATATATCTGGCCGGTGAGATTAAGTAAATTTACGGGAGGTAAAGAGGTGAATGCATGAAACTTTTAGTGCTTGTATAGCACATCGGATTTTGGCAGGGTTAGCAATTAAATTCCATGCTGCTCAACTGTAAATTAAAACTCGGAAATGACCCGTGGCACAATCTCACACAGTACCCTGTAGGAGCGTTTAAGATCCAGATCTCTGATTTCCTCATTTTAGTAGGCAAGGTCTTGGACTTCGGCATCAATCTTTCTGATTGGCTTAATAACGATGGTTTTGACCTCATTATCCTTGCCCCTCTGACCGTCTCTCTCTTCGCTAATTTATCTCTCCTTTCTCCTTTGCTTCTTTCTCCCAGTGTTAGACCCGTATATCACGCTGATACAGGATCCTTTTTTTTAAAGTAGGATATTGCCCTGTCATGTCATCCTCGCCTGGTATGATGAAGGTTCCTCTGTGACTGCAGCAAGTTCAAGTTCATCCTGTGGATACCTCTAATATTATCTCCTCTCATTCTAGATGCATTCTTCGGATGTTTATTATTTTAACAGCTTTTTGAAGCTGCAATGCAGTCTTCCTTTATGCCATTATCCATCGCAGTCAATGGTGATAACTTCCATAAAAGAGCACTGGAGGCAGAACTTGGACATTTTTGCCTTTGGAGGTCTATTTTGAATTGTGATATGAAATAGTCAACTTCAAACATACTGAACATGCTGTTAAGGGGAACAGTATCACTATGTACCAGTACAGGCCTTCAATGCCATATCAGTTTCATCTTCCCTCCCTCCCACCTCAGAGAGAAAACACTGCATATTTTCTCTGAAAATGTTAAATATCACGTTCCAGGTTGTGGCTGAGAGACTGTTAGGGGGCTGTTGTCTTACTTCCCTCACTATTCCCTCTCTGGACTTTGCCAAAACACTGCTTCTGACATCACTTCAATTACAGTAGTCCAGAGAGCTCTCTAACAGGTATAAAGTGAGCAGGGCCAGCCCGAGGCAGAAGCAAACTAAGCGGTTGCTTGGGGCCACCTGGTGGAAGGCCCCCTCTCAATGGGGCCCCTGATCAAATTCAGTGATATGTCTTAATAGGGCCCCTTAATCATACAAAATGGGTTATGATATCTGAATAGGGCCCCTCAGATAAATATCACAGGATATGTGATTTGTGAAATATCTAAAAAGGCCTCTAAATCATGAAACCTGGCTTCTGTTAGGATGTCTGTGTGCAGCCATGGATGGATATAATCCATTATGGATTTAACTTTGAATCCAAAATATATGCCTTTAAAGTAGGTTTATGGTTTGGCGTCAGCTAAACCCAGTTTTATATCTGTTCGATAGAGCAGGCCCTCCAAGTCAGGACTTGAATGAATTAAGGTGTTGCCATTCTCCATCTGGCCATCCCCATAATGTACCAGAACACAGTAAATCACATCTGCTAAATTCAGAATTGTCTGGGGGAGGACCACAAGACCCCCCCTCCCCATTTTACAACCACTTTTGCATAAATATGGTGGGGTGGGGTCATTATGCATCTGTCCCCAGGGGGACAGTAGGCCATAATCTGTCACTGTATTAATACAATGTATAATGTTTCATAATAGTGTTACATTTGTGTCAATAATTGTCAAGCACAGGTGGTGGGAGGGGGTCCCCAAATCAAATTCTGCTTAGGGCCCCCAAAAGGCTTGGGCAGGCCCTGATAGTGAGACAAACTCTACTTGATCTAGTGACCAAGAAACCCTGACATGCTTTTTTATATCGGGTGTATTTGCTTAAAGGGTGTATTCAGACCTCCTGAACCTGGAGCGTCTCGCTGCTAGACCGGTTCCTTTGAGCATCTGAACACCAAGACTGCCTAGAGCGGATGTTCTCAACACAATTACTCTATGGAGCTCTCATTTGGGGTGAGAATGCTTATTAGAAATCACAATAACAAGATTAAAAACAATTTTAACGCTCTGTATGTAACAAGTGTCCTTGCTTGTGTGGCAAGGTAATAGTTGTGTGTAATATGATAATAATAATTAAAAAAAACAGTTAAACACACACGTCTTGAACAAGTCTTTGTGGGTTCATCAAAACCATAATTTATTCTATTGTTAAACTCTAAAATTCCTTAGCATGGTAAAGCTAGCGTTTTCCACCATTTACATTTCTTTTTTGTTGCACAGGAGACTTTTTTACTCGAGCTGAGCCTCAGGCACTTTCTGTCAAGCTTACAAATCCCATGTCCTACAGCTGATTATGAAAGGAATTTGGCCATGAAGACCAAGTTGTTCGGTCTGCTACTGTCTGGGTCAGTTGATGGTGACAGTGGGCAGTCATATAATGATATAATCATACAGTGGGTGGTGTTACGTAAAGTTTCTGAATCATAACTCACATCCAGTATTTAGTTTGATATTGCCGACTGACACTGGCCACCGATGGCATCACTATCAGTAAATAAAAAGCTTTACCCAAAATTCCCATATATGCTATAGGCTATGCATAAGTCTTTTTGCCTTTCTGTGCAAAATGCATTGATTTAACCAAGCCACCACTCAGCGTGTTGGCTACTGTATTTACTTAGTCAAAGGTCAAATAATCTGTGCAAGTTGTCGGAAACCATTTAAATGTGTGATTTGTCCAGTCTTTGCAGGTAAATGTTTGTTCCAAACGTTTGATCTGTAGTGCTTGTTGGAGGCAACTAGTGTACAGCCGGTGAGGAAACATGCCTGAGAATCTCCCGACCTTGGTAGACTTCAGCTGCTTAGTTGTTATTTCTTTCCTGGTGCTGTTCTCTCAAACCCGATCTAAATTCTGCAGATGGGAGCAGAAACAATTAAGAAAAGTTGACATGAGATTCAGTTCACTCCAAGGTCTCGGGAGGTTGTGAGAGAGAAGGCAAATCCCGTTCAACCTCTCCTCCCTAATCAGTAATGCAGAGTGGAGAATCAAGGAAAAACCGATGACTGAACAGCTACAGGAAACGGGTTCACAAACGGTACAGTTAGCTCGCCCCTGTGATGCTGATGGTGTATTCTGACACTTGGAAAAACCGGTTACTGCTTTGTTGTCATAATATGTTACCATACGGGAGAGATGAGTCATTCAGCACACTGCTGCAGCATTATTAGAGACAAGGCATCTGGCAACAGCACGGATAAAAACTGCATTCTGCATAGTCATCAAATGGTTAATGTGCTTTCTTATCTCTTACCGAAGCAACACACCACCACCCTCTGGAAAGTGTTGCTGTTGTCATGAGGAAACCTCATCATTACAGTGATGATTTCCAAACATGCTCCTCCAGGAAAAACTCACAAAACTAGGATGAACTCAAAGTACACTTTGGAGAGAAAGTTAAGTTTAACTGGCCACCACAGGAACAGCATGACTGCAGCATTTTGAAGTTGGAAGGACTTCGGCCCACTGTTGGTGGTGGGGTCGTGGTGTGTGGGGGGGCTATCAAATGCGAACTAGCCTCCAAAGTTTGTCAAGTCACAAAGACTGAACTCTTGTCCCCACCACACTCCTCACATCCTTAAAACTCGTCTCCCCTCTCTCCCCCTCTGACGCCGCACTTCAAACAGCTTCCTCACAGCGTGTTATGCTGCATAGCAAAGAGTGACTGCGTCCCTTCCCCACGTTGAAAAGGCGCCTGGGTTCTGGAAAGCTTGTCAGTAGAAATCTGTCAAAAGTACTCAGCAGAGTTACTGGGGCCTAAAGAGTACAATACCCACGGACCAAGAGGGCTTACCCCGTGAACCCAGACACTTCACATAGATATTAACTTTGCAGATCAGAAACCAAACACCCCTCGTCGACATTCTAACTGATATCCCCATTGTTTGACCTCAGCAATGCACACAATGCGCTTCTATTTGTTCTGCTCTATTTTTTTCCTGCTCCGGGAAAGAGCCTGAGGGTAGGGTTTATGAGTTCCCTGTGCTCTCCCTGCTGTCTCTCCCTCCTCATTTACTTAATCTTACACGTCACCTCTCGTTTCTTTAGATAAGCAAATGGACCTCCAGTCTACCCCGTTCTCATTGGCCAGTCTTCAAAAAGGAGGGGAGGTGCTTGAATCAGATTCTACCGGACTTCTTCACAACTTTCCCTGCTTGTTGGTGACATGAAATGTTACAAAAGTTGTGAAACTCACAGCCGGGGAACGTTGGGTAAACGTAAGGAGATCAGAAGATGATATCCAAGAATGTGGGAGCTTGTTTTGGATTACATTCCTGATCAACTCTGAATGGGAACACTAGGCAGACGGCCCGTAATGGAATACTAACATTAAGGTAAATCCTCATTTCAGACTGAATGCTTTGCTGTCTCCGACTGTAAATGGGTGTAAAAGTATGCTGAAGTTATTTGAGATTGAGGAGCAAGTATCCATATAGCTTGATCTTTTTGGTGTTCTGTATGCCATGTGTTTATTCACTTGCTTGATTGTCTACAACTTTTGGAATATTTGAATGATAAGACGTTATATTTGGTGAAGTTTTAAAGACAAGCAGGCACAGAGCAATTGTTTGACCTGTGGTAAAATACAACATCCGAGGGCTCCTACTGCTCCACCTGCATGGAGATGAGGGAATGTCAACATAACGTTTCCTTCAGACACACAGGCAGAATAGCAGATGGGGAGCAGGGAGAAAATATTGTCTTGTTTTAGAGAACAAAACGTTCAATCACAGGGAGAGAGAGAGAGAGAGGCTAGACTCAGACCCTGCTCCACTTTTCCCAGGTTTTTAGGCTAAACAGAGAATGTGCTCCAAAATCCTTTGAGCAATTTTTTTAATCGGCTCTTCTGGGTCAGGCAGGTAGGGGGGGAAGGAAAGGGAGAGAGAGCGTTCAGCCAAGAAAAAAAGGATATTTGAGCTTTGAGATGTTTGTAATAGTTACAGCTCTATTTCCCTCCACACACACACACACACACACACACACACACACACACACACACACACACACACACACACACACACACACACACACACACACACACACACACACACACAGTAAGTATGGTCTTTCCTGTCTGAAATCTATCCAGGAATGGGATAGTCTGTGATTTTAAATGCTCCATTTCTACAACCAAACACTCTGTTCCCCCCACACAATCATGTGCTCCCGGCAGATTATGTTTTGGGCCTCTAAAGACCCAAATCCTTGTGTTGCTTAGGCAGTTATTTTTTCTTTCTTTGTGGGGTATGGCCATTTGAATATTAAAGAATTTGTGGTTGAATATTCAGGAAATTAGATTCTCAATCTCATGGTTTTAATCGTAAGCACCTCACTTGTTTACTTCAGGAAGCTGGAGTTAGAGTGTTGTGAAGATCAAATCACTGCCTGTTTGGTAAACAACAGTCAGATTTTACATATTGTGTAGTTTAATTTCATGTGTTTACAAAGGTCACATTTCCTCATCTTGTCAGCGTTTAAAATGGGAGATTATTTCTCCTCCTCCTGTTTTCGGTGAGTGCGTTGCTGAACACAAACAACCCGCCCCGTTCTCATGGGAAAAGGAATTTGAGTCAATTTGACTGATGTCGCAGATAAACTTTCTGCTTATGTTGTTTTTCATACAGTTAAAAATATATCTCGGCGTTCAGCAGAGTGCAGACGAAGCTCATCAGTTATGCTCGGGACAGATGAGCGTATAACGATGTAAACAAACCCAGATCAGGCTTTACTCACACCGGACACACCAGGGTAAACAGTCAAGTGCAGGTGCGTTTGCTTGAACTCCGTGGTGGAAGAACTACCACAGTAAACACTTTGGTCCAAGTAAAAGTATTACAAGGTCTGACTGAGGTAAAAGTATCAGCAAAATGTAACATATTTAATTTGTTTTCCTATAATATCCCCAGACTTATTATTAGACTGTTATGCTCAGGCAGCACCTGACAGAGAAAAAAAATAGCTAATGTCAGCCTCATCTAGCTAGTTCTGTTACAGTCAACCCATATTGTTAATTTAAAAAACAGCTAAATGTAGGTGATAACTAAATACTGAATACATTACCTGCCAGGATGTGAACTACTTAATCTATTTATTTGTTAATGGTTGAATTTGATGCATAAAAGTGTTTCCACATTTGTATTTATAGTGACAAAGTAGGTAAAATATTCTTTCAAAATAAGGCATCCTTGCTTTTGTCTCACACTGTATTTCTCTTGCTTATAAATTAATAATAATCTCATCCTCACTTTGACCCCTAACTCTGCTCAGTTGGCTTGAACTATTACCTGTTGTGTTTATGCTGCGATGTGACTGTTATACTGTGTTTATTCTGATTGTTGCTATCTTCTGCAACAAGTTAGTTCGCCGACAGGAATCGTTAGCGTTTGATGGTATTACCTTTTCAGCGTCTTCTTGTCAGCATCGACAACAACAGGAATAACTGTGTGTCTCTGAGGGGGAAGCTTCCATGATGAGAGACCGCTTGGAGGAGCTGCAGCAGAGGGCTCAAGAATTTTCTGAGGGTCAAATTGAGGATACCAACCCTTCCTCGGTGGATAGTGATGATAACGACCCTGTGGTTGCCATAACGCCACAGGCCGTGGTGTTCGAGGAGGAGCCCATCATTGAGAACTTCCTGTCTGAGGCTCAGCAAATCCGAGATGACATCGGCGTGCTGGACATTGAGGTAATTTGTTTTGGGTGATTTTGGGAGTGAGTATGTTTTTTTAAATAATCATTGCATTGCCTTCACTAGGTTGGACCGACTGCTTTGTACTGAACACAACATTCTGTCTATCCTCAACCGCAAACAGGTCCTTAAATTCAGCCAGCAGCAGAAGACCCTGGTGGCAACCATGCGTCGGTTCAGCGTGATGAAGAAAGAGAGCAGTATAACCCGGGACATCAAGCTCAAGGCCGAAAGCCTCCATCGACGCTTGGACACCCTTTCAAAACAGGTCCAGAGGACCGAGGACCAGCAGGGGCCGACTTCTGTTACCACGAGAATACAGCGCTCCCAGCACACAGCGCTGTACCGCAAATTCCAGCAGGTTGGGATGAGGATCCTACAACTTTATTTTGGAACACTTTTTTGTTTATTTTATTGGATCCTTGAGTTCCCAAGGAGTTATGTTTTTCACATTTTACATGGTTTCAAACATTAGAATGAAGGTAAATTTAGCGTGAGAGACATTTCTCAGCTTACAACTGACAAAAAACTGTTGTGAGATATATTTGTCACTGTCATTATCCATTTACAATGTTACCATAGTGCGCAATGACAATAGCTGTTGGTAGGCAGGGAAGTAAATAAAAGTTCTTAAAAAAAAGAGTTAATATTATAAGAGACATTATTTGTTTTCTCTAATTTCGTCCAGGTAATGCTACAGTATAATGAAGGTCTGCTGACCAAGCAGGAGCGCTGCAAGCACTTCATTATCCGGCAGCTGGAGGTGTCCGGGAGGGACACGACCGAGGAGGAGGTGAACGAGATGGTGGCCACGGGGAAGTGGGAAGTCTTCAACGAGAACCTGCTGAACGATGCCAGAATCACGCGGTCACAACTATCAGAGATCGAACAGCGGCACAAAGTAGGGAAATTGTCAAACAACCCACTAAACCCAAGGCTACGGCAAACTGCATGACTGATGATTTGTTTCTAATGGTTATGTTGTAAATGCCTGTTTTTATTTATCACATAACTGTAGCTCATTCCTAAAAATGATTTCTTCTGTTTGTAAATTACACTCATTACACTGGCAGCCATCATATTAAATTGTCAGATAGCATGACGTGATGATATCAAAGACTTACTTACAGTCCTAAGCGTGATAATCTATCCCATTAGTGCGTCCATCACACATTTGAAACAATGTGCCGTCAGAGCATTTCTCATATTTAACTTTGCTTCACACAAATGGGCAAAATTTAATAAAAGTGAACATTGGACGTGGATCAGTAAAAGGTCTCACTGAGGAAGACAAAATCTGAATATATTCATACCAGTATATAAACACAGATATTAATACTACGACTCTGTGGGAGTACAGATAATATATCATTTAAAACAATCATTTGAAAGCCACTGCTGTGAACCAGCAGAGTATAAAATGATGATATTTGTGTATAAAGAACCGTCTCACCTGCAGCCTCCCACTAATGTTCCACATAAACCACGTTAATCCCAGCATCCTTCTCCCCCAACAGGAGCTGCTGAGTCTGGAGAACAACATGAAGGAGCTGAGGGACCTGTTCATGGACATTTTCATGCTGGTGGAGGAACAAGGGGCCTACATCGAACACATCCAGACAAACGTAGAGAGGACTCAGGATTATGTGGTCGTATCCAATGAGAAGTTCAAGTTGGCCGCCAGATACAAGAAGAAGAACCCACTTAGACAACTGTGCTGCTGCTGCTGCCCTCCCTGGAGATGCTGCTTATAAAACGCAATGCGTGCACTTTTTTTTGTTGTTTTTAACTCAATGGTCATTGTGAGTAACGTTATATTTTTTTTAAAAGTCTTGCTTGCCTTGTGGGAGGGAGCAACGTTGGATCCATGTATCATTAAAGTGAAGGTTATGGCACGGCACTGCTCGCTGTTGAACGGAGCGACGGTGAAGACGGATTCAGCAGAGCGTAGAAAACAATTAGGGGGGAAAACGGCCCGAATTGGTATTTGAGGTGCTTGTTTCTTCCGAGAGGCTGTGAGGCGACTGCTATTGGAAGAGACAGTTCGGTGAGTGCCACTCACCAACACTGCTGCTTATTGGAGACCTTCACTGTCATCTGACAGAGGTCACAAACAAGGAGAGATCACTGCCTCCGCCACTGCTGGATCAGCAGGATCTCCTGCCACAGGAGCTCTAGTTAATGACCTTTTATTTTTCTTTTATACTGTATGTGCACTTTAAGACTTCTACGTCTACTTCTATATATAACTTTTTTTTCCCAGCACAAATTTACATTTTATTTAGCGGACAAAGATTCTCTTTCTGAGAATTTCTGAGCCTTTATGTATTCATTTTATTCTTGGTCCACTTGCTGATGATTTTTTTTTTTTTACCATTAGTAACTAGTCTCATTTGCACATCAAAGTAGGATAATTTCCTGTTAAAAAATCAGCACCCGAAATCATTGAACTCATTTGTTCAGGTTACATTTCAGGAAATATTTCATTTCTTTAGACGTTTTGGACTTTGGAGCGTAGCTTGAACGTGTTGGAACTGTTACATTTTCAGATGAAAACCTCTTTGCATATAGGTGTCATTATTATTAAAAGGATTATGTTGCACAAAAAGAAAGCAATGGCTCTTAACCTGGTGGAAACCTCTTGCTCGAGGGAGAACCAGCAATATAGACTTAAAAAAATTAAACATCACTAAATAAATGAATGTTGTATGAATGAGTCGCCTGTAATTGCCTCCTGTTTTACCTCATTTCATTTTGAGTTGAAACTACTTTGGCCTGGGGGGATAGTGAATGAGATCAGCTCTTCATTTTAGGGTCGCTTTGTACTCGCTCCCACTTAACTCGCCATCATCAGTGACATTGATGGTCTTCAGAGAGTCAGTGACTCGTGGTTTCTGGTGTGCGGGACACAATACAGCTGAACTGGGTGTGCTGGAGCCAGACTGGAAAATCTGGTTCGTCTGCTAAACCAGGATAGCTTGGAAACATTGGGAACGGTGAGCAAACAGAACCTGCAGAGGGAACAAATAGTCCTCTTTTGAAATAAAAAGCCTCCTGGGCTGACGGAAACATTTGAAGCCCATCTGCATTTTTAATTTAAGTTTGTCCAAAAGAGCAAAACGTCTCACAGGCAACCTATAAATGTATTTTGTACTTCAATTGAGTTTCTCCTCAGGAGAAATGCGACACCTGAAGAAACATTACCTGCCAGTGAGATGCTTTGTTTAGCTTGACTAGTATTTGCACTCTAGCAGGGGAACCAGGTGTGAGCTCAGGTGTTCGATGTCTGACTGGACCAGTCTTTAACTGAATAAATAAAAGCACCAACTATGTACACTTGAATTTGAAAAACCGACTTACAACAGATTTTAATGCAACACAACACAGTGCCTGCTTCCTCCCAGTCATGATGAGGAAAAATGAAGTGCGGCTGCAAATTGCAGGGTTCTTGAACAGCAACAATGCCATCCAGTGTTCACTGACATAATTGCCAGTTAAGAAATGATTATTGCTTAATGTTTATGCTTTTAAAGGGCATATTACCACATAGAGATGTAATTATAAGTGGCATACGTGGGAAAACGCAACTGCACAGCATGAAATTCATTCCCAAATGTTCTTAAAATTAAAATATAGATACTGTTGTTGTGCGGCCAGTGTTGTTGAGCCATTATAAAATGCTCACGGGGGTCTTCAGTCTCTAGTATGTGTCCACATGACTCCAGCTCCACCAAATATTTATTGCCATCTCCGGATGAAAATGATGACTCGTTTGTCTTGATCATACCCGAGGGGTGAACATGTTACAGGCCCAACATAACAGAAATATGCAGCGTATTCAAAGCAACCATGACAAAGAACAATGGGAACAAATGTAAATATGAAAGCCATAAGCTAAAATGAAGTGGGCGAAGCAGCGGGGATGGAGACAGCTCCTGGGGTTAATATAAGCTGTCCTTGAGAACACCAGGCCTTGAGAGCAGTTGACGGTTTAGTAACCTCTACATCCGACCCCCAGGCAAAACTCCCCCCCCCCCCCCCGCCCTCTCTCTCTGTGTAAGGCAAGGGAAGTTAGCTTCTTTTTTCTCTCCCAGCAACGCCTTGCTTCACAGTCAAACAGTGACACCCTCTTGGAGATGCCCTGTACAACAACTGTTTTCTAATGTTCATAGGTTCCTCCGTAGATTTGTCTTGTTTACCACCAGCTCCAAAGTTGTTATCCAATATTTCATCTAAAAACCTCCTCGCCCGGAGCTAATCGCGACTGCTTTCCTCGGCCCGGATCAGATTTAACCTTCAACCTCTCGGACCATCACCGTGCTATGACTACATAGTTGCAAGACTCTGCGCATACAGAGCGAGTGTTGGTCTCCACAGGCCCTTAGAATATTTTAGACTTGACCAAATTAAGAGCAACACAAGTTCCTCAGAATACATCACCCACTATTGTTTGGTTGTATAATGAACTTAAAAGGGGGAGAAAAAAAGGTAAATTATATTATAGTCTCTCTTCAAACATCTATATTATAAAAAAAGATGTTTACAGCAACAGAGCTATGCTGAAGCAGGATAAGGGAAGATCAGCTGAGCATTGAATTATGGTTGCTTCACTAGATGAGTAACGTTTGTTTCTTCTACACGAACACGTTCCGCATTCAATACAGCGGCCACATGTTCACTGCGAGTGCCTCTGCCCACTTTCCAGATGAAGTCCATCAATCACTTCTGATTTAACGATAATGTGAACATCAGAGAGACATGAGAGCCGCTGACGAAGCTGCAGTGACGTCTCCATGTGCCGAACGTATTCCTTCTATCCGCCACGACGTGGATCGCGGAGACGACTCTCTGAATGTCTGAACAACATCAAAGCAGCCCTCCTGTGAGTAACACCAGCTGTGGTTATAGAGAGCTGACATTAGTTTACTGCCTGGTTTTATGACTCCCATCAAAATGTGAACAGAGAGATATCAGGACCCTCAGAATGTGATAAATCACAAAGAAGCGGTACAGTGAGTCTGGCAGCGGCAGTAGCAGCTAGAATACAAGCAATGATACCATGGCTTCACTGATTTAGACTCTCCAATTTGCATTATGTAAATCATTTCTTCAGAGACAAATAAAAATGTTCTTTTGGAAAGTTGAGAGTTTATCTCAACTTCTGACAGATGATGTTCGATTCCGGCAGAGGTGGAAATAACGAATTACATTTACTCTCGTTGCAAAGTTGTTTTTGTATGAAAAATAGCTAATTTTGCTTTTACTTAAGTACTTTTTATCACAAGTAAAAATCACATGAAATATCAATATATATATATAATTTGTGGATGCATTCAGTGTTTTAGCATAACAAGGTTATTTTATTAATATACTTTTCATTCAAGACTGAGAGCCTCAGACTTTTTTCTGCAAACTCTTTAGTAACATTTCTGTAAAAGGCACAATAAAGCCTAAATCACAACCACAGGAGCGATGTTAAAGCAGTGAGGCCACAAACTGCAACGTTTACACTTCTGTCCACTATTCAACAAGCTCTTAATCACATACTTGAGATGTTAAAGGTAAACTAAAGTATCCCAAGTTTTGTAAACCAGCTTACGTCAAACGTCGACTGTTATTTATTATCTATTGAAGGATAAATGCTCAAACTTAAATATTCTGTCAGAGTGATATATGAGCTCCCGTAATAAGAGCTCTGGGAAGGTCGATGCGTGATATCCGTGTGTGTAGATGTAGTCAATGGTTATAGACACATAACTGTGTAGCTGCTGCGCCGACTTCAGAAATGTTTCCATCTTTATCTGACAGGTGGGGGATGAATGAACAATAGGGTTGAAGCTCAGCTCATGTGGAAAACAAAGGGGAGCACTTTAAGTTGTGTATGTGTGTGTCAGCTCACTGTCGCACATTAGCATTGTTATGGCCACTGGTCTGCTTTAAGGCACAAAAAAAAAAAAAAAAGGGAATAATATTATGGTTAGGTATATCCTAATGCTGGCCTTCCCTCAGAATAACTTTAATGATATTCACATTTTGACTGGGGCGATTTAGCAAGATTTGTTACCTGCAGCGACAGTATTGTTTTGTGTGTGTGTGTGTGTGTGTGTGTGTGTGTAGCAGGAACTATATCAGAGGTGGCTCAGGGTACTTTGTGGAGTGTTTATACGTGGACAGACTTCTTTCTTTCAATGGTGCAAGTGTGCTGAAGATCGTCCGTATCTGTTAAGGTTGACCTTACTTCATTTATTCCTACCGACTGTACAGATACCCAACACACTTAGACTCTCCCCATTTGACTTCATTCAAAACAAGCTGCTTCCTTCTGGATCTTTCCATTCCTCTGCCAAATGATGTTGTGATATTGACAGATGTAAAACGCGACAAGTGAAGGTGTGGGAACACACTCGGCGGAGATGATGCATGCTGCCACAGCTGCAGCTGCGAATAGAGCCTGCAATCATCCCGTCAATCAGATCCGATGAACGGAAGGAATCCTCAGTCTGCCGTGTGCCGAGCTTTCTTGTCTCTGAGAATTAAACCTAAGGAATACGCTTGTTTCAGATGAGCCATTGAGGAGTGCAAATGAAAGGAAACTGTTGTCCCATATTTTGCATCATTGTAACAAACAGCAACAGCATGCAATAGATATGAGTGGAATGTATGTAATTCCCCAGAAACCACTGATCTCTGCTCATAACTCTTTGGTGATTATGGATTAAAAGTGCTACTTCACTCTCATATCCCATGCTTTGCTCTACATGAGAGTGCAATCTGAATGACTGAACTATTCATCAGTTTGCTCTTCATCCCCCGGGGAAGTGGGAATTGGCCAGCAGAGGGAGCTGATATCCAAGAATTATGAAAAGTCAAATCCAGTCCATCTTGGCGTGTACTTTCCTGCCCATGAATTTTCCACAAAGCAATGGATCAGTTCTCCTCAAGCTTTTGAATATTTCACTTGTTAATGGTCTTTCACAGGCAAACATTACCTGTGTACAGCACCCCGTTGATGGTGCCATAACCTCCTCCTCGATAGCATCCCTTTCTGTTCTTCGGCGTTCAGTATTGATTACTGTGCTCAACAACAAAAGATGGAACAGTGGGAGGGCCGTCCGGGGTCCCGGCTGACACACAGACATCAGCGCGGAGGAGAGGTGAAAATGAAGTGAGACGTGGGTGAATAAAACATGTCTCTGAGGACGCTGCCTTGTTTTACTGCTGTCTGGGCTCAAGAGGGAACGGTGGGCCTCCCTGATGGTTAATCCTCTCTGTAATGAAAGGGCAAACACGTTCAGCCTCACAGGCACTCACACTCACAGCACACACATAGTAGTCAAACACACAACATGCACGCACAGCTGTACCCCGAATCCTGACTCCACGTCTTCTACTTTGCACACGTTCTCTTCAGTTGCTGTCACCTACTGATTTAATTATTACAAGTTTAAACTCGATACTAATCTTCTAGATCTCCGTCCTGAAGCAGAAAGCTCATTTACAGTATTCTGTTCATAATTTTCTGTACATTATTGTCTCCCTTATGACCTTGTGAAAGAGCACACAAGCTATTAAGAGCGATTCAGCTGATGTTGTCTCGGCCCGGGCTAGCCTGCTTAACAAGTAACACGATCCTGACTCCATGCTCTACTCTACCTTGTCATCAAACTCCGCAGAAATTGATTAGATGGCTCCCTAAGCTTCATAATGTTATTTACTCTATTGGATAACCGTGTGGGGAAACAGTCGTGTGATCCGGTGCAGAAGCGGTAAGTGCATTCAGCAACATTTCTGCCATCATAATCAAAAGTTGAAAGTTGTGTGTAGTCTACAAGGCTGATACATTAAGATACGTTGTAAACTGTGTGTGTGTGTGTGTGTGTGTGTGTGTGTATTGAGTCTAGACAGAAAAAAGGTTTTTGTAATATAACAAATGAGTATAGATTTACACCGTGCAGGCTGTTTGAGCCTTTGATTTGTCCTCCAAGAAAACAGATTTCCATCTTTTAAATAAACTAATAGTACACGTTGAGCATAACTAGGTAATCTAGCTTTCTGTCAAGTTTGAAAACAGAAGACCAGTGCAACGTCTGTACATCATCATGAAGTAGCTTTCTTAAGTGTGTTCTTGAGTTCTTACAGTCTAAGTTTATGTTTCCTCCCAAATTACCAGACTAATAAAGCATTCTTTTATAACAGGAAGTAACACGTGGGATTTCATTTGAAGTGAACTACAAAACGTTACCGCATCTGCATGCGGAGTACCGTTCTTCTGTTGAACAGCTGTGTTTTCAGTCATATCTGCATCTATTTTATATATATATATATATATATAAACAACAGCACTTTACCTATGTAGTTATGAAGAGAAATACAATACAGCAAACACATTTTCATAATAATATAAAAAGGTTGAATTCTCATTTAATTGTGCATTGCAATATAATACAGTATCATACTCCTCTAGCCCATTGAAGCAAAAACACATTTTAAAATTATTGTTAAAAAAAAATCTAAAATGTTTAAAGTCATCGTGGTTCTAAATACAAACACCTTCCCTAACCAAATAACTTACTTATGTTTGCATGTGTGTGTGTGTGTGTGTGTGTGTGTGTGTGTGTGTGTGTGTGTGTGTGTGTACTATAATCAAACAATATTTGTCCTGGTGTGCCTTCATCCATCCATCCAATACTTCTCTCTGATATCACCTCACTTCTCCATCACACAGACATGGCTTCGTACACCTGAGGGAAGGCAGAGAAGCTTTTCCATTGGCCAGCGAAAGATAATGAGACAACACTTAAACTCATCTGCGCAATTTTGCCCCAAATTAAAATGGATGGATTTGCAACAAAGACAAACCATGAAGCCCTCTCTCGTCGAAAAGAGATTTGGAGGATTAAACATCTCCTCAGTGTTGTTTTTCCTCTGTGTGATGAAATATGCGCTGCAGCAGTGTGAGAGTTGAGTGGCCAACAATCGTAAGTGTCACTGTGTTATGGATTATGGCGGTTTTGCCCGAGTCCAGGACTCACCTCGGGGACTTCATAAAGCTCCTGACTCCTGGCCAGGCTCTCATTAGGCCCACACATCCCGTTTGCCCTCTACCTGACAGCCCTTGGCAAGTGTCGTAGTAAGTGTGTGTGTGTGTGTGTGTGTGTGTGTTGAATGTCTTGATTTGTAAGGCCAAACCATGCACATCGCAGCTCAGTGATGACAACACACACACAAAGTACACTGCCGGGGATGATTTACCGTAGTGAGGAAAGCGTCTGTGTGAAACATGTCAGTTCATAAGTAGAATGTTTCCAAATTCGGTCAATTATTTATTTATCACCCCTCCTCGTTAGGGCAGTGAGGCTCCAGGGAGTGCCAGATATATGCTGCGTGGTGAAACAATGAGATGAAGGAAAGGGTGGGGATGAAGACTTTGGCGCCTTATGATTATTTTCCCAGTCACAGAAACTGACTTCACAAATGGATTATTGTTTTTATAGTTCTTCATCCCTAGTAATTGTTTTTATCGCCCTAACTTCACCATCATAACCGACACCCTTATGCTAACTAATAGATTTGAGTTTGATTTCAGAACTAAAAAATAATAAGTTCAGCAACATCACAAAGATTTCAAACTATTTAATAATCTAATCAAATATTTTATCATGAAATAAAAACATCCAATGGATTTGGCTTGAATAAATAAATAATAATCCATAATTTAAATTAACAGGTGGGATTGTGACAGAAATCAAAATGATAGTTTCTCCTGTTCTCCACACTATAATTTAATAACCTTATTGAAAGATCAATTTGGGACTACATATAATTACACTAGTGAACATAAGAGCACATCAATGACAACAATCAATATGCTTTTAAAGAACGCTACTTGTCTTATTGGTTTATTTTGGCTCAAAACATCTCACACTGGCCAGGATGGCATGAGCATATTATATGTCAACATGATTTCTGAATTTTCAGCATAAATAAGAAATAAATATTTATTTTAAAGGTAAAAATTACAACATTTATACCAAATTAATGTATCTTTGTCAATTTGGATACAGTATACTTTGAATATGCCCAATTTATGATAATGTATGCTTAAACCATTTCTCCACCACGCTTGTCAGTTGAGAAGCGATGCCATTCACTTTCCCTTTTCATTATGCATTCAATTTGTCTCTGTCTGTGAACGGCCTCTTGTGTCTGTTTAAATGGAGCGTATTTAGAGGAGATACTGGGCTTCACCCTGAAAATGACTTCTGACACTTTACAGACATTCACTAAACCCGACGCTAGGAATGGAAGTGGGTGAAGAAAAAAAAAAATCATGAATACATTTTCCGTCATCCACGTGGCCAAGATATTCTATTTACAACACATTTCTTTGGGTCTTTATATCCAGTTAATGAGATTTCAAATAAATGTGAAGTGAACGGCATTTAAATTGCTATTCAGTCTGGAGGCATGGCACTGGAAAAGGGAGGGATTCCACCAGATGACAGAAGAGCTATTACCGGACCCGCTGTGTTTGGTGAACAGAGCAGTTCTGGGAAATGCAATAAGCGGCAGGCGCTGGTGAGGACCGTTTGAGGGTTTGAGACTTTTAATCTGGTGAACGGTGCGGTGTGGGGAAGAAAAGGAGGAGAGGCGTGAAAGGATGCCGATATTAAAGGAGACAGAGAGCCGTGTTCGAGAGTGAGTATCTGCGTGTTTTTTTAATCATTCTGTCACACAAACCTCAATTTTAACGTCCTATTGAATTAAGTGGGAACAAAAAAGCTTACGCCACACAGTATAACAATATCACACACACAGCTGTTTGTTACAAATATGCACGTGTGCAGGAAGTATTCAATCAGTCCCACCATGTTGCACAATCTCATCAAATGTGTTAGACGCCGGTTTAAACTGCTGTGCAAAATAATATGGCCTATCTAACAGTAACCCCTCCTCCAAAATAACTTGAATTATTGACTGACTTTGACTGATTCATTAAACTTTTTTTTTAACTTTAATCTCACACCATAAAACTGAACTAACCACTTCCCCCCCTCATCTATCCATGACAAGACATTTAGTCCTCATAGTGTAGAGTACGAGAAGACGCAGCCATGCGACCCCATTCCACCGTTATCTCAGCAGAGAGGACATCAAGGTTTCTGGAGGCTCCGAAGACTCCATGAGACCTCTAGCGTGAGCCAAAGACACAGAGAGAGGGGGGATCAACTGTATGTGAGATCTGAAGGGCCAGGGTCTTCAGGGCCCATCCACGGGAGACCTGCCAAATGCTGACAGCACCCTCCATGACACCCCATTAGATTTCAACAGGGACTCAAGAGATGGAGACTAAGTCAGAGCAGATTTCTGGATTCAGTGTTACAGGCAACAATTTGTATCCAACATATACATTTTAGAAGGAATCATTGAGTTCAACATGTTTACTATAAAACTATATCGACGAAAAAATTATAGAAAAAGGGAGAGTCCAAATACATTTATTTCCATGTATATTTTGTTTTATATTATAATGGTCTGTTATTTCATGTAAAAAGTAGCTTCGCATAAGTGGTGAATAATTTCCAAATTCATCAGTTTATTTTATCGATGGTGGCTGAAAGAGCACTTAGTTTTCACACAGGACACAAACAATGGTGTGCTGGGTGAAAATCCTGTGTCCGTTTGACCCATCCATCCACCCCAACCTCCTCTGTATGCAGACTTTATTGCCCTTCATACAATATCACCTGACCTCATAAATATGATCTATAAAATCTCTGTTCAGCTAATGGCAGGTGGAGGTTAATGCACGTTGAGAGCCTTTTGCAATACCAAACCGAAATAAAATGTGAGTTGCAATAATTAAAACTGACCATAACATAAATATAAAGCATCTTTAAATTATCTAAAAGACACTTTATTTATATATGAAATTCATTATTAGGTATAACCCCTTGAGATGTGCCGTTGATGAACCCCAATGAGCGCTAAAAGATGGTTTTAAAACGTGTATATTAATATCAGCAGTTTTGCCCACATTGCAACTGTGTGCCAAAAAGCAGAAGTACTGTCATCGTGGCTAATGCAGTTTAATATACTTTACACTAATCTAAAATTGTGCTCCAACGGTTGATCTGAAATATGTTTAAAGAGGTTGTTGAATTATTTTAACAGGCACGAACCAGCCAATCAGATCGGAGTAATTTTTTAGAGCTGTATCAGGAATAACGAGCCACTATATTGTAAAATATGTTGGACATTTTCATAAAGTGAGTTATAGTGCATCTGGACACAGCCTGTCATCCAACACTGTACTTATTGTCCGACCCTTCCTCTTCCTCTGGATGTCTCAACTGGCCCTGCACTCGGGTCCATCCCCACCGAGGCTGTCATGCGTCTGTCCAGGTTCCGCCAATGCCGGATGAAACCAATACCTATGGATTCCACGCAAAGAAAATGTATGCAGACATCGGCCCATGACATCAAAATGACACAGCTGCCACAGTAGCGCTTCTAAAATTTCCTATCTGAGTAGCACTCATAAATACTCACTAGACATTTTGACTTTTGGACAGCTGGTTTTCCAATGCAGCAACATTCCTCAGATAAAGGTTTTAAGGGCTTTTGGACTTTTCCTCACAGTGGACGTCAGGAACCAGGTAGTGGTCTAATCCATCTTGTCAGGAATCACACAGTGAAGGGAAAAATTTACTTAGAGAGGACATTTATCATAATATTTTAACCTAGACTTCAATCTCTGTCTAAACTCAAATGATATTGAACACGAAGGTCCCAGATCAGAGGATGCACATATGAATCTTTTATCAATTTATGCCACTTTTGCGTTTAATGAATTGGAAGCCAAACTGACAAAGAGTCGGTATCACCTAATTATGAGTCATTTAGATCCCTTGTCAGAAATAATTGGCTATAGATAATTTAATCTACAGCCACACAAGCAGCGGTGTGAGGTTGTACTCAGGAACAGCTACATGCTAACATGCCCGCACACTAACACCATGCTATTTAGCATGATAGCTCAGTCTGGACCAAAGGGCCAACCAGCATTGCCATACATGAATACGAACACGATTTGATCTCCGCTTATTACCATTGTTGGATGAACTCTACTTACCAATCTTTCCCCCCCTGTGGGTGCAGATGAATATCCATAACTTCTGAACAATGCACAATAGTCAGTAGAAAATGGTTTACACGCAATAGCTCATTTCAGAGGTACTGGTGCATGTGTGCGGTGAAACAGGAGAGGCGCAGCATCACCAAGCATTTGCTGGAAGAACGGCAGGTGATAGACACCTGACTCCACATGTGATGACTGTAACGCTTCCGTTAATCTTTGCCTTCCAGCTTCTTCCAGGTGGCATCTGAGCACTGCTCAACCATTGCGTCATCTTGTAGCATGAAATGGGCTTGAACTGAAAGAAATAAGGGAGAAAATTACATTACATTTTAAACTTTAATATTCCTTTCTTTCTCTTCCCATTCATCCCTCCTCATTTTTATTTCCCTCATTTCCTCAGTACTTGTCCCTCTGTTCTTATCCTCCTCCTCCTTCCTCCTCTCCTCTCCTCCCACCTCGCGGGTCTTCCTGACAGCTGGTTTCACTGACATGTGTTTGCCAACAACAGACCGGCGAACACTGATCACTCAATCCTCCGCTGTCCAAATATTTCAGACTGTTTCCATATCAGACCCGAATCATTGGAAACTCCACAGCATCTCTTATTCATGGCAGCCATAAATTATTCTCCCTGATATGAGCTCCAGTCACGTAAAGCAAAGCTGGGGACTGTGGCACACTTTGACAGGGAGATAATGACGTATGGAGACAAGCAGGAAAGAGAGAGAAGCGAGTTGACGGACAGCGAGGTTGAAAGAAAGAGATTAGCAGAGGGGTCAACAGACACGACGCAGAAACATCGGAGGCAGCGAAAAGTAATGGAACGATTCCGCGGGGATGCTTCACCCACACAGACAAGCAAAGGGTTAAATGTTAGCGAGTGTAGTCGGAGATTGGAGCACACTTCATCTTTGTACGAAGAGCAGCTGGACATTTCAGTGTGTCGTTCGATGTACTCTCCAACAGGACACTTGAACCAAACATAAAGGAAAAGGAACATTTAAGTCATGATGTTCTATATGTGCAAATAGCAATACAATTATATATAGGCCTAGTCATTATGATTTTATTGATCTGATCATATGTTTATCAGGCCTTTGTTTCTCTCTAATTGTGTAATGTCTTCTATGCTAACCTAACTGAACAGTGATATAATGTTATTTTTTAGATTTTAGATTTCCTTTTTTTGTAAGGAACATTTTGAGTGATTTTTTTTAAAACACAGACCACATTTCTTATTTTTTTAACAACAAACAACACACATCTTAGCAATAAAGCATCCATTACCCATGAAAATTGCTGTTGAGGGCTCTTTGTTAAAAGGTTAATGTGTGCACCCTTCCAATAGACACTGTGCTGAGAGGTGAAGCCCATATAGGCTCCAGAGACATCTACACTCTGTGAACCTCACACTCTTCTCTACCAGCTGATTTTTAATTTTTTTTGGGTTACATTATAACCATTCAAAAAAGTGGTAATATATAACCAGTTATAGGATGTATTGTGGTATAGTTTTATCCCAGTTTCTGCCATGGAAACAATACATAATCTATAAAAAAAAATCTAAACATTTCTACATATGCAAGATTTAAATGAGTCGTTTTTTACAGGCCAAGAAAACTCAAGTCTCTTCCACAACAGTGCAAATATGTTTAGATTTAGATCTCTAATTGCATATTTCACAGATAATGATGGTGTTCTGCTGCTGAGCAGCAGGGAAACGTCTTTATGATGCATAAAACCTTTGATATGGTGGCAATGGTTTCCCTGATCTTTTATGATGGAATGTTTAGAATGGAAACAAAAATGCTGCATCTTGGTAATTTCCCTTTTTTTTTTAAAAAAAAACGTGTATTTATTCTAAAACAGACAGAGACATGGTTTCAAGTGAGTCATTGAAAAAAAAAATGCTGTGTGACTAAATGTGTATTCCTCTTGTTGGACAGAAGGAAAGAAATGCGTCCATTACATTTGACTTTTTAGTATAAGTTACCAGAGACAGATTATGTTACACCTCGGTTTGTGTTTGCACTGCAAATACTCCGGTTAACGGAAATGAAAAGCTGCCACAGAAACACACGTCTGCATACTCCCATTAATCAGAATCATCACTGTGTGAGGAAATGCCATCACGTTTAATTATCGGTTCCATTCAAAGAAGATGGCACGCCTGCTGTAAACACGCCCAAGGTCGGGTTCCTACAAGCAGCGTAGGAGCAGGTCAGCTGCAGAATAAATCAGCTCCCTGGTTGGTATTGTGTTGTGTATTATTGTTGAACCCGCCGAAGCTCCACACTTAAAGCCTCTGATCCATGAAGAGTGCCGGTGTGTGTCACTGTGATGGATATAGTCATTACGATGCCCTCCGTGTCTCCGCGTCTGTCCTTCTGCACTTCGGCCCGTTGTACTTTTACTTCATATATTCCTAAAAACTTCCTGTAACACATAAAGCACGTATAAAGGCTAACCAGGGTTGGTCTCACATTTATTTTAGGAATACGTGAATAAAGGTATCAATTTTGCCTGTGCTCACTAGTTCATTAATGCTAATGTTAATGAAAATATATTCTTTAAAACTTCATTATAATGTTTATTTTTTATAATTTATTATATTTTATTAAAAGGTTTGACATGGGTGTCAAATTACATTCTTTTCGACAAATGAGGTTAGCATTATTCCACGTTTTTTTTAATTTTTTTTTTACTGTAAATAAATCTCATACAAAACAATGTAACAAAACAATGTAATTTTCCATATCTCTTTTTGTGAATTCTTACTGAAGGAATAATATTAAAAATAATTTATAAAGCAGCTGGTCAATGCAGATTTCAGGCAAATATCCCTCAAACAGGAGTAAATAGTGCATTTCTTGGGGACTTTTCAGCTGTGGATCATTATTTGAGTATTTTCAGCAGGAGGACAATGTGTGTCGGATTGACTCAAAATGAATTACTAAGCCCAATAAAAGGAACACATAACTAAGTCACCCCTCTACAATAGTGTGACTTATTTACGTGTATTTTATGACTACATAAAAATGCAGATTATCACAAGCCTTACCTAAACTCTCATGTGTTTGTGTGATCTTCAACAGCCCAAGGAGAAATTTCACCAGAAATTCAACCATGACAGCCAACTCACTAATTGCATGCCATGTAGCCAGTAACCTGACCTCTGATTCAAAGGACTGCCCATGCTGTTGCGGATTATTCTCGTTTGGTACCAGCGTTCGCATTTCATTCACAGCCGCTGCACCTCTCGATTGCCTGCCTCTAACTCCGACAGTAGACTGCTGTTTGAACTTTCACACCGCGGCAAGAAGGAATACCACATGAGAAGGTGTAAAACCACCTCAATTCACCCCCCGAAGGCCTTCAAGTGATCTCACGGTTTCCTGAGTGTTGTGCTACATTTATTGTCCAACACGTTTGGGAGTCCTGTGAATTAGTTTTCTCTCTATTACAAAGAGAGGGAGAGGGGCCTGGTAGACAGAGCATTGAGGAGTATTGACCAAGAAGCGCTCCACTGCTAATGATCTCTCCTTGGACAGAGAGAGAGAGAGACACACACACACACACACACACACACACACACACACACACACACACACACACACACACACACACACACACACACACTTTAATCCAGGGAGTCTTTGAGTAACCAAAGATGGTGATTGATCTAAAAAGCTGCAATCATATATATATTAGGAAATATGTCTCCAGCAAACATACTGTATCACTGCTCCCTTTAAAGCTCTGTCATGCTTTTTCAAAAATCCATGTGATCCATATTAAGCGAAGCAGCAAAGGTGTTTCAGTAAAGGAGGAGCTCCACTCTCTCCAGTAGAGGCTGAGCAGGGACAGCATATCTGCTGCTGCCAGGGCTGGGACAAACATGGAACTAAAATAAAGAACCATTTGTTTTATGAATTTTCAGGATGTATTTTATTAATTACATTCAGTTTTTCCACTCATGTCACAATAATTAAAATCATTAAAAAACAAAAATAATAATCTTTGTTTTTGTTTTTACAAACTTGCCAAAAATGCCCAATCATAATTTTGCCAATTACTGTGAGGTACTTAATGTAAAATGGCAAACTGATCCTGGAATGTGGTGCATAATCATTGCAAAAAAATACTTTGGTGACAACAAAATAGCAAGTTCTCGCATATAATGCAGAAATCTAATTAGCATGAATCATTTTAAAATCGTAACTTCTTAGAGACGTTGTTTTCTGGGGATGAAAATAGGTTTTCCTTTCCAGTTTCCTTTCTTTCCCTTTCTTTGTTGATTCTTGATTAAATGCAAGACCGCTACATCAAAGAAATCTATGTGATTAATCGTCCACAAACCTGAAATTCTTCAGTTAGATGACAACCAATGAATAAAGAAGCAAACAACAGATACCTATTCTCCAAAAAAAAAAAATGTAATAGACTGGCAACAGTATGAAAGGAGCTTTAGAGTAAACTCAACCAACTCATTGGATGAATGTTATGAGTTTTGAGTTAAAATATTTAAATGTACACATATCACACAAACCCAATGCTGTTTTGGGACATTCAAGATCATGCAGCACGACGCAGAAGAAAAAGAGACAGAAATGAGGGAGGAATATCTTTTATTCCATTTCATAATAAGTGTGGGTTTCATTCCCATACATACGCGGTGGAGTTTTTAATTGAAAATGGAAATTTCTCTATTTAAGTCCTGATTATCATAGCAGGTGGAGAGCAATTAAAATAAATGAATGATGATCTGGCTCTGTCCGTGCGTTACAAAACGCTGGGGGCATCTTAACACATTCATACACACCCACATCTTATTCTCTTATCGCAGATTCATTTAACATTTGGCCTATATTCTCTGCACATCTGTGTGTGTAAGAAAAAGATGGTTTACATTTCAGCTTTTGCGTATATCGAACAGCTGAGAATGCAGGAAACCCGACTGTCATCCGCCACACGGAAAACTGAAACAGTCACATCGTATATCATCATCATCATCATCACCATCATCATCAGAGACACATAAACACACACAATGAGAGGATGACAGGATGTAGGAGAGGCACAGCAGGGAGGAGCATCGGAGAGATGTTCTCTTGTGGCCAGTATCTTATAAAACCCCTTAAAAAAAATTTTAATGTTTACTCTCACTGAATTAACACATATGCAGGGATCAACAATACGAACCGATCTGCAACATCAACATAAATCATAAAAACATCATTTCGTTTTCACTCTTGAAATACCCCAGTCTATACGTTGTTTTATATCTTTAAATTTGCATTTTTTCTAGGAGTGTAAAACGCATCCTGTCCTCATATATGTGGTAAACTACAAATAAACAACCATTGTGGTTTAACCTACTCTACATCCGTGATTACTTGTGGAAATCTAAATTGTGTCCTTTAAAATCTTAAATTGCAGGTAGGCGTACAGAGAGTCTGTGCGCGGTTTGAAGCAGATACTTGTGAAAAGTATCCGTTTACCACAAAAAAAGGAAAGCATGCGGGGCCTGTTTAATGTAGACGATGGGGTCAGTAACATAGGAGCTGCTTGTCTTCTGATTGGAGCATGTCTTGTTGATATCATTATACCCTTTCAAGTAGAAGCCAGCTGCTTAGGTTTAACTTTAAATGATTCTCTAAAAATAGCCACGATGCATCATATCTTTACAAAAATATCCCATCAGATAAGTTGAGGTAGATTTGACATGATAATTGTTGCATGTGCCAAAATGTGCCACGGTGGTGGTGGTCTGTCAAAACGGGACTAGTTGGGGTTAGGGGGATAAAAGACAGGGGGGCGGCGAGCGAGATAACGCAAGGGAAGCTGTTTAGATGAAGAGACGCAGGAGAACAAGAGTAAGAGATGATGCACAGAAATGTGCCGGAGTTAGGAAAGAGATCTCAGAGGTGTGTTTGACAGGAAACACACTCACCATGCCCCAGTTGGGTGTCGTCTTCAACTTCAGCCCCCGCTGATGGATGATGAGACACACCAGTGGGAGCCGAGCGGCGAGGCGGGGACTGGGAATTGGAACCGATGTCTGGAGCGCCCCCCCCTTTTGCCATAAATTAAGCAAGGACGGCAAGGATTGAGCAGCACAAAGTTTGTGTGTGTGTGTGTGTGTACTTTTATAGTTCTATCCTTGTGAGAACCAATTTGAGATTTAGATTTTAAGGAGTGGAGACATTCTTGTGACGTGAGATAATTTTTGTTAAAAGGAGTTAAGGGTTTATGGAAGGCAAAGTCAAATGGGAGAATTTGAACTAACAAATCATTGTTTTTGAATTCAGGTTTTGGTTTTTGTAGAATTATCGACTAACTTGCCGTGTTTTATTGCATGGCTTGATTTAGCACATCGAAGTGACGGTCATCAAAAGAAAGGACACACAAATGTGTGTGTGTGTGTGTGTGTGTGTGTGAGAGATGTAGCGTTGCCGTGTGAACGATAATGGTCCGTGTGTATGCATTTGTGCTTGTCCATGCATGACTATCCGAGTGCGTTGACTCGCATGTGTGTGGAATCTCATATTGCATCCAGATGTCACGGCGAATCAATTCAAGTCAAAGACAGCCCAACGTGTTTCATAAGGCTCACAGGCCCACGGCAGGTGCGCCCCCTCCCCCGTCTGCAGCTTTCAACAACGTGCTGGTGGTTGGTAATACAAGTAGGAAAATGGATTGACACAATTGAGTGAAATATCAGTCTTAGATTAAATATGGAATCACAGGTGTCATCAGCGTATAATCACACATTTTATTCCCTCAATATCAACAGACAACAGGATGTCATTGAAGCTTTCGATACATGAAATCACTGCAAACATCCTATGAATTTCAAGCCAAGTGTGACATACCTGTATTAGATTATTGTTTGACACTTGGAAAATACAATATACTGTAAAATTGTAATGGGACTTACAATACATGGTATTTATATTGTGTGACCAAGAAAGTTTCAATTCCTGATTTCTCAATCACGTCATGGTACGAGGCAGAACTCAAAGATAACAGCTTTAAATATCGACACAATCGTTCCCTTCAGAGGAGTTCCTGGGAAAGTCTCATAAAAAAGTTATATATGACAAGAGACATTTGATGTATCAGTGATTTATTATCCATTTTCTAATCCACCTCTCAATCGAACTCTTGATAAGTAACGATCGCACTTCGCCCCTGAGGGCCTCGTTACCAGCACGATCCCATCGACCCACAAACTGGACACACTTGCACACACACACACACACACACGCGCACACACACACACACACACACACACACACACACACACACACACACACACACACACACACACACACACACGTACTTGCTCATGGTGGGACATGCTACAATCCGTGTATGACATATTTATGAAAAATATCAGCAACTGTAATAACTGCTTTTGACATGCCAACTATATATACTCATACCTCCGGTGTCAAATCATCCGTCATTCCAGCACAGCATGATCCATTAGCCTATCCCAAATTTATATGACAAATAGTCTTAAGCGAAAAGTAGCGGAGTGAGAATTGAGCGGATAGAAGAAGAAGAAGAAGAAGAAGGAGAGAGAGAGAGAGAGAGAGAGAGAGAGAGAGAGAGAGAGAGAGAGAGAGAGAGAGAGTGATACTCTGTCATCCGTCTGGGTTGGATCACGCTGGAGAGAAAATGCACTTGGGGGCGCGCAAAAAAAACACAATAAATGACTCTCCATGCTTCTCATTCGTAATGCAGGATTATCATCCTCAAACCATACATCACATGGAAAGGAGTCTTTTTGCATTTTGCGCACATGCACGGCCATATGAAAATAGACAGGACAAAGGAAACGCATGCATTCACACAGACTCGCAAAGTGCTAAAAGCACGGCAAAAAGCCATTAATCCACTCTGTGACTGGGAACGGGTCCAAATGGACTCGTGTTTGTGTGTGTCTGCTGTAGGTGCCTGGAGTTTTGATATGGAGGCATGTAGCAATCACTCCCCATGTAAACTAATGGTTATGTGAATATATAACTCCATTTGTAAATGCACCTCCGAGGGCTATAACTGAAGCAAGCTCTATAAATATTTCTGTCATCATAAGTAGTAATCAGTAATACGTAGCAAATTCAAAGTATCCATCCATGTGAAAGTGTGAATGGAACCTAAATGCTGTGTGAGGTGGCTAACTCAGCCAATATGGTTACTGTAGCTGTGGCAACTGTCACTACAACAGTGGACTTCCCATCCTCCAAACCTCTGCCGTGACAATAAAACACCCTCCCACAGTTCCTAACAAGAAAATCAAGAGAAAGGTCAAACCTAGCCACCAATGTATAGTTATTACATTTGAGTCACAGAGCTGTTCAGAAATAGGAACACCTGGGAATCTCTGAGAAACACAACGGCGGTCTTAACAATACTTTCCACATGCATTTCCACAATCTATTCTAATCCCAAACTTTAATTGTCATTTATATATGTCGTTTTATATGTCCATGAAAAATAGGGATTTCTGGTTTCTTTGAACACAAACCATGATCATTGAGACATTAACCAAATAGTTTTGTTGCCCAAACGTTTCCTCAAGCCAGATACTTGGCTGATATGAAATTCATTTTTGATATAGTGTTTTTGTCAACTTTCAACATATTCTGTGTATAATATTACAAACTGACTTCCTATCTTACTCCCGTCATAATTACTACGGCCACCAGAGGGCTTTGGAACTTGAACTGATGACTGATTCTTCTTATGAGGACAGTCATATTGGACTACCCGACTACAAGAATGAATGTCTTTTCAAGAAATGCTGATAGATGTATAGATTTTTACCCTAATTAAGTGAGTTGACTTTAATTTCCAAGAACTTGACCAACTCTAACCAACATCTTTTTGAGACATTGTGTTTTCATGAGGTCACATTCATGTGCATGCAGGCAGAGACACAAACCCACATAGTTTCTGACACGATAAGATTAGCCATCAGAAGCCATTTATCTATTGTCTGCCTAGGAATAGATCGATGTGTTTATGTGCATTCACGTGACGTTGCAATGTGAGATATACAGCGCTCATTGTTGAATGCTTAATTTATGTGATGCTCTTTCATCTGTGAGTACATGTCACAGAATAGAATACTAGCAAATACGTCAAATATAATATTTTTTTTAGACTCAGAAAATTTGGATTTTATTGTTTTCCAGGTATCTAACACTTGACCAGCATGTTTACAGTAACTGAATTTAAGAGAATTTTAGGATCACAACTGTGCCAGCAACCGGGAAGCTTCCCCACTTCAAACCCACCCTATATGTTGATCTTGTAAAGTTTCCTGACTAGATATGGGAAATCTCGCCATCTCATTGATACGAACACCTGGCAAAGTACTCCGAACTTCCTCTGTGGTTACTTCCCAGTACAGTAGGTGTCTACAGTCCTACTTTTAACACAAAAACTAACTCACAAAGTGAAAACAATACCAGTCGAATGCCGTCCCAGCTGGTAATTAACTCCTCTCTCCCAGAAACAATTTTCCATTGAAGTCACAGCCAGCACATGTGTCCCATATCAAACATTACAGAATACATTTTATGCCTCTTTGCTCAAACTGGACTTAATATATCAGCAGGGGTTGCAGATGCTTTAAGTCAATGCCAAGTCAGTACTTTGTTGGCTTTGCTTTTTGTTTCGATGAAAATGCTCCGTATCCGACGTTTCAATCCACGGTTCGCCTCATCTAGATAATAATTACATCTATTCTGTTAAATTCAGAAAAGATGCTCAACTGAGTATGAATCAGAGTGTCATTATTATTGTAAGTGTAGTCATTACTTTGACGACAAACCATAGACGTGTTGACAACAATCAATGATAACAAGCTCACAAGCCTATTCAGCAGTACACATATTTTGCCAATTATGGCCAATCACACAATGACAGGAAAACAAGCTCAAAAAGCTTGTGCCAAAATGTTGACTGCATTACATTAAAAAGGACAATGTGATCATCCATGAAGCAACAAACCCAGGTATGATCAATTACAAGCTTCATCACTTGCAAGAAGCCACTTTACAATTGAGTCCCACCTGTAAATAATTCCATCACTTCCAATATTGACTTCACGCTGTGATGCCATTGGGAAGGAAAGTGTAATTCCCATTTTCACACACTTTATTTCTTAACCTCTGCAGTGATCCCTGTCATGGACGGAGGACGTGTCAACAGAAGATGTTGCCATATCGTCTCCTAGATGTGATGAGGTTGACAGTGAGTCCTGCGGTTGCACACCTATAATACATTATTCTCAGCTTGCCATCTGACCACCTGCTACCATGTTCATTTACTCCACCCACTCCCTTAGCCACCCCACCCACGATTCACACGGAGGCAGGTGGTTCACTTCTTACTGGGGTAACGTTGCCATGGTAACTGATGCGGCAGTGCTAACATGCTCCGGAGCAGGTTATGTTCCAGGTAGGAGATCAGCGTGTATAAAAGCACCGACTAGTGACCAATCAGTTCTCTTAGCTTCGGTACATGGGGCGCCAACTCTACCACTGAGCTATCACCCACAATTTAATAATTCAATGGAATACACAAATGTAATTATACAGGCCTCAGGAGTATCTTGTCCTGCATACTATGTTGTTATAGGGAAACCAAATTAGCTCAAACAATAACCGGATGGAGAAACAAACAAAACAATTTTTTTAAAGCACGAGTGTTTGATCAACCACAGCCAGTCCATTTCTGTTTTCACATGACCTCATACTTTTCCAACTGCCCTTTCCTTGACTCTCCTTTCCATCTGCAGGGTGGCCTCATCTTTTCATCTTGTGCTCTGTATCTGAGAGTTGTACAGTAGCTCCTAGAGCAGCACTCCTGATACACCTGTTGTTGACGTGAGTGTTTGTGCATTGATGTATCAATGTCTTTTTAGTACAGCCACTCTTGGCATCTCTGTGCATCTCCACAGATGTACATTTGATGTTGAACTTTGATTCCCCATGGCTCAAATGCATCCGTATGTGTCCATCTACGTTCTATATCGTGTACTTACTCTTGATATGGTAGCTTACTATAAACCACTTACTTCACTGCATCATGTACTTATTATATTTTGTTGTTTTTATTATTTAAAAAATATACATTGTATAGCGTCAGTCACACACACACTGCATACAGACATCAGTGTATTAACCCTAAACTATGTTTTGATGTTGATTCTAGTCAATTCTGGTTATATTGAAGGTGCAAACTTTTAATGGGAATGAATAGAAATGTATGGGGAATTTACAGGAAATAACAGGAATAAAGTGGAAAATATAGGGAATATTTGCAGATGTTTTAGCAACCAAATCATATAGAAGATAGAAGCAAACCTGTTAACATAGCATAAGTATGAGCAATTCAACAGACATAAGCAATTCAAAAATGCATGTATTGCCAAATAACTGTTCATTTTTCAAATGCATACATTGTTAAATGTGTCATGTGAGCTAGCCAGCAAGTGAACTGTCAGGGAAAGTTACTTTTAAAACTGAAGCTGGCAATGTTGGCGGTGTGCAAACTGCTGGTTGTAGTGAAGAACACAGGTAAAAGTAACAATAAAGAATGATTGGAAATCAAAACTCATCAAATAGCATGCTTAGTCACACAACATCCTGCATAGTAATAGCTGGCTCACAAACACTAGCAAAAACAAGTTAAAAAATGTATGAACTGGGTACATTGCTTAAGGCTACGATCTGGTGGAACTCCAATATCATAAAAACTATCAAATAAATTCACTCCAGTGATATAATCAAAACTTCCCTGAAATAATAGAGTCCTTTGGCCCAGACTGGCAACTGTGCGGGTTGCACATGTGAATGCACTGTAGCTACATGCAGATGGTTAATATACTGAATTCCTAATGGACTTCAGGCAACTTCTGTACATGTGATGGAGTGCATACTGCTGCATGAAGTATGTGGTTGCAATTCCATTAAATGGGCATGACTTTGAACTAAAACATGCCAAAAGAGCTTGTGTGACATTTGTTTTTTAAAGTCTATTTAAAAGGTGTGTCTTTTTAGATGCAGTGTTGGTTCTAATTCTAGCTCCCAGTTTCTGACTGAGCTGGTCAGATGATGTTAAACATTTTTTTAGTTGACCGTTTGTCTCCTAGCAATACCTGCCCTCAGATGTCATCATCATCTTTCTTTCAAATTAAGTAGTATCGTATCATAATAATTTTCTCACAACATTCAATTACTTGAATTTTAGGCTAACAATTACAAAGAAAGTCCCATTTGTTTTCACACTTTTCTACCGTACATCCTTCACCCATATCACTCTCTTCAGTTTCTCTTATGCTATTACTTCTCTTCTCTCTACCATTATTTGTATATCTTCTTTTGTCTTTCCTTCTCTTCTGTTCTTTTCTCCAGTGACCAGACAAGATAGTTGATCTGTGGATAGATGAATAGCCTCGGACAGTAATATAGATGGTGGCTTTGACCTGTAGAGACTCCTCAAACTCGTTCTAAATCAATCTAGCGTTCCATCACTGCGACCCAGATGTCCATCGTTGCTCCCTCTCTCTATCCACCTCCCTATCTCTTGCCAATCTCCATTCATCAGTCTTTCTATCTCCATTCTCTCCTCTCATCTTTTCTTTTTTAAATTACCAGAGTCAGTCTTTCTTGACAGCGAGGGGGGGAAAAAGTTTGTCTTTGTGTGCAATACTTTGGAGAATAAAGGAATACACGAGAATGAATTGGACTTTCAAAAGAAGTTTGCCCTGAAACCTTTTGTTCCGTGGTTCTCATGCACTATTCATATTATCCATGAACTCTTCCTAGCTTGGCTTTCCTTTTTTTTTTTTTTTACAAACTAATCAGTTAATGACCTTGAGGCATAAATAAAACAGTCTGATTCACACCTGAAACAGAGAAGTTTCTTTTCTTTTGGTTTCACTTTTTCAATGCATTATTAACAGCTACAGCTAAACAGATAAAAGGTCCATATCATTGGAGTATGAGCCCGATACATTTATGACGTCGATGCTTCCAAGATGGGAATATTTTCAAGGATAAGGCAGCTGATAATCTATATTTATCATGTTGTCAACACATCCTATTCTAACACCAAAACCTAACCCAAAAGCACAGCTTCCACCTGTTTGAGAAAATCAGTCTTTTTAAGAAAAATGCATGTCTTAACAATTTGTAGAATATAGAATAATGCCTGTTGATACAAAAGTGAACTAAATGTCAAATGCAAATGTTGTCGTGTTTCTCTTATTGGAGTAGAACATGTTTTGAAATGTACCTTGAATTAAACTTTAAAGTTGTTACTGTGTGTTCAGACAAAACATGTGGGGCAATGATAAATATTGAAGATATTACTTAGCTAGTCAGTGAAAAACGTGCTTTAATCTCCGGGCTTTGTGAAGGTTCCTACACATTCAAAGAATAAGAGAAACACCTGGTGTTTCTGATGAGTTCCAAGATCTCAATCAGAGGCTGAACACAGAAAAACACAAGGTGACTTATTTTACGGTCGAGGTGGAAAAGTTGCCAATTAAAGCAAAAATGTGCAACGGATTAGCAATTACTCATGACACATGTGATTTAAACATCCATGGAAGGTTCTGGTCTGGAAAGATGAACAATTGTAGCGGATGATAACATCAGATGTGTGGACCAATGTGTAACGCTCTGCAAAGTAATTCATGAAAGAAAGATCAATGCAATATTTCAATCACGGATTTCACACCATTTTCATTCATTTGTGGTGTATTTGGCTCTAATTGCATGATCTGTACTGTTCTTCTGCACTGATTTCATAGCAGAGAACCGTTGATTCTGATTCTCGAAACTCAAAATAGTAGTGCATTCATTTTAAACTTGAACTTTCTTTAGAAATCTAAATCAAGAGTGAAAAGCTTCTCAATACGTGAGTCTTTCCTCAGCAACACTTCTTTGTAATTATTGGAACCACACTTCGGTGGTTGACACGTCATTGTGCTATTTTATCAGGAGGAGAATGCGATGGGGGGAAAATCCCTTCTTCTTGGCGTTGTAATCCCGTGTCTGCTCTCAGACAGGCTATTGGAGCCTTAGCAGAGATGAATCGATGATGGTATTTGCACAGTACTTATCACACCGCCTATCTGCTATCATAGAAACCCAGGGATTACATTCACCTCCAGCTTACCCTGACAGCACTGGAAGGACGGGGTGACTACGATTTTCTTTCTTTTCTTTCTTTGTTTCTTTCTTTGTGAATGTTTACTGAAATCAAGGATCTCTTTTTGGTTTACACCGCGTTGCCTTTGTCTCAACCCAAATGTATCCTGACAGAATGAACTGACGGAGGTTTCAGTTCAGTCAGCTGATCACAGAACAGCAAGATTAGGTACGGATGTGAACATTAACGGATATCAGAAAAGAACAGAGCCGAGGGATTACACGGGGCTCACAACACGCAACAAAGAGCAAGACACAAAAGGAGAGGAGGGGTAGGAGGCAAACGCAGAGGGCTGCAGAGCAATGGAATGAGTGAGAATATGTTTCAAGAATCTCAATTAAAAACAGTGTCGGAAAAAATAAGTAGCCATAGATGTTGTTCCCCTTGATATGCAATAAACTCCTTTGCATGTCTGTCGTGTTTTTTCTTCTTCTTTTGTTTAAGTTCATTGTAAGCCATGCAGAACCAGAACAAAGAGGCGCGACACACATCTGTCCTCTCTGCTCTGCATGCAGGAGACCACCTCCAGCTGTCTGCATAATAAACACCCTCTCTCCAACATACACGCACGCGCACACACACACACACACACACACACACACACACACACACACACACACACACCAAAAAAACAAGCAAAATATGCGGGCCTTCATGTGCACGCTCACAGGCCGCCTATGAGCATTACTGTGAGCGCGACCATTAAGATGTTGTAATTTTTGGGATAATTAGTTGGCCTGTCAGTTTTATGGCTGTACCTTGCTAGCTCTGAGATTAGGCCTCCGAGACCTCCTGTTCTGTTGCACAAGCGGCACTGTGCCTGTGTGTGTGTGTGTGTTTGTGTGTGTGAGAGAGAGAGAGAGAGAGAGAGAGAGAGACAGAGAGAGCAAAAGAGAGAGGCAGACTGAATGCCACTTAGAGGGAATTATAATGACGCCATTTAATTAACAAAACTGCATTCGACTTCCATCAGTGATTCCGAACAGCTTACCCATCATCCCGTCATGTATTGTAATGTGTTTTTGCACATACAATGATGGTAATTTCTTAGCTGTCGTTTATATTCAAATTCCCTTCGTTTTCACTGTAATCATAAGTTTGCTTTCTTTTATAGAAACACAAGGGTTTTAGTTCATGGCGAAAGAGAAATATTTATGCGATCTCAATCAGATCCCAGAGATTAAAAATATAAGAGTCATGGTGGCAGCAGGTTATATGTTCCATATGTTGAAAGGAGCTCTTACATTTTATCCTCCAGCTCTTCGTGGGAGATCCTGATGATGCATTCCCATAAAAACATGTTGAATGATGAAAGTATACAAAGTTATAGTGATACAGTACACTGCAAAATTTTACGCTGTGAATTCACAATAAATTATTGGATACATTTTGCATTACTTTCACAGTAAGGATTACAGCAATATACTGTGAATTAAGTCACAGCAATTTACTGTGATTTCAGTATTGTGATATTACAATGCATTGATGTAAAAGCACAACTGTATACTGTAACTTTACAGCTTCTATGGCAACGCAATTACTGTGATATTACAGTACATTACTGGGGAATTACAACTTTTTTGCTGTACATCATTACAACAAGGCCCTGTACTTTTACTGTGAATTCACAATAAATTATTGGATAAATTTTGCATGACTTTCACGGTAAGGATTACAGCAATTTACTGTGATTTCAGTATTGTGATATTACAATGCATTGTTGTAAAAGAACAAACAACTCTGAGGTAAAGTCAATGTTAGCCCAATGGCATATTTATTAACAAATACATATTTTTCAACATACAGCAAATGTCAAGAAATTCAAGAATACAAGAAATTCAACTTCCTAGTCAAACTTTCCAAAGCCATCTTAAAATGCAGAGAAATTGTGCAGAAACTTGCGAGTCAACTACCTGTCTCACTATGATGGCCACTCAAAGTCAATAGGTTTCCTCAAAAGGGCGCTCGCATGAGGGTTCATTGTTGTCCGCTTCTTGGTCTTTGAGCCTCTTCCAGGATTGATGCCCAGGAAGCACCTGTTAATAAGCAAAGATAGTTTCAGTTTTAAATAGATTTATGGATGAGTTTGCGAGATCAGGATGGTCTCACCAGGCTAGCCTCAGGTACCTCCATTGTCAGCAATTTAGAACTCAAGACAATCATTGAGTTGGAAGCCTGTACTATAATGTGAATTACAAGGTTAAAAGAGATCTTTATACAATACCTTTGAATGAACTCCAGCATCGCCGATCCAGCAGCAGGATACTCGAGGTTGAAGACTGAATAGCTGCTGAAGAAAGCAGCTACTCCGTGTAAAAACAAAGGGTGTGGGCCCATCACGACATGTCCCTCGATGGATATCAGCCGTCCAGAGGGCTTCATCATGTCACCTGAAAATGAATAGATACAACATCATGTGTTATGAGCTCTTTGAGATCTGCTTCAGATACAAAGGGCTATACAAATGTAATTTGTTATCATTATTATTATTTATTGTGGTGATGTAGATTTCTAGAATCAAAACAAAATACTGAGTTAGAAATGTCGATACTAGATCCAAGTAACATTACCTTGAATGAACAAGCAGGAGGTGCTGGGGCGTTCTGGAGTACTAATGTCCACAGCAGTGGCACATGGCTGTAACATAGTAACACACAATAGCATGGATTTAACATTAAAGGATAAATATTGTTCATTGTCAGAGGTAGTAAATCATAAAAGGTAAGAAATGGCGTCTAATGTAATCACTCATTTTACATTTTAAATATTTGAATAAAAAATCTTTACATTTCAAGGATGCGTCAGGTGGTAGAGCTGATGGGTCAGCTGGTAGAGCTGATGGGTCAGGTGGTAGAGCTGATGGGTCAGTATAGGCCCAGCAGCCTGCAGGTAGGACCTCTGCTTCCTAAACATGAATTTGCAGTCCCGTGTGTTTTCTGTAGCAGTCAGGCACCCCACACTAGTAATAATAGGGGGCATTAGTATGCTGTTTTGTGTGCTGAACGAAGTTATACACATTCTCATACACATGCTCACATCCAACCAATTTACAGTGGAACATTGTGGTGCATTTTAACTCGTCACCTACCTGATCTATTCCTCCTCACTCTTAGACTGACACTGAACAGGATGGTTAGCCTGGCCATCTGATGACCTAGAAAAAAAGAAAAAGGAGAAATTACACAAAGGCAACCAACAATATGAATTTCAGTTTGAATGCAGATTATGATAATGAGTATGTTGTAAAAAACATGATCTGTACATAAATGTAATGGACATTTTTGGAGTTACATCACCTGTGTACGGCAATATTATCCCTAGCTGAAACTTGACCAAGAGCAAAAGCGTTTTTGCAGAATAGTAGCCTATCCATGCATGGCGAGCAGCTGGTCTATGTGGAATATCTCTAACGATGCAGGGAGCCGCTACATGCCCCATAGACTAGCTAGTCATTAGCCTGCTTAGATCGGCTACCGTTCGGCAAAACCGCTTTTGCTCTGCAGTCAAAAACGAACGCGAAAGTAAGTGAAAAAGTTTGTGCTTAATGTCGCTACGTGTACTCTACAGTGCGTTATGTTCGGCCATGTTGCCCCGGTTTGATATGAAGCTGAACTGGAGGATGCGGGTGTATTGTTAGCTTCGGCTAACACGGGTAACCCGCTGTCTCGGTGCGGAAAGACCACTCATGAGAGGAGAATAGTGACGGCGACGTTACGCTAATATGCAGCAAAACACTTCCATGTACCGCCGCACGCGCTCACCCAGAGCAGACCAGCCCCGCAAGCGAACATGACGACAACAGTACCGGTAACAGTCCATAACGAAGACATCCGAGTGGAAACAACGGCCCGCTACTGACCAGTTCGGCTTCAAATCAAACCTGGGCTACATGGTCTAACCATATAACACACTGAAAAGTACACGTAGCGACATTAAACACGAACTTCTTCACTTCCTTTCCCGTTCGTTTTCCTTCTTATTTCTCTCTCGTCTTATTGTTCTTATCTCACGTAGCAAATCGTTGCTAATCGTGCTAGCAGCCGTTTGCTAGCTAGTATTATTACTACTGCTATTAGCAAATGCTGTGAGATAACGTTCAACAATTTTGGGCACTTGCTAACAAAATATGAACTGTGTCATGCGAATAACGTTCATGTGAAAGTAAATATTATCATCATATTAAATAACATGGGTGTAAGTGCTGCAAACAGAGTTATGCATGCTGCTCACCTTCTCCATTCAGCCGGGATGAGAAGAGGGAAACCGCCGCGTCTTCAGTTCAAACCAAGTTCGGTTATGTCATGTGACTTCCCAGGGTATAGTTCAATACAGTATTTCACTGTAATAATACTGTTGAATGCTGTGAAATCCTTGCATTTTTTTACTGTGTTGCTGTGATATTACAGACCTTGTTGTGATATAACAGGGGTTTTTTGATTGCAGGATTTTACTGTAAAATTAGAGTTAGATGCTGTAAAATCCAAAGATACTGTAGTTTTTACAGGTATTCATTGGGATATTACAGGGGAACTAAATTACAACAAGTTATTGTAAAATAATACTGTTAATTATTGTGAAATGCTGGTAATTTCTAACAGTGTAAGCAGGTGTGAATGCATAATTCACAGATAAAATTCCAAAGCTATTCAGCTATCCACATCACCCATCACACAGGCTACTGTATACTGTACACTCATGTACGCACAGTACACACATCTGCATCGGCAAGCAACTTTGCCTGCATGCATGTTCTCTAAGGATCTGACTTTTTCTTTCTAAAAGCACTCAACAATTATCCAGCCAGCACAATACTGTACATGCTCAGGGAATAAAGCTGGCAGCACATCAGAGTCTGAGCGTTATTTGCTTTCCATAAAATAAGGTATAGGTAGACTGAGATGGTTGGAAAGTAAAAGAAAAGAGAGAAAAGCAAGAAAAGAAGACAATTCCATTATCCTATTGAACACATGACTGCAGCTTGTGGACATCTTAAACACTGTGTTTACTGGCTGCAGTCCATTAGCTCATACACACTATAATTAATTACCTCAGACATACACTTCCACTCACAAACACACTCTCACTCACATGCTCATGTCCATGGGGCAATTATTCATGACTCGAAACAGGAGAAGACAAGTAATTGAATTATATTGCGTATAAACAATAAACTCAGGAGAAATAAACCTGCTGTTTCTAACCCCCCCCCCCCCCCCCCCCCCCCCCCACACACACACACACACACACACACACACACACTTTACATCCAGTTCTCTTGGCAAGAAACCTGCATGCAACACACGCACAGGGAATCAGGGTCAGATTCAAATTAATCAATGTGGGCATATGGAAACCTCGCATGTGAAGCCAAACACTGTTTTAGTGGAGTCATAGTTTATATTCACATTTTTCCCCCTCATGAATTTGCTATTGTTATCCACGTATGTTTTATTCACTACAAGATTGACCTAAAGTGATGCCGGTTAAGTCATATGTCATGGAGGACAGTGCAAAACAAAGCAATCGATTGCAACGTCAAAGTTGTGCATTAAAAGTTATCACTGAAAGGATCTTGATGGGACCCGAGAGTGTGTGAGGAGCGGCCCAACGCTTTCTCACAGGGAACAAAGAGAATCTGGCAGCGGAGGGAGGGGAAGACAGATACAACAGGAGACACAGGTGAGACACATAAGGGCAGCTGGGTAATCAACACACATGAGGGCGGGGATGTCAAGACATCTGAAACCAGAGGAGAGGTTAGAACGGGGAACAGGAAATGACTAAATAAAACAGGAAATGAACACAAGAACACAATTACAATTGAATATAATTACAGAGACTTTAGCATTCATGGCACCTGCTAGCATGCAAGCAAACATTATGCTCATATGGGCTTTTATAATTAAAGAGAAAAGCTAGAGGGAAAGTTCACTCTTAAAGCAAAAAAAAAAAAGCTGCCATTCATCTGCTCCCGATCATCTCCTCCCTGTGAAGTAGAGTGGATGGATGGTGAGTGACAAATTCAATGACAGCTTCTAATTAATAGAAAGCAGGTCTCCTTGGAATGTACATGAACACTGGAACAGATATAAATCATCATGCGCTTCTTTTCCAGACTGATGTTATGTCGTGAATATTCAATACAGTTAAAAACGCTTTTCATCTCAATTGTTTTCTTCTTTGAATGACTTTGACTATGGCTGGCACCATATGATTTCATCACTAAACTTCAACTTTTACTCGAAAAATATACTATAAAATATAACATGACTCCAGACGTGTTATAGTATAATTGGCAGTTTTTATATAGCTGGTGGGAAGCCAGATGGGGATCACATGTAGTCACTCCTACTGGTTAACTGAGATGTCTAAACAAGACCATCCTCACCAACAATATGGCCGTATAAGTCGTCTGTGCAAGCAGCTTATTATGACCTTTATTTACGCATTTTGTTAGGTGACAACATAGACTGGACGTAGTCATCATTTTGGCCGCCGCCATGTTGGAATTTTAGCAACCAGTTTAACTTTAATATCTTTTTATGACATACAATACTATGACTTGTTTATGACTGGCTATACTCAGACCTTTCAAGGACTTTTTATGACTTGCTTAACAGATTTTTTTTTTCTTATTGTAAGATTCGGTTGTATATATCACTCCCGCTTCCTGCCTAAATAATGTCTCCCTCAACCTCGAAAACCCATCTAGGTAACTTACATTATCATCCATCTTCTGAGGGAAAAGGTTTTTTTCTTCCTTCCCACAAGGACAGGACTGTTTTGCAGAGAGGAAGCCTCTTTTTACACTTCACGATCCAAAGTGTGAAAGCATAAAGTGTAAACACTTTGGACAGAGCGGGCCGAAAGGAAACAAGAGCCGCTAAGAATGTCTTATCGGGGCTGAGGGTTCGTTCACATTTCGTTTGGTCAAGCCAACAAGAAAATTGAAAATGTGATTTGATATTATTAAAAGATATTAGAGCCAAACTAAATCTATGTTTCCCCCAGTGTCTTACTTTCATACTGTAGTCTAGTTCATCTTACAATGAATTCCCCATGCATTGCTTGTTTTTCAGTTACTATCAAATGCAAGGTTATCAGAATGTAATAAATATAATGAAATAAGGGCAAACTTTCTCAAAGTTATGCTCTAAATTGTGTTTGGTATGATGCCGCATTAGTGCCACTGTACGAAAAAGAAGAAGAAGAAAAAAAAATTCCGGGAGGCGGTAAAAGTGTGTTGCGGCGGACGCGCGCAAAAGAGACGGCCAAGCCGATTCAACCGAAGGACGCGGAGTTTGATTCAACGCCTCGAAACAGCTAAGGAAAGAGAATCAAACTGCCCAGAGAAGTGTGCGTGTGTCCCAGTGCCGGTAGTGTCTATCATTGACGACAGCGCAATTCCTATCTTTTAGTATTTTTAGAAAAAAAAGAACCTCACACCATTGTGTGACACACACATAAGATGACAGGCCCATATAAATAAAACCAACAATAACCATGAACAGCCATCACCCTCAAGACCTTAACAAGGCGTTGTTACACGTTGTGATGTATTAATTAGAAAAATAAATACATTAGTAGCAAATCTGCTACTTCATAAACTCGCAAATTTGTTACTTTTTTTCTCAGAATATTGCCCACCTCTTTCGGCTACTTAATAAACTCGCAAATTTGTACTTTTTTCCTCCAGTGGCCCTAATACGCTGTCGTAGCACCAGACATCACATTATTTAGTAAATGGAATGTAAAAGTCTAAAGAACTGTATATTCTCATATGCACTTAAATGGTCATACTCATTTGTAACACTATGTCTTCTTGGGCAAGGTAATATTAACACTGACCCCGATGTAGCCCACACAGCATCAAATAGAGTGATAAATCAACAGCACCCATCAAGCTAGTCAGTGCAACATTATAGACTTCCCTGAGTGACCCAACGACCTCTGTGAAACAGACGGCGTCTAGTGTACCCTACACACACACACACACACACACACACACACACACACACACTATTCCCTGTTCCCCTGGCTCTGTCCTGGGCAGCATATGGCAGACGTTGAAGTTCAAGGACACCAGTGTTTCACAGATTCAGGAGATTCATCATTGACAAACACACATTCATCTTGGGCCTTACCCTGTGGAAAACACACTCACTGGCACACACACACACACACACACACACACGCACACATCCTTGCTTCACACACGGCATAGAGGCAGAAGTAGCCACCAGCTCCACACGGATTAGCTTGTATCTGATGAGTGGAGGTGCATGACAGTGGCTTAACAGATGGAGCCCTAAGGGAGAGCTGAACACAGACACGCACCTAAACACACACCTTCTCTGTCGTTGACCTTGCGTAGATCCAAGAAGTTCTTTCTGGCACAGCACTGACATGAGCTTACAGCGCTTTACATTAAAACCAATTTAAATCCTTCGTATTTTTCTGTGATGTGAAATGGAGATTGGAGAAGCTCCTTCCTTTTATTGTTCACGGAGGGGACTGAATTGAATCCGTTCACACAAATATTGAAATATGCAGACACGGCTTACACGACACAGAGCGTTGATTCAGAGACACAAAATGCAGCGTCGGTGACATATTGTCAACAAACAACTAGCGTTGGCCGGGCTCCTCTTATTTGTCAGCAGTCTGGCCTTGGTGTCTCAGCCTGACATGTTTAAATAATCCAACTTGCGCTTGAGTAAACACAGCTCCTGTCAGCCTCCCGCGGATCTGATGGATCATATCTGTTGGCCTGAGCATTTGTCACAACAAAAGCAGGAAACGGATACAACAGCTACGGTAACAGAGATTTATGTCGGTCCACAATATGACTTTGTTTTCTTTACAGCCAGTTGCTCAGATGTATATAGAGCTACAGTGTATTAGCACCTCTGCCTTTCTAATCAGAGCACCCTGTATGACATAATTTTATATATTTGGATATTTCGCAACATGTGAGGTTTTCATACGACTTTCACTGATTAACATGAATCTGACACAATAAGTGTGTGTGTGTGAGAGAATTTATTGTCAACAAATTGTTGTAGTTTCTCTTCTATAAGTTCAGCAAATCACTCGGATTTCTTCATCATAATCAATTAAATTCGCAGTCGGCAACATGATCATATTCACTGAAACCGACACTATGCTCCGATAGAACAACATAAATCATCCGGTTTTGGAAAAAAAAAAACGCGCCTCTACGTGCACGTAGAGCTTGTTGTTTGTTTTGCAAAAATCCACTGTGCCCTTATCATCCTGTCCACTCAGCATAGTTCACAGTTCGTGCACACGCCACAAATCCCACCTTCCCCCTCACGCATGTTACAATATCACAGGCACACGCCTCAACTAGGCATACGCTTAATGACGTTAGCAGTTGCTATCTATGAGTAAGTTAGCTGGCCTACCTCTGTGTAGCGTGTACTCCATGCCGTTTATCGATGAGAGAAGACACAGGCGCGTTCACAGGAATCCGGTGCACACGCACTGACGAGCACTCGATGGGAGGGAGAGGAGGAGCTCGGTGGTAGAGGGGGAGGGGCGTGAGTGTTGTAAGCATTTGAAATTCGACTGAGTCAACTTGATCTGCCAGACTTGCCGACTGCAGCTTTAATTAAAGGCAAAAGTACAAAATCATTCAATGATCAGGAATTTTCAAGTAAAAAGTATCGGCAAAACTGGCCCTACGCCTAACGTTGCGGTGCTAAGAAGTCTACAGGGTCTAGGGGTGGGATGATGACATCATCTTATGCGTATTTGCCATACACACGAACATGAAACACAAGGGTGGTGATTTTTCCTTTTTCACCCTGGGACCTGGTTTCAAAAAAGTGTGTTTACAGACACCAAAACTCCGGATCCGTGTGGACGGTCGGCCCAAACGTGCAAGACTTCCGCGTTTACACACAAAAAACGACTTCAACTGCGTTAACGCACAAAAAACGTTGCCGTGTGGACATGGCCTAATTAGTCTGTTTGTTCAACATGCTTTATGAGTCCTGGGGGGGAAGACAGGAGATGGGCACACACACACCTTGCTCTCCACAGAGGCCCATCTGTTGTGCAAACACACACACGCACACACTCACTTCCACGCTGCCAAATAAACTACTAAAACTGCTGATGAGTGAACACAGATATTGATGGGATCACTCACTTGAGTTGTCTGTTTGGAAGTGTTGCTCCGCTGACCGCAGCAATGACACAGCGACGAGGAGGGAGGGAACAGGACAGAAGAGCAAAGGCAGAGGAAAGGAGCTGCGGCTCCAAACAATCCACATTTATTTGGATTTTACGGTGTGTTCACACTGTACAAGGAATGAAGGGCCATGAAGGGCCGTGATTTTAGGAGAACCACTGGCACATCCTTTTGGCAGCCTTGTAAACAAATTGGGCTCTACACACCTGGCTGGACTATATACATAAGTGGATCTCCGTTTGGTTAGCACCTAATGTGATAAGCATGAATCGCAGGCCATTCACTATTGTGTGACCTCATTCTGTCACAGACATTCATGTCAATGACAATCTTTGAGATTATTCCTTTACCTCGGTTCCTATCAGACACTATTATCGAACAGCCAAAACATGTTTAATAAAATGCCTTCACTACATAATTGATCACCGCTCACTCAATTGTGTTTCGCAACTCTAATCCCCTCTGATATAATGTGTTCAGGCGAGGCATCAATTTTCCCAGGATCAACCCAAGAATCAGGTTGTTCTCCCACGTTTTTATCTCTCAATCAATGGCAGAGGTTCATAACCTTTCTATGATGCGTTCACGCTCTTTCCTTCCATTTCTGCCGTATGACTACATTCAAAATTAATGAAAAGAAGCCAGCAACAATCTGTCAGGTGTTAATATTGATTATAAGTATTTCCTGATGCAAAATAGAAATGTGAGATTTGCAGCATGCTTGGATTTTGATCACTGATTAATTCATCATAGTTGATTTATAAAGGGGATTTATAAATTGCCTTTGTGTACATTTGTGTTCATGATTTAAGCTAAAATTTAGTTTCATATTTTGTCCTGTTATTTTGTCTCCAACTAAAAGTCATGTTCGGTTTATCTTAGTAATGTATCATATCTAGTTTTGTATAGTTTCTCTTCATATGGGAAGTGGACACATTCGCTGTATCATTTCCAATTGGTTTGTGGACTACGCAGTGGTAGCGACCTGTCAATCACAATGTAGCCACGCTCCTAAGCATACCCTACTTTATTGTCTATTTTTCTCTAAATGAGGCCATATTTTACTAAATGAGCATCATGCTGTATTGAAGAAAACTGGAAACTAGTGATTGAGGCCAAAAACTCTTGTTCACGATGTTTACTGAGGCAATTAATCAAATGAGGAGTTGGGTCATTTTTATCATCGCCTTCTATACAATTCAAACCACATTGATCACTTCTTCTGACCAATCAAGTCACGTTCCTCTACATGTCAACGTTCACTCGTTCACACACACACACACACACACACACACACTGATTGCACAGCCTTTGAGAGCAATCAAAAACTGTTAATGTTTTTTTTAAATTAACAATATGCATGTTGCTGTAGCCACAGTTAGTGTTCAATGACGTCAGTGCCATCTTGTCATAAAAAAAATCATGTTTAGTCGGTAGTTTTCTTTAACAAAATTACACTGGTATACGTGCACCTGGGTATAACACATTAATATTGGTGTAAAAATACATTTCTGAAAGAAGCAAACTGACCCCTCCCCCTCTGAAGTTTCCAGCCTTGAGGCTGTGTACATCCTCCATGGAATTTATTTAATTATCACACTACACCATCGCTGCTCACACAAACCGAACACATGCAGTGGTACCTCAAACAAAAGAGATCCCCCACTGTACGTTATCAAAACTCTGCAGAAAAACAAAGGGAGGTAGACGAGTCAATGTGACACCTTTCTGAGGGACAGATAACTGTGAGGCTGGTCTATAACGCACCGTGTGGTAAGCTCTTTCTCACTTGGCTAACCTTGAGTGGTGCCTCAGATGAGAAGAAAATGCTATTTTCACCTCACTTCTGGGCCAGAAGTGGCTTCGCTAAGGAGTGTGTGTGTGTGTGTGTGTGTGTGTGTGTGTGCGCACGCATGCATGTGTGTGTGTGTTATATTTTCAGGACTATAGAGAATATCAGAGACTGAATATTAAAGGTGCCTCTCAACACAATCCAACACAACATCACCTGGAACAAAAATACTTAAAAATTATCACATCATAACTGAATATAGGGCTATTGATTGTGTAAGCACTGTATACACACAGTATACACAGTATCTATGTGTACAGGTAGCTAGTTGTAACCCCAATAGGAAATGAGAAACAATAGACTAAGCGTCTACAGCAGCTATGTGAGGCTGCTTTGAGCCAAAATGCAAATGTCAGCATGCTGACATGCTCATAATGACAAAGTTAACATGCTGATGCTACGCAGGCAGAATGTTTATCATGCTGGCCATTAGCAAATTAGCCCTGAACAAACCACAGCCGATGCTGATGGGAAAGTCATTGGTTTGGCAGCTATTTGACCTGATGATAATCCATCTAATTATCTCACCCAGAGCAACACATTTTAATCTTATGAGGACACCTTTGATAGCTGTTGAAGTATTGCAGTCTGGACCAACATGATGGACTGTTAGTAAGACAGACCAACATCCCTGAAGCCAGTCAGATTTCTCCCCCTTTGCCCTGTTTTTTTTTTTTCTTTTAAAATGAAATGCCAAGTCTACAGATTATGAAATGAAATGAACCAAAATGAAACATGAGAAGTGAAAATCATTTGTTTGACCTGCTTTCCACGAGCTGGCAACCACTGGGTTAGATTGACCTCACAAATCCATGCCCTCTGGACATAAAATGCCTGTTTACTCCCAAAGTAAACAGCTTACTGAAGGTTCTCTAGTTTATGACTGAACCTTTTCATACTTTCATTTTTCCCGGGCGAGCTGTTCTGTCAGTGGAGGGGACACCTCTGGATGGTAGGAATGTTTTTTGATAAATGGGACGGGTTCTTCATGGCAGTTTAAATTGCAGGGTGGGAATGTTTCAGCTAGTTGAATAACCAATTCTGTCCATTGAGATGTACTCACTAGGATAATGTTAAAGTCAGGGTGATGTCTGATAAAACTCATTGGCATGTGTTCAACTGGATTTAAAAGATACTAAATGCTGTTTTTGTACTGTAGGCTGTGTGTGGGTCTGTACTGTTCCTTTGTGACTGTGTTCCCTCCCTACATACCATACCACAGTAGGGTGTCGTTTTCTCAAGTTTATTCCTCTATCCATCAAACACTCAACCCTCACCTCTATTTATCAGACCCCATCTCTCATTCTCTTCTTCTGCCTCTCTCTCTCTCTCTCTCTCTCTCTCTCTCTCTCTCTCTCTCTCTCTCTCTCTCTCTCAGTGGGATTCATGGCCCAAAACTGCTTTCCCTATGGCCTATAACCTCTCAGGTCACATCCTCCCCGTCCCTGACCCTCAGAGTCAGAACAGCCTTGGGAAAGTGTGGGCCGACTGATTTACCGATACACGGGGATGGTAGAGCTCCAGAGAGGTCAGCGGGGGCCCACGTTGCTTCAGTATCCCACGAACCGGGCCTGTACTCTGAGTTAGTGGTGATTTAGTGATAGAGTGTTCTGGATCTAAAGCACAATGTCAGAGGACATGTGGGAGACGTGTAGAAATCTGAGAAGTGTGTTGCAACTGAGCTATTTCTCTGTTTGCAGCTCCATCATCTCCGGCAGGGAGGGGGCTCGGGGGTGTGTGGTTCAGTCTCCACAATGAGGTTCATACTCCCCAGTCTCATGATATCTAAATGTTCACTCTCATTATAGCCGTTAATTATTTAATCCAGGCAGGTGGTTTAAGAGGGTTATTGTTTATTAGAAAGCTTAAAGTACAAAAAACAGTAAAGTACTTTTGTTCAACTTCAAAGACATTATTTCCCACAGCACCAACAGCTTCTGGTTGTGTAAGTTTGGAGATTCCACAGTGTTTTTCCTAAACTAAAAATTATTCTTCTCTGTGTTTGAAAAAAAAAAAAAACAATCCTCTACTTCAATCATCAAGATGCAAATTGAGACTATACACTATGTCTATATATGTGTAGTATGTGGCGTTTCTGAACCCCATCTGCAAAACATATTTTTTATTTATAAGGTTCAAAATAGGGAAGGAAGTCATAATGTCAACATGACACTTTGTTGGTCCCTGGTGATTTCCCTCTTGCTCCTTTTTACAGAAAGGTTAGAGGTCAGGGTCAACTACAAAGCCGCAGTGCTAGAGCTGGAAAATATTCAGGTCAATCTCAGTGATGGTCACGTTCTAGATTGGCCCCAATTTATTTACCTCAGCCATATCTTGACGTCTAGAGATATCTTGGAAGTCCCATAACTTAACCCGCATTTATTTTTCTAATTAATACAACGTTCCCAACGTTTGTCAACACTTTGCTAAGGTCCTTAGGGTGATGGCTGTTGATAGTTATTTTTGGTTAATTTTATATGGGCCAAATTGTTATCTTATGGGTGTTTGTTGATTGGGTGGTTTGGCTAAGCTCGCGGTAGCTTTCACTTGTTGCTATAGCAATGGCAAACATCCAGGTCAAGGAACAATCCTCTAGGACCTAACCCTAGCTCAGCATTGGGATGTTATAATTACAAAAATTAATTTGACATTCATGAGAAGTTAGCTAGCACAAATGCCGGTTGTTAGCATTGTAATAAACAAGCAAATTTGTCACTTAGCAAATTTGCGACTTTTTTTTCTCAGAATATTGCCCACCCTTCTCGGCTCAGTTTTTTTTTCCTACAGTGGCCCTAATACGCTGTACTCATGTGGCTGCTTTTACTTCTTGTAGTTTTGTTTTCCGTCTTAATATCTATGCCCATGTGATGGGGAAACCAGAGTTGAAGTTGTTGGTTCTTGAACACACCCTTGTGTTCAGGCCAACCCCTTTCTACTGCCTCCTGATTAGACTGAGGGCATTTAAGTCACCTGTGACCTCTTGGCTGTCTCTTTGTCTCTCTCTGGCTGCTGTGTAGGCTTCCTCTGACTCTGAGCTCTCCTCTCCCTCTCTCCCCCGGTCTTACTGGTGTCTGCATCTACTAATGAATGAATGGAGTTCTCCAATGTGGGTACTCATTAGCTGGTACCTGGGTTAGCCGGTGCACCTTTTTATTAAGGTCATTGTCAGCTGCTGTTTTGCCTTGCTTTTAGTGTTGCTTTTATTGTTGATTATTGTTAGTCTGGACCAACTGGTGTTTTTGTTGCTTGTGTTAATGTTTGTTTTGCTTTATTTCTTTTAGTGGCATTAGTCGGCTTATAGCGGAGGCTAGTCACGATAGAGTGGTTCCCTTCACCGTTTGTAGTGTTAAAGCGCACCGGGACACAGTTGCAGTGTGCACCATTTGCAGTGATTTGCCGTGAGCACGCGTGGTGGGTAAGTTGTTGCACCTCTGGAACACATCCTTAGGTAGGCTGCCTCCCTGTAGTTGGCTTCTGTCCACTCCTTTTTGTTAATTTCAGAATAAGTGTCACCAAAATAGTAATTTTAGTGTTTTTATAAAAGAATCCCCTGTTAATAAAATTTGTTATACTTTCCTAATTTGATTCATCTTTTTTGTGCCACTAATCCCCTTTTTTACAGATATCTCCAGTTATTAATTAATTCAATTGAAACAAATAAATTTGGCTTTATTTGGAAACCACGTCTCTGTCTTGTCTTAGTATACGAACTTGTGTTGTGTGTGAAAGTATTGAGGTCTTATTCAGAATTTCATAGGATATTTCCTGGGGTGAAACTCCCCAGGTGGCGTTGTTTGGGTCAGGTTCTGGTGGCCTCCAGCCACACATTCACCTCGCCACATTCTGGCGTCGTCGACAGGATGACTGTAAAAGCAGAGACGTGTGTTTGGTTTTGTTTTTTTTGTTCTTTTTTTCCCTCACCAGTTGGTTCAGTTAGTGTGTAGTCCTCATCGATGACAGTTTTAGTATTTGCATAGTGAGTATATGATAGTTGGTGTGTGACAGGCAAAACAGCAGCTGATTCTGTGACGGTCTAGAACTTCAAGCAACAGGCCTTGGCTAACCTCTCCTGCTCTTGTCTCCTTCATCATGGCCGAGCTGGATCAGCTAAGAGACTTGGTGGCCCAATTGCGAGAGGAGAACCGGTTGCTGCGAGATCAGGATGCAGCATCTGGAACCAGTACTGCATCAAGTGACTCTGCTCCTCCTCCCCAACCCTCTACTGTTCCAGCAGTTGAACGACTGTTTTATGTTCCAAGAGACAGAAAATGTCCAATGTTTAGAGGAAAGACTGGTTTGAGCATCAATGAGTGGGCAGAGGAGGTTCAAGCATGTATTCGTGCCCGTCACTTGTCCAGGACTGATCAAGCACTGTTTATTTATGATCATCTGGAAAGTGAGGCGAGAGAGGAGATAAAATATCGCTCTAGGGAAGAAAGGGAAGATCCAGATCAAATCCTTGCTATCCTGCGGGAGTTATATGGGTGTTCTAAATCTTGTATCTCATTGCAGGAGGATTTCTTCTCAAGAAAGCAACAGGATGATGAGACTTTACAGGAGTTTTCCCACGCTCTGATGTGTCTGATGGAAAAAGTTGTGACTAATGCCCCCAATGGCTTGCCCAATTCTCAGGTGTTACTGCGTGACCAATTTGTTGAACATGTGTGTGATTGTGCCCTACGTAGAGAATTGAAACAGTTTGTTCGACGCCATCCTGATGCCACCCTACTTGAGGTTCATAGCGAGGCCATTAGGTGGGAGCGGGAGGGGATGCCAGGGGGTGTCAGGGGTAGGAGTCACTCAGTCCCCTCTGCCGCAGGTTTTCAATTTGCAGTGGCAGGCGGTCCCCCTTCATGGCAAAGTAACCTGGACACAAGGTCTGAGTTGGTAGAGTTAAAGCAGATGTTAAAGCAGCAGCAGGAGCAGCTAAATCAACTCAGTAGTAGTCTTCTTGTGCTCCAGAATACTCCCAAGCCACCTTTTCGCCCTGTTAAACAGCCTATTATTTGTAACAGGTGCCAGAAGCCTGGTCATTTTGCACGGGAGTGTGATGGTCAGAGAGTCCAGACAGTAACTCGGCCATCTTCCCATGCAGGCCCAACTCCTAGTGATAGACCATACTCCCACAATCAGCAGTCGGGAAACTTTCACCCCCTGAACTGCTGAGCCAAAGTTCAGGTGGGGGTCCAGTCGGCTCAGAGCAGGATACAGAGAACCCAAATGTTGTTGAATTTTTGGCAGCCTGTCCACACCTAACCATATCAATGGGGGGGGGTTGCAGTTCCTTGTTTGGTTGACACGGGGTCCATGGTATCCACCATAACAGAGAGTTTCTTCATCCAAAATTTTGAGCCCGGGGGTGAAAAGAAGTTACACTCATGTCATTGGATACAACTTAAAGCTGCTAATGGGTTGGATATACCTTATGTTGGTTACCTTGAACTTGATGTTGAACTTTGTGATAAGGTTATTACAAAGCGTGGTGTCCTGGTTGTTAAGGACCCTCTTGGTCAGCCCTCCTCTGTCCCAGGTGTTCTAGGCATGAATATTATCAAAACATGCTTTATTGATTTGTTTGCACATCATGGTTCTGCTCTTTTTGATTTGCCCTGTGTCACAGGCCCCTAGCCAACTCCAAACAGCACTACAACAGTGTCACCAGGCCCAAGCCGATGCACCACCTGACCGATCAAGTCGGGTAAGGGTTAAGGGTGGGAGGGTCTTTCGAGTTCCTGGTGGTACCATGAAGCTGGTGGCAGCAACCTGCTCCCAACATTACTCTGGTAGTGATGTCCTGTTTGAACCCCTGAGTACCGGGTTACCTGCTGGTTTACTTGTATCCCCAGCTCTGGTCCAACAAACCAGAGGTACAGTTTACGTTCCTATTGTTAATGTGGGGGTTAATGATGCTGTACTTTACCCAAATGTAGTGATAGGTACTGTGAGCTATGCCCATGTAGCAAGTCTGCCCACAGGGGTCACCGAAGGCCAAGGACAAGTCTCAGCCACAATGTCCTCCCAGATGGTTACCAACTCCATTCAAGATAAGATCAATGCTGTCGACCTTGGCGCCCTGTCGGAAAAAGATCAGTGCCAGGTTAGATCCTTATTACAAAAGCATATTGATGTCTTTTCAGCTCATGAGGGAGATTTGGGGTGTACAAACCTGATTTCACATGATATTCCTCTGCTTGATGAGACACCAGTACGACAGAGGTATAGGCGTATCCCTCCCTCCGAGTACGAGGCAGTGAAAGCCCATATCCACCAACTTCTTGAGGCTAAGGTTATCAGGGAGAGCAGTAGCCCCTTTGCATCGCCCATTGTCTTGGTTAAGAAAAAAGATGGCACCCTTCGGTTGTGTGTGGACTATAGGCTACTAAACTGCAAGAGCAGAAGAGATGCTTTTCCCTTGCCACGCATCGAAGAGTCCCTTGATGCGCTCTCCGGGGCCCGCTGGTTCTCTACTCTGGATTTGGCTAGCGGCTACAATCAAGTGCCAGTCACAGAAAAAGATAAGATGAAAACAGCTTTCTGTACTCCATTTGGCTTATTTGAATGGAATAGAATGCCTTTTGGGCTTTGTAATGCTCCGAGCACATTCCAAAGACTCATGGAGAGAATATTTGGGGCCCAACATTGCCAGTCTCTGTTGTTATATTTGGACGATGTGATTGTCTTTTCTTCATCTGTAGCCCAACATATGGAACGCCTGGAAGTTGTGCTGGAGAGACTGAAGCAGGAGGACCTCAAGGCCAAGTTGGAGAAATGCTGTTTTTTCAAAGAGGAGGTTGGTTATTTGGGACATGTTATTTCCAAAGAAGGTGTTGCTACTGACCCACGTAAGATTGATGTTGTTGCAAAGTGGAAACGTCCCACCAACGTAACAGAATTACAGTCTTTTCTCGGTTTTGCCAGCTATTACCGCAGGTTCGTGGACGGTTTCGCTAAGCTGTCGGCCCCCCTGCATAGACTGGCTGCTGAGTTGAGGAACACCAAGACCCGGAGGCAGGTGGCACAGAGGTTAAGCACAGCCTGGACTGACGAATGTGAACAGTGCTTTGAAGGCCTCAAACGTAAGCTTGTGGAAGCACCAGTGCTTGCCTATGCCAATTTCACCTTGCCGTTCATCCTCGAAGTGGATGCCAGCCACAGTGGGCTGGGGGCAGTCCTTTCTCAGGAACAAGACGGTAAAGTGAAACCTATAGCCTACGCTAGCCGTGGCCTTAAGCCTGCAGAACGCAATATGAACAACTATAGCTCCATGAAGTTAGAGTTTTTGGCCCTTAAATGGGCTATGACCGAAAAATTTAGGTAGACACAGACACAGATAATAACCCTCTCAGTCACCTTTCAACAGCAAAGTTGGGCGCTGTGGAGCAGCGCTGGGCCTCAGAGCTTGCTAACTTCGACTATGTCCTAAAGTACAAGCCTGGCAAGCGTAACGGCAATGCTGATGCCCTCTCACAGCAGTACTTACCCAGCACGTCCACCACAGATCATCTGGCCCGCAGCACTCCGCTTCCTGAGTCCATGCAGCAAGCCTGTAGAGCAGTGCCTGAGGTAAAGCAAAATGCTGTTTCTGCCTTCCCATGCCACTCTCCCTCTAACTTACGTGCCCTACAGGAAGCAGATGCCACCATACACCACTTCCTGGTGTTCTGGATCAGAAAGAGGGGGCCGGATGCAGGTGAACGACGTCAAATGTCCAAGGAGGCTCTTGCACTGGTCAAACAGTGGGATCGAATTGTAGAGCAAGATGGTGTGCTCCATCGCAAGGTCTCCTCCCCTGATTGTGATGAGATTCTCCAACTGGTCCTGCCCTCGTCCATGAAGAGCCAGGTTTTACATCAACTGCACCATGAGCATGGCCACCAGGGTGTGGAACGAACTGTAAGCTTGGTATGGCAGAGATGTTACTGGCCGGGCATGCACCAAGATGTTAAGCGCTGGTGCCAAGAGTGTGAAAGGTGCCAGATAGCTAAGGACATCCAGCCGTCTACCCGTACATACATGGGCCACCTCCTTGCTGCACGACCAAATCAAATTCTGGCGGTGGACTTTACAGTATTAGAGCCATCCAGGAACGGGATGGAGAATGTGCTTGTGATGACCGACGTCTTCTCAAAGTACACTCAGGCTGTCCCCACCAACGATCAACGGGCCTCAACTGTTGCTAAAGTACTGGTAAATGAGTGGTTCGGCAGGTTTGGCGTCCCCAGTCGTATCCATTCTGACCAAGGAAGAAATTTTTAAAGCATATTGGTTCAACAGTTATGCAGTCTCTATGGTATTGAAAAGTCCCATACCACCCCTTACCACCCGGCTGGGAACGGCCAATGCGAACGATTCAATCGCACCCTCCATGACCGTCTACGCACCTTGCCTACAACAAAGAAAAGGGACTGGTCATCCTACCTGCCTCAAGTTGTTTTTTCATACAACACCACAGCACATCAATCTACGGGTGAGTCCCCCTTCTTTTTGATGTTTGGACAAGATCCCCTTTTACCTGTTGACTTCCTCTTAGGAAGGAATCCCACCCCGGCCACAGGCAGTACTCATGATTGGATCCAGGAGCATCAGGCCAGGCTCCAAGTGGCGTTTGAAGGGGCCACCAAACACCTGCAGGCTGCTGCCAGCCGACGAAAGGCACGTCATGATCAGAAGGTAAAAGATGTTTTTATACCAGAGGGAAAGCTGGTGTACCTCAAGGATGTGGGGCTGAGGGGCCGCCATAAGATTCAAGATGTCTGGAGCTCAGTTGTGTACAGGGTCATGAAGGCCCCTAGAGATGGAGGATCTGTGTACACCATTGCTCCAGTAGATGATCTCAGTAAGACAAGGAATGTTAATCGCTTTCTGTTGAAAGACCGTCTTGGACATGCAGATGCAGCTGCAACCTCTGTGGCCTGTCCCCCAGAAGAGGAATCCCCTGTGGCCTGTCCCCCAGAAGAGGAACCCCCTGTTGAAGACTCGTTCGAAGGTGATCTGTATGTGGTAAGGCCAGAGAGCACCACGACTCATGCACCTGTGAATTTATGTCCCCAGGCAGACACTTCACCCTCAGTTCAACCACAGATTGATCCTACAACCAATACGACCTCAGAGGGACGGTTGCTGGCTACACACCCACCTTCTCAACTAGAGGATCAACCCGTCGTTGATGCTGGTGCAGTAAGGAGGACCAACCGTCCCACAGCTGGGAGACACACAAATGTCCATCGTCTCCCACAGGCAGCGGGCAGCAGGGCAACAAGGGCTACTGCCTCCCATGTACGTGTAGCTGATGTGGCCATTTTTAGACCTTGGCAATAAGGTAATCGTTAGGGCCAACGATTAAAAAAAAATGGGGGTGGATTGTGATGGGGAAACCAGAGTTGCAGTTGTTGGTTCTTGAACACACCCTTGTGTTCAGGCCAACCCCTTTCTACTGCCTCCTGATTAGACTGAGGGCATTTAAGTCACCTGTGACCTCTTGGCTGTCTCTTTGTCTCTCTCTGGCTGCTGTGTGGGCTTCCTCTGACTCTGAGGTAGGAAATAGAGCCACTAGTTTAAATGTTACTTTAAATCAATTATATGTAGTGACCAGGTTGCAATTGTTTGCCACAGCTCTCCTCTCCCTCTCTCCCCCGGTCTTACTGGTGTCTGCATCTACTAATGAATGAATGGAGGTATGTTGTGAACTGTTGATGCTTGATCTGATGTGGTGTGGTACTAACAAATGAAATTCTGTCCTTTCTATAGTTCTACAATGTGGGTACTCATTAGCTGGTACCTGGGTTAGCCGGTGCACCTTTTTATTAAGGTAGGCTTTGTGATTTTGACCTGTAAGCAGACAAATTGAATTGAAATGCATGTTTGGTTTTATTATAATTAACTGACCTTTCTTGAATTTATAGGTCATTGTCAGCTGCTGTTTTGCCTTGCTTTTAGTGTTGCTTTTATTGTTGATTATTGTTAGTCTGGACCAACTGGTGTTTTTGTTGCTTGTGTTAATGTTTGTTTTGCTTTATTTCTTTTAGTGGCATTAGTCGGCTTATAGCGGAGGCTAGTCACGATAGAGTGGTTCCCTTCACCGTTTGTAGTGTTAAAGCGCACCGGGACACAGTTGCAGTGTGCACCATTTGCAGTGATTTGCCGTGAGCACGCGTGGTGGGTAAGTTGTTGCACCTCTGGAACACATCCTTAGGTAGCCTGCCTCCCTGTAGTTGGCTTCTGTCCACTCCTTTTTGTTAATTTCAGAATAAGGGTCACCAAAATAGTAATTTTAGTGTTTTTATAAAAGAATCCCCTGTTAATAAAATTTGTTATACTTTCCTAATTTGATTCATCTTTTTTGTGCCACTAATCCCCTTTTTTACAGATATCTCCAGTTATTAATTAATTCAATTGAAACAAATAAATTTGGCTTTATTTGGAAACCACGTCTCTGTCTTGTCTTAGTATACGAACTTGTGTTGTGTGTGAAAGTATTGAGGTCTTATTCAGAATTTCATAGGATATTTCCTGGGGTGAAACTCCCCAGGTGGCGTTGTTTGGGTCAGGTTCTGGTGGCCTCCAGCCACACATTCACCTCGCCACACCCAGATATGAATTATCCATATGTAGTCTATACTTATTTGCAGTCACAGAAAAAGTATCCTGAGTTAGAGATTCTTGCCAAAGCACCTACAGCAGCTTTGTGACAGGTTGGACTCATACACAGAGAAACCCTGTAGAGGGTACAGATAGAGGGAGTCGTGGATTTAGATAAAACCCAATCTTCATGGATTAGCTTCAAATTCTGCATTTCTTCTGTACAATATCGGTTTCAACCGCGTGTGTGTGTGTGTGTGTTTATCTGGCAGGAGCTTAAACACATTTTGTGACAGAACCATGTGTCCTCTGCGCCGCTTTGTCCCTGGTAGGTTTTCAAAGAGCCAATTACCAACATCCATCTGCCATTATATTTTTAAATGAAAAGCACAGTACCTCCTGGTCATTTGAATGGAAGTGTAAGTATATTGTGGTTATAATGCCATATTGTTTATTTGTTGAAGTCTTGTTTGGTGGATTTATATCCTGTACCAGGACATTTTCAATAAATGTAATTAAATAAAGAATAATCAAGTGGGAGTTGAAAATTGTATGTGTCCATGTGATGTACAGTATATCATTTATATGTATATATATTTAAACAGTTCAGTCATTAGGTCCGCCTCAGTTATCCTGTAAATCCTTGAAACACACAGTTTACAGTACATTTCTAAGAAATGAATCTCTCCAACTACTTCTGACATAATAATGAACTCTATAATTTGACTAAAAATGTCTTAAAATGCTGTAAACAAATGTTAAAGTTTCCACCACTTCCTTCAGCCTCTCTAGCATGGTGGTCCTTCATTTATTGCCTCTATTAATCATATGGCAGTCATTAATGCAGCCGGGCTAAGAATCACACCCATAACAAACATGAGCCACTTCTGACATGTTTAGTAACAATGTCAAATTACCTAATGACAGCTCGTACTAAACAGGCAGCTGTGTGCATGACATGTTTCCAGTTTTGTTCATATTTAGGGCTTTACTCAAACAAACATCATCAATTTTAATTCCACTGATGTTTTGTTTTTTCCCTATGAGGGGGAAAGCTCACGCTTCACATACACGCTACATACTAAGAGGTTCCGTTCAGAACGTGATCTCCACTGTTGACACAGAACTTCACTCACTAAGGCCTCCTGAAGGAAATGTTGCACAAAAGTAAAGCACATTTTTAACTCATTCACCAACATTTACTCTGTCAGACTAAAAAAATGATACCCTCCCTCATGATAATATGATTTATTTTATTATCAACGGACATTCCTTTCAAGATTAGTAATTATCTAATTTATAATTCATACATGAAGACAACTGCTGATTTGGCTGCCATGCTATGAAAGATCCCCAGGAAATTCACATCATGTACGGTATGTATGGCAGTGAAAGGCCTAAGTGTTGCCTGCCTATGCGCAGTGCTCCAGATTGGTGACTACATTCTAGCATCTACCCTTCTGCATTAAGGTAAGGCAGCCAGCATGCAGCCTGAAACACAAAACCCGGGGCAAACCAAAGTTCACCAATCTGTCGCATGCACCCCTCTCTGATGCTTGTTAAGCCTTCTGCTCTGAGCGCAATGGAATTAAGTCAATGTGACTCAGATGAGCATATCAACATTTTTATCAACTCAGATCTTCATTCTCACACATTTTATGGAGGGTGGGCGGTAAAATCTCTCTCACTCACACACAAACACACATGCACACACACTATTCCCAGTGGAAATTACACCCTTGCATGCCAGTAGAACTGTTGGCAGCCTGCAGCAGATCTTGAATGTTGTTTTCATTTTTGCTCATGTGTCTTGGCAAGTGAATTTTTTTTTTTATCACACTCAGAAGTGTGAAAAATCCACGCATTGATCATTGATCATGTCTTATACCGTATGTTAATATGTGTTTAAGTACATGGAGGGCCTCATTAACTATGAAAGTGAGACACATTTTCTTTCCTTTCACTGATTTGTCATCTGGTTTATAGTAGAATTGTTTTCAAGTCATCCTTGCAAGAGTGTTTGATATGGTGGTGCGTCTATGTGTGTGTGTTTCGGAAAACTCACCCTTCAACCTCCTCAAAGACTTTCCACCGAGCCCGTTCCCAAGCTTCCCCGCGTATACACGACAACTGCACATAGGCGAACCGCCGACTTAAACATCAAGAACAGATCAGCAAATCCCTCTAAGAAACTCCAGCAGGCCGGCTCTTCACACATTAGAGCAGCCGACCTCATGCCAGCCGCATCAGCCACCATGGTCCGTAATAGCTGCTACAGCTTTACATTAAGAAGTACAGTATAAACAGCTCCCTCCTTATGCCAGACCTTCTGAAATGCAACAGTTGCTTTGACCAAATCTGTAATAAGCATACTCAGCCCTGAGGCACGCATTAAACATTAACACTGGGACTGTACGGGCCTGTGATCTGGCAATCTAGTCCTTCATGTAAGCCAAGAGGCCAGTTCTTCCAGGCCAAACACAACGTTAAAGCAACGCACATCTTGCCTTTCTTCTGAACAGAGAATATCAGCAGCAGAGTGTGCCAGTACAAGTGCGTTTGGTCACTTTGAACATTTTGCCTGCTACTTTAGCAATGTGGTTCCCGTCGAGGGGCATGCTGGTTTACCATAATATACGTGCTACACAAGGCCCAACAAATGGCCATCCGTTCTGTGGTCGGACAAGGGGACATTTTATCAGTGAGCCTGCTAATGGACTGATGCTTTGAAGCTCTGAAGAGGTGAATAAATCCATATGTTGCAACAACAGAATCAGAAAGGATTTTATTGCCAACTACATTTTCACATCCAAGGTATTTGCCTTGGTGAAAACCAAGTGTGCACGATATTTACAGGAATAAAAAATACAGCAAAGTACAGCAGTCAAGAATACAAATAGAATACCAAATTAAAATGAAAAAAAACCACTCTATTTACATAATATCCATACATACACCGTTATATAATATATGTACAATTTTACAGTTAATGCTGTGCAAAAAATGTTATTACATGATATCGATGGACATAGAAGGATTGTTTGATGATTGTGGATGTTTTGAGCCCTTTTTTTATCACACTTGTTTTTGATGAGCTAAACATGTGAAGGTGAGACCAAAAATACAGTATACGTCACACACAAACACACAGGAAGAAATTAGCTTTTCAATCAGGCTTCTCTGTGAAGGAGAAAGTATTTCCAGTCCCCATTCAGATGCACACTTCATCTTTATTCATCATCAGTCGCCACCACTGAGAGGTGTATTAGATGACATTTTAAAGCCATTAATCACATCGTTTCCATTTCAATCCGCTGTCTGTCAGTGATGTATTTGAAAATGACTGGCTGGCAAGAGCCAGTGACACAAGCCCTGGTGCTGAATGCTACTGAGATCATGGGATTCATTAGTTAACCACACTTCCCCTCTCTTTTCAACAGACAATGATTGCCATGTAACCTCTGCAGCGGGAGCTTCCTGGTGATGGGCGATGATTAGCCTTTGTGTATGAGTGTGTGTGTGTGTGTGTGTGTGTGTGTGCGTGTGCGTGCTGCTGCGGATCCAGCTTTTATACTACAATTCTGCCCCGGTGACAGAATCCCAACTTGGCACGGCAAAACTCGAAGGCAGACTTTGAGTGAACCGTTCCCCAAAAAACGCACCCTCGATGCCACATACGCACGCACATCCAAAGCCTGGTCCCATTTAACGCCAGGAATTAGGCTGCGCCGCTTAGTGGTTTGCAGTTCATCTCTGGTATTAATTGAAAGCTGGATAATCTGCTTTATCAGGAGCAGATTGCCGAGTTCATGAAACGTAACCTTTCTTTTATACGTTTCCAAACCGGCTCTCGACTCGGTGAAAAAGAAGTACAGGATGTTGTTACGATATTTGAGACCGCTACCAGAGCCAGGGATGTTTTTCTAACATTAAATCAAGGTGCTGACTTTGGGGTTGTCATTATAACAAGCAGCGTAAAGTTTTTTTTACTGTCACATCACAATAGAATGAAGGTCAGGGTGGATGATTGCGTGAGTCTGTGGCTCAGATCTCATCTCACAATCAGTAGACTTTGTTTTTTATTCCTACTGTGAGGGAGATTTGGCTTTTAGGTACAATACGAGGACATGTTGCATTTCTGCCCTCTACATCGTTCACTCAGTTTGTTTAAATGCATAGGAAGGCATATCATTGTTCTTTGGGTCCAAGTTGGATGAAACAAAGTTTGAATGTAAGTAAGATAATAAAGTACAGAAAATAAACAGTATACAGTGATCACAGTTAGATTAAAAAGAAATGACTGAAAACAATTAGACAAAAGGAATTTATAATAATAACAGTTGGTGGAGATAAAGCAGAATCAATCAATCAAAAATAAAATATATGCAAATTCAAAATGACAAGCTTTTAAAATAGCTATTAAACTCATTCAAACAAGATTATTCATCTTTTCTGCTAAAAAAAACAAAACAATTAGGATCTCAGGATGCAAACATTCCAAAACAGAGATATAAACGTACAGGTAACATCGGAAATTCTGCTGTTGCTGAAGGTCACTGTTAGAAATGCAATATGCAACGCATATACAATACAAGGATAGATGAATAATAAAGAAAATGACTTTACCTCATCATTTATTCATTTTAATCAACATGACACCTTTCCATTCTGCTGCAACAGCAAAAGAAACCAACGTCATGAAAAATATGAATCTTGCTTTCTTGCTTTGCTGTCATAAAAGGTGTTGGATGTCTCTGAAGGTTAGTTTTTGTTTATGACTGTAAGTTATAAGGGTTGAGACATGTGGTAAGAAAGGTTATATAAACCACTAAGTATACCGATAAATACATAATTCACAATCATCTCCTGGGTTGTAAGCCCTAAATGATTTTCTTAAATTTGAATAATGTGTCAAGTAAGTGAAAACGCATAAGGAAGTGAGATAGTAGAATGTTTATGACAGCTTTTTACTGGAAAGTTTTGCCAAGTTTGTACACAAATCATCACAAAATGATTGTACAGAAAGTTTCAAATTATAGTGGACATCTAACAATAGCCAAGGGATTTTTCCTTTAAAGTCTCTAAATATATCAGTAGCAGGAGAGAGAGAGAGAGAGAGAGAGAGAGAGAGAGAGAGAGAGAGAGAGAGAGAGAGAGAGAGAGAGAGAGAGAGAGTGAAAACCTGCCTATGATTGTGATTCAAGCCCACATTATGTATGATATATATCACGAGGCAAAATATGCTTGATGGCAGAGTAATTAGGAGCCATATATTTTCCCCAGCAATGCGACGCCAGGATCATTACCGCCTATCGCCGTGATGAATGTTTCATGAGACTTAGTGGTTATGAATATATTTGTCCGCATTTTACATGTACATATTTAAATTATGTAAAGTTCCACCGAGAGGTTGTCTGAGAGCATTTAAAGTTGTGGTTGCTATCCAGTCATTGGAAACAGCTGTAGGTTGGATGCTGCCAAAAACCAATCAAATAAACTAAATTAATAAATGATTAATTATGGTATTTATTTGTTCAAAACCATATTTTGTGATTAAACGTTGCTCTTTTTTTTGTTGCGGGATCTTACCAGGAGAAATCACAGCATTCCTGAGTCACTTTGTCTTAATAACACTGGCAGCCATTCTCAGGGACACTCGGAAAAAAGAAATCCAGTGTTTGTACGGTCCGTCAGTATATCTTCAATATCAGATTGTAGATCAGTGAAAGCCTTTTGGAAACAGTGAATTGAGGCCGAGCGGGAGGAAATCTAAAGTACAATAATCCTCATGCAACTGATGTAAACCCAACATGGAGAAATGTAAACACAGACTACTCGGGGTTTCCGAAAATGTAATTAATCTCACACACAAACGTGCCCTGCGCACACACTTCAACGGTGACATGTGCATGCATATGTAGACCTCTCTCTCTCTCACACACATACACACACGGTCGCACACAAACACTGTTGCAGGTGCAGCTCTTTTGACTGATGAGTCTGTAAGTGTTTCCAAAGAGCGAGGCCGCTCCGTGACAGCTGTCTCTACATACACTGTTAACATGAAACTCTCCATGCCGCTCTGCCTTCCCTTTGTTCTCTCCCTCTTCTCTCCATCACACTTTCCCTGGCACTTCTCTCTCTCTCTCCCTCTCTCTCTCTCCGACTTTCCGCTCTGGCTGAGCCACGCTGGAGTCAATCTTTCATCCCGAGGACTGAAGTGCCAAGTCTCAAGGTATAGTAACAAGAATGAGGCTCCGAGTCATCTAAAAAGAACTCAAACTCCGCTCCAAAGTCCGACGGGTCGGGGTGAAAACCAATCTGCAGTGGTTTAGGGGTTCAGACCGAAGCAAGGGAAGCAGCTGCAGCTATGCCACTGCCAGTATTGCATTTCTATCTCCACACATTGACAGAAAGTTCAACAATTACCCCCGGAGCCCCAGCCTCAAAATATGATTAGCATGGACCCAGATGATAATGGCTTTTACATGCAATTACGCCAACAGGGGAATTACCCAGTGTATGGGAATAATGTAGCTGGGGAATGAGACAATTGCTTGCTAATGTCCGTTGTTGTTGGCTGACCCACTGGAAATTTGTTTATTATAAGGTTTTATATTCAGACATGGGCTGCGTCTGCAGTAAATCTTGTGATGGATATTCATGAAAAACAACTTTTTTTTTTTTTTTATTCAATTAATATCTTTTAAAGTTATTTCGGACGGCAAGAAAACAGATGAGATGATAGACGTGTGCTGGACTAAAGTAAGTTAACACAAATCTACTCATTTCCACACTTTTCCTTTTCTAACGGGGGAAATGGGGGACATGGCAGAATTGGTGTGAAGGGTCATGAGCATTGTTTATTGGAATTAGCGACCACAAATCCCGGACGACGCACCAGTTAGCGAGGTGTGATACTACAGAGCTTCTGCTGTTGTTCTCACTGTATAAAAATACAAACACGGTGTCAAACTCATCATTTTCAGTTGCTCTGTTTTGTTTTGAAGTAAATTTAGAAAGAAAGAAAGAAAAAACTCTCCAGGATACAAATGCTGAAACAGCAGGTGCATTTTCTAATTAGGGAACATAAACAGCCTAAACTTCAAACTTTTTGTACAAGTATTTTTGGCTTTGTCAACCACGACACATGCATCCTGACAAGCCAAATAAGTGGTTATTTCTAAACAGCAGATCTGGAGAAGACATGATGAAAAATGACTATCTCTTCAGACTTCTGTCACTTGTTCAATAACTAAAATGTTTAGTTATTGAATAAGAAAAAATAATCTCATGATAATACAATTTGATCAATTACCACAAATAAATTAGACCAATCTGTTTAGGACTTTTTGTTGACCGGCTTTAAATTGCAATTTTAACAAAGCTTAAAAAAACAACAACTCGCTTTGCGACTTAACTTAATTTCCAAATAAGAGATCCAAAAACAAAATAAGCATTTCCTCTTTCTACTACTACTACTATTATTATTATTATTATTATTATTATTATTATTATTATTATTATTATTATTATTATTATTATTATTATATAAACCAATAATACTATTATAGTAGTTATAATACCATAATATTTTATAAAATACTATAATATAAATAGATTACTACCAAAATTGAGCTTAATTAAAAAAAAAACATTATCACTGTGTAGAATGTTGTATTCTATAGTATACTATAAGATAAAAACTATATTTTTATTATTGATAATAATAACAATACTAATAATAATAACAACAACAATAATAGCATACATAACAATAAAAACAAGTATTATTATTATAACATTCCTGGTCAAATTGACCGACTCATTGCATTGTATACATCATATAAGACATGGAAAATGCTGACTGCGTGAGATATTTGGCAGCTCATCATATCAGCTTCACCTTAAACATAACCATCATTTCCACATAGCTCTACTTCATTTCAATTGTTTGCAAATTCTCCGACCAGAATGCCCATAAAAGCTGTGGCTGCTACCCCACAAGGTCTTCTTTTTTAACTGGGAGTCAGCTGCCTTGCCTGGCGGTGTTGGGTAACCCTGAGTCAGAGCTCTGCGGCCTGTCTTGGTGTAAACAGATGGTCTCGGCTCTGATGACTAACTTCTGATCTCACCCAGATAGGGATTCAGGCTGTCAGATGAGCTTTCCAAGCACTACAGAGGTGAGATGACTGAAAAGGTTGGGAATATGCAGAGTGTAAATAAAGGCCCAGGTCGGATTTCCTGGAAGAAGTTGTATTTAGATAATCACAATCCAACTGTGTGAAGAGTGACACGCTTTAATCCAGCGTGGTTCTGTGAACATCTATGCTATCTCGCTATCTCTATAGGCTTATCTACCATGTGTGTTGACTTTAGCCTAGGTAAGCTATTCAGCTTTTGTTCTGTAACAGTTTCAGACATGCCAAGTTGGTAGCACTCAATTTTTATTGAGACATTTCTGTTGCACTTTAACTTAAATTTTCAGTCTGTAAAAATAATCAAATTTATCAAATGATGACACAGATTAACACGCGTAGGAGTCAGCTAGCGCCTAGCGACCGGAGACAGCTCTTAATTATGCCGAACTTTAAGCTGTAATATCATTTAAATCAACTCTGATCTTAGCACTGTTGCTCTTGAAGTACTACTTTACTCAGATGAGGACCTAACACTTGTTCTATTTTTAGCTCTTACTTTATCGGCAATGATACGTTGTAGTTTCTTTGTTTCCTTTTTTTGACAAATGTACTTATTGTAAGTCGCTTTGGACAAAAGCGTCTGCTAAATGACCTAAATGTAAATGTAAATGTATTTTGTCCAGGCTGTTAACATATGTATTTCTAAAATACATAAAAAAATAGCCATTTTAACATGGGTTACAGGGCCTCGCCTTAATGAGAAACAAATGTCCTTGACCTTGACTCACACCGTCGACCTTCTTTCACATTCCTCATACACTGGCGGTATTCTTCCATCTCATGATGTCACCTCATAAGAACAGTGCATATTCTCTGGACCCGAAATGAAAGAGGAAGAAGGACTTTCCAAGTGGGATGAAGTGATCATCCCTTTCTGCTCACAGAGTCCTCGACGAGGACCGAGGTATCCAAACAAAGCCACTTAATACGATGAAAATATTCCTCTCGATGTCTCCTCATTGCTTTTCAGAAGGGAGACAAGGGGGGTGGGGGGGATTTGGAGGGGTTTGTGTGGATTGCAGCCCATCGTACTGGACCTTTATAAGGATCTGTTCTCACATTTTCCATCGAAAGAGGCTGAGGCGCTAGCAGACCATCACATCATTACAAGGGCTGTGATAGCCATACCTCTGTTATAAGGGAAAGTAGGCAAGGTGCCTAGGTGTGTGTGGGGGTGTGTGTGTAGTATGCGTGAGTATTCAGTTTGCCAAGGTGCACTCCAAGCTGACATTGTTAAGATCCATGATTGGTCTTAAATGTTTTCCTTCTCCCTCTCCTGCACTCTTAAAATCCAAAGCATAATGTTTGTATCCTGTGTTGTAATTGTGTAAATTCACAAATTGGTTTGCTTTTAATCTCATTTTATACTAACTGCTCGTCACAGTTCACAAGGTTGGTATATTTTTCATATCCAACTTTGATTCATTTATACAATAAGATGAAGAAACATCTTTGCACCCATTATTTTGAATAATATTAATTTGTCACTTTTTGGTCTAATGGGCCAAGACACAAACTACCTTAATGCATTGCATTACACTGAAAATGTTCTGATAATGCAAAAACACAGAATATGAGCATAATTCAGAAGGAGGGTTGTGTTTGAACTCATTATGCCCATGCGCTCAAGCTTTCATTTTACTTTTATTTTAATAGTAGTTAAAGTGGGCATTTTATGTAGTTGATCTTAAACACTTTCAGAAAATGAACATGAACAACAGATACATCCAGACATTTAAGATACTTATGAAAACACTAACTTTTCCAACTTGAAAACAATGAACTATTCCTACGTGACATTCATCATATCAGTATTCATCATCATACCAATATTCTTATGGCCCAAACTGATGTGGGGGATACAATGTGTTTTATTGGGGCAAATGATCCCCAACTGTAGATTTTTAATAATAGAGATCACATTTGTAATTCATAATTAACGTTGTGGACTTTGAGAAACACTGCTTTAAAATCCCTTGATTTTGTGTTTTCTCAAACAAATCCAGTAGAAGCATGATTGTGTCTGAATGTTAAGCACAGCAGTGAGTGAGTGATATATCTCTATAGTTTCATTAAAACCGCAGTGTTGTTCACATTTACTTCTATTGCAACTTTTTTTAATCCATCCATTTCAAAATCTACCTTCAGCAATCGCCACTAATTCTAAGTATGTATGAATATATTTCAAATATCTGCACACTCTTGACTCTAATGCACAGTACTCTCCATGCAATTATAAGTATACATGTAGTCAGACATGCAATCAATGAAGCAAAAAGGTTTTTATCGCTGCTAAATGTTAGCTTTGTCCCTCCAGCGGCTTGCTAAAATGCCATATTAACAACATAATGCCTCCATTAGGACAAAGTGTCATCTTACCAAATCGATACCGACATGTCCGACAGTCCCCATGAGTCTGTCTGTCTGTCTATCTGTCCCTTGCTAACTGTTCACGTCATTAGTGCATTACGGCAGGCACTTCCCTGAACCGTTTGGACGGCTGTGACTGGAAAGGAAGTCGGAATCAGAGCGCGGAAATCAGGCCGATGTGGCCCGCCTCGTTAATGGCGTTTTCCCTCTTTTGACAATCATCAGAAGTGTAATGGTTTTATCATTGCTCGTTGTAGCACTAGGCTCCGTCCGGTTCCCGAGGGCCCTCGCTGGGCCAGCAAATGTCTTTCTACATATTCAGGTGCAGAAAAAAATGTCGGCATCCATATGCCCACTGAGCTCTGGCGCTCTTATCATTGCAAACGCTCACATTCATTTAGAACTGTACAGAGCACACTTTTCCACACACATCCTTTCCTTCCCCCACACGCCCACACACACACACACACACATACACACACACACACACACACACACACACACACACACACACACACACACACACACACACACACACACACACACACACACACACACACAAACAATAAGGTCCCTATGAAAGGGGGGCTGAGATCTGAGGAGACTTAACCAAGTTTGACAGTCAACAGCCCTATTAAAGCAGGCCCCACTGCAACCAAACACGGCAGTAATTGTAAATGTCAGGCAGAATTAACACAAGAATAAATAGTTTTATGTTCCGTATGTGTGTGTATATACAAGGGGAAGGAACGGAGGAACATTCCAGCACAGCCCCAAGACGCAGCCTCACACAAGTCAGTCGTCAAACGGCTCCATGGCATGTCTCCTGTATCGTTTTAATCGAAGGGAGAATATGATCCGTGCTCAAAAGCATCAAATTATACATTTTGACAGCATAAACAGATTACACACATGTGAACCATGTAACATTTATGGCTTTTCAACAGAACACATTTACCATGCCATTACACTTGTATGTATTTTTCCACATTTTCTTCCTCAGTGTGATCAGATTGCAAATGAAATGGGTGATGATGAAAGGACTAACCCGTGGCTGGACTCTTCTTCCACATTCCTGCGAGACTATTGTGGTATGACTGACTGACTGGCTGGCTGGCTGACAGACGGACTGTGGTGAAAAAAAAAATCTGAACTGCCTTACTTTGGGGAAAGGCCGGAAAGAACTTGTCATGTCTCCTCCGCTGACATGGAGACACACGAGAGGGAAGAGGAATATAGGGGGGGGAAGGAAAAGGAAAGAGACAGAGACTGTGAGAGAGATAGAAACCCTGCTTTGTGCACTACATGGAAGCATTCATGCATGTGTGGCTTATGGTCTCGGCAGCGCGTCTGCTCGTGTCGTTTGTTGTTTTCGCTGTGTTATGTCCCAGTAGCGCCGCGCTCTGTATTTATGTGTGCACGCACAGTGTTGTGTTCACTGGTTAGGTCATGGTTCCTGGCCTGACTCCTTCTAGACTGGGTATGGATTAGCCTGTGACTTTTTTTTTTCTGGGAAGAGCTGCCCACACTCCATTGGGAACATTCACACAGCTAGTATTTTACAAAAAAAAAAAGTGATCTGTGCTAACTGTTGTTTTGTCTGCAAGTCTTAAGCTGGAAAGCAAAAGTGTAATTGAGGAATAACCAAAGTCAGGATGAGACCGCATTACGTTGAATTGTATTAACGTTGACATGTCAGAAATGCCTGCGGGTTAATGAGGTCATTGCAGCACTTTTTCTGTTTCCAATCCTACAGTCTTCTGTCAGACGTGATGTCACTTGAGTCCCCAACCCATGCTGACTCAAGTGACATCACGTGATTGGTCACTTGAGGCAAATAATTATGCTTCTTGCAGATCCCTCTGAAGCCACAAAAAAGGCTTCATGCAGCAGTAGAACTCCACAAGACCTTCATGTGTAAAATTGGTGGATTTCCCCTTTTACTTTATCAATTATATTTTGAACCTATTTCCATGATCTGGTATGATAACTGTTCGCCACACCGCTTTCCAGATAATAAAGAATTCTTAGTTTGTTTGCAAAGAGACACACATTATTAACTAGACCTGTCTCCACACTGCTGTGTCAGCACTATAGAAAAGGTCGGGCTTCACATATTATCATTCTAGTACAGGGGAAAGATGCTCTGGCTTATATGAATTTCATTAAAACAATCACATTCATCTTGGGCGGTGCTAAACAGAGGATAAAGAGACTGTGCCCTTGCAAAGTAGATAGTGGAGGAGGAGACTGCAGAATGAGATACACAGTACGGGATGCAACGGTTCTCAAGATAGTATTGAACCGGTACCGTACCGTACCAGTATGGTATGCCATGCATGGTACACCATGCACGGTTCAATACGCACTTGTGAATTGAGGTATTTTTGGTTTTGCAATAACATTTCATGTTTCCATCCTTTGTATTTCTCTCTGAATTGGCTCTGTCAGAGCTTTAGAGGAGCACTTGTATGCAGCATTTTTTCAGACACTGTGGAATACAAACCCCTATGTGCAGTGGGGACGTTTATTGCAAAAGATTTGCAGCCCTTTTCCGTATAGAGATACACTGCCGTAATTCCCGACTTCTATAAAACAACGCGGAAAGGCATTGAAGTGGAACTTGCTGAAGCACAGAACCTAAGACCATGGTTAGTTGGATCTCTCGGGCAACAGAGTTATCTCACTGTGACGGTCCGCTATATGTCGGAGTGGAGATGAAGAGCGCAATACTCCAAACCCGTTCCCTGCATGAAAGCCAATCGCTCACTTGGCAGAGACACTGACCAATGCAGTCACTGAGTGAAAGTTGGAGAGGCCAAACATCACACTTTTTTTGGTAAACAATTTTTTTTTACATACTTTTATTTATTTTATTATACAATACCCCTGACTTTGTCTGAATGTTAAAAATGCTTAGTTTAAGCTCTTAAGCAAAAATAAATAAATAATTTTGGAATATATAAATAGCGATGTCTACCGAAACAGAACCGAAACCGTAACCCAAGAACCGAGGTACATAATGAACCGTGGGCTAACTGTATTGTTGCATCCCTAGTATACACATAGTCTATATCCAGTGGGTCAAATGTATATATCACCCATTCACCAATAGTTTGTTAAATAAACTTGATTTTAAGTGGAATCAAGACCCTTTAACCAAATAGTAGTACAGACTTTTTTCAACATCCCAACCCGAGGATATGTACGCCCATTTCTTAACCACCGCAGCAGCTGGTGAACACTGGCTGTGGCATCTTCTGGAACTCAGCTGTTTAAGACAAAAAGTGTCATTAACATGTGGCCTTGAAATTCCTGGAGGTCAAGCTGAGCCCGACGGCATGAAAAGTGCTAGAAAACACCAGTAGTCAAAAGTAGACCTTGTCAGAAATGTATCCCTGCGTCCCTGGCCCTCGACCCCAATCATAAAACTCACAGACACGGAGGAAACCCTCCAGTAAATCAGCCTGTCGCTGGCTCTCACACACTGGGTTGGATCCTGGTGATATATGGCTTTAATATGTGGATGGAAAGTTGGGACAACGAAGAGAATGCAAGACGGACAAAGAGACAGAGAGGAGGAGAGAAGGACATTGGCACGTTGAGTATCTTTTGGGATTGTTTGAAAGTGTTTGCAGCAGAAGAAAAACTATAGAAATAAATAGAAATACAATTTTTAGTTATGACCTTGGTGGAAATGTTCTCAACAATGTCAGCAAGATAGGATGAAATACTAATGGAGCATTCTTTACGAGGGTTTTAATTCAACTTCAATTTGAGTAATTCATATATGTTTAATACATTTCCCTTATTGAAATATACAGTAAACTGTATCAAAATGGGGAATAAATTGTAATACTTTTGAATATGTAGAAACATGGTCATATATTTCAAACCTTCTGATTTTTTTTGAATAACAAATAAATAGCAATTATGACCATGCACATATCAAGAAATCAATTTTTTTAAAATGGTTTTGCCATCGCCATCAGTGTGTGTATGCCAGGCCTTTTCCTGTTTACATGCAATTGCTGAGGAATGCAGGAGAATAAAGCAGGAGAAGCCCTGTGGATTTGCTCCAACCTCCACATCTCCTCTGTTTGCAAACATGCATAAGAGCTGGATGTGAAGGAAACGTAAGGCATGATAGATAGATAGATAGATAGATAGATAGATAGATAGATAGATAGATAGATAGATAGATAGATAGATAGATAGATAGATAGATAGATAGATAGATAGATAGATAGAGATGATGCCTATTTAACTGGCTGTTAATGTCTAGAAATGATCTTAATGGATACATGTATTGCTTTGTGATGTCAATAAAACAGAAGTGACATGAAGAGCAGAGGAGAGGGGTTATGAGAGAGAAAAAGAGGTCAGAGAGGTGACGAGCGAGCAATAGATAGTAGACTGAAAAGAAACTGAGAAAGAACAGTAGATTGGGAATAAGCTAGAGAGAGAGGAGGATAGAGAGTGATGGGGAGAGAGAGAGAGAGAGAGAGAGAGAGAGAGAGAGAGAGAGAGAGAGAGAGAGAGGGAGAGAGAGAGAGAGAGATGACAGAGTGCTGACATCAGAAGGCCAGCAGTGCCTCCACATCACTCAGCTTTCATGGAAAATCAATTCTCCCCGGTGTGGACGGCCGTGTCAACAGCCGGCAGGAGCAGCAGCTCTATAGCCTCGCTTCAGCCATTAACATTAACAGACAAAGTGGTAATAGCACTCTTCAGGTGTCATTACAGTCACTCTGATCTCTAGGCTGCGCTCCAGAGTAGCTTTTTCACACATTGTGGTAATGAAAAATGTGATGCCAAGTGTTTAGGTTATTTTGTGGAAATACGGTGGGGAAATGCAAAATACCATACATGTATGATTATGAAACACAACCACAGAATGCCAACAGGTGTTTCAGGTCAAGCATAAAACCTTGTTGTATCAGCAGCAATAATGTATGTTTAATACACCACAGTGACCAAGATTTTGGTTTGGTTATATTTGGTGTCCACAGAGATTCTCTAAAATGTAAAAATCATTATCATTAACATTTGTTACCGTAGGCTACGCATAGCCGAACTGATAATTGTATTTGTTATGTTTTTTCAAAAAATGGTAGAATCTTTTTTTGCTGTGCCAGTATATATTTAGTTTTTATGTTTTTTTATTTATTGCTGTGCTCGGCATTTGATAACTTTCACTATCTTCCTGCACCTGGTTGAGCTCTCACCTTTGAACAAAGACTGCTTATAACCAATGGGAGAAAAAAGTTTAGTTCCTGGAACCAATAATGTGGCTGGGTGGAGGGACTAGACCTCCAAATAATATCTCATACAGTATACGGACATTAATGAATACTTTTTAGACAATATAAAGTCCCCTTTATTTCTTGTCTGTTTACAGTAATGCTGGGTTTCAGGGTATTTGCGTGGATTTTATTTTAATATAAATGATTGTAGTCAACCCTAACCGTGTCTGACTCCTTGATTGCCTTGTTGTCCAACATCCACCTTTTACAGGCTAGTGGCTACCATTACATTTTTATTAAAGTACACTATTTGAATAATGTGTGCAAACAACGAGCCACTGTATTGAAGCAAATATAGTTCATCATTAAACAAGCTAAGGGTACACTAACATCACTCAGCTGTACCATAAGTCACGTGATAACTCACATGAAGACTGACATGACAAAATGTCAACTTTTACTTTTACTTTCACGGGGGACACAAACAGCTGCCCCCCGCTGTCCCAGATACATCACTGGGAAACATCGAATATTGAATTGCAATCCATCCAACACTTTGGATTAATACTATAAACAATAGTCAACTTGTTTAGCTTTACAGCACCTCGTACATCTGAGACCTCTGAATTGTCATGGATGGAGCCCAAAAAAAGACAAAGAAAACAAGAGCAAGAACATTGTGTTGACATGCAAAATCCTGAGGGTGATTTTCAACTTCTGATGAACTAGCAAACACAAAGACACACACACTTGAGACTCCTGCTGATAGACTTTACCTTGATCAAAACACACACCTACCTGTGCTTTCTACTTAAAGAGACAAACATGTCTTAGTGGTCTCTTCGCCGTACCACCTCTGGTGAGGATGCTGTACTGATAGCTTCCCTTCCCTTTGTGATGGCGCCATTTGTTAAAGTGACAGGAGCGGCCTGAGCACCGGGGACCTGTGTGTGTGTGTGTGTGTGTGTGTGCTGTGATGATAACACCGTGTGTTACTTTGGTAATGTAATGATTGAAGAGACAGAGTGTGCTTTGGGTCCATAGAGAGCACGGGACATTACAAAGCCAAGAACCAACATCCATCTACCGGTGTACATGTTTGTGTGTGTGTGTGTGTGTGTGTGTGTGTGTGTGTGTGTGGCAGAGACAGTGTTGTGAAGGCTTAGGGCTCCCCGCAGTGTACATGTTTACATTCAAGACCCTCTTTGTTTCAGCACCGCTTCACTTTGTGTGTTCTTGCACAGTCTGTGCAATGCTGGAGGGGACAGCCGTAATTCCTCACACAGACAGACAAACATGGTTCGCAACATAGACAGTTAACACATGACATCCCGGGTCTTTATCAGTGAACTCCGAACCCAGGAAGTGAGCTTACAAGGATGACATTTGCACAGCAGGATGCAGGGGAGGGGTGGTGGTGGCTGAGCGGAGCAGCGAGAGTTTGCAACATGGCGTCGGGCCCTGTAAAGCAGCTGCACACAGCTGGAGGCCAGTTTACCAGGAACTGAGAGGAGAGAGAGAGACAGAGAGAGACAGAGAGAGAGAGAGAGAGAGAGAGAGGCGATAGAGGGATGAGGCCATGGAACAGGCTTCAAAGGGAGGATACATCTCTACGTGGGAATGTTGGATATGTGCCACCGTCCTGCACCTAAATTATGAAAAATTATAATTTTATAAAAAATTATAAATATCAGGTGCCTTTCCATGCTTTAGAAAATAGAAAATTAAGATGACTTGAGAAATTCTCACACTTTTTTGATGGAGGCTTATGATGACTACATTTCCTGCTGTCTGAGATTGGAAAACATATATAAATAAATGCACAGTTCAAATTCAAACTGTGGACCCACAGGTGCAATAATCAAGGACACACAACCCCAAAAAACAATAAACACTTCTAAACGAGAGAAACAAGAAGCCATTGTCTAGTTCACATTTCGTGAACATCTTGTGTCTGTTTGCTCTTGTGTGTGTATGCTTTGTCCCATGTAGAGGGAACTTCACTCAAAGAAACCATTCAAGTTAAACAACAAGGTAGCAAAACTGTCCATGATGGTTCTGAGACACCCAGGCCTACGTAAAAACATGGTGGATGTCAACCATCTGGAAAAAGGCAGAGCTGTATTTTTTTATGATTGCATATTACCCCTGTTCAAAATGGAAAATGCATTTTACACATCATGACTTTGTTTTCTCATTATCATTACTCTCCATGTGGAACCATGCTTTCTGTGTGTTGTAGCTGGAAGGTCTTTACACTTCAGCAGCATGCTGCCAAGCAAGATGATGAATGGGGTCGGGTTAATCTTCTCCTGCATTATTGCATTATCATATGCTGTTGTTCCAAAAAGTTCTTATCTACTTGGACAGAACAGACACGGGTGTCACACTTCCAGCACACCTGCCTTTTATCCTCCTTTCTCTGGTTTCCTCTGTCCTTAGCTTTACCTCCTCCTCTACCTCCCCCACTTCCGCCCTCCCCCTGTCTTCCCCGTCACCCTGGTGGGTTTTTAGATAAAAACAAAAGAGCGAATTGGTGGCGTTGTCAAGCATACTGTGTTCATTGTTTCTTGAATCGGGGAGGGCAGTGTCCTGTTTTCTCTCTGTGCACATCTGCCTGGGAACATCTGGACAGTGTCAGCCTTTCAACATTGAGCAGAGCGACCATCACTCTTTTCCTCGTCTGACACATCTCATCAACTTCCTGTCAGCAAAAAAAAAAGGAAATAAAATACAACGCAGATCTTCCACATTCAAATCGCACAAGAAATCGACTTTAACAATGGCTGATCGGAAACAAAAGGCTTTATTGGATGTGTCCGGGGGAAAGGAGTCAGCGGCAGGGAGGAAGGGATTAGAAACATAGGCCAAGATGGTTAAGTTGGAAGCTGGTTAACAGATGTGGGAAGGTTTGTGGAGAAAGTGTAGTTTAAACAGCTAAAGAAAACAACTTGATAGAGTTTATACAACAAATCTACTTAGGAAAAGATCATGGTTTATGTCATAATTACAAGGGAAGTGGCATTACTTAAATATACAAGTTACCTGAGAAAATGTAATATTGCCATTAGGGGTGGGTAAAAATATCGATTCAGCAATGCATTGCGATTCTTTTCCCCGCAATTCAATATCGATTCAGCAATCTTCTGAATCGATTCAAGCCCCTGGCCAGTGGGGGCGCTGTGACCGACACCCTCGTGTGATTCGCGCTGTACAGACGGGGGCCGCACTAGACCAAACCATTACAATATGGCGACCGGAGTGAGTACACACCGGCCGTGGAAGCGCCGCGAATAGGCGCGTAGCGGAGCCCGCTTCCTTTCGGCGCCCCTGTTAAGCTATGGTGTCGTTCACACCAGACACGGAGCGCTGCGAATAGGCGCGGCCGTCCCGCGCCGTGAAGCGATCGTTCCGGCGTCTGCTCTATTTTTTGCGCGTCCCGCGAGCGAACGCGTCAGTTCTGGCAGTAAATCACACAGTAGCTGTGTCCCAATTCAGGGTCTGCAGCCACAGCTAAAGAAACACGAGACAATCTGGCCAATTTTCAAAATAAAAGCAATTTTCAAAATAAAATACCGCGATTGACAAATGCGATCATAGTTGTGTATCTCAACTCGCACTGGGAAACAGGAAGAGAAAATACATTTAATAAATGAGTGAAGAGTAGATAAACAAATATGTGCATTTCAACGGTATATCTGCACTACTACTGTCTACTACCATAGCTTCCGCGGCGGTTACATGCACTGTAGTTCAGTGTTTAAGTAGTGTCCTGTTTTATCATGCTATGAGTTATACCACGGCTGTTCATAAGGCATGAAACTAAATAAATTATTTGAAAAAATGATCTGGTACTCTTACTTGTGTATTTCTACTTGAAACTGAATCGATATCAAAGCATTTCAATCAATATCGAATCGAATCGATATTGAATCGAATTGTGACCCAACGAATCGAAATCGAATCGAATCGTGAGATTCTAAACAATACCCAGCCCTAATTGCCATCTGGTGTCAAAAAGGACACAGGGGACTACTACCCATCCAACTCGATCTCCCTATGATTAATTCTGTGGCTTGTAATACTTCTTGATTTACAATTACATGACATACATGAGTTACATGAACTTAATTTGTGGGATCTATACAAATTAGACTGCATTACTTAGAAGAGCGTATAACAGTCAATCAGGATCATTTTTCATGGTGAACACATGAATTAAAGGCATCCATGTGAATGGTCAGAGCTGGTGATGTAAACATGAGCTGGAGATGTGTTGCCTAAACTTAAGTGTGGCTACTTCATTTATTATCTATTTACCAAAGTGATTTTGTTGACTAATCCCAGGTAAGCCTAACCCAACATGACATGCTACTACCACATAATGCATTGTAAACAGGGTGTGGCAATTTCATGAATTTCTGTGAGATTTGGTTGATATTAACTATGGTTAAAGGATGGTAAATTTAAGGTAACTTAAAACAATTGTTTAAGCATTGGAAAATTAAGTACTGAAGGCACTTGTGTGTGTGCATACAATCTATTTTTGTGTTTGTATATGAAATATTACTGTTCATTGACTCTTAAAATAGAATTATATTTCTGTCCATATTTTATTGATTTTCTGACAAATTTGTCCTCTTTAAAGATCACACACACACACACACACACACACACACACACACACACACACACACACACACATATATATACTGTATATATATATAGTATCATTATCATTCATTGTATAAAGTTTATATATAATGAGGTTTGAAAATGAAGGTACATTATTGTAGATGTCTTTACAGCCGACAACTTGTTTTTTAGGTTAAAAACTGAAACTATGTTAAATGTGGTAGATTTTCTTCATACTGCATGTAGCCAAACAGCTTTTTTCTAATTGAGTACTTTGTTCACATGATTTATTATAAACATGTTTTTTTTTACTAATTTTATCATTTTTGTTTTACTGGGATATATGTATGTATATGTCTGCTATTTTGTGATTTAATGCTAAATTTAAATTCAAGAATGTATAATTATATTTTTTTCTTTTTTATGTTTTTCTGTAAATTGTATTTGCTGTTTCTTAGTGTGAACATTGATAATGAAGTCCTTTCTTGGCTAAGAATGACCTTTGTATGGACTCCTTCTTTCTTCATGTAGATTGCCCTGTGAACTCAGTGATTTGAAACACATTTCCTGTACACTATATATGTCAGTCAGATGATTGCTGGCTTTTATCCTGAAGAAGGCAAGTTGTGCCAAAAGGCTGATCTATGGAATGTAAAATAAAAGAGACGACATCTGAGTTATGAGTGTTTAACTTCCACTTGTGATCTGTTAAACATATGGAGACACCCTTACTGCTAAAAGAAACGTCAACACTATGTGTACTTATGCGACAGAATCACAACATAGAATAAAAAAACACAGGAGCAGGTCTATCATTATCCATTTTTTGGAAAATATTTTGCGAATATTTATTATAAAAATATAAATGTTTCCACTACAAATCATTTTACATTAGTAGACAAGGCCATCTACATTTGCACACGTAAACTCTCACACAGGTCAGTCTTGAAACAGAAAATGAGGGATCTGGATATAGGGTGCATAACAGTATTGCTCTCAGATGTCCCAGGTTTATAAAGTAAGTCAAAAAACCAAAACACAGATAGCACGGACACATAATTTACTGTTTGCTACAAAGAAAAACATCCACATTGCGCTGTAAAATGTTAACAAATAAATAACAATGTCATCATAATTGCTTTTTTTATTGTATAAAATAAAAAAACAAAGCAGACAAAATGATCCAAAATAAGATCAAATATAATACAGATGATTTTTGTCTTTTTTTTAATTAAAAATGTTGCACAATTTTTTATTTATTTCTTTTATACATACAAACATTTGTACAAAGAGGGATGGCCATGTACATGTAGTGGGATCTGTAGCGCTAGTTGCTATCATTACGATGGTTTACATTATGTACATGCTAATTAGAACACTTAGCAGCAACAGCAGCGTCCACAGGTAGACCGAGTAACAGGGGACCGACTGACGCACTGAACGGGGGATGGGTTTCCCAAAAGCACCAACAATCACCCCTTTTCATCAGATACGGTTAATACCAAGGCAATAACGTTTCTAAGGGTGCTCCGATCAAGATGTGTGGCCGATCGCTGGACGCGGTATCGGCCAGTACCAATCACAAGGTCTATTTGAAGTCTTCCATTTTTCTAGTAGCGTTGTTCATTTAGCTATTCTTCACAAAATTGTATATAAAGTTCAACTCTGGTGAAGCCATGTTGATGGCACGTAGGAGAAACTGTCTCCTGTGTTTTCTGATCGGCCTCTTTAGAGACCTCGGATCAAACCATTTAGAACAGATATCGACCGATCGACCGGAGCACTCCTAAACATTTCCACTCAAAGTGCTCAAACATTGTCTTCTAAGTGCTTGGAAGAAGCTTAAAGATGACACCCTCATGGTTAAATATTGCCCAACAGCACAAAGTAACAACGTGCCAGTTTAGAAATACTGGGGGTGTGTTGCACTGAGGGATTGACTAGGTGACATCAAACAGGTGACTTACATCTTTAAGGCTGTACTTCATAGTACAAAGATCATCGAAAATACCAAGGTGCCTTTAGGAAATCCTATCCTGGACATATATTGTACTAGAATCTCAGAAAGCAGTCAGTTATTGGAAGTGTTCCATCTCTTTCAGGGCTTTTTCACACCTTGGCGGAGTGATGAGAAAACTCCATGCCCCTATGGGAACACAGAAAAAAAACACCAAGCTTTTTGTTGAAAATAGATCAAAACTGGAGCTTTTTGCTTGGGGATCCCACCACGATCCAACCCAACTAGAGGAGGCACTCTACTTTTTTTTGTTTTACATTAATCACACCGGGATTTCTTGGATTCAAACAACATTCCTTTTTCAAGAGAATTTCAGATCCTGCATGGCTTTTGTTAATAATTTATGGAATACAACACCCTCAGATCAGCAGTGTTGAGCTCAACTGTCTGAACTGATCGTATGTGGAGAACGAATCACACTCCTCGAGGACGATGGTTGCTGATGCTGACCCGAGGAACAAATTCAAGTAAAATCTGGCTTCTAGTTTAAAACACTACTGCAACAACAACGTCTGAAGCAGGGGCCTTAATGACATCACTTCGTCTCATTGGAGTTCTCTTTTTCCTCTTATATATATTTCTTCTACCATTTCCCCCCTTTTCTGTCTTTCATAACCTGCACTTTCAATTCCTGTCTCTGTTCTACTCCCTCCCTCTGTTTCCCCATGTTAGAGAAGATAGAAACAAATAACGTACACATCCTGAGATTTCACACAAAAGGGGACACGGGGGGGGGGGGGGGGGTTGAGGGAACGGCACTATAACTGTACAATATCTGTTCATAAGCATGTAGAACATAGATGTCGCCATGAAGGAAAAATTGTGTGTGTGTGTGAAGTGTGTTATGGCCCCTGCACCTTCAAAGCACAGCGTTCAATACATGTGACAGACTCATGGCTTCCATACAATGAAACGATTTAACTGATTATCATAATTATTGCTTTTTTTATGTGACATGTCTAATGCAAATGCTATAGGTTAGAGCTACGGAGTTAACATGGTTCGGTTAATCAGGTGTGTCCATACCAGCTCCGTTCTCTCGTGGATAGAGACAGTAAATGTAGGAGGTTAACAACAAAAATCTCACGCCTCAGACCTCACTGGTCCAGGAAGGGTCCAAATCCGGGTGAGCTGCTGCTGTCTGCCGTGCTCTTCCACACGAGGCATCTCAGCCGCTTCGCCGCCTCATTCCACAGACTGCTTCGTCGGGGTGGGAGGAGACTGTGAGCAAGCCTGTTCCCTTTTTAGCCTTAAAGGGAAGGCAACACTGTCCAGCCTAGCCAATATTGGAGAGCTCCGGCTTTATGTTAGTCCAGTCGTTGCCCCATACCCCAGTCCAGTCCCGGTTTGTATCCCTAGGGCTCCCTTAACTCCTTGGCTCTCCTCTGCTCTCATTACCCCCTCTATTTGTCTGTAAGGCAACTCAACTTGGGCATGGAGGGACGGAGGGTCGAAGAGTGAGCCAGTAAAGGAGCTGGCGGGTCTGCGCTGAACTCTTTCTCGTTTCTCTGCCGGGACTTGATATTGTCTTTCAGCGAAACAACGAACGCCCTCATTCCTATCATGTTTTATCCTCCATTTCTATCCGTTTCCAGTTTACATATGAAGCCACTGTGTTAGACGGTGATTGGAAACCGCACCTGCAGACGGGTCTCTGGTGTTTTTTACTCGTTGGGTTGATTTCTTAAACAGGTACCGGACCATTCTTGGTGTGGGAGTCGAGGGCTTTGAGGCTGCTCACGATCTTCTTCTGCGGTCCTACGATAGTCACTCCAACCTTTTTCAGATCCCTGGTTTGTGGAAGAGAGAGAGGGAGAGAGAGAGAGAGAGAGAGAGAGAGAGAGAGAGAGAGAGAGAGAGAGAGAGAGAGAGAGAGAGAGAGAGAGAGGGGAGGAGGAGGAGAAAACAGGAGACAATCAGCGAGGGAGATGTGATAGACATAAACAAGATGGAAAAGTGTGCATTAGAGATCTTGGATGTGACACCCATGTGACATATAATGACATGCTCCAAGCGTTGCTCCCTTCACTTTCCCATGCATCTGTCATTCGCAAAGGACTACATCTCCCAGAAGGCTACTGGGCTGCCACATCTCTGAAGGGGGATCTAGGAGTGAGGGGGGGTTGCCTCCCCTCTCCATTACTAACAAACAAGTAGGTGGGCCTATGAGTTGACACTGACAGCTGCTATTATGACCCTGTCAGTGAAGGAAATGGCATGGGAGGGCCACAATGGCATAAACTGTCCTACTTCCCTGCATCACATTGAAACAGATTTATTTGGCAGGGTAGTAAAAATGAAGAGGAGCAGCGCTGGTAGATGTTCAGGATATTACACTCTGATTCACAAATATGATAACTTGTTAATATTCTTAGAAGCCATTAATAGATTAGTTGCATGCATTCAAGTGTAAAAAAACAAAAACACATTTGAATAGGAAGGCTATTTTGAACAGAGCTACAGCGTCAGTTTCACGTTATGCATCAAACACATACACATCAAATGCAGTAGTTAGTCAGCTCAATTAAAACATCAATCTCTTTTTAACAACCTCGAGATACGTACAGAGAATGACAATCGGATCACTGTTGATGTTAAAATACAAAAGGAGTCACAGCACATGTAAAGACGCATTTCTTTTACCCATCCGGGAGTAAAAACAATGGTATCTTATTAGTAGAAGCAGAAGAGTTGCAATCGGAGAGGTGCCATTACAACAATAAACACTTCCAGCCATTGAGATATTTTAAGTGTTATTCAAAAATAGTCACAATTAAGTTTGTAATATTAAGATGCAAGCAGAGTTTTTCCAGAGCAGCAAAAACAGCAGACATTAAGCAACCAGCCAGAAACTGACAAAAATCACAATATTGCTTCACTCTGTGCTACAATGTAAAGGGATAGTTCATTGAAATTGAGTACTGTTTTAGATGTAAACTGTACACTGTACTGTGTATATCCATGAAGTTTACAATAAATAAAACCAGAAGAGTTGCTGCAGAGACAATAGCTTGGTTTCCATCCAAACACTAATAATATATGATGTGTTTCTAGGGAGCCTGTTGTAAGACTCTGCAGCATTCCAAGTTTATTTGACTTTTGTTTGGCGTTACAGCTGGATGGAAACATAGCTGTGGAGTTACTGATGATAAACTAACTATCCCTTTACAAGTCAGACATGTGAAAGCCCATCAGTGATTCTGGAGGTTGGTTACGGCTCCCAGGTGGGCTCTAGTTCTTTGTCCTCCACCCACCATCCAGAGCCTGAGGAGGCGGAGAGGAGCTGGGCGTTAGAGAGTGGTGATTCCCATGGACGGCTCCCATTCTGGGCAAGTGGCCGGTGTGACGTGGACCTCCGTCAGAACCACTCTACTGAGACACAGCCAGGCCCAGCAGCATTATCACATTGAACTGGATGTCATCAACATGTGGTTTCTAGTCTACAGCACAATTCAGTTGCCATAACCAAGGCTCAATCACAAGGCTTTAGTCATACAATGTAAATTAAACACCTATGTTACAGTCAAGACAGGGAAATACTCAGAAGATTAAGTAATGTGAGCAGTCACTGTTTGTGAACATGGTAGTAAAAAATGTTACCTAAAAATATACAGGACATCTGGACAGTTATTTAAGTAAAATTATACATCTCAGTTAAAATCAAATATAACAAACTACTTAAAAAAAACAACTTAAAAACCAAATCAATAACTGTAAATACAATTGATTGACTATATTGGTGCACATTTGCTTTTGGAAAATGACTGTTAATCATTGAGAGACGTTAAATTATTAAATTAACACAATAGGACATATGGCACAAACATACATCACAACAATGTTAAGTTGAAACTCATAATAATTTAATTGATAGATGAACTTAAAGTCATGTGCAGTAAATGTGTTCTTAATTTATATATCATATTGTGTATGTAACACTGACACATAATAATGTATCCTTGTTGTGCCTTAATCCCAATCAAAGCAATTGTCTTGTCATCTTCTCTTTGCGTCACATGAGCTATGTTGTATTTTGCCTTTTTTGGAGCCAACATGTTCTCCTCATAATTAAAACAATGACAGTAAATTAACCTTTTCGTCATCTTTATCAGATTAGTCTTTTTCTAGATGTGGAAAGTCATGTGTGGATCATGTCAAGAACAGACAGTGAAGAAATAGGAATACAGTGAGCTACTGCAACACGAAACAGATGTGGTATGCTTATAAATCACACTTGTAGAAACGTAAAGAAACACACACACACACACACACCGCCACGTGAATAAGATGAATAGTTGAACGTGTCACGTGTTCACCCAGCAGCTCCCACAACTGCAGAGTAGAACTACACAAAGTGTATTAACATGAATTCTGGTGTTTCGTATGAATAGAAGTCCATCATTATTAACCACTGCATCACTTCATAAATACACATTTGCACAGGTCATTGTCTCATTTGTTGCCATGTTTTGAGTTGCTCAAAGGAAGAGGATGCTGGGAAAGGTTTGGGTACCAGGAAGGGTTGAAGGGCCTCTCCTGATTGTTTTCATGAAACCTGTGTAGAGACTAACAACGGACCATGCGTGGTTGTGCAAGACAATGTCAAGGTTTGTCACTTCAAATTGCTTTTCTATGTCTAGCAATTTAGGCCAATTTCATTACTTTCTCGAGCAAATACCCAAAATGAACTTTCCATGCACTCCGTCTAGAATAGTCCAAATGATGCGGTATTTCCCAGTCAATCCATTCCATCCTGTCTCGAAAAAAGGACTTCAATTACTCCAGCAGATGAGTCAGCACGCTGCAGCCAAGTATGATTACTGTTCCTCAGAGGTCGCAGCATTGCCAGGCCTTGTGCTGAATATCAAGGACTAGATTAAGACTGTACAAATCAATAGAGAAATCTATATTGAGCTCTGTATAGTCTCGGCCAAGGCTGCTAGCCTTGTAGCTGAGCTAGCCTTGAGTGCTTTAAGCTCAGCCTTCAGTGGATTAATACGGCATTGATCCAATTTAGCATCTAGCCTCAGAAAAAAAAGCCTCATAGACCAATATGGTTTCTTAGGTGGGAGGCTACTACAGAGTGGTTTACCTGAGATTTGTATTTTTATATCCAATGTGGGGGTTGTGTTAGGGTTGTGCAGTGTACACTATTTTTTTCTGTGTTATAATGTGTTACCTGTTCAGTGATTTAAAAAAAATATATACATATAATTGACAAATATCTTTTGTATGGGAACCCTGAGAAAAGAGTCAACAGAATGGAGCTACAACAGAGAAAAAATAATGAAAGAACGAGAGACCAAATCAAATCTCAAAAAAGAAATATCAAAAAGGGTTAGCCCTAACCCTAACCCGCTCATTATTATCATTCAAAAAATGTCCCTTTTCAAATAAAAGTGGCACTTTGCCTCTTGTTCCTTTTGGTAAAAAGCACAACTTTCCAAACAGTGTCTGTATTTGTCAGAAATAAAGTTCTGATTCATTTCAAATACAAGACATAGCTGCTAATGTGGGACACGTTTTAAACTCTTATTCTCTTAATAGTACTTGAGCGTGCACTTACTGGCTAGTTACATCAACTCCACGATTCATCATTATTTTAAAAGGGCACACATTAACACATTAAGTCATTAACACGGTTAATGACTACCTAGTTTGGTAAGTCAGTGAGAGGAATTACAGTTTGCCGCTCTCCAACTGCCTCCGCTGCTGCCATCACCACAGTGAATGGCTGCTTTGATCACGACGATTAGAAATGTCCAATTATTTACGAGGTCACATTCCACATCAATTAAACCAGCTGCGGGCCAACAGAGCAACGGAGAACGAGAGGAAAGGAAGAAAAAAGTGGCGTAAAATGTCTGCCAAACTCGCCAGCTGGCCTTAATTTTCCCAAGTAGCTGCACTCTGACCTCTAAGTCCAAATGTGACTTGTTCGTCAGTATAATCTCCTAGTCTATTATCACTGTGCTTGGGCCAGCAGAGGACTCTTGGTAGATCCTGATGCTCTATCTCAGAGCCTTTTTGTCAACCAGAGGATCCCGTCAGCAGCGCATATCCATTTCCCACCTGAAGTTCCTCATACTAGCACTGGATTACATTCATTCACGTACATTTTCACATCTGGGACTTGTGTGTTGTCTTTGATATATAACCAAACAAGTTGCCTTGCCTCGTTATGTTAATACATAAGTGCAATCCTGCGATTGATGGAACAATAACTGACCGGGCTCTGTCATGTGATCAGTGAGACACAGTTCACGATACTCCAACCGCAGTGCGTGCTCTTAAAATATGATTTCCCCACTATTATCTATGATTTCATATTATCTTCAGGTAACCTTTGCTTGATCTTTGCTCTGCATATTTAATGGTTCGCAGTACAGAGAGTGCCATGCATACCTATTTGACAGGTATTCCTTTATTTGGTCTTTCAAAGGCCCTTTTATCTTGTCTCATTCCCAACCTCAATAGTTCTCTCTTATCCCTCTCTCCCTCGCTTGTGGACCTCACAACTCTTCTCCACGTATCTCTCTTTCTTTTAATTCTCTCACCTTCTCCCTCTGTGGTCATACTTGCAACACTGACAGCGTGGCTAAAGGCCTGTCATTATGAATTACTATGACTCCCATCTGGACTACTTTAGAAGGACTCTCTAGCTTTGTGTGTGTGTGTGTGTGTGTGTGTTTCAATGAGAGCCTCTTTAAATTCCTGAGCCTTGCCGTGAGTACTGGGGCCCTGCAAAACACTGCTGACATGAGCGGGTAGCTCAGTGTGTGTGTGTGTGTGTGTGTGTGTGTGTGTGTGTGTGTGTGTGTGTGTGGGTGTCTTACTCAGTGGAGGTCTTGGCCAGAGTGTCACAGGAGCTGTAGCTGACCCCAGAGAAAGCCTCTTTGCAGGGCAAGGTCCTCATTCCATCCATCCAGTCACCCAGCGTCCCCATGGCGGGAACCTCTGAACTGCTCCTGTCCAATAACAAGTTGGCCGGCCTGAGGGGACACGGGGGGGGAGAAGGAGCATTAACGGAGAATGCATAAACACATTTCCTCGGGTAATGACCCGTAACGTACTCGGATAAATAAAATGTTTACGGCGTCATTTCAAAAAACACAAAGGCATTAGTGTCGCCCAGATCATCTGCTCCTGTGGGAAAGATGATTTAGCGAGAGAGATTTGGTATGATATGAATACCAAGTATATAGAGAGTTGATATTTGGTGTATAAGTTCTGATCCTGTCACTCCCCACAAGCACACAACAAGCCAGCACAGACCGGAACGGGGGCTGGCGATTAGGAACTTCCTCCACAGGGAACGCATGGCCTATAGGTTGGCACTACGGGGGGCAGGACTTGAACACAATCTCATTTGGTAGTGAGAGCAACTTTAAAATTAAAGAAGCAAAAGTGATTGGAATGGAAGTAAATTAAAATATGCAATCGTTAAATTAACCTGTTGCCCATAAAGTTGTAATATTTGGATTTCAGACACAATCCTCTGTGTATTCCTATTTAAATGATTCAGTAACCACCAGGTGCAATGACTACATTATCTGTCACAATTACCCAGGTGAAAATGTATTCATGCATGTAAAAAACGTAGAAATAATTTGTGTTATTTGATTTATTTTGATTGATAGTCATTAATTATTCAATGTTACTATACAGTATTTATACATTTGAACATGTCTATTATTCTATACATTCTGTGCTTGCAGAACTGAATGTAAACCAGACCTCCAAGCCACACAGTCGTACGTGTCTGTACAGTACAGCAGACCGACACGGTGCCTTTGGGCTTTGAAGGCAGGGGGGAAATCAAACCGCCACACAATCTTTTTCCATAATGTATTTAACATATTCAAGAACAAGATTACTAACAAAAGCTCCATCAGTTTCTGTCCAAGGCCATTACCGCTCCCTGCCATACACGTACCATGCGGCAAAAAGCAACATTAAATTTGATTAGACTTGATGGTTTCAATTGGATCAAATCAAATTAAATACACCGCGTTGGGCTTTAGAGTGCTCAGTCAACAGTAGAGGGTGAAGGAATGGCTGCAGGCGCTGTTCTGACTCGCTCTGATGGATGGTGCCGAAGACGACAGAGAGAGAGAGAAGAGAGGACGCTGTCCAACTACCTCTGTCTTATACAAATGTGGAATACTTTGCTTCTGTGAAATCTGATAACGTCAAAGCAGGAAATGGGAAACCAGGTCAAACCACATTATGTCAAAATGGGACTCAAAACACAATCATCAACGGCGAAATAAGGGATTAGTTAGAACATTGTGTTCGTCTAGTGCTGAATCTGTGAGTGGCATTTGGAACTGGGTTGCTAAGGTGCTCTTTTTTTTATAAGGACACGCTGCACATGTCTTGCAGGGTAGACAAAGGCACCTGCGTCACGACACAAACAAACACACACACACACACACACACACACACATGGGAATAGAGCTGTGTGAACAAGGCAGGACAGGTGAGGACAGCAAAGAGGGTAGTTCTCCCGCAGGGAATACTCTTCTGAGGCTCGTAAAATAAACTCATTAGAATACCAGGAAGTCCTCCTCCGTCTGACGGATTTGCATTGGTGAGGACGTTTGCAGCCGTGTATGAGAATCTGGGAACTATTAAAGATATGTATATTCAAAAGAATGCTACAAATGAAAAGCATTGAGCTGCCATCAAGCAGCATAGACAAAACAACACCATGAGAAAAGTGAGATGACAATTCAAACAGGGAAGAAAAAGGGGAAGAACAAAAATATGCATTTGAGGCAGTGGAGTGCGTGTTGTTGCAATGATTGAGTCTTTTCCTGCCAGATCAGAGACCTGTCAAATGCAGAGGGAAACCCAGGACCCCCTGGAGAGACTGTTTTTTTTTTAGGAAAAGGGTCGATTGGGGGTCAAGTTCGGATGGTTTGTATGCGGGGAAAAGAAGGAAGTGTATCTCAGCAGACATGAGAAAAAATGTTTCATAGTGTAGAAGAATGATTGTGATGGTTATAACTGACTTTCCCCCAAAATACACGTGCTGAAAAAAAGTTGGCACAAAAGCATAGTTAACTGAAATGTCTTAGAATAGAACTTTTTGGCTGGCAAGATGAGAATGTTCAGCTTTTATTCTTTTTTTTTGGAGCATTATTGATTTTCTCCTGTCCCTTCCTGTACCACTTTTCTTCTTCTTCTCCTCTGATCTCATCCTCGCCTTCATCCTTGCCTTTCTTCCCCCCCCCCTCTCCTGTACCCTCTGAGAGATAAACTGCAAATGACCTTGTTTCCCCTCCCTTATCATTTTCTTTGTTTCCTTTGTTGTTACGTTTTCAGCAACTCATGGCAGCTCAGGAGACAAGATGATTGGAGAGGGGGGGAAAAAATGGAGAAACGGAGGGAACGCTGTGAAGGGGAAAATAAAGAGAAAAGAGAGCATCTGTCTGACGGCAGAGGGCGGTTTAAAAACCCCTCCTGGACTTAAGAACGCAGGAAAATACCCGCTCGAAACAGAAGGAAGTATAAATACACCAGAGAGAGAATAAAGTCTACCCCCCATTCTTGTTTTCATTTCTCTTCCCCTTTCTGCTCTATGTTTCATTCTTCTGACCTCTAAATAACCACGGCTGTGTAGCCTCTTGTTTTTAGAGCTCTCGAGGGAGGAGCGAGGTAGATGAGGAGAGGAGCTTGAACAGATACATGTGGGCAGGACAAAGTGGGAGGAATTCACCTCTCGCTGTGTTCCTGGGACAATTCCCAGGGTGTCTCTAGGAGAAGCTAGTCTAGGAACCGTACAGGCCCGACGTTGAAATTACATTTTCATACGCGGCCGTTAGGTATCCTCTGCCTCTGCTGGGTGTGAAGGATGTGATGTAGGTTTAATCACTCCTACTCAGGAGGTCTGAGGGAAGCGATTAACCTACATTGATTGGAGTATGACAATTTTGATTTGATTCCAGTCAAGCATGCATGCCTCTTACCCTAAACTGTTCATTGGGATTACTAGCCAGCATGTCAGTGTAGGGGTTTAGTTTTTAAAAGCATACATTTGAACACATTACATGCAAATCTCATTTGAAGGCACTAGAAACCCCTTTACCGTTTCTATTTCCAGTCCCATCCTGCAGACTAAGATCCACACTGATCACAGATCTGTTCCATCTGCAGCCATGGCCCCGGTCCCAGTTACTTTCTGCTGAGGCCCTCGCCAGGGAACGCGTTCGCTTTTGTTTCAACTCCAACTTCATTTCCAGCCCAGCCCTAACTACTGATAATGAACCAAAAGATCGTAATTCTCCAGTGTTTGTTTGAAAATGAATCACAGAGAGGAACAATGTAATAGGTTTGATTTGTTGTTACAGGTTCAAAGAGGCTTGTCATTATTCATTTCTACTTTTTATGGCTTGCGGAAGAAGTTAATTATGTAAAAAGTCCAAAACGTCGACATACAGTATGTAGCAGTGCATTACTGACCGCTGCACATTAATGTTGATTGGCATGCTTTTAGAGGGAGTGCTCGTTGTATTCTAGCACTTTGGCTGCAGACATCTTTCAGTTTGAAGACAGGATAACCTGTGATCTCACATGTTTTAGACGCCCTGTAAAGCCAATCGGATAGACAGTGGCCTCTGACCCCGACTGGGCTCCTGTTGGCCCATAATTAGTCTCTGACAGCCAACCTTGGCCCACTGACCCCGGTCCCTCTCCATCCACATGCAGGGACAGTAAACTCTGACCAGGACCCACCCCTGAAGCCTCCAGATGCTCTGCTCCGGTCCCATGCATCGAGGAGGAAGGGGGTGCTCCATTAGCCAGCCAGGACAGCCCTGAGACAAACGAGGTGTGTGGAGCTGAGTGCAGCTGCTCCCGCTGTGCAACTGCCGCCACCACACACACACACACATAGCGGATACACACATACACACACACACGGTTCCCATAAATCACTACAGCCGCCTCTGTCGGCCAGCCTGTGCTTGCCCGGTGTTAAAAGCCAATCAGGAAAATTACATGCAAACTCCAAGGGACCTATTTTCACTTTCTTAAGAAATCATTAGTCAATGTTATGAGCTTTGACGTCTCCATAATGCTGTTGCCGTCTGCTGCAGACCAAGCTTCTGTCCCCCCCTCCCTGCTCAGAACTGACAACTGTACATGAGTATGCTCTGGTTCTCCACGGCCCCCCTGGAAGACAACGGTGGTCCCGACTCCCAACAAAGAAGTGTAGTATAAGGAAGGGGGGATGTTGCATCAGAACAAAGGGGAATAGGACTTCAGTCTGAATGGCAAAGGGAAAGATGAATGATGTGTGATAAGCGATCCTGAAGCAGAGAGGCTACGTTCATGTCCAACTCATGTACTGCCTGATTCCCAACACACACAGGCGCGCACCGAGGGAGAAAGGAATGGAAATCTAATACAACAACTTCCCTTTTTCTACCAACCGCATATTCCTTAGGTTGTCCAGTACATTAATAATGGTGAATTGTGCTTCATCCATGGAAAACAAAACCGCAGCGGCCATTACAGTCCCAAAGCTCTGTGATCCCAGAGCAAGAAGTGCATTGACCTTCAATAGCCCACAATGCTTTGTATCAAAGGTATAAGAGAAACTACATCCAGGGCTGGATTGCCTGGAGCGAGGTGAACTGCATTGGAAGCAAAGCAGGAGGGAAACGAGCAGCAAGGAGAACAATAGCCACACTCTGCTTATTTTTCCTCCACCTGCGAGCTATGAGTGTTTTTTCCTTTTGTGTGCTGTTGAAAAATGAAAGAGAACAAAAGGTGCATTATCGTTCGGATACCTGGATGTGGTGTTGGCCGTGATTTTGAGGCTTCCGGGGTTGCGGATGAGTTTATCCAGGATGCTGACGATCTGTTCAAACTTAGGCCGGTTATTCCTCTCTTTCTGCCAGCAGTCCAACATCAGCTGGTAAAGGGTAGCCGGGCAGTCCATGGGAGGGGGGAGGCGGTATCCTTCATCTACAGCCTTTATTACCTGGATGTAGGAAGATTGAGAAATGACCGATATGTTCAACATCAAAACATCTTCAAGTGGCATTGCTGCAGTGGTGGGTGCAGCATGGCAGTACTCACATCCTGGTTGGACATCTCCCAGTATGGCCGTTCCCCATATGACATCACTTCCCAGAGCACAATGCCGTAACTCCAAGCGTCACTGGCTGATGTAAACTTCCTGTAGGCAATCGCCTCCGGAGCTGTCCACCGGATGGGGATCTTACCTCCCTGAGAATGAGAGGATCTTTAATCAGTCCTTCATTCGGTACGTTTTTTTTCAGTCAATCAGTGGCACAATCTCACTCCCTGATATTAATATGTACTGTGGCTGAAATTAATAAAAGTCCATAGATCAGACATCACAAAATAATATCATCAGACATAGAAATGCATTGTCAGTTCTATCATAAATATCTAAAATAAGTATGGTATAAATATCACAAAAAGTGCTGCATTTTGCATATACTTTATGATATTGTGTATAACACCCAATATGCACAGGGGTATGTGACATGCAAAGGCATACATGTCCTTTAAGGTTCAGGTAATAACTTAAGCTGTTCTGCAACCCTTTAACCCCAGAGGGCTCTGTGGTTTGGACTGAGTACGGCGATCTCAACCTCAGATCCAGAACCATAAAACCTGAATCTGAAAATGTCTGAAATGTTACTATTAAGCAGTGTGGAAGACCTGCAGTAAAAGCTTTGAGGGACATGTGATTCATTTGTTCGTTCACACCCGCAAATATAAAAATTCTGACCAAAATAAGGCATGTTTTTCCAAAAAATACATTTGAAAGTAGCGATACAAGGTGGCGTTGAACCCCATTGTTGTATTCACTTTTAATCAAAATGTATCGGCATCAACCTTAAAGAAAGACAGCTATAAACATATTAATCAAAGCAGTAATCCACAGTTTCCTGCATGACCTCTCACTGCGTCTGCTGCATTTGTCATCCTAGCTGAGAAGCAGGACAAATGAAGAAAAAGGAGCTGAGGAAAGGAGGCCGGTGGCAGCCAAAGCTAACAGAGACATCTGCCAAGCCACTCAGGTCTTGGTGCTGTGCAGTCACACACACACACACACACACACACACACACACACACACACACACACACACACACACACACACACACACACACACACACACACACACACTGCCCTCTCGAAAACACACTCTTATATCGCATGATCGCAAGATGGCATGTTCTATAGCTAACGCATGCAATTAAATGGACAAATGGACACAGGTGAACAGAGAAACATACAATCATAACAACACTCTCACACACTCAAACGAACAAAGTCAAAGTTCTTATTTTGCCCTAACATTTGAGGCTAGAGAAAAAGAAATGCACATCCTGGACGGAAAACCGTGTGCATGTGTGGAGATTTGTCAGTTGCTGTAACATGGGAGAGTTTATTATTCTGTCTCATTATTTTAGATTATGTATTTCTGGGAGAAAGGCAAACAGCACACAGACTGTTTATTTGACAAGCAATTCTCAGCCAGCAAATTATACTCTGTTTAAAAGGGGGGCCGCATGCATGGCCTGGACCACAGGTTCCTGTGATGAAAATGACCACACGCACGCTGCAGAAAGTACAGACCAATGCCTGAAGGTCGGTGTGCCTATTGGTAATGTTTTTCGTTGCAAAGTGAAGTGAAGCTGGTTGAAGGAGGTAAGAAAAATTCTTAGTGAGCTATGTTGTCATTGAAAGTACTGTTAACCTATGCTGAGGACATCGCTGCAGATGATGAATTTCACCAAATTCTGTAAAGCCTCAAAATGGTGAAAGGGTCAACAAAGAGTTTGTCCCCACACACACACACACACACACACACACACACACACACACACACACACACACACACACACACACACACACACACACACACATTCTTATCGACGTGATGCATTCCTTCAGGGCACATGGTGCTTAATGGTCCTCCCCATGACCTCCCCAATCGGTGTGTGTTGCCATGTCCGTGCTGTGATCCAGTGAGGCAAAGCTCTGAGGATTTATGTTTGTCTTATCCAAACCCGATCTCATGGGAATATAAATAGCGTGACATTTTAGGGACATTCCGCGTGTCACGATGATGCATCATTTTACTCCCAGTTGTTACTGTAAAAAGGCAGCAGTTAGCTTTAGGTCAGGAACAAATCCTCCCCGTTAACTTTGAGAAAAAACATAATTATCTGACAAGAACATTGGTTTTCTGATCATTATTGCCACAGAGGACAAAAGAATACTCAGATTAAAAAAAGGACAAGGGGAGTCTGTCGGCGGTTTCAGGGTTCGGGGGAGTTTGATGTGACATGGCATTTTTAATTAACACATCCCTGCGCCGCAGGACAGCGCCTGACACACTTGTTCACGCCATCAGTTTGTGTCAACGCATTGTGTTTGTGCGCTCCGGCTCACCCTGGTGGTGTAAGCGGCCTCCGGGTCGTCCTCCAGGACTCTGGACAGGCCGAAGTCTGACACTTTGCAGACCAGGTTGCTGTTGACCAGGATGTTGCGAGCTGCCAGGTCTCTGTGAACGTAGCCCATGTCTGACAGATACTTCATGCCCGAGGCGATGCCGCGCAGCATGCCGACCAGCTGGATGCCTGTGAACTGGGCGTCGTGCTTCTTCGGGAAAGACAGAAGACATGAAGGAAAGAAAAGTGTAAAGTCAATGTATATGATGGAGAAGACAAAGGGAGTCTGACCTTTTTGACTATTTGCATGAAATCAACCTCTTCTACGTTAGTACCCATAGCATTTTAATTAACCTTTAAAATCTCATCTTCAGCTTAACTGTCAAATACAAAGCCAGAGGGACAGTAATTTATGGAAATAAGGAAGATACCAATATATAAGGAAAATACGGTTCGTCTTATCCACTGCTGATTTGATGCCATTATATAATATATTCATTGTTAGGGGTTAGGCTATAGGCTTCATTTAGCATGTGAGTGAGCATGCCTTCGTCCAGTTGCATTCCTATCTCTTCATGTGCTCCGGTTTGCTCCGTGTTTGTCAAAGACCGCGTCGTTTGCGAGATGAGTGTAAGGTGAGCGTGTTTCCCTTTGAAAACCAACCGGGCCCACCCCGCCTTCCATTCCGTCTGGGGCAATTAGTGGCCAGACCACCTGGCTTAGTCACTTCAAAGCGTTGCAGACTCAGAACACGGACATGAGCTACGACGCACAAGCCGTGCATTTGCATGTGTGCGTTTACCCATGTGACACATTTTCAATGATGAAGTGCAGGCCTTTGGGAAAATGTCAGGAAACAACGGTTCCTCCTCCTTCATATGTCTGGAGACTGTGCAGACGCATGTGGAAAAGGGCTAAAACAGGCATCGGTACACATGCTTTCATGCCAGTATTGTGGTTTGGCCGTCGTGCTTTGGCTAATTTCAGTGAGGCAGGTCAATTCCTCTTTAAGAGACGGAGGCATGGCAAGAATCAAATTCTCTTTGGCCAGAAGAGCAGAAGGGGATCCAGTCCATAAAACGTTGTCATATGATAAGCCCTGTGTGGGAAGTTTAGCTGGAACAGTCAGCTAAAATCAACCGTTATCAGGAACAGTTTTTACTGGAATCTTGAGAAAAGTTTTATAATGCTTATGTTTAAACAGGTGAATAAATTTGCTTTTGGACCAAATTGGTGTCTTGTGTAATAATAATAATATGATTATATCTCTAAAAGGTCTGGTGCTAGTACATTTGTATCAAATCCGACTGTATAATAGATCTGTCTCCTTTGGAAGGACATATTTTTATGATATTTTAGCTGTTTTAGTGGGAAACATGCCAAAAGAAATGTATTGTGCAAAGTTAGGTTTCATAATTTAAACTTGTTAAATTCATCATCACAGCTATTTGATTCCTACTCGGAAATACTCTTAATATAGATTAGAATTAGAATTATTAGAATATAAATTAGAATATAATATTTACTGCATTGCTTGACAGAGTGACCTGATGTGTGATGCAGACGTACAGGTGCAATTTTTTGTTTTTTTTACAGTACATTAAGGGGTTCCCTGGTGTTCCTTAATCCTCGGATAGCCATTGAGTTCTCCCCAACTTCCTTAGGGTGTGTACCACTAAGATGCATCATGATCCATTCTGTGTGTGTGTTTGTGTGTTTGTGTGTTTGTGTTTTTGTGTGTGTGTGTGTGTGTGTGTGTGTGTTAATACTTACTCTCAAGAAACTGTCCAGGGATCCGTTCTCCATGTATTCTGTGACGATCATGACGGGTTTACCTGCGACAGAAGAAATGCTTCAATCTTCGGTCACAACATATGAGTCGTAACACTCACAGAGTAAAAGCGATGAACACTTTTTGCTGTACAAGTACTAGAAGAACTACTAGTCAAACACTTCACCAAACGAAAGACACTTGTAGCCCGACATCATATTGATTTTAGATTTATTCCCTGAAACTGGCAAAGTCACAGGGAGTCAACAGGGAGGGCTGTAACGTGACTTAAACCAGGCGTGCATGAGCCCAGATAAGGTCCAGGTTGAGTACTTTTCTGTGTGTCTGTCACACCCCTACACACACACACACACACACACACACACACTAGAATTAAAATGATCTCGGTCGTAGTTTAAGGGTCCCAGCAGGTCAGCTGTCAAAGTGTGACATCTTTATTTCTGTGGAAGATCTGGCTGTAAATCTACACCACCTGCTATCATCTGTACCTGATCAGACTACGGCCCTCACAAGGTTTATTACAGGGGGAGAAAGAGGGAAAAAACCCTCCTTTAGAAACCTTTAAATCAGCCATTGTTAAATGAACAGCCTCGGTGTCAGGACTTGTTTGTATCCCAGATGGCTTTGTTCTCCCTGCTTCACTCTCGACTCACCACCAGCCGTATGCCTCGTCTCCATTTTATTCTGATTAATGTGCCCTCCCCCCTCCTCTCCCTGCCCTCTTTCATTCCCGACCTACCTTTTCCGCTATCATCCCTGCCTCTCGTTCCCCATCACCCCATCCTTCCCTTCCTTCTACCCCTCTTGCATGTATTCATGCATGCCCTCCCCACATCTGGCGAGAGACAGACTCTTTTTTTTTTTTGGAAGGAATGACAGAGCTGAGTGGAGAAGGTGATGGAAGAGGCTGTTTCAAGAAACAAATCTATTACTGTCATCGGAAAAATGAATAAATCTGCCATTAGTAATGGTAGAAGTTGGCTGACTCAGCATATTTAATTAAGTCAAAGCAGATCTGGTCTGAATTACAATTCATAATGCCCTTATGAGTCAATAAGACAAGAAAAAAAAGAGTCATATTTGGCACAACAAACGGCTTAGAGTAAATGAGCCAAGACAGAAGGTGTGCTTGAGTTAAGTCAGGCTTGTAGAGATGAAAACAGTCCTACACAACTTTTTGCTTCTCACTTTTCATCTTTCACTATGACTTACTGCTTCATTGCTACTGTAAAAGAGACATAACTCTCCCAACAGTATGGATTTGCCTCAATCTAGTTGCAACGCTTTCTCCTACAATTAGAGTAAAATCTCTCTCATCATTGAAACACAGTCACGGCTACAGTTAAACGCCCTCAACCCGGGTCCCCCGTCCCTAAGGCAGTGATGGATCGCTCCGTTTACCAGCGGACGGCTTTTATAGTCTCAGACGGGAACACACACACCCGCTCCTCCCTCCTGTCCTCCGCCCTCTTCCCTTCCCTCTTTCTCTCTTTTCTCAACATTGGCAGTGAAGATAAAGGCCCCCAAGCCCCTTTATTCTGTGAACACAAGCGTGAGTGTTGTTTGTGTGTGTGCGTGTGTGTGTGTGTGTGTCTGCATGTGCGTGCGTGCAACTATGCAGCCTGTGGATCAGCCAAAAGCAGCAGCAAGGTAAATGGGGTGTGAAAGTCTCAGGATTATTAAGAATTAACAGGAGCAGCTTAATAAATCACCCTCCAGCAGTGTGTGTAGGTATGTGTCTGTGTGTGAGAGCATATCAAATGGACCTCCTAAAACTATGCTCAGCACTCATGCTGCTCCAGCTCACGCACATGTGTTCAGGGTATCCCTCCAAATGTCATGCAGACGCACACACACACACACACACACACACACACACACACACACACGGTACAGAATGCTGGGCTTCCCCTATTCGTCTAAAAGCAGCAGATGAAACCACAGTCTTGTGTTATTGCAGCATTTTTCACCGGCTGCTCATTAATAGGAAGAGTGGCGTACTGTAAGATGTATTAGGCAAACAGTCTCAATGATGAAGAAGGATCACACACACATAAAAACTCTCTCAGTTCCAGGATGTACTGTGTTCAAGAGCAAAAACAAGGAGGTAGGAACAACGCCCAGTCTGTCAGTGAATGTGTGGTTTTATGGGAGTTTTATGGTTTGTATCCTTTTTTTTTTAAACTCTTTTTATAATAACAATTTAAAATTATTCTATTGTGTTCACGACACAACTAACAAACATTTTCACTGCATTCACTTCACATCATTTTATCTGATCACAGAAAATTCTGTAGCATGTATTTTTCCATTATTATTTTAAAATGCAACACACATAAATTACAAATGTGCAGCTTTATTCCTGTCAGTTTTGACTCGAAATCGGCTGAAATATCAATTTGTTTGTGCAAAACTCCAACTGCAAATAGAAAGTAAGAGAAACAAGAAGACGGAGGCCATTAAATAATTCACACAATATGCTCTGAATGTTGTCTGTGGCTGTTTGTACGTCCTGATCGCTCAGCGATGCTGTTTTAGATGAGAGGAAGTCGTGCTAGTAAGTCGCTGAATTCCAATGACTGAACTTTCAAAGGCAGGGAGCAATTAAGGCATTGAGATTAAATTAAAAAAAGAAAGAAAAGAACAAATGAGACAGAATAAGCAGAACCCAAAATTGGGGACAATAAAGTGAGGGGAAGTTCTCCGTGTATTGTATTCTTCTCTCTAGAATAACCACACTGGCAGAACTACTTAACAAGCCCGGTGCCGCAGGGAGAGATAGAGGCCAGGCCCGTTTCTCAGCGACAAAGTTCAGAGTCATTATTTCCTTTTTTCTGCAGTCATTCCTTTTTAAAGCGGCCTTCTGTGTGCTAATGATAGTCTTATAAAGAGGCCCGGAGGGGAGCGACTCAGAGATATGGATTTATGGATTTATTCTCGCTTTGGACACAGGCTTTGATCAGAGCACATTGATCTGCAGAGATTTACACTACGGCAACTCAATAAAACCGCTGCGCTCTTTCACAAAAGTGTCGGCCACTTCAGAGCCATTTGTCAAAGACAATTGCAAATCCGGAATCGGTGAAAAGACTCCCCGGAGAAGCCGAATCTGTGATGGAACGTAAAAGCAAATCGTAACTCTCCTTTCTCTTACGCTATCGTGTTTCATTTCACTGCATTCTGTTCTATTGTATTATGTTCTTGTCTTGTGACGAAACTGTATTTGTGAAGCACTGTAAACAAATGTGTATTTCACTTGATCTGGACCTAAAGCAAGTCAAGTTGCCTACGATAAGCTTTCAGGGATAAACCCTTCAAGAAATATAATTAAAGACCTTTAAGAACAACCTTCTTTGATTGGATTTCCACAAAGTTAATTTCCTTCAGTGTGCCTTTAGGAATCATGGATGCACTTACTGCGTGTCACCACTCCCTCCAGCCTGATGATGTTGGGGTGGTCAAACTGTCCCATGATTGACGCCTCAGCAAGGAAGTCCCGCCTCTGCTTGTCTGTGTATCCTCCTTTAAGAGTCTTGATGGCCACACAGATCTCCTTCTTGCTGGGCAGCTTCAGGCGACCACTGCACACCTCGCCAAACTCACCTAAGGATCAAATCGTGTGAAAAAAACAATTAATTGTTATAACAACTATATTCATGTCAGGATTTCACTTGCTAATGTCAGACAACCTGCATCTATGACACAGGGATCAATTTTGTATTCTCTGATAAAAGGTATGTATATCACCATATATCTCTAATAAATGTTCCAAATGTCAGTCCCTTTGAAAATACATTATAAATCAAGATGTATACGACTTTAAAAGATAGCTGTTGGGTGACGCTAATATATGCACATTCATTTTCTAATTCCCGATATAACGATTACAGTCTTTAATCAATTATTCATGGTTCAACAAGAAACAGACTCTGTAGAAAAGCAAATGCTTTAAACTGTAAGGGGAATGTACCAAATATACACACAGTATGACGAAACATGCAGACTGACACTTTATCAGAGAAAGCACCAACTTTCACATAGATCATTTCAATCCCTTGTCTTTGAGTCCAATCCAATGTAAAAGCGGAAATGAGTCCGCCGGATTAGCGATTGTAGCTAACTACGCAGGGATCTACTCCGGGGTAATTTAATGGCTAACTGAAGCCAGCTGCCTTGTCTGGAAACCTTTGAGTATGTTTTCATACTGAGCCACTACAACAGCCAAAAAGAGAAGCTTTTTGAAGCTGATTTTATGCTCAAATTGTCCTCCATTTTTTAAAAGGATGTTTGAAGTCACTTAATCCATGGCTAGCTCAGTTTCGCCATAGAAAACACTGCTAATAAGCTTAGCGTGAGGCACACGTACTGTATGGCAGTTCTGAATTAGAACAGTGCTTCAACCGCCATTAAGGCGCGTACAGTGTACGATTGTAACAGATGCAACGACCATTCAGAGTCTAAGATGACGCCTCCCATCAAAGGGGTGCTTGGTGATTACCCCTGTCATTACTTAACGCCCATTAATCAGGAACACAGATTTATTGATTTTGGAGAGAGATCCTCGCATAATTATGCGCCTGTGTGTTATGCATATGGCCACTAATTATAGTAATGACACCATGTGCAGCAATAAACTTTGAAACTGATCCACTCGGAGCCACAGTCCAAAAATCAACTCAGACAGCGGAGTCTTTCAACTTTCCTTCAGTGTCGTATTAAAACGCAGCATGACTCAACATCCACTCTGGGAGAGATCAATTAGCATTCCTCGCTGGTGAGGGGATGTGTGTGTTTACCTCAGTCCATGCCTGTCTCTCTCTCTCTCTCTCTCTCTCTGTGTGTGTGTGTGTGTGTGTGTGTTTTGTGAGTTTCACCAGGTACTGTAAGCTCTGTAGACAGGCTGGCCAGTTCAAAGGCAGCCAGTCGTGCTACAGCTGGTGACGGGGATGACGAAGATGAGTGGGATGTGTACATCTGCGTGTATGCACTTCTGTGCGAGCGCCTTTTACCCCTATAATGTATATGCGTATCGAGTGCGCTCATGCATAGTGATGTCAGAGCGGAGACATGTGCAGATCTCTTTGGGTCCAGCACAATCAGTTCCCGTAGCAGCTCCGGATCAGGCAGCATGGGGTCAAACCTTGGACTCGAAGCGACGGGATCTGGAAGGACTTACGGCAGAATAATTACAACCCGGCTAAATACCCAAACGCATGCCTGTTCTTCTGGCCCTCAGCGGCGGGCGGACGGTCAAGGCACCTTTTTTTAAATTTTTTTTTATATGTGGTCACTCTAAGAGAGAAGATATCGGTCTAATAAGGCTTGATTAGGGAGGCTCACTCTTTTCCTGCTTTGAGTGGAGCGAGGTATCCCCACTTTGATGTTAAAGTCTGACCCATGTAAGCAGAGCGGAGCATGTGTTCTGTCTTTTAACACACAATCACCGATTGGCAAGAAGATCAAAGTCTGGTTTAATGGAGACAGATGGGGATTGAGGGGGGGATGGAGAAAAGAAGAGGTATGTCGTGTGTTGTTCAGCGTGCTTATGTGGTTTCATCAAAATCACAGAGGTGGGTGGTGCAAAAACGTTGACATCATGGCTTGAGGTTTAATTTTCACCTCTGGTGTTCACTCCCCATTAACTTATTTTACAATACATTTAAAGTAGAGGTCCTTTTCTAGCTAACCTATAGCATTCCAATAGCATACGCTATGACTTGATGGGTTATCCCATTGAGGAGTTCATGCTTTTTTTTTAAAAGCAAGGCTTTCTTTATTATAGGGTATGTTATGTGTAAGGTATGTTGTGTTACGGCTAAAATGTGTCCTTTTTGCTATTTTAATCACCATAATAACATTTGTTTATCAGCACTCACATGTAGCAACAACGCATAAGCAATTAGTGTCCAAGCCTCAGGGGGCTGTAGTTGCTAAAACAAGCAAAACAAGCATCATTTTGTCTTCCAAGGTCCAAATTAAATAAAGGTGTGATTCTTAAAGCGAGTGGAGCACTGGACAATCCAAAGAGAGTTCCACCTAATGTGTTGTTGTAGAGTGAAAGTGAGGCAATTATTTCGTATGAAGTAAGATGTAAAACAGAATCACACTGTTTCCAGCAAAGATAAAGTGTATTGCACAATGTGATGTTAAACTTTATGTATGGAGAGGTACTAAAAGAATATATACTTTGTCTCTGCTATGCACTGTGTGCATTAAAAATGCATAGTTTACTGTAGTGGAGCCTTCTGTGGTGTGAACTCAACTGTGTGTGAGGGTACTAGGGTTCAAGGAATATTGGTTTTAATTACATGGAGTATACAATTAGCAACATCCCCCTCATATTACCCATTAATCATACATTTTATTAATATGTTTTAATATAAATATTTATAACTCTCCTTTATTCCTGCCACATCGCTTTTAATGTAAATGTAATGAAACATGTGTTGCACATGTCCCTGTAACTGGCCTGTAATTAAAGCTTAATTGTGTAAAATCAAAGTGTCATGTCAGCAAATAGTGATTAAAATTGTTGCCATAGATTCTAATAAAAATACTTCATATCAGAAGCAGATGCTTGCTTGTTTGTATCTGACTTCAAATAAATGAGCCAATATCCACTCATGCACTGCAGCATTATAGGGATTCATGCTCCGCGTCTCCTATGTAGTATGAAAAATGCATTGTGGAGTCCAGTGTGGAGTCAGGTATAGTCAGTCTCAGGCCGTCCTGACAGCTTTACAGCGTGGAGGGCTGCCGGGACCCTAGAGACCGGCCTGCCTTCACGTGCTGTGTGCTTTGGTCTCCATCTACGCTGCCCACACTTGACATGAATCACAATGCATTTCCCTCCCGTCGGCACTCCTGCTCAAGTTATCAGGGCCCGAGGAGAGGAGAGGAAGCGCGTTTTACTGTTGCAATCATTAGACTTAGTTCAGAATTAGAGCGCCGGCCTGTGGGAAATGGAAAGAAAGAAGAGAATAAAAAGATGGAGGAAGGAAAAAAGGGGGATGTGAACGAAACGAAAGCGGGAGCAGACCGGCTCCCAATGTCACCAGCTTTCCCTCCGTGATAGAGGTGAGCTGGAAAGAAGGGACCTCAAGCTGGGAGCGTTAAATGCTTTCTCATTCCCAGCTGTGCAGTATATGGCACACAGTTAAACTAGCCTGCTGCTATGAAAATGTAGCTATATGGGAGCTCCGCATGCACCTGGATTTTTTTTCTCCATGTGGTTGAGCACTTATGTCTTTGTCATTTAAATAGAGCGTGAAAGAGTTACGCAGAAAAAAAGTGAAGTTATTAGTGAGGTGAGAGTGTGGGAAAAAAGGTGGGGACAGGAAGAAAGCATTTCTTTCTCTTAATCTACTTACTATTTTTACACTCTTTGATGCAGGACGACTTTTCGTCACCCGTTTTCTGCATTGATAAGCATTTCCTTTGATGACCAAAGCAAAGCGGCAACCTGAGCTTGGTCTGAGCCCACGCATTATCATTTACATCCCTATTTAATTCAGTGAGGCAATGGCTTATTGCTTGTACTTCCAAGAATTCAGCGAGAAAAATGTAATTAATTTCACTAAAAACGAGTTAATGTTGAGCATCCGAAAAAGGGTTTTCTGATGGACAATGCATTTGTCCTTTTGCAATGTAGCTTCAGCATCAGTTTGACTTTGCTCGCCTGAAATAACCTGCATGGTGCTGGCGTGTGCTCAGGCATTTCCCCTCTTGCCCTTTCTCACCTGCTCCCACCACTTTGTCGATGGCGATGCATGAGGCGTCCAGCTCCTTGGCGAACTCGTGCACGGCCTGGCTCGGGTCCTCGTAGGTGTGGGGGTCCACGTAGGTCCTGATCCCCGGCAGACGCACTGCAGCAGGAGAAAGCCGGTTATGTCGGTTAATGACCGTTTAAAAACCTCTGTGCACACTTAAGTGTGCACCCTTAAGTGTGTACGGACATATCACTTGGCTAGTGCTCAACTTCACAATGATAGAGCACTCCAAACATATTGAGGATGATGAGGCGAACGTTGGTGATGAATCCCTAAGCCACAAGCCACAAAATAACTAGAATCACTCAACATGCTTTAAGACTTTTAAAAAAATGTGAACCTATCCTTTAAGTAATAAAGTTGTACTTTATTAGTCCCTGAGGGGGAAATTTATGCTCCACATCTGACCCATCCACACTATTCATGAAGCAGTGGACAGATGCACTTCTGTGCCTGGGGGAGTGTGTGTGGGCCGATACCTAGGACAAGGTTAAAGGTAGGAATCTTCCAAATAAATAACACATCATACACAAATAAAAGGAGAACAAGCGACAAAGAGGGAGCAAGAGTTCCCCGTTGTGTTGGTCCACATCCGAGGTTGTTATTTTGGTAATTTTACATGTTGGTCCCGTTTCACACGGACAATTCCAACTTTAGAAAAAAAGCCACGTGAGTGAGACCTTTTTCTCAGCGCTCAAAAATGTATCAATGGAAAGGACTTTTCTCTGGAGTGAACCCCTATAATTAGAGATAGTTTAAACCTCCAGTCTCGGTACTTGCTGCAGCTGGCTACAGGAACAGTCTGATCTTGTTCCCCGATCCAAGTGAAGCCTCCAGGATTGGGTCGCAAATGGAGCGAGAAACCGTCTTCTCAACATGGTCTCAGTCCGATTACTGTCTTCTCATATGACCAAACGAACCAAAGTCAAGGGGAAACCACTTCAAGCTTGGACATGGCTCCTCGAAAACAACCACCGGCAGTAAAGACGCAGCGAGAAAAACATCTCCCCCTATTGTAACAATCAAACTATCGTTCATTTAAGTAGCTGGATGGATTTACTGGGTAACCAGTGCAGTGCAGGGAGGATATATTGAAATAGGCCTCACAAAAAAAACAGAGTGCAGTACTTACTGTGGCCGTTGCCAAAGTGCAGTCTTTTCTCATCAGGATGTTTGGATTTGCTGTGGCAACAAAACCTGCCAATCCAAACAGAGAAAGGTCATAAGTAGTGCCACATCTCCCAATAAGACTTCAGCCATTGGCAAAGGCTGAAGGCTAGCGGGAGCAGTGTGTGTGTGTGTGTGTGTGTGTGTGTGTGTAATCCCAGCTCTTATAAACCAAGAGAGGATCAGTAAGTCTTATAATGAGCCATGGATTTATACTCTCTCTGAACAGTACCGACTGCCAATTTCAGCCACACACACACACACACACACACACACACACACACACATACACACACACACACACACACATACACCTATGTACATCTGTTGCAGTATATGTTACAAGAATGACAGAGAAGAAATAGAGGAAATCTTACGTATTTGGTGAAACATTAAAATATATATGACGTGGCCCATTTTGGAGCAAACACATACAATCCAGGCAGCATTGAAGGGAGAGAGCAAATGATTGCAGCGATTGGAGGAGTAAAAACGCTCGTTGAGAATCAAAGCCAAGTGGCCTGGCGGACAGACCTGCCAATCAGGACGTAGAGCAGCACGGTGAGCAGGATGATGGCCACGGCGGAGGAAATGGCGATCAGAACCACCTGGCTGTTCTCGCTGGAGATGGAGAAGGCTGCTAAAGGACAAAGAGCAACAGATAATAACATCATCAATAACAATAAAGTACACATATCATCTTTTAAAGACTTTACTTTACGTTACCTTCTGAAAATCAGACGGAAAAAAACAAATAGCATACATGCTTATGTGGTTTCCAATAAGAATGGCACCATAATCTCACTATCCATTATCAGTTCAGGAGTTGACAGTATTTAACCATAGCAGCAGTGAGACGAGGACCATAATACCTCCATTCTGAGCTGAACTTACAGTCGGGACTGGTCTCAAACTGGAAACTCGGGCTGCTGGCTCCGTATCCGGCAGCTGTGCGAGCTCTGATCTGCAGCAGGTAGGCGGTGTTGGCCTTCAGACCGTTCAGAGTCACATTACAACCCCGAGCACGGAGGATGGTGTAGCTGGTCTCCTGCTCCTCCTGTGACACAAGGTGGACGAAGCAGAGAGAGGAGGTACATATTGGTGAGTTATTTATTTACTTAAGAAAAAGATACAATTTGGAATGATTCATTATACATAAAGATAATAGAATATGTGCAGCACAACATAGAATGGATTATATACACACATGGCCACACCCACAATAAGATCCCAGGCAGTTTGGAAGCTTTCTTCCGAATATGATGATATACTGTCCTTTCCCGTTTTATGACTTCTCTCCTACTGATCTCCACTGATAAAGCAACAGGAGGATTTACACATCAGGGCTGCATTCAGCACATTGTTTCCAGATGTGGAAGGAAGAAAAACGCTGGAGAAAAGTCGAGAGGACAGGAGTGGTAGATGATGAAGTGAAAAGATAGAAAGTAGACCCCCACCTTTTTATGTTGCTGTAGACATTAATATTTCCACCGTCACGATAAGATGAGCACCCATTCTAATAGTCATGTTTTATGTTCATGTCTATATTTGTGTCTAGAATGCTGCTTAATTGAGAGGTGTTACCTACATAGACATACCACCATCAACAAATATGTAAATTTGATCAATTAGAACAAAACAATCCACCATACATCAAAATAATTAGTTAAAAGATTTACATAATATAATGTTTGTGTGTATTTGGTGAGTTGGTCTGAAACACAGAATTAAAGGCATTTGTATTATCATTCATGTATTTAAGTAATGATCCATGAATGTGAATGTAGAACAAAATAGCAACTTGACGTCACTAACAGGACAGGACAGCGTCACATAATTCAGCAACTACTTTTTTGTGTCTCTCCTTGTGCTTCAGAGTGCGTTTACCCATGGTGAGAATTGCTGTGCAAATCTGTGCTGCAGAAAGACTCGCAATCACACGATTATAGAAACAAACCGATGCTATGAAACAAACTGCTAAATAGGGGGAAAATAGGACCGGGCCGATACTAAATCTTAATGACAACCTATTAGTGATGACTTCAACAATCCTGAAAATGAGCTACACGGTTTGCAACAAAGCCAAGCTCATAAAAACCATCCAAGGCCGAAACCGTGTTCAGGCGCAGTCAAACCCACGCTTTTATAGGTCCAGTTATAAAGCGGCACTCATTGGTCCGCGCTGCGACATAAACACGAGTGGACGTTCGCACACGCACGCGCGGGCGGCGTCCAAGAGAAACTTCAGCTCCATTAATGGAGTGGATCAGAGTTTTATGGTGCACAAAGCTTTTTAAACTGCCCGATGTGTGAGGAGGTAACCGATACACCAGACCTGCACTGGGACAACTCTTCATCACGGCTATAAATCTAGTTGCAGCTTGTCACCGCTCCGCGTTCTGGACAGCATGTGATCCCCCCCGAAAATCACACACAGGTGTGGCACCTATACACGTATGTGTGTGTGTGTGTGTGTGTGTGTGAGAGAGAGAGAGAGAGAGAGAGAGAGAGAGAGAGAGAGAGATCCAAAGAGACAGAGAGGTCTGACACCTCTCTTTTTTGCAGCCTGACCAGTTGTGTGATTGTGAACCATCCATTCATGTGCGTGTTTGTGTGTGTGTGTGTGTGTGTGTGTGTGTGCCTCCAGAACACTGCGAGAATTTAATACGGCCTCTGTGCTGCGTTTTACTTTGACAATCCAAACAAAGCTGTAGCAAATTACAGCTTGTATAACACACACGTACACATATAGCGATGCAAACTCACAAAGACCCAGAAAAACAGGAGATGCACAGCAGAAGTCATGTAAATACAGCGTTTGAGCCTGCATTCCTTCCATCTAAGACTAAATAAACAGCCCCAAATTAAAGTGGATCTGAAGCACGCTCGCTGCTCTTTAGATTTCAGTGATAAAACATGCAAAAACAATCAGCAAAGTGTATTCCCACAAATTCTATTTTCACAAAGTGCACTCGGAGACGCCTTATCGCCTGTCGGTTAAATCGACACGGAAGATCGTATAGTAAGCCTGGGATTTTTCCAACGATGGAACATCTCTCTTCTTCTGGGAAGTTTGCTCGTTGGGGATCCCCAAGAATATCACCAAACATTCCCGAAAAAAAAGAAGATTTTGCAGCCCTTGCACTTTGGAAACTTGGGCCTCTGATTTCACGACTGGCTGAAAGATAATTTCAGGCAAAGAGGAGAAAGGTTGCTTCAATTCAAAACCCTTCATCTTCACTTGTCTTTGGTTTAAACACCAAGTAGCCTTAAAGGTTGGGTAGGTGATTCTATTCAGAAACACTTTCTGTTATATTACTTGAAATCCTTATAACATACCGATAGCCATCAATACATGAAATGCTCTGACATAAAACAATTTTAAAGATGTATGCTTTTGGAGCCTCCAATTTGGCCATCATTTTAGTGCTACAGTAAATGGAATGATTGGATGCACATGGATGATCTTTAAGTCCATGTTTTTCGTCAGTTGGCAGGAAATGTGCAGGGAACCGGAGCACCACTTAAAGTGGCAGTCTGTAACATTTTCACCTATTTAGTTGTCTTTTAAGTTCCTATCTATCAAAGAGTGAGTTAAAACAATGGTGATTGATGATTTGACCCACTAATAAAAGTGCTTGTACTTTCTGCTTTGCCCAGAAATAAGATCTCCGTGTCGGTGGCGACATTCCCGGGAAGAATTGCCAGTCAGCCGCGGTTGGTCTGCCCATGTGGACCTTCTCATGGAAGCGTATGCTGCGTTTCATTGTAATCAGAAATCGGTAACTTCCAACTGCTGAGTTAGGCTCCATCTAGTCTAAAGTGTTTGACCGGCCCAGCCAGGTACATTTCATTACTGCTGACTCACAAATGGAGGATCAACAGCCAGAGAAAGAAGACCATACAACTTCCAGTCCAAGAAATGCTCAGTGTGGAGCATTTAAAGGCATCACGCAGATGAGAGAAAGTCGACACTTGCAGGAGATGAGGTCCCAGAGGCTTGCCTGCAGTTCCGTCTACCGCCAAAGAGGCCGCTAGAAGCAACACATCTCAAATCTTACAGACAATGAGAATTCCAATGAGCACTCGGGATTTCCAGAGTAAATGGTGACGATTCATTTTTGTGCTCTGGCTCACACTGGAAAAAAGCCTCCAACTCTACAAATTAAATATCTCAACATTCAAATTGCCTCTGTCAGATTCAGTGTCCAGCTCACATGATAAAGTCGTGTTTCATTTTTTATTCCCCGCTAAGAAAACAGAACTGTGATGACTTTTCTTGTCGACCGTCGGTTCGACCAAAGAAATCTTTTGGTTCTATCATGCAATCCATCTACGACACGGAAGTATTTTTTGCTTCGAATGTGGTTGAAATGCTCACTTTTCAACATGAAGAGAAGTTGGAGACATTGTTAAATTGCTATTGGATTACATGATAATATACACTGTGTAGGTCTGTTTTAAACTTGTGTAAATAAAGACAGAGGAAACCACAAACACAGAAGAAGCGGAGAGGCTGGCCAACGCTGAAAATCTGAACATCTTCTTCTAAAAGCTTTCTTTTAATCTGTCTCGGCCTGGTTTTTGTGTTCCGTTTCACCATCCTGTTTATGTGTGCATGCAATTATATCTGCGTGTGTCTGAGTATGTGTCTCTAAAAGCCTCTTTCTTTCTCACAAGTGAGTCATGGTGTGGTCTCGGTGTGGGGAATTTGCGCTCCGACCAATCTTGTCCTCCTACGGCCTTGATCCTTGGCATGCTAGGGGCCCACAGCGTCCCTCTGCCTGCCACTTGGAGAGGCCTCTAACCTGGGTCGTTACGGGGGGTTCTCCCCCTGGTTGTCCCAGTTCGCTCTTCTGCGTGGAAGAACCTTTTGTCTGGGACTTAAGATCCCTCGGTGTACATGTCTGCTGTGGAGAATCCTCTGGGAACTTGTGTGTTTGTGCGTCGGCCCCCGAGTGTCTCCAGTAATTCCTGAGGGACGATGTGATTAACGGGGATCAGCGCAAAAGGCCGAGAGGATTTTTCAGTACAAAACCCTGTCACACAGACAGTTTCTTCGGCTCTAGCCTTTCAATCTTTTTTCGCGTCTCCTTTTTAATGAATATGCCTTTGTAAGCACGATTGAAAACAAACGACAAAGCCGAGACGTAGACCTGCAGTGAGCTCTGACCCAGTATCAGTCATTAACTTTTCCTCTCGCTGCTTTCCGTTTTAGCATCTTAGGTAAGGATGGCTGAGCAGGGAACAGAGTTTAGAGAGGAAAAGGCTTCTGTCTGCCTACTAATCAAGAGATTAGGGGCCACTGTTGGCATTCAAGCAAACTGGGATCTGGGGAACACACACCCACACACACACACACGATGAATCTGCCAAAGTGATTAAACTTGCATCCACGGTTAATTTCACCATCAAATGTCAGCCATAGCACAGCGTTGGTGCTGAAAGCTAGTGTAATTTGTTCTGCACTAATTTCCCTCACTGAGGAATGAGCGACCCCACAAACGCATTTACTGTCTGCCGTAAAACTTCTCTCCATTAAGGAGAGGGAGGGGAGGATGAAAAGTGGAGGGGGAGATGAAAAATGAGATGGGAGGTAAGCATAAAGGGGAGGAGGAGTATGAAGTAAGAAGAAGAAGAAGAAGAAGAAGGGGTGAGAAACTGAGAAGAACTTAGAGGGAGAGGAGGATGTGGTTCAAATAAAAACAACCAGAACATTTTAGGCTTGTTGTAATACCAGTACAGGGCAGAACCTATAATTCACTATGTATGAGGGACACAGGATTTCAAATTTAAAAACCGATTTACAGTATCTTTCATTTCGATTTTTTTACCTGTTAAAAAAGTGTAGTCAGTTACTTCATCCAAGTACCATAATATATTAAAGTAACCTAATTTGATTAATTCCTGTGACTTTTGGATTACCTCATTGGATTATATGCAAAGGAAGATAAAAAACAGAAAAGAGAAAAATGCTGACATTTCACCAATATTTTGTAGAAATGCCGTCATCATTCAAAGACGCAAATCATTTACATATTGGTGTTCCGGGATTATAATTTGGATCAACTGGAAAGTGTGCAAACGCTGCTGCTTCGTGATAACCTGCCATACCCTGGGATGATGTTCCTCTGACATATTCTACAGATAGACATTGTAGTGAAAAGGTCTGGAGTTGCCTATATAATGTCAATATGACTATCAGATCATTTCAAAGTCCATCTGTGCTGAGAACACGCCAAATGTCTTGATGATGGTAGTGGATCAATCATTATTTTAATCCCAAATTTTACTAAATGTACATGCAATGTGATTATGTTTATTTGTTCTGTCTAAAGGCAACATCCAGCCACAGCTATCACAGAGATATTAAATGATGATGCTGCCTTGCTCAAAGGCAAATGGGGGCAATGCTTAACCGTGATATATTCTGCACCAACCTTTTCGTAGTATTTGATCTCATAGTCGAGGATGATGCCGTTGGGTCTCTCTGGCTGCTGCCAGGACAGGGAGACGCTGTTCCGAGACGTCTTCTCCTTCTTGATCACCGTTACCGGGGAGGGAGCTGGGCGAGAGACACAGACGGACACAAGAGAGAGAGAGAGAGAGAGAGAGTGAGTTTCTTCACAACGAGGTTCAGTGGAAGTTCAGTCCCTCGGTGTTGCATCCTGGCAATTGTCTATGGTTCCTGTTAGCCTAATTCAGTTTGCTGCCCGGTGGGGCCGCATTAAAGGCTCTGGCCCCGGGGTTGTGGGTGGAACAATGTACACTAATGCAAACGCTGGCTCAAAGACACATAACACAGACATTAGTGACATGCATTTCACCTCCAGAGAGTAGATGAGTGCTTCGCTTAGATGATTCAGCTTTTACTCACCACGTCAAACTGTACGCATTTTAATATTTAAATTAAGAATTGCAGTGAATCAATACATTAGAGTTTTATACTGCTTTAATAGCAGTAGTGACAGCATAAACCGGTAATCGTATTGCAGCCTTCTCCTTCCATTTATGCTGATGAACCTGAAGTAGAACCTTTTCTTCTCATATGAACAATTTATTTTACAGTTAATGACTTGTGTTATAACTCAAGTAAGTACCAAACAAAAGAGGGAGAGCTTTGGTTTCTGGGAGGAATCACTTGGTGTTTTCATTCAAATGAAGGAAAACAAGACTGTGCTTGGTTACAACGTTAAATCTCTTTGGAGCTGGTGAAAATATCAGACTCCCATTCAATAACGTATTACGTTTCAAATTAGTTTCTCCTTATACTACAGATACAATGCAGGGCAATGGCGTGTCCGTTCACTGCAGTGTCTATTGTTGCACTGCATTTCTCAGAAACGTGTTTTAATTTGAAAATAAACTGTCTAATCTACTGTCCCCCTTCCCCTTTTTGGCGTGGCGCTCTCTCCCTCGCCAATCTTCCTCGCCGATCCTTCCCCCTTGCGCTGCCTCGCTTCGGGGGGAGTTCACATGGGTCCCGAGTAATTCGGCACATCCCTCCCTCCATCAAGCGCCGCAACCCTCCCTCCATTCTCCCCTCGCTCTCTTTCTCTCTCCCACTCCCTCTCCGCTCCCTTTCTCATTTCCCTTTTTTACTGCTCTCTAATTGCCAGGCAGCTCCGGGGCCAGCCCGGCATCTGAGGCATCGACTTTTAATTTTATTAGACCACAGGAAAAAACATGTTTGTCTTTAAAATGTTCGAGCCTTTCTTGATTGTGATTATATAGCCGAGTGTGTCTGTATGTGTGTGTGTGTTTTCCCGTGTATGTAGTATTTCTGCGGGAAGTTATTTTTTCTCCTGTAATGAATCCAGATGGGGAGAATCTGTTTCTATACCCCCTGCTCCCTCTCTCCTCCTCTCCCTCTGGTTCTGATAGCGGGGTGAGGCTGTGCTTTTTATTGGCTCTGTGGTTTATGGTGGTAATGATTTAGTGTGTCTGGGCCGCTCGGAGGCAGCTTCAAGTTCCTCTCCTCCTCCTTTTTTCCTTCCTTCCCCTCCCCCCCTCTCTCTGCATGTCTATTGCCAAGCACTTAATTTGCTGTCACTCTCTGTTTCTGTCTGTGGTACAACTGTAAAACTGATACAGCATTCCGGGCCCATAATGGCCTTAAAAACTGGCCTTCAGCGACATTCACCTGCGATGCGACGGACGTGACACAGCTGTCGGAGCACATCTATTCAGTCCTGCACAACACCGGTGGACTATTTGAAGCACTTTTATTGGCGGTAACACTATCGAATCCAATGAAAAGAGATGCTGTCCAATGGCTCAAAATGTGTCTCTAAAATGTGATACGAACGGACCGAATCACAGAATCACCTTTTCTACTGCTCTTGTCTTTTGCAGTGATTGGATGTTGTATTGTTTATATAGATTTATAAATCAACAATACCGAGGTACAAGGCGCGTCACCAGATCAACGCTTTTGTTTGCAATTTTTCTCTTTCTTCTTCCCCATCTTCTAATCACACTGTTTTCTCTATCTGTTCTTTTTGGACTGCACAACTATTGACCTTTACAACCTTTTAAACCTTACAGGAATACATCATTGATACGTGAACAACGGCAATTTAAGCGGCATTTCAATTTGGTCATCGACGGCCACATCGTCACATCAACAAGCGGGTGAAAGACGGGCGAATCTTCTCGTTAGACCCACTGTGCCGAGTTCAGCTGCAGTTCACACTGTTGATATTGCTCTACTCTAAATGTGGCTCCTCCGTCGTTGGCATAGTTATGACAATGAGTGGAAGGCAAAGGGGGTGGAAGGAGGAGAAGAGCTATCTGACAGCACCTTGACAGCACGGCCAGGACACATAGCTCCTTCCCAGGGATACACTTAATCCAGCTTTTAACAACTTTGGCATCTGTATGTGTGTGTGTGTGTGTGTGTGTGTGTGTGTGTGTGTTTATGTGAGCGAAAGTGTAGTATAGACGGGCGAGTCTAGTGCACTGACATACCTAATCCTTGTAAACTCTCCGGGCTGATGGAGAGTGTGCAGCTGCAGGGTGAGATACTTGAGAGAGAGGGAGAGTGGGTGTGTGGTAAAGGGAAGCTGGGTACGGTGTGTTTTTGTGCTTCTGTGTGTGTGTGTGTGTGTGTGTGTGTGTGTGTGTTTGCTTGATCTACGATATGTAAAGATGGAGATTCATCCGTTCCGATGATTGCTCAAACATTAAAGGCGGCTTTCAATATTCAGATCACACACAGCCCTCTTAGCGTTGATACGTCCTCTTCAAATCCAATATATACGCGGCTCGCCGAGAGATCTAACCGCGCGGATTATAACGGTTGCTAATAAAAGACTCTAAAGCTTTGCTTAAGCATTTTCTCCTTTTCATTCGGATGATCTTACTTCACAATATGTCACTTTTAATCCCCATTGCCCTCTCCCCTCATCATAACAACATGTGACTCCAGTCCTTACTTATCTCCAGGCTAGACAAATGTGCACGTACTGTATGTGAACACAAAATCTATATTTATCTCTCATCCCTGCCGGGGATGTCTGGACAGTGTCACTTTTGTGTCAACACACCTTGACTGTGTGTCAACGTGTCACATTTGCATATTTATCACACCGACAGGTTCCCCCTCAAAGACTTTACCTATGTGTGATTTAGTGCATCTATCCTTTCAGTGTGTAGGACACTCAAACCTTAAAGCTGTATATCTCATTATAACACTAATCTAAGAAGATAAATCTTCTTAATAATGCCATGTGACCTGTCCAGAGTGACTGCACCTACCTGAAAAGCATGTGCTACTGAAATACAGCAGGTAGAAGGAGGTGCACATTCAAATTCTAAACAAACAAAGGACTCCAAGCTTCATAGCTTTTTGCCATCTGCCCATCATCAACGGCGTGATGGAGCGTCTGACCTCGTTGTACGACAACTTATGAGAGAATACTCCCATCTGTTCAGTCTGCTCTAAAAACACCTTCCGAGTTCTAAATCACCTCCCAGGTTTTGGAAGAAGAGAACAACAAAAAAATTGCTTCGAGAAATGGGGAAACATACAGGAGAGGAGAATAGAGATCCTGTTTCCAGATGATAGAGAGATCATGATTGAGGGGAAGAAAAAAAAACAAACAAACTGAACTGCAAGCACATAAAACATTAACAGACACAAATGCGAAGCTGTGTGAGACGACAGTGAAGGGAGCGGGGTGAAGAGGACGGGAATTAACTAACGCACTGCTGCAGCCAGACATTTGCACATTCCTGTGCGAGAGTCAGGGATGTCTGAGGTTTGGCGCTTTTTCCGCTGCAGCTCGATTTATTTTGTTCTTGGAATTTCACAATACTGCTCCACTTTGCCTTCTTACTCATCGAAAGACTTGCATAGAGAGATAGCGGTCTAAAAGACTGATGGAAGCTTTAGGTGCCCATCCTTACATGAAGAGTGTCTGTTAAAAGACTTTTTTTTTGTGAAGGAGGAAGACATTGGATCCCTGTCGTTAAACAAGAGAATAGCGGCCTGGGATCGTCTTGTAAATGTCTGGGCCTGATGGTTGGAGTGCATGTGTTTGGAGCGCATACTGTGTTATATGATAAGGATATTTAGAGGGAGAAGGGAAAAGGGGTCACAGTGCCTAGAGAGGTGCTCACATTTTATCTGTTTGTTGGGTGCATCACAATTTCACCTCATAACATTGAATAAATAGGAAGGTTTATATTTGCTTATTATAGGTTTTTTTCATGTTAATGTGCATTTTTGGACATATTTATTTGGAAGAAATAAAGTTTGGGATCAAGTCATTTCGGGGACCCCTGCAGTAACTCTGCTAAGGTAAGATCTGTTAAGGATCTCTGCTTTAAAGTATGTCAGATATTTTCTGAGTGCATGCCTTCCTCCATTTATCGTGACGTCTCACCAGCTTGGTTGGTGGTGATGGTGACGGCGGCGTACTGCCTCATCTTGGGCGCCAGCGACGACACGCCGTTCAGCGCTTCGATCTCGAAGGTGTAGTTGGTGTGGGCGAGCAGGTCGCCCACCGTCACCGTGGTGTTGTGGAGGCCCGCGGACCTCGGCAGGAAGTGGACGCTGCTCCGGCACGGCTCGCAACGCAGGTTGCCGCCGCTGCTGCTGCCGTTGGCGGCCTCGCCGCGGCAGCGCTTGCAGAGGACGTTGAAGGTGACGTCCCTGCGTCCGCCGGCGTCCTCTGGCCAGCTCCAGTCCAGGATGACGGAGGTCTCGTTAATGGAGGAGATCACGTTTCGCGGAGCTGTTGGGGGTCCTGGTAGAGAAGGGGGTTGGAGGACATGGAGTGGGATGGAGGTGAGAGAAAGGCGGGTGAGGTCATTGGATGAAAAAAATGAGAGGATCATATGGATTGGGCAAAAAAGAGAGAAAAAGAAAAGATGATTAGCAGAAAGGTGATGGAAGAAAGGGAAGAGAGCAAATACAGGAGAGGTTGAGAATAACTTCAAGCAGCTGACTGACATTAGATGGAATTAGATTTAGCAGCGGAGTCATCCGCCAAGAATAATACACGCAGCGTCTCAGATGAACCCCAAGACTTCAATGAAGACTATTGTAAACGGTAAACTAATGGGATTATTCAGGGCAGGTTTTCTCTACAACACGGCGATGGCTTTATTGTTTGGGGTTTGTGTTCATTAAAGGCTCGCTGTTTTCTCCAGGAAGTGAGTTTTCCTGGAAAAAATTAGCCTTTTAACAGGGTCTTTAAAGTGCAAATGCATTTTACCTCTGTGGAGCTTTTCACTCAATAAAATATGTCATGAATGTTGCACAATATACACACAACCAATGCACTAGTAGATTAATAACGGCAATATCAGGGTTGAGTAAGTATTGTGTATGTATTATCTCTTTTCCTCTCTCTTTGGATCGTCAAAAGAAGAAAAGCCTCTTCAACAAAAAAAGACTGTCAAACTCAACTGACTTATAAAAGTGAAAATCACAAACAGATCTCTCTGAATATTTCCAGATTTGTATATCAAAGCGATGGCTGTAATTACATGGAGAACAAAACAAAACTGCCAAATGACTGCAGCAGGAAAAGAAGGAGGGGAATGGGCTTGGTGGATGGTGTCTTGAGATAAAATGATTTGTTTGGTTTGTTTGACTTGATGTAAGTTTGCTTCACTCCCAAAGTATGCAGAGCTCCTGTCTCATAATCTACATTACACTATTTAATTGTGTTCGTGCCAAGAGAGAAATCACAAGGCTACACCAAATGCTTTGAAATCAGAAAAAAAAAAAAAAAAATCCATCATCTGCAAGTCTAACAAATCTAAATTGAAGAGTTTTTATTTGATGTTGTAAAAAATTGACCATGATGTTTAAGAGCAGTCATTTTTCATAAGCAGCTTCTAACAGAGCTCAATAGTGACTCTCTGGAAGTGAATTTCCCATTCAGAAAATCCATATTTTTATATATAAAGTAATAAAACCAAGCCAACCTAATAAGATATGAATTGTGAATTTTGAGAACAAAGGAAAAAGAAAAAGGTATACAACTGTGTACATAACTATTTAATTAGTAAAGGAACTATACTCATCCCGTAAACTGCTGTGAAAGGAAACTTGAAAAACCTTTAAACTAACCATTGACGATCTAAAAATAGCAACCACTTGGCTTGTTTCTCACCAAACACGTTTGGCTGAACTATGTTTGTAACAGAAAATCTGAAATCCAGGAACAGGACATGAAGCGGACACTTTGGACACATAACTCAAAGCCGTTTCAGAGACGTTGCGGTTATTCTTTAGGGTCTCGGGTAGAAATCTTAATGACATTTCCTCAAACAATGTTGATATCATCAGGACTTGTGGCTTCTAGCATCCTGGTGTTTCTACCCTGGTCATCAAAACCTTCCGTTATCAATATGAATGGGATTTTAACTTTGGTAAAAGTCCGAGAATTTGACATCCTGTTTTTATCACACTTTGGATTTGGCACATTTGAGTCAGTGTGCAAACAGGCAGCTCTGCGATCAGAGCACTGAAGGGGCCCTCAGCCACTCAAGTGATCATTTGTCAAGATCTGCTGACGAAACTATTTCTCCTTTCACTAACACAGTGAAACGCACCTCAGAGAAAACAGCTCATGAATGGATCACCAAAGGGATCCATTATTAAGAAAGTATATATCATGTGAGACTGCGTGGACCCTGACAGGTCTCTGGCTTCCTTACACACATAACTCCCCCCGACCACATCTAACTCCTGGACATGCAATCCACGCAAGAAATTACCTGCACATGGCGATCATATACGAATCCTGGATTTCAAAACAATACGCTGACATTGAGATTAACATGAGACATGAATTAGGGTGTATGAGAACTGAGGATGTCACCTTCTAACTCATGTATTGCCCTTTCTCTTTAATTTTTATATCACTAGAGATCACTACTTGTTGGGAAAAAAGAGATTTCGCTGTGTCTTTCAGCAAGTTACAGCGATGCTGATGGCCAACAAGCACTTTTTGTTGAGATAGGAATCAGTGGGACTGAATTATTTGGGGTAGATGCACTCCACTTTACATACTAAGCAGCTGTTACACAATTGTCCATGTTGAATACAGCAGGAAATACCACGCGGTTGAAAGTCATTTTGTTGTATTTTCGTGTTCTTATTTTTCTGCCAACATTTTCACATTTTTGAGAGTCAATTCGAACACGACCTTTATTCCACCGCTGACGATACAGTCACGATCATTATCTCCTAACAACGTATCTATTCATTTGCAGCCCTCCCTTCGCTCAGCCTGTCCCAGTGAGGTAGAAATTTGCCTAGCTGACAAGATGGCGTTGAGATAATCTCAACAGGGACCCGCCGTGACTGTCTTTCCAATTAGGATCCCATCTACGGCTGTGGGCACCCATTTGTATTTTTCTACTGTTCTCAACACGGTGCCAGATTATTATTATGTTTTTCTTCTAGTCCATTTAGTAACAGATGTATCCATAACCTGACATCAGGGAATGTGGTGATTTATCATTTTATGGGGCAATGCACTGGAAGGCTTGCATTAGGCGTCTTCATCTGCAATCCATTTGCATCCGAGGACGACAAAAGATAATCATGTAGGGAGAGGAGAAGGTAATAAAGAGTTCTTGGGCATTCAGTGGTTTTGGTGACCTTTTAAATAACTAAAGAATGTTTACCGGTTAATTGGGAAACAATCTTTAACTGCATTATGTAAATTAATCTATATAAATGAGAAAAATATGCTGAAAACACTGTTGAACTGTTTACACGAGAACGGGTACAAGCCTCTGGACTCAAGATGCTTTTTGTCAAATATCTTTTTTGTATTGAAGTGTGTGTATAACAATTAGAGTACAGACAAACATCCGTTTTTCTGCTAAAATGATTCAGTGCGGGAAGCATCAGAAAGCATTTTCCCAAGTCAATGACAGCCAAATGAATAGGTTTCAACATATCTCCAAGGCGAGGGTAAGACAGGTTCATCGCCCATGGTTTATGGGCACATGAGAAAAATCCTCCCACATCACATTGGAGGGATATCTGATAGAAGAATAGCACGAGTGCCTGTGCAAAGGGAGGATGCCTCTGACTCCTCATGTGATAATGAAATAGTGCCAAATGTTACTTACGAGTGCAGGCCATGGATGGAGGGTCTCCCTCGGCACGGAAGTAGTTCTTCTCACAGCCACAGTGCAGCGAGCCCTCGTGGTGAGAGAAACTGTGAGGTGGGCACTTTGCGCACTCCATATTTCCAAGTGTAGACTTGTAGAAGCCCACCCTGCACACTGGAGACAAAAGGACAGAGACGGATGCATGAGCGTCACGCCGAAACCAGCACATCGATAGCTATCAAACACACACACACACACACACACACAAACAAACTGCAAGAAGAGGACTGGATGTAAATCTGCTGTTAATGTAACAAGAACCCATTGACTGGGGGTAAAACAACAAGAAAAAGAGGGACGTCTTTGTCTCTATTCCCTGCGCTCTTCATCTCTCAGAAGGCACGACATGAATAATGCAAATTGTCCCCTCAGATAAAAAGCATTGTTCTCTTTAAATATCGGCGGTGTTAAATCTGCGCTCAGCAGCTCTTTTAACTCCTACTCAACACAAAACTGTTGCAATCTGTGCAAGTCGTGTGACACTCCACCTGAACAAAGTGTTACGCGCGTGCAAGTGTGTGTGTGTGTGTGTGTGTGTGTGTGTGTGTGTGTGTGTTTGTGTGTGTGTGGGAAGCAGATCAAACATAACTTTCCTTTGTGTGTGTTTTTTCTCCCCTTTCTTTATCAATTTAGAGAATCCTCCTCTCTCACGGGTTTCTGATCTTCTCTAGACTTGATGATGACATACAAAGCATTTGCTGCCCATAGACAGAGGGTTTACTCTGCAATACTGTACTTCCAAGCACTGCAGCTATTAAACTGCATTCTACACAGTAACTGCAAATTCAAATAACACAGGTCACAGTATTTCACAAATATGGGGGGAGTTCAATTCAGTATCTTCAAATGTGATTGAAAATGTCACATTTAATGTTTTTGCTACACCTACGTGTTTATAAATTGTTGTGATTCTGGAAAATATGGATTGTGCTCGTGGCCTCATGAGATGATTCGTGCTCTGTTACTGTAGGAACTGGCATTAGACGGACCAGTTTAACTATAATAGGTATTAGCACCGGTAAAATAATAAAATGCATCTTATGTTAATGCATAACATGATTATTATTCTGCTTTTACATGTTGCTGATGCTGAAATCTGCTCACTAACGCACACACCTCTGCAACATCTAACACACATTTCATGTAATCCTCACCTGTTAATTGTGGTGTTTAAATGAACTGTCAAATAAACAACAACAACAAAAAACCACCCACAACAAAAATAACTGAATGGTAATAAAAATATATATATTGCAACAAGGCTTGCCTCAAGGAAGCAATATGGATGAATGATATCATAATAAACAATTGGTCAATCACCTCATTGTGTTCTAAATGCAAACATGGAACTTTAATCCAAAATGATAGTGCACACATACACAGACTCTCTCTCTCTCTCTCTCTCTCTCTCTCTCTCTCTCTCTCTCTCTCTCTCTCTCTTTCATGCAAGCACACACACACACACACACACACACACACACACACACACACACACACACACATACTAGATTAAACCATTGCCAGCACCAATAGCAGCGAGCCAGTAGAATGTGTGGGGTCAGCAGAACAGGTCTGACAGATCCCAGCGGTGGACAACTACTTCTGCAAAAGCCAACATTGCCGATACCGCTGCCATATTCATCACTGACACTGGCACACCAAGGTCCCATGCTGCATTAAACACTCCTCTGCCTCCCCTTTATAGCGTGTGTGTGTGTGTGTGTGTGTGTGTGTGTGTGTGTGTGTGTGTGTGTGTGTGTGTGTGTGTCTGCATGCATGTGTTTGCGTGTAAGAGAGTAATAAAATGTGAAGTGGGTTTAAACAGCCCAATATAATCCCACTGATGGAATGACAACCACAACACTTGCTGACACACACACGAAACAGACCACCCCGATTGGAGGACACACCAGGAAATTGGACTTGACAGCCAGAGGCCCCAGCCAATCAGGTGAGAGGAGCAGCAGCAGCAGCAGCAGCAGCGAGATAACCGCTGGGTCGGCAGAAATGTACAAGGGACATAACACAGAAGTGTAGATAAACAGACGAAACAGTTAGGATGCATTAATCTCATAACGGTGGCAGATCTGAGATCTGATCCCTCTGTCCACAAACAACCTTTGACACAGCTCCCATGATCCTAACCGTTCACCGCTGGATAACACCAAACAAAGATCTCTTCAGCATATTCATTGGAGAGTCGAACCACCGGGCCCGAGTCCAACTCGACCCGTTTCCATTTATTTATCGTACGCACTAACTTCTGGCATCGACCCACCGCCGATTAGAAACTAATCCGTTACGGAGATATTCAGATTCACAAGGAACGTTTTTAAGTTTTCATATTCAGACGTCCCAAGTTTCTTTCTTTCTTGCACTGTTAAAATAACACAAATGGGATAGATCAAGACAGGTATTTTATCTCAAAAGTGCATCAGCAGGCTTTTTAGGTTTTGACTATCCTTATCTGTCCGTGGCTTCAACATTGAATTTCATCATCTTTTTTAAAACGTTCCAATTTCTCACAGGAATAAGGCAAGCGAAAGTATCAGCAAGACCTGTTCTTCACATCCCGTTATGAAACACACAGGCATCATAGATTCAGCGAGAGATGCATATTCACTCTTATACTTCTACAGTTATACAACAAAACGCTACTTTCTAGCAGTGAAAAATGATCTTATATAACATTCATGCGATGATGTTTAGGGATCAAAATGTGTCTCTTGCCAGTGAATACCGTACATATCTTTTTCCAAAATAAGTTCCCATGGTGATCCCATGGTGTTCCACTGCTGGGCGTTACTTTGTACATTTTGAGATATAGTGCATATTTTTGATACTGGGAGGAATGACTAAAATTAAACTACACAGCACCTCATCAGTAAGGAATGTTACCGTGCTCACGAGGTTCTAGCACAGAACTACAAATACTCAAATCTTATCGCTATTTCCTGGATCTATATATATGCATATATATGTATATGGACCTGCAGGAGGAACTCAACATCTCACTAAACTTAAATGAATGACGCTGGCAAGTCAACACTCCACAAACGTCAGAAAAACAGCCCCATTTCCACTTGAAAGTTAAAAATATACGGGGACTTTTCAGTGCGTAACACAGCCGTGAAACTTATTAGGCACAGAGAGGATCCCATAAACTCCCAGTGTAAAAAAATCAATAACCAAAGCTACACTTTCAGTATGAGGTTTTCATATGACAGTATAGTGATATGTTGTATTTTCATGACCGCAAACCCTAAAAATATTTTTATAACAGTTGGAAAGGGATAATAAAGGGCCTGTTTCTTCCCTGCGTGTCTGCCAGGACAAAAAGCAGCTCTGACAGAGGCTGATGGTAAAATCAGATTCCGCTCGCAGGAGGTTAACTACTCATCGAGGAGAGGCGAGTTGTGTTTCACTGACATTCACCAGCACTGTGTGGAGGGGCATGAGTGGATAGCATGATGGAGTGTATGCTAGAATGTGTGTCTGCGTGTGTGTGTGTGTGTGTGTGTGTGTGTGTGTGTGTGTGTGTGTGTGAGCGCGCACCAGGAATGGAAACACAGCAGCATCACTTCAGATAACAAAATATTCTTGATTAATTGAAAGATGTGTGTGTGTGTGTGTGTGTGTGTGTGTGTGTGTGTGTGTGTGTGTGTGTGTGTGTGTGTGTGTGTGTGTGAAATCATAGAGAGACATCAGCATTTAACAAGAGCATCATTGCTCCAGACAAATAGAGAGAAGATTAAATATTTGCCAAAGAGAAAAATATGAGGGTTATCCCCCCCGATTCATCTTTTATTTACTTTCAAATCAATAACAGCAGCAGGAACAGCGTGTAAAGGCTGTATCACTGTGTTCCTCTAGTCTTTTTGTGATAAGCACACATCTCTTTCACACACACACACACACATACACACACACAAACATGCATTCCAGTCGGAATTCTTGCAAATACTCACGTATCCACCGGGGTACAACATGGTCGTGCTAGTTTCGACGTAATGACAGCTGAAACATTATCTCTTCATTCACTTTTAAACAGCGGTACACACTTACAACCACACAACCACACACACACACACACACACACACACACGTTCAGCTCCAGAGCCACATGATATGGTGGTTGTAAAATAACTGGGGCTGCAATTTGCTCAATCAATAGTCTAGGTCATGGGACACCCTCATCAATAATTAACGTGCCTGCTGGATGGTCCAGTGGACACACGCCGTCCCTCATTTTCACTACATGCTAGCTGACAATCTGACCTGACCTTGGTGAGACCGGATCTTGTTCCCACTACTTTTGAATGGGACCGATTTTAAAGAATTTCCAGACAACAATGAATTAATTACAAATGTAAATAAATAAATGATGTGATTCTACAGCAAAGATATCTATAATGGAATTTGTCTGCGATTGGAGGATGAAGCTCAGTAAAACAAACATCCACAGATAATGTTTGAAGAAATGAACAAGCCTGTAATAGAACATCTAGACAACAACCCTGTGACTGGAGATTACACCCAACATGTTACTTCTCACATGACTTGTGACCTCTTGACCTTGGCCTTGCTGCTTACGACTGAGTCGACTGGTGTCACTCAGAAAGTGGGAAAGTACCTTTTCCCGTCACGCCTATCTTTGTGTCAGCCGAAGCTGAAGCTCCGGTGTTGTTCTCCATCTCTCTCTCTCTCTCTCTCTCTCTCTCTCTCTCGCTCTCTCTCTCTTTAGCTGCAGCAGGAGAAAGAGGCTGACAATTGATTTCCTGTTTCCATACCACCTCCGCCTCTTTCTCCTTTCATTCCGACAAGATCCCAATGACTTTCGCTCCCTCTCTCCTCCCCTTCCATCTCCCTCCCGTCTCGGCCGACCCTTTCATCCTGCCCGCCCTCCTCAAGTTCTTTTTCTGTGGCTTTCCCCTTCTCTTCCCTTTCCGCTCCATCCTTCTTTCCCTAATTGAAATAGCTCTCTTTGAAATGGAAAAGTTATTGACTTTGACAGCTAAGGCATTTTGGCTGGTGGTCTTATCTGGAGCCACTCGTAATGTTACTGGAAACAAGGCGGGAGTAAACATCTTGCCCCCTCCGCCACGAGATCCCCCTTTGAGCCAACCGGTAACAAGCTACAGAAATCTGGAAAAGGTCTTTGATGAAACCATGGTGCATTTTGGTGGGAAACGTTCACCAGTTGATGATTGTGTTGGTGCATCTTGGTAAGACACAGGCTAGGCTCTATCAAAGATGTATGGAACGATGTATGTAGTGGATATCAGCAGCATCAATACATGGATTAGTGTTGTATATCCCGGACTTAACCCTGAGAAAGCAGCAACAACAAGCACATACACACTGATGTAAGTGAGGCCACGGTTCTCTCTGACAGACGCAGGCATTCATTATGCTGCATTACTTTCACTTTGTCAATGCTAATATGTCCCTAACCTGATAAAATGAACTCATTCTTTACCAGAAATTTAAATGAAAGCAATCATCAAAATTGATAGGTTGTGTCTCGGCGCAATTTGCTCCACATTCCATCTCTCTTATGTTCAATTATTTTGTCATTTGCCATGCTAATCACATTGGGATTAAACCTCTCGTTTATTCATATATCAATAGGCTGATGCTGTTGCCCGCCAGTCAGAACAGAGAAGTGATTCTGTGCACCTGCGAGTTTCCGGAGCCAGTATCCATCAACTGGAGGACACATTAACCGTCCAAACTAAAGCTTTAAAGTCATTCTGATAAGAGCTGCCAAAGTGAATCAGAATATAACAAAGACCGGTAATGGGCTCTGAGCTATTAAGGTTGTAATCACTGGTGTTTTTTATATTGTGGTCCTTTCAGTCCTCTGCTGACACAGCATGAGTGAGAGGAAGGATTTGTCAGTGTATGTAAAATCCTTTCTTCTAACCGGATTGTTGTACGATTCCGGACATTTAAAGCTCCACTGTTTTATTTGAACTCAAACTTAGTTCAAATGTCTCTCTAGAACTTGCGATAAATAATCGCTCTGTGATCGGAAAACTAGTGAGGGTTCTCAACGAGCTTTCCCAGAGCGTCTAGAAATGGGCCACCAGATCGATTTCTGACCCTGATGTTCGGTTATATAATTGCCATGACCTCGTGAGCGGCGTTTTCAGCAACTAGAAACGAAGCTATTGGCTTCATCGGCTGCAGTGATGTGGAGGGCCAGATCGTGATGCTAACTGCGGGCTAACGGCCTGGATAGACCCCACTGCTCAAATGTGTTCATCTATACACACTCAAAGAGACTCTTCAGCTGCCTGGATGCACCGTGTGTGTGTGTGTGTGTGTGTGTGTGTGTGTGTGTGTGTGTGTGTGTGTGTGTGTGTGTGTGTGTGTGACTCCAGGTCCAGAATACTAATCATTCTACCACACAACCACCAGCAGCTCCCGTCTGTGTGAAAGGAAGTTACCATGTGCATGTGTGTGTCAGTGTGTGTTGTGTGCGTGTGAGCGCGAGCGCGAGCCGGCATGGCGAGGCTTAATTAAGTGATCTGATCCAACACTGATTAGCATAATAAAGCAGCCTGATGAGGAGGATAAGAGGAGGATGTAAGAAGGCAGAGGATGACGACGGGAGGTAGAGGAGAAGGATGTGAGGAGGTGAAATAGAGGTGGAGGAGGAGGAGGAGGAGGAAGAGGTGTGAGGTGCGGAAGGTCTACATTGTATTGCAGCAGACAGGAAAGCAGAAAGGAAGCACATGTTTAGAAGTAAAAAACACTCAGAGCCACACATCGTAATGCCAGCAGACCAAACGCTGTGTCGTGGTTTGTGTGCCTCAAAGTGTTTAAGATTCAAGCAACCGGTGATATCGTGTTTGGGTGTGAAATGATACATCTTTCCCAAAACATAATTACTGTCACGACATTTAAAACATCATTATTTCCAGTAGATGAGAAGTGTGTCCGTGATTCATGTTACGCAACCATCAAAGAGACAGTTTAGCCAAAGCGGGCTGCCTGCACTAAATTAGATTTTAATGGTAGCAAACATTGGCCATCATATTTCAGTCTAACCTTCACGATAAAAAAGACTCTCTTTCATATTTATAAAATATAATTTGCAGAATCAACATATGTACGTGTCTATTAGAAAATAATAGTTATCTGAGCTGCTGCACTGACGCCCTTTCAATTAAACAAAAATAGCAGATTTCAAAAATAGCATTGAAGCGATGAGAATGTTTCACCATATACTGTCACCTTTTATGAATGCCTTAAATGATTACAATTCCCATCCATCTAAAATAATGTATAATGACAACGACAAGCATCATGCAAACCACTTAAAAATAGCCTCTAACTATGTCTCTATTGCTGATATTGATATTCATGACGTCCTAAATATACAGAGCATGAGAGTGAAACAGGAACTTTATTAAAATGGCACGTTTGAGCAAAGCTGCTGTTATGTGAAGGACAACAAACTGGGGCAAGTCAGGGCAACTACTGCCCCCCCCCACACACACACACACACACACACACACACATATAGACATGGATCAGCTCCCTGCTGTATCCATCAAGGATGCAATAACTGTTTCCTACACACTCCAGAGATCAGCCAGGTCAGTAAGAAAATCCAGGACAAACCTACACACACACACACACACACACACACACACACACACACGCACACACACACACGCACACACACACACACTGTTAATGTTATGTTGATGTTAACTCTAGTGTTATAGATGTGGGAGACAGAACTTCACAGACATAAATGAATCTGTCCTCATTAGATAGCTGTTCGAGTTACATATCGATCACTTTGTTACCCCAAACTCTGTGTGTGTGTGTGTGTGTGTGTGTGTGTGTGTGTGTGTAATAGATTGGGAGATGGAGAAGAAAGTGAGGGTGAAGGAGGTTGAGAGCAGAGAGACAGAGAAGGAGACCCCACTCAAAAAGACAACAAGGTGCTAGCTTCTCCCACGCCAACCATGCAAACAAACCAACAATAAACCCCTTTGTCTTGATCCATCACACACAGTACCACTACCACCAACATCTTCACAAAGCTACCCATGTGCATGAATGTGTGTGCGCGCGCATGCATTGTGTTGTGTTTGAAGATGGCACTGACCTCTTAATGCCCTCTCACTTTGCCAAACACACACACACACACATTCCAGCGTTCCTTGGAAACACACTGCACAGCCTAACCAGCCTTAAACCCATTTGCCTCCACTCATCCTTTACAGGACTATTGTGTTGCTTTGAATGCAGCTGATAACCAGCCATGTAAACCAAGCACACAAACACCCTAGCTGTCGTCATCGTGGTGATGTAGAGCCGGACAGACCATTGTACCATAATCGCATGTGTGACAATAGTAGCCGGTGGCAACCGCTTCGCCATTTCCATGCCGATATGGGAAAGTTGATGTGGAACTCGGACAGATTTCCATCCTTTGCTTGGTTTTCCATCGGCAATCAGTGGCTATATAATGAATGATGGGTGGACGGAGGTTAATCCGATTCCGTATGCATCTTTTACCAACAAAAAAGTGTTTGTGTGTGTGTGTGTGTGCCAGGCCCTCTTTTTTAAGCCCCAGGACAGTTTCATTGACCAGTGCCAGAGAGGACACACTCTCTACTTTAAGAGAAAATAGGCCATCTACAATGCTGCTGGACGGACACACACACACACACACACACACACACACACACACACACACACACACACACACACACAATGATGGTGACCCACTTTGCTCAATGTGTTCAGTGGTTAAGACAAAGATCTGGATGTTTGGCACTTTTAGAATCACATTGATGCAAGACAACACAGATGCAAAAATCCTCACTATTCTAAACCAATAAAACACTTTGTCTGTATCATCACACACAAAACTACTACCACCAATAGTTTCATGAAGCCACACATTAGTAGACCTTTATATATTATTTTACATTTATCTTTTTTTATATAAAAACTGATCAATACAGTCTGTTGGATACTCTTGACTGTAATTGTGTAAAGAGCCATATTTTGATAAGATGCCAATTGAATTAGAGTATCTTCATCATCTTGGGTCTTATTGAGTTTTAGCGACTATGTAAATACTATTTTAGAAGCTCTTTATATCCAGAAATATCATATTTTAATTACATTTCAAGGATACGCTACATTTTACTCGTGCATTAAACAGTGAATCTTTATCTCCCATCGTTTTGCGGATGAACTCATCAATTAAATCTCTTAGAAATATGGCTTCTGTGTTCTTGCTCCAGTTTGAGGTCCCTCTGCCGTCTAATGTAATTCAGATGAATAGGCGTCCATATGGCTGCTGACATTGAGTCGGGGAGAAGCTACTCTGCCTGCTGAGGTCTGGGAGGAGAATTGAAGTAGAGCCCACTAGGGAAGAGCACTTTCACTGCTGGGACACCTGAGGATGTCTGAAGGACACACACACACACACACACACACACACACACACATGCACACACACAGACAGGTATGTGTGTACATTGACTGACAACTACACACAGGTCTACCTGGCTGCTGCCATATGCTAAAGAGCCCCTAGGCTCCTCTCACTTCAGACAACATGACATTCTGGCTTCCGATTGCCCACCGTGTTACTCTCACTGGGATCGGTATGGAGAATGCATTCTGGGAAAAACTGAAAACTGAAGGAAATAGAAACATTTAGTGCAAGCTGATAACTCACGCCTGTTGTTTTCCAGTCCTTACCGAGCATCCTAGGATGGAATTCCATTCACAGAGGTCAGTTTTGCATGTTTTCACCCTCATTCATTCTCCCTCCGGGCCGTCCTTATTTCAAATCTGTACATCTTATTGTTGGTTTTCTTGTCAAACTTGACAAATGATGGCCACACCGGTGCGCCATGGTCGGATATTCCAACATCTGGTTTGCATCTGTTGCTACGGGAGACCACACAAACGACTGGAAAAACAGGGATACGATCCATAAAGGTTCGGTCCACTGTTGCTTTCTGTTGTTTCGCTGGAGCTAAAACGGTTTCCTCACTTTTAAATGACTCTTAGTATAGCTGTTTTATTTTCCAGTTCAACATTTCGAAATGGGAATGTCTCAGATTGAAAAGAAAAGTTGTAAGAGATTCACAACTTGAACAAATTCACAACTTGTATTTCAATTGAAAACAGCCATGTGGGCCGCAGAGATCAGAAGGGCAAATTATATAACATGAAGAAAATACAAACGGTTCTTCAACGGTACTTTTCTCAACACACTTATTAAAGATCACTTAATTTCACATACCATATTCCATAATAGCCCATGTTAACACATCTCATTACATCACGCCGAACCAAATATTTCATGTGTTTCTCATTAGTTCTCACCTTGAAAGTGAACAGCACCCTATATATCTCCGACAGACGCGGGGAGGTCATAATCTATTGAGTTAAGGTTTGAGAATTCCTCTGTGTAGCTCGTGCCTGAGGTGGCTAATAGGATTCTCCTGCGTGCCGCGGGAGACAAAATGAGAGGCAATTTGATCGAGGTTTCGAAAACAAAATAATAATCACATTCACAGCTTCATGCCAATGTCGCAGCCCCCATCCACTCGCAGTGATGAGCATTCAAATTAGCCCTCATCTCATTTGATGCTGTGTTATGTTGCTCTGAGCGTCCTGGACATTCTTTTGTGAGGTCAAAAAAAGGATAATTATGTGTCATCTGTGACACAAGAACTCACAGACATGGATGTCCAAACGGGATCTCGTTTTTTTCTCATCATTGAAGTTCCATCAGAATTAAATCATCCCTGACCATGTGCCATAATGTAAAATATCTTATCCACATAAAAATGTGTGAATAATGATTTGTTACTGTCTTTGGTCTCCTCACTTGGAACTGCAGTCCCTACTTGTTTTACAGCCTACTGTCGTCAGGAAAAGCACATCTGCTGGATGTAAAGAAGAGATTTCATTGAGCTGCATAATAATAATAAAAAAGACTACAAAGCTAAAAGTGTTGTCCAACAGACATGTTGTTATGTTGGCTGAGCGGATGTGCTACAGTGGGAAGAGATCTCCACTTTTAGTTGTCATGGTGGCTTAATTTTAAAACATAACACACTAAATTGCAAAAGCTCCAATCAGTCCGGCCTGTTACACACTGGGACAAAGACTCCGCTGCACACATGGCTGAAGGAGTCCAGTAATTGATGGTGTGTGGGATTGTGTTTGGCTACAATGTGATGCCTAGTGGGTCTCTAGTAGCCAATAATGTGAGTTATATGTTTTGGTTGGATTCTAGTGCAAATGTGATCATGTGGTGTCGGTGGTGGTGAACGCTCAGGGGTGTTTCCCTCCCTCGAATCCCAATGCATGTTGGGATAGTGTCCAGTCCCAGCAAGCGTTGGGTCCCCTCTGGAAAGGATTACTGTAAGTGGGTTGAAAAAAAAAATCAGGAATTCATAACTGAACTTCTAAGTTCGCCATCCCCTGAGATCTGCTATGCAGTGCTTTAAGGAAATAGTGGGATATAGAGGGCTTTTCGGAAAAACGGGGTCTCCTCAGGCAATAGGGACTATCAGTGTATTAGGAGGTCATGGCAGTGCTGAACGTCTATGTGAATGTGCACATGCATGCATATGTGTGTATCCATATAAATATGTATGTGTGTGTGTGTGTGTGTGTGTGTGTGTGTGTGTGTGTGTGTGTGTGTGTGTGTGTGTGTGTGTATGTGCATGCGTGTTACTGGGGCAGGTGTCTCTGCAGAGGTTGGGGCAGAGTAGCTCTAAATCATTCCTCAACTGACACACCTCACCACAGGGTGCCCCGCCATGTGTTACTGCTGGGAGGGTGGTGGGGGAGGTTGGTAGGGGGAACCTGTGGATAGCGGTTACTGGGTCACAGTAAAAAAAAAGAAAAAAAAGAAGATAAACCTCTCTATAAATCAGCATCTTGTGATTTAGGTGTATGGCAGAGGGAGAGACAAAGGGAAAGAGAGAATGTATACTTGCTATGACCTTGGAAGTGTGTGTGCATGTGTGCATGCAGTATGCCAGTGTGTGTGTGTGTGTGTGTGTGTGTGTGTGTGTGTGTGAGAGAGAGAGTGACAGACCAGCGCAGGTGAACTAAAGACAGAGCCAGACATCCTGGCACGATCCAAGTACACATCAAGACTCTCGCCTTACCCCCTCCCCTGCTCTCCTGTGGATCCTCCTCTCCCTCTCCTATCATCCTCAGCTGCTGCTGCTGCTGCTGCAGCGTATGCCACGCACATGTAAACAAACACACACACACACAAACACACACACGCACAAACACACACAGCAAACAGCTAAATAATGTTGAGTGCCAATGAGTGATATTCATTGATCTTCACTTGTATGCTTTATGCCAGAAGAAATGTGTGTTTCACACCACGTGTGTGTGTCGTATGTTACATATGTTACATGTCAGCCATGTGTTCACATGGTTGCCACAGTCGAAATCAAGCACCAACACTACAGTGTTCTGTGTACAAGCTCAGGCGCTACCGTAGAGTGTGTAAACCACATGTTTTGTGTTCATAGTGGGCACTGATGATGACACATGAATAGCAAACTTTGGGTACTAATCACACACACACACACACACACACACACACACACACACACACACACACACACACACACACACACACACACACACACACAAGGATGCTGTGGTGATCTATTAGAGCTCTGTGGAACAGCACACTAGAGGCCAATTATAAATAACACAAGTAACTACAGCATTTTAATATAAGACTACTTCTGGTGAGAGATACTCCTGAACAATTCTTTAATAAAGCCAAGCTACAATGTAAATATTGTTTCAATGTTATTGCAGTATGGAGGCACCGTGGGAGCTGTGCATCATTTCACCGTGAAGCCATGTTTTTTTTTTTTTATTACAGGTTGTATTTGAGCTGTTGGATTAAGAACATATAATTGTTGGTAATTAGACAAATGTAAATTACAATTACATAATACAATTTTAGTTTAAGGTTAAGCATTGGACATTCAAAATACAGCAAATGTAAAATTTCCCAGAGTATCATAATCATGTATTACCTTTTGCTCAGGAATGACTCAGTCATGACTTTCTAAACTTTCATTTCTGCGAGTGTGTGTCCCCGGGGGGTGTGTTGGAGTGGGTGTTTGGTGGAAGTGGGGTTGAGACACTTGGAGAAGTGCAGCTTCAGCAGAAGTGTATTTTGTGTGTGGCGCCCTACAGAGCTGACGTCGGTGGGAGTCTGTGGAGCCCCGGCTCATCTCAGTGGGAAACAAAAGTTAAATAACCACATTCTAGTCCTCCCAAAGCAATGCTTCCACAATCCACAGGAGATACTGTTGTGTACAAATACACCCCCAACACACACACACACACACAGTTCTGAAAATGATACGCACAAGCATGGAGAACTGTGAGCCTCACACATTACCTTGTTCCATAAGTATCTCCCTTAGATCTGGTCTAACAGGATGTGTGTACTGATCAAACCGATAATGCTGCTATTTCCTGAGGACTGAGAAAGCAGAATAAACTGAATCATCCTCGTATCACGGCAACAGTACGTGTTTATGCACATACAGACACCGATCTGACCGTCAGTCGAAAAGCACTTCAGGAACCAAAGCCGACGCACATTGTCAAGACGATATTGGCCTTTTTAATAGAAATCAGATACTGGCCAGTCTCTGTCATCCACAGCTTCCTCACTGACCACAGCTAGTGAAAGTGAACTCAACACTCTGTAAAACTCGCAATGAAACCCGCCTCGCCCCGTCTTAAAAGCTAGAGACTTCCAGTGTCCCATGATGGTTTAAATGCTGCTTCAGAAGCTCCACCCGCCCCAGGAAGAGTCACATGCTGTAGAGCCTTTTGAATCCTATCAAAAATATGATTCCAATTGCATTAGATAATAATATTTAAGTCCAACTCTTTACTTCCCCTCCAGTCTATACATGTCGGAGCAAAACCAATCGATTCACTCTTGTTCAGCAGCGTTATCCTTCCGTTTTAGCATCGTTGCTTAGCGCCACTGTAGGTCAACGCCATGAGGAGTGGCGGGAGCGAAAGAGGCTTCTCACCGCCGCCATTCATCACGGGTTGAAAGTGGACATTCATCATAGGGTTGCCAGCGAGTTGTGTAAAGAATGAACCGTCACGGCCCATTTCGGTCCGAGCCATAATTTGAATGCGATTGTGTGTTGTTTCAGTATTATGGAGCAGTATTAAGGAACCGAGTATATTGTTTCTTCCTATTTGAGGAATTATTTCCAATTAGGGTAATGGCCGAATATTTGGAGAAACACAAAACTGAATCTCTCTTTCTCACACACACACACACACACACACACACACACACACCGGTGTCCCCCTTAATACCGGGGCCAGTGGCAGGCTGAAAGGCGAGAGTGATGGATGGGCAGGGCTTAATCACCTTTAATCAGCCCCGTCCTTGAATAATGATGAACAGCCTCTTTTACACACACAGAATGCAGAGAGAAAGAGGGGGTAAAAGAGGGAGAAGCTCTGAGAAAAGATGCATACTCTTTATTGAATCCGTGGGTGGACGCCGTCCCTCCTCCTCCGCTTTCATTCCATACATCCACTCGGCCAATGCAGCACGGTTACCCTCCATAAAACACTGGCTCCTGTGTTCCTCTGCTTGGTCCACATCGACTAATCCGTGTTTCCAAATGTATTATAAAGTGACAACAGACGATGTCGGGCGTTTAGCTCTAGCAAATGCTAGAAGGAGGTGTTGTTTTGTTATGCGACCGCCACGTTTCTATAGAAATTCTGTGGAAATCTGGTGTCGGAAATATAACCGCGGCTTTAAGTGCCAAGCGCTGTGAATGCTAAAATGTGCTCGCAGCTCCACAGGTGTGAAAAGCACGCTGGCACTCGAAAGTGAAGTTGCCGTTGAACGCAACGGTTCTCAACCGTTTCACGCTTGAGTGGGACCGAGGACATCTTTTCTCTGCTCCCCGATCAAATGTTTCATCTACTGGAAATAGCAATTAATGTGCATATACATCCCGAGAATATTCAGTCTTCGCTTGAAGATGATGAACATAACATGTTGCCGCCTGATGAAGCCTTTTAGCAAACGTGAATGTAGAGTTTAGCCCCGGCCTCTTGACCACTCCCACTTTCCCATCAGCCACCCCGGGCTCGGTTGGGTTGACAGGCAGCTGAAGGGCAGTGCTGTCAGGGAGGCCAAAGGCTGGAGCGTGGGGGGCCTGGCTTGGATGGCTGAGCCCCAGGACAATGCCATTACAGTGGGGATGAGGACTGCATGAATGACCTGAGGAAATCATGGGGCCAGAAGGAATGTTCTCCTGCTGGGCGCACACATGGTATTTCACTCTGCCGCGCGGTGATAACCCCCCCCCCAACTCCTCGCCAACAACAGCCATCCAGAGCAGTCCATCATTAAAAAGCAACCTGGTGAAGGGTTCTCGTTGCAGGCAGATGCAGAATGCAGAATGCAGAATGCGGCGCGATCACGTGTATGCAAACACATGAGCTGCACGGAGCTCACCATCTTCGCGGACTCCGTCGAGGCCCAGCAAACATGTATGGGCACATTTGACCTTGCTTTTCTTTGAAGTTGGATGACTTTATCTCATATATTCTACATATTATTGCCCTCATATTGCTAAAACAGCCTTTCATTACATATGACATCAGTGTGTGTGTGAGTGGCCTCCCATTGAGGTCCATGCAGCCTCATGTGGCCCCACGTTTAAAGGTTGAAAGGAGTCAACAGCAGCATGTTACAAGCCCTTATAGACCCGTCTATAGTGTCTGTTACATACTCTTCATTGACAGCAGCCACAGGTTACTATAGTTCACCGGCTGAGAAGAGTCTAAAGTCATTGAAGTGGAGGAAGGATAGTCCAATAGGCAGCAGGTTATGGAGACCAATAGCTGCATAGTCACTCATAGAAATGTGAGCTAGCTCTACAAAAATTACACTAATATATTCTTGGAATAAAGTGTGGATGTGAAATCATGATGAACCACAGCGTTATTTGCGAGTGAAAGCAGAATTAACGTAAAGCACTCACCGGCAAATTCACAAAGAATGGATCGCGGCTAATGATAGCACTAAGACTGAATGGCTTATCTGCCTTATCTCAAGGTCCGATTCAACATCTCTGATGATATCACAGCCCATGAAGTTTTTGCCCTTTTTTGGCATCTGATTGCAATGAACACAATAAGCAGAACAATGGCAGAGAGAATAATTAAGCATGACATTTCCATTCGGCCCTGACTGATAAGTTCGAAGTCATACCTCAAAACTTCAGGCAGGGGATTTCAACGTGACAGGCAGAAACCGTGTTTGGGATTTAATACGCCGCGATCACTGGGAAGTGTGGGCGGGCGACGTCCCCTTATAAATGCACTTCAGCTACCGCCAACTCTCTGAAGACGCTAATAATTCCAGCTAACTACGTGTGGCTATTAGCACTGATCTTTGGGAATTGGACTGCTTTTTCTAATGATGATCATTTGCAACGAAAGGGGAGCGAGTTTAACACGAGGGTATACAGACACAATGCGGCCTCTCAAACTCAGTCCGCGTAGACGGGCCGCTACTTATGTTCTGAAACATAGGACGGACTCGCTGTGATATGTCAGAGGACGCACTGCGTCTATGAAAACATCGCACCAGATGTTAAGAATCGAGCGCAATTAGCTGAAAGTGATGCGGCATGCTCCATCTAACTCAACAGGCTTCCTCGTCTTTCCCATGCACTGGAAGCGCCCTGTCGTGCCAGCGAAGCCCTTCTTCTCTTTCCTTATTGTTTTTATAGGCCCATAAATAGCAGGCTAAATTAATGAGGCCACAGAGACGGTGATGGAGGAGTTTGGGAATAAAGGAATGGAGAGATGAAGGGGAGTGATAGATGGCATCATTATAACACAACACATCTCACTTAACAGAGCTGTTGGCTTTGGAAGTTGCATGTTTTAGCGTGTGCCAATTCTTGTCTCGGCTTGCTTGGATGCACACACACACACACACACAGTCATTTTCCTCCTTTGTAGGGCCCTTTTTTATTGTCCCACCCTTTCCAGTGGTTCTAAAGCTCTGTAAGATAAACAAAACCAAAAAAAATCCTAATCACAGATATCACTTCAAATTAACAGAATATGAACTTTAGTCACTACAATAGTTTTTTTTGTCATGTGTGGTTCTGTTTCTAGCATTCAGAACTAATGAGGTCCACTTTTACACACTCACACACAAACACACACATACACACACAAAGTAGACAAAGCAGAGAAAGCTCATCAATGCGCGGTATTCACACACACACACACACACACACAGACGCCACCATAATTAGCTCAACTGCAGCTATGTGAAATGAAGATAGCCTATTCTTTCCCCACCTGGGGACAATTTACTGTGTATCTCAGTTAAGCTGAGCACACTGGTAATTAACATCCAACCCCAGTCAGTTAGTGGCTGATAGCAGAATTCCGCATTACGACATTGTTTTAGGTGAAAGACTTTACACCGCCCATTTTGTGCCAACCAGAATGAGCCGCTCTACTCTTGCTTCTGCGGTATCCTCACGCTGGAAACAGAGCAAGTACTGGAAACATTTAGAAACACTTCAAAAGTGCTACAAGGACCAACTCTCCAGCTCTCTGTTGGACTCACATCATCTGTTTCTCACTTCCTTGAGCCCTCCAACTCTGGTTTTAAAGCAGTTTAGCTGGTTACTATGTGAAAACTGACAAATGTCTGACAGAAATCTACAGTACTTAATATTATTCCTTAACATAGGGCCTGTTATTAACAGTAACACAAACACACACACACACACACAATAAGAGAGTGGAAACATGACCAAATAAGTAGTATGGGTAAACAATGCACCTATTTGGCTTCCTAAAATGTGCTGTTTTATTGTCAAGGAGAAAATGTAAGAGCAACAAACACCACAAAGAGATGACACTGAAATGAATCTTCAAAATAAACAATTTAGTTAAAGAAGTCAAATAAAACGACAACAATCCAGACGCCCCTGAGGCACAGAGTTGTGTGAATAGAGTGACACACTAGATGAAAGATGTTTGCTTCATAATTAAAAGGTGTGCACTCCCGTGGCTAATGTACGGCACTGTAATTAACACCTTTCTCTGCTGTTAATGAGATGCGGTGCGATTTATCACCGATCAAGCAGTCGTGTCTCCCTGTCCCTCCGCTTTCCCTCTCTCAACCTCTGAATTTCGGCGCGTGTGTGTGGAGTGTCACTCAGCACGGCATTAGCATGGTAAGTACATGCAGATGACAGCCGCAGCCGCTAACCTTTCTGGAGCCATTTACATGTAAATCGATGGATTAATTGGCTAAAGCTCATTAGAGGCAGGGTCTCATCAATACCACACACCTCAATTACCCCTGGCACTGAGCTGTCATCCCCAACCCAACCACACACACACACACACACACACACACACACTGTTACTGTTATTTTATCCGACAGAGTAATTCAGATTAAACCAGATTAAACTCAGCTATGTATTGTGCAGTGATTGAATAAAAAACACATCAACAGAGGTGGGGGGAAATTGATATCCGGGTTCACATCAATACAGCTGTTTGCGCTGAGAGCAAGATGAAGCCAGTCGGAAAAGCGGGGGGATCACTCGGAGGCCTTTTGATTAATCAGTGAGATCTCTCCAACATTCCTCCAGGCTTTGCACTTTGGCATCGCCTCCAGGTGCCGGAATTGAACACTTAATAGCAAAAGACTAGCGGAGCGGAAGAAAGGGGGAAGAAATTGGTCGGTTGTAACGGCGGGCGTGGGCCGTGCTACCTTCACCTTGACAAATGCCCGGTGCCATCCGTTTGAACAGGGAGGGATGAGGGGGAAATGAATCGGAGGAGGTGGGAAATCTGTGGATGATGAGTACAGTAATCTTGTTGGACACCGCTGTCTGCCATTTTTTCTCTGCTCGTCTTCACACCGTGTCTAACCCTCCATGCATGTGTGTGTGTGTGAGAGAATGCATGAGTGTGTATAAATTGTGAGAAAGGTCAGTGCTCATCTCCACAGTGTCCCCCAACCTTTAAAGGTTGGATCCTTTATTCTGGAATAAGTGACACTTTATTCCAGCCTCTTCAAGAGTAGACACAAAGAGAGAGAGAGAGAGAGAGAGAGAGAGAGAGAGAGAGAGAGAGAGAGAGAGAGAGAGAGAGAGAGAGAGAGAGAGAGGCCTCTAGTTAGAGGGTGGTAGCATTAAACATTGTTGGCAGTGCTAACACTTGTTGACACACAGCGGTCGGACTGGTGAAGCTGAGGGAATTAAGAATGTGGGGCTAACTTGGAATAATGAGCTGCATGGCTTTCTCCAGCAACAGCAACAACTCACTGATGTCACGAACACAGCTACTGACATCATAACTTCATATCATACACAATATCTTTCACGTCACCATCGTGATCCACCAGTCTCCAAACAAGACTAACCATATTAACAGAGCATTCAGTTCTGGGACATAAATCAGATATTAAAAATAGGGATGAGGGGCAGCAGATTTAAGATGCGGGCACACTCTTTTGTAATGTGTACAGATGCCATGTGACTATGACAACTAAGGGAGGTATGTATATAACTCGTTAGATGTTTGTAAGATGAGAAGGACATCCTTATGAATTCATGTATTGTATAATAATTTTTACTTGATTAGAAACTCGTGAGAATTCATGAAGTAGTGTTCCCAATCAACAATCTATCAGTCAAATAGATGATATTCATTGAAAATATGGAAATTTGGAAAATGCTGAAGTCTCTTTTCTTTCTTTGTACTGAAGTTTTTGTTTTCAAATGCAAAGGAATCATATTCTTTGCCTTTGAGGAAACTGTGGCGGACCAACATGAATTACTTTAATCAGTCTGGTTGACAATAAAGGAAGAACGCATTAGAAGCAGTAAATAAAATCCCATCCAAACACAAAACAAAATCAATAAAATGTTTTGCATAGACGCTGAAAATCGGTATTGGGAGATGAAAACTAGTCTACTGCTCTTATATAGATTTCTTTAAATGATGAAAGAAGGACATAGAGACAAACAAAGAAGTGAGACAACACACACACACACACACATACACACAGCTGCAGACCGTTAAGGTTGTCCGGTGTGGTCTAGCGTTGCAGTCTCCATGCTCGGCTGCTCTGGGCATCGACTGCTGTGTTTGGCATTCAGGGTGCATGGACAGCTAAAGGCCTGATCACTGAGGCCTGACCGCTTTTTAATCAGCACACAACGACTGACACACACACACACTCATATGCATACACAACAGGAGGACATATCTTGCACGCAAATGACCCCCTTCTCAGTCGCACGATGCATGCACTCGCACGCGGGCACGTGCGCACGCCGGAGGGCGTGTCCCTTCCATCTGACACCGGCTCTGAGTCAACCGCTGTGGCTGAAGGAATAATGTCGCCGTTCTGCTTCTTGCTGGGGTGGATGGGGATGGCTAGAGCATGCAATGAAGGAGTGCAGGGACCTTTTCCTTTATCTCTATCAAATGTGGGAGTAGGGAGAGTCAAGGATGCATGTCGTCTGGGTCTATGGATCATTTCAGAGAGGGTTTTCTGGGACGCCAGTGACTCCAACAGGGGGATCAAGCTGAGAATAAGTTATCTTTTGATGGGTTACTCCATTTTCTGTCTGTTCACGTAATGGTGTGTGTGTGTGTGTGTGTGTCTTCTAGTAATGAACACATGGAGATTGACATTGGATTGCTTAATTTCTTTGAAGTTAAAGGATTCCCTGCTTCATGGGACATGTATGCTTTTGTCCAATGCCTCCAGCCAGCAGGGAAAAATAAAGTCTCTACAGGCGATGTGCTGTAGGTTTCCCGACAAGTTTTGTATCCGCCCCCCCTCAGTCATCTGTGCCTTTCCACGTCTTTACCAGAGTTCATTACACTGAACTTCGTCACTGAGAGTGAAGCCAGCAACCATAAAGACAAAGGTCACTACAGCTACTTGTACTCCACAGTCATTCTTCCTGGGCACAAGCTCAAGCTGAGGTCATATTTGATTGTCACAACAAAAATTGACCTACACCTCAAAGACCCGTGGCGGGTAAACGGCCCAATATAGCCGCTGCAACAAACAGGTGCTCACATTGACCCCTTTAGCCACGAAAATCCAGGTAGCAGGTGGAGCAGTCCGCCTTCCCGCGGCCTCCACCTCGCAGATGTTTACTTTCACGACACCCTTAATTAAACAGCAAAGTCAGATCTGAATAATACAAACACAAGGGTATAAGGTGTATCTTGGCCCCTGTCTGACTCCCACCATGAACAAATTATGACTAAATGCCAATATACTGCTACTACTTTCACTGTATGAAGTCCAAATAGACTGGAACAGCAGGAGTAGCCCACATTGTCACGGATTCAGGATACAGTCAAAGTGTGCATGAAAAGAGTGCAATAGAAATTGAGGACCTGTAACTCGAAGTGAAAAGTGCAGTGCAGCCTTTTCACAGCCTTTCATTCCAATCCTTGAAAATGCAGCTTTTTAAAAAAAAACTTGCTTCTGACCAGGTTCCTTTGATCCATTCCAGCCTTTTCCAGGTTAAAATGGGGAACGCTATTGACAGGCAGCCAATTCACCCCAAAGGCCGTGCCAGAGCAAAATCTACGTACAGTTCGGAAACTCTGGAAAATGATTCCTTAATGGGCAAATGTAGACAGGAGGGCATTTGAATGCATGAGTGGTAGATGGAGGATTGTTTGGCTAATTTAAATGCATCAGTAATCAGGTGCAATGATTACATTATGTGCTCGGAAAAATCACACTCCTCGTGACACCTCGTCAATATCCCAGCATGCTTAGTGACTGCCTGGACTTTGAGAGGTATGTGTCAATGGATTTAGCGTTCGAGCTAAGTGCTGGCGCTGTCAAAGCAGAAAGTGGATGGATCAAAAATCATCAGAAGTTCCTGGGCAGATGGATGCAGCGGTTTCTAACGTGTCACTACATCAACGGTTTGCAGCCTATGTGGTGACTGGCTCAGGCCTCACCGCAGCATCACCACTCAGACTCCCATGCTGTGCCCTTCCTCTCAAAAGCGCTGAAACAGACATTGCTTTCCATCGCTCGGCTGTCATTAAAGAGCGCGGTGTTTGTTGAAATGGAAAGGTTGTTACGCTGACATCTGTGATGTAGCAGCGCGGCGAGATCAGACAGCTGCCGGGAGACAGACATTTATGCGGCGACGCTTGGGTATTTTTCAAACCGAAATGACACTGAACGCATCGCAGCTGTACAATGAGATGATGCTTCTGACAACGACGCGGCGCTGTCGCCACCCACGCCTACAGGACACGCCGGGCGAGACACTTGACAGCCGCGGCCCGAGATGCGCCATCTTCAGCACCAAGGACAGCAGACGTCACCGTAGATTTACAGTGGGCCTATTGTTATTCATGAGTCATATACAGCACGTCATACAAAGCTAACATGAAATATAGTGCTTATTGGAGTTGAATTATGAGTTAGGGTAGTGTTTGTATTATGATTAGACTTTTTGACAGGTTATGTCTGCATTCTGATTTCTGATGTTTATATACAGATAATAAATGTAAGACTGGGGGAGGAAAAAGCTCCGGTGGAGACGAAGAAAAGCTTAATACTAATTGACTTTTGTAAATGTCACTGATGGTTATTCACTTGATCTCGTGACCCGTGAGTCTTCAAGTTTTGGCAGAAAATCGTTCCATCAGTCAACTTGCTGGAACATTTAAGAGCAATGCACTCAGGGAAATGAAAAAATAAAAAAAATAATACATTTTAAAAAGAGACATGTCAGCCTCTGTGGATGTTAAATTGATAGCGATAAAGTTACAAATCACAAAACAGGCATTCATGCGCCAAAGAGTTTTCAGCAGGGGGCTACATCCTAGTGACAGCTTGCTTTCTTTGTCTCATGCCTTCACCTCCCCCCTTCTCCTCCCTCTTCCACCTCCCTCTCCAGCTTGCTCCCTCTCATCCATCAGGAGTGATGGAGCGACTCCCCTGTCCAACTACCCCCCACCCCACCACCCCACCCTATTCCCTCCTGTTACAATACATGTGTATCTACACATCCACTGTGTCTGTCAAAGAGGACGTGTCCCGCTGCGTCCGTCCCTCTGTCCTTGCCCGTCCACATGTACGCACACATCAGTAATGTCAGGAGTCCCACAGTGATCATCTGTCAGAGTTAAGCCACGCCCCCCTGCCGGCTACATGTGTGGAAATGCACGGAAGCTCATACATACACATCTCCACATATTCTTATTTTTTGCATACTGCATATCTCCGTGTACAGTAAAAAAAAAAAAAAAACACACACACACACACACACACACACACACACACACACACACACACACACACACACACACACACACACACACACACACACAAAGACTGACCACTGCAAAGTGCTCTTGTCAACTGGCATGGGCCTCTCCAACAAATAAACACTCCATCTATCCATCCCTCCATTTCTGGCATAGCCCTGGTTGGGCGTGGGTGTGTGTGTGTGTGCGTGCATGCGTGTGGGTGTATTTGCCTGTGTGTGTTAAGTTGAATTCCTGAGCCTGTGGTTACCAACAGCTTTGAAGTCACAACAGCACCAGGGCCCCGGGGTGATGGGCTCACCCGCCACCCCCCAGCCTACACTGGAAGGCCCATAAAGAGAAAAGCAAACAGGCAATAATACCACGAATGAACAAACCTTTGGCTACAGGGCTCCTCCTCAGCCGTTCATGCCAGAAACACACACACACACACACAAAACCACACACACACACACACACACACACACACACACACACAGAGATACACAGGTAGACATTGATTTCAGACTGAAAAACAAACAGACACACGTTCATGTAGTCTTTCAGTCTCTATGTACAGCAATGGATGGACATTTGGATGTGCTCCATCTCTATATCACACACACACACACACACACACACACACACACATACAGTGTGCATATACAACATTACTGTTTCCTTGCTTAGTGAGTAAATCCTGCCTTTGGTCTCCAGCTCATTAGTACTATATTCTCTCTCTCTCTCTCTCTCTCTCTCTCTCTCTCTCTCTCTCTCTCTCTCTCTCTCTCTCTCTCCCTCTCTCCCCCTCTCCCTTCTTCTCTTCGCCTCCCTCCAGTCCCCTTGGAGCTGCTGTATTTTGGAGTCAGTATGGATGCTGCAGGCTTCTCAGCATGCTTTAATTAGCTCAGATTGTTTATTTTTAGTTTTTTGCACATGAAGGTTATAGAGGATCCTCAAAAAGTCAAACAGTACTTCCACTAGTACTACTGAACATTTGGCCTGCGATGGAAACAGTGTGAACTATATTAAAAAAAAAAGAAGGTGTGGACTATAATATATATTCCAGAAAAGTTTCTGCCATCGACTTTCTTTGGAGAGAACGCTCTGTTGCCACTTCGGACGCGCAAGCAACTCTGGAAGAAAATGCTATGATTTCAGTAATAAAAAAAAAAAAAACTATAATTTTTATAAGGGTATAATTTTACATGCAGCAAATGTTGTATAGTGTAGTGTTAACATCATAATTCAAGACCTTTTTCCTCGCTGGAGCACTCAATCCAGGGCTTGTCCTTTCTTCTAGCCTCTGCTCTTCCTTTCAGCTCCAAAAAGGCGAAACGCCAAGCAATGCACAGCCAAAAGGCTGCGGCAGAGAAAGCCTCCACGCTAAACTAAACTGACAGGAGTGGAGGAGACTGATGCAATGGAACAGTAGTGTTAGAGCAGAGCTATGTACAGTATAACACTTCATTCATCCAAACACACACGCACACACACACACACACTCACACAGGACAGCATGAACTGATGTGATTGTCTGGATTGGATTTGGAAATGTGTAGGGCGGAAGTAAAAGAGTTACACAGTCTCAACAACAACTATGGAGGTGCCCCACAACAAGGAAATTAACGGCCAACAGAAACAGGCCAACAGTGCATCTCCCATAGTGAATGTGTGAAACGTCGGAACATGATGCGTAGCAGGGGGCCGATGGAAAAAAAGGAACAATGGCTAAGAGGACTCTGTGAACTGGATAAATAAAGGGAACAATACAAAGATGCTCATATAATAATGGAAAAACCATATTTGGAAACAAAAGAAGACAATAAAAATATTCTGTGAAGTATATTGTTGCTGAATTAGAAATTCTGTCGCTGTGATTTAGGGGATGTGGTGTTCCGATGTGTTCTTTCGGAGAGCCGGGCTGGCCAACGCAAACAAACAGAGTTCTGCCGAGGGACCAGAGGAGAGCCAATAGCTCCGTGAATTCACAGCTCAGCCTCAACAGTCTGGCAGAAAAAAAAAAACACACACAAAAAAACAATGTGGGTGATGAGAAAAACGAGAAGGAAAATGGAAGCATAGTTGTGGGGCTTCTGCAGCGCCGCTGGATCTCTTCTGCTTTTGTTAATTGGCCTTGATGGGTCTTTGGTCAAAATACCCAAAGCCCAAAATGTGTTTTATTCATCTTGTGAAAAAAAAAGACCATAGACGTGGCGTGCAAAATTATTTGAATCCCACCTTGAATATGTTTGCAAAACATTCACTGCAAATCTTAGGTTTCATTGGATAGCAGCCTTTTAAATCAAACAGTGTGTCGCATTGAAATGATTTGTGAACACAAGGGGGCAGAGATACTCCAAAACATTGTCACACAAGCATATCCAGCAGAAACTGGGGGGACAATGGCTTCCCTGTGGAGTCCCCTATCTCCCTACTTGTGTGTGTTCAGTATTTACTAGTATCAGTGGTCTGACCACTCCTCAACGTATGTGGCTTCCTTTATTGCAAGCTGAATGCAAATGAGCTTCTTCACCAGCTGCTGTGGACCTCCACCATATTGCCTCAACCCAGACCGAGACAATGAGAGTAAAAAATTACATTTGACTCATTGTCGAATGGTTGCCGAGTCATCGTGGAGACCGGGGCTTGAGCGTGTCATCGGTCAGCTTCGCGTGACAAAGCCAATGAAAGATGCATAATGTGTCTGCTTGAAAGGCGAGCATGTCCATGCACGAGGGCAGCAGTTAAATCACTTGAGCAAGAGAGCGAAGAGTGATGTAAAACACTCGACGTGAGACGCACAGTGGGGCTTTGAACCGGCGGCCACAGGGGCGAGTGGAGAGAGACGGAGGAAGTAAACAAGGAGAGGGAGGCGCATGCTGTTTGGAAATGCTGTCACCGAAAACAAATCGGTTCTCAATCATCGATTAGAAAATCCGGGAAATTAGGTACTTAAAAGTACCTTAAAACTTGGCGAGATAGCATGAATTTAAGTCTCTCTCCTTCCTCTTATATATGGTAAGTAATCCATGCAAAACCAGCAACGCAGCCTCAAGTACGCTTTAGTGCGTCTGCATCTATGGATTTACTGTATATGTGTAATTATAATAAGCATTATAGCACTGGCAAGTCTGAGGATTGTGTGTCTTGATAAATCCGGCAAGAATGTAAACCTGGGGCTCTCCGCAATGTACGGGAGAACAGCTGCTTGCATTCGCAACACACACACACACACACACACACACACGCACACACTCAAGCTCGACAGACAGACATCCGTTTGCTGTTTTAGGATCAAATTAGGGTTGCAGGAATTTCACACTGATGGTAGATACGAGCGAGTTCACCTGCTCCAGTCCGTTCTAATGACGGATGAAAGAGCGACTTAGCGAGATTAGATCTGGCCTCACATTCTCCGCGGAAAGGGCCGAAAGCCCGCTCGCAAAAAAACATACAGTAATCCAGATGATGAGTGACGCTCCCATTCGCCCCGTACAGTCTGAAGAGACGCCGCGCCCACTCACGGCGTTACCCGCTGACAAAAGATCCGATGACATCTGCTCTGATAAGATGTGATGAAACATCAAAATATGCTCGCGGCGATACACACTGCGTCCTGTGAGATATGTAACACAGCCATCAACCACACACACACACACACTCTCTAATAACAGCAGCTCGCGCAGGGTGTCCCATTGCCAAACCCAGACAGTTTGTGCGTTCTTTTGAAGGCGCCACTGAAAAAACATCCCCACTTTCGCAAACATTTCTGGCTGTATGCACACACACACACACACACACACACACACACACACACACACACAGCCAGCAAGATAATGACAGTCTAATACTAGAGTGTATTCTATTAAAGCCCTTAAACACACTTCGGAGTCTGTGTAAACAACAGCAACTGCTCTCCCGCTCCCTCTCATTTCCTCTCTCACTCACACACACACACACACACACACACACACACACTCATAGGAAAGACTTCGGTAAACGGCAGACGCTGCTTCGAGGCATTCAGTCAGAGAAAACAAAGCATGAAATATTCAGTGAAGGTGCTCCATCCACCATCTGATTCAGATGTCCCATACAACAACAACCAATCCAAACTCGGGGTCTTTAATCTACCCAACCCCTGTTAAGCCTGCATGTTTACCGTAATTACTATATTATTCATGTGGTCTCAGAAGAATTCCATAATTACTCCGTTTAGAGAAACAACGATGTAGGGAAGAGATATCCGATCATTAATGTGCGTTTTCTTTCCCATGTGCGGCTGATTTAAAAATAAATCAACACCCCGATGGAGTCAAATACGACCAAGTGGGTTTGGGGCCCAGTTTGTGTCCGTGACATGTAAATAGTTGATAAAGCATGGTTTAGACATCTGTTTCAATCTGTTTTATCTGGCTGGAAGCGCTGTAAATGTGTTTTCATCTCTCTCACTATCTGTCTGTATGGTGACCTCGTCCGCATGCACTCATCTATCTGTTAACACCGAGGGCCTGGAGAGCAAGCTGCACGCTGGGGCCCCCCGACGGCTGCACGCGGGGGGCTGCGGGGGCCTGTTGGTGCAGCTGTCCCACTCCAGGGTAACATAAGACCTTATTAGAGTCCATTAGACCTCTCTGAAACTAATAAGAGATTGTCAAATACATCCAAACATTCACACAATTCACAGAGAGACAGGAAGTGAAAGGAGGGTGGTACAAAAAGGGGGACGGGGGTCTGCCATTTGTCGACATAGTGTCCCCTTCTTATATCTACGACTTTTGTCCTTTCACATTTAGAGCAGAGGCTAAATTAGTGAATAAAAAGCAGCCGACATGTTGTATTAAATGTTAACACCATGTTATTTTCCTTTAGTTTTTCATATAAATTGGATAAAGATTTGGAAATACCATATAGACCAGGACACTTCCAAAAGCTATTCTAATGACTTGTAAGGTCTTCAACACCTCTTCACAGGTCCAACCAGAACATTAAGCTCATCGTGTTTAATATTTTCGCCGACATTTCTACATCTTCCCCATTTTGCACATATGACAGTTCCAAAAAAAAAGTTTCTCCTCCCATCTGGAGGGTGAGGCGGGCTCGTCTTCAGTCCACAGCCCCGGGAACAAACCCTCCCTTGGCCCTGACAGCAGGGGCTTGACCTGGGAGACTGCCTTTGATCTTTAATTAACACTGGGCATGACTCTGGAGAGGAGAGAGTTGATGAACATGGGAGCACTCAGGGCCGGTTACAACAAATAGCTACTAAGAGGGGCTGAAGACGAACGGCTTTTTCTCCAATCTCCCAACGCTCTTTTTGCTTTAAAGCCACGGTTGGAACAGCTGCAGTGCAGAGGTGGCTGCTTTCAAAAAAACAGATTCTACATCGGGCTCCTAGAGCGAGCAGCTTGCTCAAACTGAGAAAAGAGGAGCTCATCCAGTAGGATACGGACCACAGAAACCAGTCACAACAAAGAGAAGTCGGGGATTTGTGGCAAACGCAGCTAAAGCTACTGTCTCAGCAGTTTCCCCTTTGGCATGGTCAAACATAATATACAGAAATATGTCATAGTCGAGCATGAAGTAAGCAAGTATAAACCACTTCTGTTATTTTACGTTATAAACCGTGGTGTTTAAAAATTGTGCTTTTGCATATAACGTATTTGTTAAGCAATAACATCTTGCAGGAGCCACACACAGGAAATGTCATTCTGCAAAATTATCTGTTATGTGTGTGTACACTTTTGGGAAGTGTATAACCCTCTAGGTTGTGAGTTTTAATCACACCGGGATGTTATGTGCTGAGATGAAAGGCCCAGTGTGACACTTAACCTTTGAACCCACCGGTTGCTGGATCCCGGGGGGGATGTTAAAGTTACCGTGGGGCGTCATTCGTTTACCGCCTAAGCAGGTGAGGTGAAATAAAGTGAAACGAAGAGGAACGAGGACAGTCGAGGGACAATGGAATCAATAAACAAGTTGCGTGGCAGACAGCAGCATCTGCTAGTCCAACCCTCAGGTGACGGGAGTTTCACAGAGCAATGCGCAGTCCCTGTTCTGTAGCACCAAGAGCCAACAAAAAAAAATGTTTTCAAATAACCTGGCTGGCTACAACTCATATAAATCGCCCTGAAAACCATGTGTGATGAAGATGATGATGATGTCGCAGGCAGTCTAAAAATAAAAGGCAAAAGCCAGGCAGGCAGACGTATACTTTTGGGGCTTTTGCAACCACCTCCAAGGCGACAACCGACTTTTTGGGGGTGAGATCGAGTATCTCCAGACTCCAATATCTGCCCACTCATGACTCCACCAACACCCACAACCATCACTGCAGCTATTCCATTATTCACCGCCCACTCCAGCCCACTCCTTTCTTCTGGGTTATCAGTCCCATCCCTGCTACTCTGGTTAAGATCTTCCCGTAGCTAAAGATGTGTCACGCAGCATATTACTATTGAACTACTGCAGGCTGGAGCATGCGGCTCAAAGACCTGGATAACGCATCGCACACATGTGGGGAAATGCCCGTGCACAACTGTCCGGCTACACTGTGGGACTCTGGAGTTCTTTTGAAAGTGTCCCACACACACACACACACACACACACACAGGGGTTGAGCATCAGACATTAAAGGTTCTGGGCTGACAGATATGAAGTGTCATGGTCTTCTCATCAAACAATTTGCACACATCGCAGCCTTGGAAAACGTTGCATTATATCACACAGCATTTTAAAATGAGGGCATAAAAAAAAAAAGAAGGGGGACAAAGAAAGTGAGTATGAGAGAGCCGTCTTACTTTGGCAGGTGTTGGTTCTCTCCTCGTACCCCGCGTTGCACAGACACTTCCCAATAGGTACGAGCCACTCCCCCTCCGTGCTGCAGTACATTCGCGGAGGCTCCTCCTCCTTGGAATGGTTGACGCACAGGCCTTTGACCTCCACCAGCGACTGGGAGTCCATGGGCACCGTGTCGGGGAAAGAGGCCAGATTCCTCACGGTGTGCGGGCACTTCTTAAAGTAAACCCGCACGGACACTAATGCCACGCAGGCGCCCACGTCCTGGAACGCCAGGTAGAAGCCTTTCATTCTCAAGGGGCCGACCTCTCGCACCTCGGTGTTGAGCTTGAGGATGCGGTCGCCGAGGTCCATCTGGGTGAAACTCTCGTCGGCGGCGATGGTGTCGATCTTGGTGAACTGGTGCTCTCTGAAGTGGCTTCCCTGGTCGTCCTCCGTCTCCATGTAGAGGAGGTTGAAGGTCTCCTTGCAGGTGCCCAAGACCAGCGGGATGGAGTTGCAGTCCCTCAGCGTGAACTTCAGCTCCACGTAGATCTTCTGGGCCGACTGGCGAGGGATCCAGTTGGTGCGAAGCCAGTTGTTCTGGCTGTACTCCATCACGTTGCAGACCTGGAAGGTCCTGATGGGGGTGTAGTGCTCATCCACCCCACTGATCTCCTCCCACTGAAAAAGACGGAGAGAAGGAGAGGTGGAAAAGAGAAATAGTGTGGGAGGGGATGGGGGGTGGGGGGGGCATTATAAGGGAAGACAAAATGAAGAAGTGATGAAAGCGATTCGGTAAAACAAAGAGGAAGGGAGAGTTTGGAGCGAGAGAAGGAGGGAAGAGGAAAGGAGGGGTGGATAGCAGAGAGAAAAATAAAGTTATCTCCACCCTGTAAGCATTTACAGATGAATTATTTAGATTCACATTGACTCTTGCTGAATACTAAGCATCTAATAAACACTCAAGGGTGAAAAATCACACTACCAGATCTCTCGTAAATGACTCAAATTAATTAAAAGCAAACTTGCTGCCTGAGCCAAATTCTTTTCGAGCACTGTGAAAACGTCTCAGAGAAAAACCACAAAGTGTGATTTCCCGTCTCAAAACACATACAACACATTTATATGAAGCTGCTTAATGACTTAAATATTAGCAAAATCCTATAGTGTGTTTTTTCCACCCTTTTTTTTTACTAACATCTCTACAAGTGAGGACGTTCAAGCTGCTGGTTATTTGCATCACAGTACTACTGTTACGAAAAAGGAAACGTGCTGAATCCACTATGAAAAAAAAAAAGGAAAAAAAAGAAGCTACGAAGTATAGACAGATGTGAGTGTATACCAGGGGCGTTCGTGTCTATCTTACATTTTCCCTCCACTGGGAGAAAGCAATGAGAGGAGAGGAGAAAAAGAAAGCGGGGTCATTCCTTTGAATTCAAACACAGCGGGCAGACTCATTGATCATGCGCTTTTGGGGCTTCGCTGTCCGGGTGAATCGACACTGAATCGGAGCGATGATGAATGGGCAAACACCTGAAACACTGGGCTCATTGTGGTTAAAATGACATTCATTAGAACAAATAGGCCCTAAATGCGTAAATGGATTGGGTTTTTTTGTATTTTTTTTTTCTTCTCTCCAGTCCATGAAGATTCAGAATGGTGGCATGCCTGAATGAGCATTGCTTTCTTCAGAGAGAGAAAAAAAAAAAAAAAGTTTTCCGGGTAAGTGGAAACTGAATTATCGCTCCTTTCGCAAAAGCATTAATGGAAACATAAACCCGCACACACATATACATTCACAAAAGGCTCATGTGAAGTGTTTAAAGTCCCGTAGCTGGCGGACACAGCAGGTGCTTTCAGCCTCAACACGGAAATTAATGACGAGCTAAGAAAGTGGGGCTTCTCTATTACATGGTTTTTGTGTGGCGGCGTAAAGCATATCTACGAGTGCGTGGTGCTCAGGGAGCTCTCAGGCTGAAGGATGGCCACTTGCTTTTCATCTCTCAGTCAATTTAATGAAACACCCACGAGAGAGAGAAGAATGAACGGAAAAGGTAGAAAAAGTAAAAGAGAAAGAGCTGAAAAAAGGCTGTGTGAAGAGAGAGGGGGAGATAAATTGAGGCGAGAGATTCCATTGGTGTTTAGTCTCCCTCGTCATGCTTTCCTTGGCCTCACCTCATTCATCCGAGCACCAAGCTCTCTATAGGTCTAACAATAACAAGGGCAAGTAGCCACTGAGTAGGGTTGAATACAAAGAGGTGAGGCTAAACTTAACATTTCACCTCACTTTGCTCTCGGGTTTAATAGCTTGGCTTAAATAAATGTAGACATAATGACGTGGTGACACGCAAACAGGATTTGGTGATGGACTTTGATACCACAGAAGACAAGGGCTGAGGACATTATGTGTGAGAAGACCGTGGACTTACATGAGGGTAATGATATGAAAGCATCAGTCACATTATATAAAGCACTTGGTCATGATAAGAGAATCAAGTTGGTCTATTGGTAGGATGTGTTACTATATTTGACGAAAAACCTGAATCTTTTCCGAACCTAATCTAGTTAGTCTCTCTGAACCTGACCAAATGTGGAACTTCTTCTTTAATACAATTACAATTCCTTCAAAAAAGTATTTGACAGGGTTGTTTGGACATTTTGAATTTAGTTACAAGTTGTGGCGTATCGTTGTTGTAACACAATAGAGTGGATAGCAACGTGACCATTTAAAAATGTGAAATATTCAATGTTGTAGCAGTGTGCGTGTTTGAACGTGATCGATGTTTCACTCGTTGCCCCTTTTGTGCTGCTCATGTTGTGAACGTCTGTGTATTGATGTTTCTGTATGCGTGTTTGTGTGTGTGTGTGTGTGTGTGTGTGTGTGTGTGTGTGTGTGTGTGTGTGTGTGTGTGCCTACTCTGGTTTCTGTATGCAGATGTCTATAAGAGCTGCAGGATGTATGTCATTTATGTCTTATCCCTGTATTTACTTTCATGTCCACCAATATGATGCAAACTGAGCTTAATCCAAAACGACCACGAGTGATTGCTCTCTGCTTTAAAGCTGTCTTTGGGAGGGGTATAAAGTTTGCCGAACACAAACACAGACAGGGTTCAAAATCAAACCCAGGTGTGTGTATACATCTGTTGTGTGTGTGTGTGTGTGTGTGTGTGTGTGTGTGTGTGTGTGTGTGTGTGTCAGGCATGCTATATCCTATTCCCGAGTAGATGACTTGACTTTAAGCGAATCTCTGCCAAAGTAAATGAGACCTTCGCCATGACGTGAGGATGCTTCCTCTGGAGGATAGCATCTCTTACATGGAGCTAGCCCCCCCCCCGCCTTCCCAAAACATTACATCATAGGAATGAACAACCTTGAATCACTTCCCTGGGTTTGCTCACCAAGGGCTTGTTTTCTGTCCTTCACTTGACAAGGAGGAAGAGGGAGCGGGGAAATAAATAGGTCAAATGCTATTAGCGTCCAGGTGTCAGAAGCCAACAATACTATTTCAACCCGGGCGGAACAACCAATGTGACTATTTACACTCAGGTGTGTATATAGTATGGCAGCGAGTGTGGAAGTGGTTGTGTGCCGACCAGGATAAATAAAGGTCTCTCAATGGGGGGGATGGGGGGGGGACACAATTCCCCTCTCCCTGCCCTCTAATTGATATATAACAACACGAGCACCCTACACCGGTCCTTGTGACCTCTGACCCCGACCCCTCACGGTCACATTTGGGCCACAGTTTAGTGCGATCTCGCCCCTGGTTTCCTCTGATCTGTGCTGTAGGTAGGCGAAGCGACTTAAGGGACAGTAAAACGGGGTGCGGTAACCCGATCCGCTCACGACATTACAACCAACAGCAACAGGCACGCCTCGGAGTCACCGAGTCAGCACTCCACTTCAGAGAGACGCGGGTCAATGGGAGTTAATGGACCAGTATAGGGTAACAATGCATTTATACCCAGACTGGTTGCGTTGAAGGAAGAATCAGCCTCCTCTACTCCCACTCAGATGCTATATATATATCGTGGAAAGAGGAGTTCATGTGGAGCGTTTTTACCACGTCCAGCTGGAGAGGGGGTAAATCTAAAAACTGGAGCGTCCACAACAAGTGCAGAGCTCGTGGGCTCCGTTGGAGGTCAGCGGGGTCACAGACACGACAACTGCAGCATATCAGTCAGAGGACATTTCATCAGCCGGCCTTACCAAAGGGAAACCTGAATGCACACTCCCCGTCTTCCCTTCTCCCTGCTTGTGACAGCTCCGAGCCTTGCCCTACTAAGCCCTGTTTATGCTTTGCTCAAGGACACATGAGCAACAATCGCTGAAGGATGCTGCAAGCGGTGAATTTTCAATCAATTCCAAGGAGCCGCGTCTGCAACGCGTTCATAACACTGAGAGGTGCGATGGCTACACCAGTGGGATGTTTTTGTTTGTTTGTGCTCTTTTTAATTACGCTATAGAGTAATATTTTTCTTGTTGTTTTTGGGGAACATTTTCACATTTTTTCTTGTACGAACAGGTGCATTTTGAATACGTTGTCATGCTATCTGCTTGCTGTCAGTCAGAGGATTTGCATCAGCTGGTCTCACCAGGAAGAAAGGAACCACTAACACACTTCTATACTTCATCCTCCTCCTTGCTGGACCCTCTCTGGTAATCCCCGTTTATGGATGGGCTTTTCTCCGTACTCTCTCTCTCTCTCTCTCTCTCTTTTTTTTATGCAGGTCAGGCTGATTTCGCAGATGCGGTGGGAGCGGTGCATAGGGGGCTTTAAGAGCCCTTCGGTGCCCTGATGTGAAGCATGTATTGGTTTCATTTACTTTATTTAACTTAAATGTTCGCACATTTCAGGTGAACAAATCAAATTTGCACATTGGGATTAACAACTAATAATGAACGAATCACGTCCGAGCAAAAAACACAGCAATGTATCCCCTCTTGGTTTCTATGAAAAAAAAAATGGACTCCACTCTGCATGTGCCCATTATTTCTATTTTGTATGCACAGTCCGTGTCTTGGGTGTTGGTTTGTTGCTGAAGAATGCTTTCAAGGCACACGAGAATGTAATCTTTAACACTCTTTAGTCTTGTGAAGGACTAAGCCCCCTGGACACTTCTCAGCAATCAGCCTGCCTCCCAGACAGATAACAGTGTATCTGGATCGCACGCACGGCCTCGCCGACACACAAGCGCTCGCACGCTCACACACACTTCATCGGGGTCTCGCCGGTGGCTCCGGAGTGAACATCCTGGGGAGGCTAAGCTCTTAATTTGTTCTGACCGGAGCGCGGTGTGTCTCGGTTGGCCAATAGCCACGGCCTCTCCATCACTGCGAATGAGTGTTTGTGTGTGTGTGTGTGTGTGTGTGAGGGCTCAGTGCCACTGCCACATTATGAGAAATCATTTGTGAGCAGCAGTCTCCCAGGGCAGGCTGCTTATCGGAGCGCAGTCAGTGGATGACGTGAGTAATTACAGATGATTCACCTTGAGGACTTGATCATCAGCAATATCTCTCTCTCTCATCCTTTCCTGTCCTTCCCCCTCTCCATCTTTCTCTTTCTTCCTCTCATCCCTTTCGCCTCTCTCTCTCTCTCTCTCTCTCTCTCTCTCTCTCTCTCTCTCTCTCTCTGTCCCTCTCTCTCTTTCCTCTCTCTCTGGAGTCATTCTCATTTGAAAATGACATTGGCTTCCATTCCTGCAGCTTTTTTTTTCACGAACCGTATAACCACACACTTTCCTCGTGAACTCGTTCAAAGCAAACAACATGAAAGAAAGCAGAGCTCGCTTGCGCAGAGTAACCTCCGTGGCACATTCCAGCGTCCGGCGTTGGAATCGAGCCCCCCGATATAAACGGGCGCGCATTTTCCTACGGTTCAACGACTTCTATCGGCACGGAAATCAATCCTCAGCAATCAATCATCAACCCTCCGCTTGACATGGTCACGCAATTGTCCCGTAGCCTGCAATCGTCTTTGGACTTAAGTGCATTTTAAACAGCCTGCTGCACTTTTTTCCTTTGGGTAATCTTTCTTTTCGTGGTTCGACCTCATGGAGAAAGTAAGCGCTCCGACGATGCCAGCGCTGTATATGGCCGAGGGAAACAAGGTTTGGCAGCTCCACGGAACAAATGACCGGATTACCTTAAACCACTGCCAAGGAGTAATTCTAACACTTAATAAAGTAAAAACGGGGAAACATAGCGTGTGTGTGTGTGTGTGTGTGTGTGTGTCAGTGGGCCAGCCCCGAGGCACAGTAGTCTAACTAGCTAGACAAATAAACACTGAATGAGAGCCCACTGGAGGGACTGTGGTAGCAGAGAGAGGCTGATAGATGAGGCTGCGGAGAATTATTTATATATTTATATTTTCAAAGGTACGGAACTGGAAGCTACAATTCTCACATGTAATCGTATTGTTTTGTTGATGTAGAAAAAAAAATATGTAGCACAAAAATACATCTTTTAGATGATTGTTATACGGAGATTGAAAGTATCTGATGGTTAAAAGAGGCCAAATCCAGAATGTTTTCGTTCATAATTAACGCTCACAAGATTGAACAATTGGTATTAAGACACTAGTAACTACAGGATGTGTGACAGACAGAATGAGGTACTTCAGTGGAGAACAACATTGTCGATGTAATATTTACCATAAAGGGGGCTTATCAACTATCTTGTGTGGATGCTTTGGTTTCTACAACCTCAAATCCTTTAATGCCTTAAATCTTCCTTTAAATACATGCACACTCGAATACACAAACACACGCACAGTGCATTTTCCCTTAAGCATCTTGACCATATGGCAAGTTCCAAAAGCTTAACCTTTAACCTTGCGAGGCGAAGAATGGAGAAAAAAAAAAAAACGTCTAAAGAAAAGTGGGTTAATCTGAACTTGGCTCATCGGGTCAGCATAACATAGTGAGAGCCACGGGAGTTTGGAAATCCTGATTTTCCTGTGGCGTGGGGGTCGAATCCAACATCCAGTTCACGTCGGTGGATCTGCCCGTCCAAACATAAACACACTGAGACATGATGTGGGTAAAATGTTAGCGTACTCACCCCGTGCGATGGGTAGGAAATCCATCCTAACTCCCCTTGGCTTGCTTTGGAGTCTAACAGGTTGACTGTGGCGAGGAAGAGAAAGAGAGAGAGGGGAAACAAAGAGAACATATGAGTGTCTAGTCCTTGTTAGCCCCAATTAGCCTTCATCTAATCCCACCGGATGGATCACCAACCTCCAGCACTGATCGTGACTTTATTTACTCAGCTGCCACACACACACACACACACACACACACTACTTCGCTGACCAACAGTGAGAGTCGGCTTTCTTGTCTTGCTGGGTCAAGCATCAAAGCAGTATTTGGCTGCAACACAGATATCCTGAAGTAGCAGTCGTAGAAATATGTAGTAAGTCTCATGGTTTTGACCCATGTGACCCCCCCTCCCGTCATACGTAACCACATAACACACCTCCGGGGGTATTGGAAGCAGGAATTGCATCAAATCTGAATTCAGATGCGATCGCTAGTTTCAGAGGCGGGCCTCACTGAAAGCAAAATATAACGAAACATACAATTTTATGCCAAGAATTCATTCCAAACAGAAACTCAAATGCAGAGAGGGAAATCTGTGTCTAATGGAAAGAATATGACACATCAGACAAGGAGCCCCGCTGGTGCGATGGTGCTAGTTAAGGCTTCGGGGCCTATGGTGAACTTCACGGTGCCAAAGCAGCAGCCGTGTCAGTGCGTGAAGGTGCTCGGCGTCATGATGCGATCAGTGCGGGTTAACTTTTCAGCACACATGAACAGATTTAGCAGCCAATGTTCACATTTTGGCGAAATCAACTCGGACATATCGTATCGTCCTTCCAGCACAGAAGAAATGAGCTGCATCTTCTATTCTTAGTATGTACACATGCGGCTGCGGTGTGAATTATTGTCATCGAGCACAACTGTCAGCATGAGCCGTGACATATGGAGTTGGGAATGTTAAGGCAGCCTTGTGCTGTATGGATTTCCCCACTTCAAACTGGCACTGCATTTTGGCACCGGATTCTGTTTGGCGTCAATCAAGAAACAATAGCTAAATACAGCTTGTTGAGCACTTCAAAATAAAACGAAAAGAAAAGAAAAATCACTGAAAGCAACCGTTTATGTGGCTACAGTAAAACTGACGGAAATATAAGTTGGCAATATATTTATTTTGAATTGTATTTTGAGGTTAAATTTCCTTTCTTTTCCATCCCATTTACACACAGAGGAAACTTATACCAAGCTTTATTTTAGTGTGAAATGAACAAATAAATCTAGAGGGTGCGTGACAAATGGCGACACAACCGTTGTTAAAGGGGGATGTTCAAACTGACTTTGTTTTCTAAAATTGCTTTTTTTTCTCTCCCAAAACCCAAATCATAAAAATGATTAAGTAATTCAATTATGTGTGCTGTGCCACAATTTGACTTTTAAATCATCATAAAAACAGAAGGAAAAAAAACGACATGTTGCTGCGATTAATAGCAAGCAGACTAAATGACCTGCGTGTAGAAGTGGAGGATGAATAATCAGCTGTAAACAGATGGTAGAACAATACAGTCCCACCATGGTCGCTTCCTGAAACTGACTCAGCCTCCTTCTCATCCAGAGAGCAAATCAGTCCACAGCTCGACACACACACACACACTTAACCCAACGAGCACACGCATACACAACAAAGCCAAGCAGCGGTACAGTGCAGTCGGGCCCTGCAGCTGTAACTCTATTCACTGTGAAAATATGAGGAATACAATCTCCCTGTACTCTCCCATTGGAAAGCTTCGGCAAGCAAGAGTGTACACACATCTCCGAAGACAGCCCAGAGAGAGTATTTGTGGGTCATAGAGGGCCGCTGTGGTGCTGTGAAAACTATTTTAGTCAAAGCAAAATGTACCCTTCACCAGCAGCATGGACTATATTTGCAGGGGAAAGTGATTTTGCCGCTCTGTGATCTAATTGTTGTTTCACACTAGAATAAAACAAAGAAATCATCATTATCTTCAGGCAAGTCTGATTACTATCAGCCAGTATGGCAAAAAAAAAAAAGCCTGAAAGGGAAAGCACAGAAAGGAACATACACACACACACAGAAGGGAGGCTTATTATCAAATTCCAGGCTCAAGAAGCTACAGAATGGAGGCTCACCTGAGCTGTAGCCAGGCTAAGCCACTCAGCCGGTTGAGTGGCAGTAGACACATTCCTATTAGAGTCTAATGAAGCTATCTGTTCATGTCAGATAATAGCAGCTCAGCATCCAGGGCCATTGCTTCCAATTTACATTTCTCAACGAGCCGAGCCCACCACTCAAATTGAGCCGAGCGTAGGAATTTGAGAGCAGAAAATTAGACGGCTCTCATATCGCAGGAGGGAAGAGAGAGAGAGAGAAAGAAAAAAAGCCCCCTCCAGCTGCACTTGGCTGGGGAAATCAGCATCCACACACACACACACACAAACGCAGCCGCGAACACTAGTCACGAAAAAGACAAAATAACAACAAAGGATGCACCCCTGCTGACGACTCTACGGGAGCAAACGCACACCAAAACGCATGTATTTTGTGATAAAAATGGAATAGATCACAACGTCCACACTGGAAATAAAAAGTGTCAGCACATGCTGTTTGCACATAGGCTGCACTCTCTCAGCAGCACAGAATGTTTTCTCCTCGCTCCCTCTCACGCACGCCGTCGGTTAGCGAGCTAGCGTCAGCCAAGCATATAGCCCCCTTGCCCCATCAGGGAGCGCCCATGAACGGGAAACTAGGGGTATTAATAGCAAAAAAACTGAGCCAGCCTGTCTGGGAGGGGAGCACAACATCGCAGAGGTAGAAACAGGTGAATCAATAAATATAAATATATAAACACATAGCTATAAGGCCCCCATCAAACACCGGCACACATAAAAACGGAGGCGTGAGAAGACTCCACGCTACGGGAAGGCAGCTCCGTGAGGATGAGTTCACTGTATCATCAAGACAGTGAAACCTAATGTGCACTTTGCAAATACATTTTGAGACTTGTCACACACATAGCAACGTAGCCTAACTCTCTCTCCCTCTCTCTCCCTGTGTGTGTGTCTCTCTCTCTCTCTTTTCTACTAGTGACCTACTATCGCTTGGCATATACGTTGAAATATTAACATGCAACATTGGAGCTAAGATCTACAGGTGGGGGGGGGGGGGGGCTATTTTGATGTCTATGTTCTCATAATTCAACAGCCAAGTTAAGCGTTACTGTCTAGCACGCTCGTGAATTCAACGGCCGACTCCCAGTAAAAAACACGATATGAAAACCGATTCTCATGAGACGCGGGTAGAAATGCAACCCTCGGGGCCGAAAACGCCCGACGGATGGACGAAGAAGCCGCCAGTCAAGAGACGGCGGTCTCGAATCAACGTGTGGCCTGATCAGTAACGCGAGACCCCTCCATCTGGACTAAGTCAGTCGGCTCGGGGTGGAGTGGAATCGAAAAAGTTGCACGTGTTTGTGTGATATCGCCCCGCCGGTCTAGTTGCCGACGCGGCGGAGAGGGCTTTGTCTCTGCAGCTCTGTGCATGTGGAGGTTGGCAGGCCGCAGTGCAGGCAAAGCAATGCGACTTGTGTCTGTGTTAAAGGGTGAAGTGTTCACCTCCCATTATGAATTATTCAACTGCAGAGTCGCTCTGTCTGATGTTGCTGCTGCTTGCCCAACCCCTCTGCCCCCATTCCTCCTTCCTTCTTTCTTTCTTTCTTTCTTTCTTTCTTTCTTTCTTTCTTTCTATTCATATACCCTTCTGCCTTATACTAATGTCTTACTGCACACAATATACACAAACACACAAACACACAGGCTTAACCTGCCATAAAGGCAAACCGCACCCCTGCACACACACTGTATAATCTTATATCTACACACCTTTTCTCAATCTCAATCTGAAGCCTAAAACAAATGCTGTTGATTTGAAGATGGCACCCCCATGTTCACCTCACACACACACACACACACACACACACACACACACACACACACACACACACACACACACACACACACACACATAAATATAAATAAAGGCCTATAATGTATGCAGAGGGGGGTTTTATTTTTAAACGAGGGGGCATGTGTAAGCACATTTCCAGCACCTCTGAAAGGTAACATCGCTCACAAACGCCCATTCGTCCCAGCGGGACTGCAGCGCCGGGCTCCCCGGGCCAAGCCTCCCCACCGCCGGCTAAAAATACCCGAGGCCTCCCGACGCCCCTCAGCAGGGCCGAGATCACACCACGCACCCACACACAGGGACACGCAGCACCACCGCACTGAAGGCAATCAACAACGTGTTTTTTAAATTTTCGATTACATATGGAAATAAATAGTTCAAACAATATGTCTCACATCCGGCCAACGTTAGTAATCGGCGCCACGAATGACGTTCTCGGGGAACTTCCTCAACTTTTCCAAGTTCTACACAAGATCATTAGGAGCTGATGAAAGGCACGCGGTGTAAACGCTGTTCTTAAAACCAACGGCGGAGGTTTAATGTGACAGGAGATTACACGAAATAGAGCCAAACCTCTTCTGAGGAAAATAATAAAAAAAAAAAAAAATAAGGCGTGTTTCTGAGCTTCCCGTTCAAAGTTGAGGTCTGTTTTCCATGAACATATTTTTTTTTTCTTCTCCTTACTCATCATGTAACAAATAAATTAATTCCATAGTTGATGAAAAGTCCTATAAAGTGTCTACACGTTGTCAAAATGGACTTTAATTAATTTCCTAATTTGCTGATTTAACATAAACTGCAGAAATCGGTCCGTGAATTGACATCAGATGCGTTTAAGGCCGTGTCGGAGTTTACAAACATCCCTTGTTTACTCCGAGAGCTTCCCTGCGCACTTTTACAACAACAACAACAGCCAACAGTGACTGAATCCTAACTGCTGAGGTGTGTCACCGCGTCTCATAATAAACATGCGTGTAATTAAAATGAATACACACTCTATTGGCACGTTTAGTGACTTTTACAAAGCAGTAAGTGAATCCGTCCCACGTCTGAAAGTTACCGCGTCCTTTACTTTAATTCCACGAGGAGAAACGCGGGCTTCAGGTCAGCGGGTTTGGAACTTAATGTGCGCGTTCATTATCTGCTTTCCTTCACCTCTACCCTGCATTTAAGACGAGGAGTCCGAGGCTGTAAAGTGGAGCATGATCAGAGTGATAAAGCAAAGACGAGCCATTTACGCCAACACGCCGTTAAACATCCCCTCTGCTCGTTCAAAATGCCTTCAATCCGGTTATAAGGGTCATATCTGCGGCATGGCATTCTGTATTAATTTCTATAGGCTGCAATATGGAGACGCAGCGGCTCGATACTGACACTCTCTGGCAGATTTATGTCTCGGAAAGGTGAATTTAAATTGCCCGACGTGTTTCTCATATTGAAACTTCGCATTTTGAGGAGCTCTCTCTCTCTCTCTCTCTCTCTCTCTCTCTCTCTCTCTCCGCACACACACACACACACACACACACACACACACACACACACACACCGCAGAGATATTGTATATTATTTCAGTTCGGTGTGTTTTTCATGTGGTTTCACTGCTACTAAATGCCCACCCGGCTTTACATCTCATTACTATCGTAGAATAAGAGTGTTAACAAAATAAAAGTTGCAGTTGGCGGTGAAGTCCGGATCAGGCCTAGTTGACCTTGACACGGTCAACTTTTATTTAAGTGCACCTTTTTCTCGGCTTGGCTCGGATGTCTCGCTTAGCACCACGCAGATGATTGGCCGATTTAAAAGCAACGTTTTCGATCAGAAGACGAATTCAGATTCTAGGTTTAAACGTCTTAACGAACTTTTTGACAAAGAAACGTTTAGGAGGGAATTAAGAGATGGAAACGTAACAAGCGTCAGTGGTCTGGTCATCGGTCAGTTCAGGTGCAAAATAAAATAAATAAATAATAAAAACACAGCTATGTTTATTTGGGTTATTCTGGGCAACTTTCCCATTTGGATGGTTTTAAGTGAAGTCTGCCGTCGTGACCTCCAGACCAACAAACTCATCCTTCCACACCAGGATGAGTTACTTCCTTCCTTCCTGTCTCTTCACTGCCGACCAGGACCAGGAACGTGATCCTGTGATCCTGAACATTTAATCACCGTGGAGTAGATTACGCCTGTTAAAGGATCATTCCGATTTAATTCATTGCTTTATTGGCATTAAGGTTTAAATCACTCAAAGCTATGTCGATATCTTCTTTACTTGCTGGCATGGAGCACTATATGTCATTTTATTCACCCCTTGTATTTATTTATTTAATTATTTTTTTTCAGAGTGAATAACTGCAATTGTGAGTTGAGTCCCTTGAGACAGTTTGACCCAAATGTGTGTCCACCTCCCCGTGGGCAGCGTCAACCTTTACACAAGGCAGAGCACCTTCAGCACGCACGTGTCTCTCCAGTTTTTCTTCGAGCCACGCTACGAAACAGTGACAAGTATTTACTGCGGGGCGAAAAGAAGAAGAAGAAGAAGTAAGAAGAAAGTTAAGCAAATGAGCAAGAAGGAGACGGATTCAGCGGGTTTGAAGAGGCGGCTGCTGAAAGTGGATCGCTCTGCCTTATTATCAAATGATCAAAATAGAACCACATGCTTGTAATCACTAAAGAATCGGTTTAACATTTGCGCAGGAAATACGTGAAATTAAGTGGTCTTTTGGGGGGGGGGGGGATTTAATAAAAAGTCCTACTCAAATATAATTGCAAAAACAGTCATTATATAACTTGATACGGTAGACGTTACGGAGCAGTCTGCGAGTTTGGGGATTTATTCGGGTCAGAGCCACAGAAACAGACATCCGCGATTTATTACGCACAATGCGATTATGCTCATCTTCTAGCCTATTTATTGCCTTTAAATCGGCGGAACTGTACGCGTGTAACCGGGCTCGTCCACCCCGAATGGGTCCGTGGATGGAACCGGATTAACGCCAACCGGAGTTTGACATCTCTTCGCCCCGTAACAACTCCGCGCTGTGCGCTTCGTGGATCCGTCTCGCCGTCTCTCACTCCACTCATCGCCATTTAAACAGCTCGTTACCCCCCTCCCGTCCGCGAGATTTACCCCCCAAATCAGGCTCGCCTTGTTTGGACCTTCTCTCAAGTTTATTGTCTAATTATTGTGTGCGCGTGCTCACATCCCGGCGTCCCGTCCGCGCGCGCTTTCGATCATCTTGTCATTGTTGACCACCATCATGTTTGGACAGTAGCAAGTCCGCGGTGAGCGCGCCGCACTGCCCGCGATGTGTGCCGTAGAGCAGCGTTGGCACGCGCACACGCGCGGGCGGGCGCACACACACACACAAACACACACACAGTATCACTCCGCAGCCCGAGAGTTCACTTACCTTCATTGGGGGGGTAGATGACGGCAAACGCGGGAGCAACGCAGGACAATAAAAGAGGTAAAATGAAAAGGAGCGATCGCGGATTGCAATCCATGGCGGCGGATCAGAGGTACATAACTCCATGAAGCCACTGACTGATCTGAGAGCGTCTTCTCTCCACTCAGCTTTCTCTCCCTCTCTCCTGCTCCGTCTCCCTCCGGTTGGAGCACTTTTCCGCTGGGTCCAAAAGAGTCTGACAGGCAGCGAAAAAAACAAAGCGCTCAAGTTCACCACAGGTCACTTTAGACCCGTCGCGTCTTCTCGACATGAAAGACAACTATTCAGCGTTTTTTTTGTTTGGTTGTTTTTTTTTTTTTACAGGCCGAGTCGATGCAAAACTTATTCCAATTCCCTAAAATCGAGAGCAGGGACAAGGAGACGCGTTAGGAATAAAAGGGGGGCGCCGTATGTTCCTGGGGCCTATAATTCAATATGCTCAATTCGAACAGGAAGTTAGTTAAACAATACAATTTGGTTGAACCGTGAACAGAATATAATTGACCTATTATCACATCAGAGTATCGCGTAGGCTTTATTTGGCCAAATTACTATTATAGCAGCTCAGTCCAGGATCCACAAGCTTTTATTAGTGAGTGTAAATCAAATGTGCTCAACAGCCAAGAAGAATTTTTCATTTAAAGAAAAAAAAACAGGACTGCCAGTCAATAGGAACCTGCTGTTTTCAATAAAACAGCCAAAAGTGGCCTGTGATTTTGAATCCCACTCAAGGAGCGTCTTGGATGTCATTTAGACTGCGAACTGGGAGCAGCCAACAGGATCTTGTCGTTTTCTATCCAGACTTTGAAATTGCCAAGAGGGACATGGTGTTTGAGCTTGTTGTGGAACTAATAGAATCCAGTTGTTTGTTTTATTTTGTCACATGCAGATTAGCCCATACAAACATGCACAACGAATGCATGTAAGCAAGTATGTTGTTTTCCGTTGTTCTGCCTTATTACAATTTCATCATCATTTCATAATTAACTTGTTTTTATGTTTAATTCTTTTGAGCTTTGGAGACTAACCACGTCTACATGAAGCACCCAACATAAGAAAAAAAAACAGCATACATGTTTATTTATAAGGTTCCCATTTATCATTGTTTCGTAGGACATATCACAAATATGGGGGGTCTGTGTGCATTTTTCTGCGAGGGGCCATTAGGGACCCCTGACACCACAATGCTTGATCCACATTGAAAGAGTGTGGTGGCAGTGTAACGTCAGGCCCCTCACTGAGAAGCCAGCTGTTGTGGTGGGGGGTTGGAGGCTGGAGGTTGGGGAAGGCATCTGACGTATGGGAAGCGTTAAAGGACACGGCACACACAAGCCGACGCAGCGACACTTGGATCTGTAGAAACTGCTACAAAGTTCTAATTGCTTTATCGTTTTCCAGAATGTACTTTATTGTTCTGTGAGCTGCAGCATGAAGGTCTCCCTCATAGATACAAGAAATGTCTAAAGAAACCCCTCTTGCATTGAATAAGGCAACGTATTTACCGTTAGGAAAAATTAATGTATCGAACATATTTCAATCGTTGGGAGTTTTCCAAAAAAAAAAAAACAGTGGGAATGCCAAAAGTCACAGTTTAACTAATGCTAATGTTACGTTCCAGTGATTGAACTTAATGAAGCCATTGGGACACGGTAGGAAACATTGCTACATTTGTGGAAATGTGTCTAAGCCTGTGCAAATTAGATACAATGTCTACACGTGGGGAGCATTACTTTCACACGCTGCTGCATTTTCAGGACGAACATCTTTTTTGTTTTATTATTTGCCTTGCTTAGTGTCTGCATGGCGGTGTGTTCAAAAGTCCTTTAAAATGAACCGGGGCATTTTACAATGCATTTAACGTAGATATTTTAGAACAAATGACTTAAGAGCAAATTCAGAGCGCCTTGTTCCTCCGAGAGATTTATTAGACTCAGGTTGTCGATGGATACGGTGAAGAATGATGCCGGGAGGTCTCTGGCCACATTATTAAGAGGCTGTGGCATGTGGATTTACAGCAGGTTTTAGACGGGCCAGCCTTCGTCATACATCATCTTCTACATCCCACTAATTCACTTATTACACACTGAAAGAGATTAATACGAGAAGCCCTGCAGTCAATTCAAAGACTAGTCGTTCTGGGCTTGTAGTTTCCAGATAAGAGGATGTAGTTTGAATGGAAGAAAAACAACTGCATTTATCGTCAAATATACATATTCATGGTAAAATGTCAGAATTACAAAAAATAATGGAAATAAGAGGAAAAAAAGAGCTTAATTTTTTTTATTTTGTTTTAAATAAAATAATATACATGCATGTTTCCTACAAAGTTCATACAAATGAAAAACATTCCATTATTTTCAGCAATATAGTCAAAAATATTGACAAACAAAAGTGATCACAAGCATCCTTGATAGTAAAGTATGAACTAAAATGCTAAAAATGACCTAAATGTAAATGAACACATATCATCGTATTGTGGAGGAGCTTGCTGGCAGTGGAACCTAATCGGTAGTAATGGGTTTCATTTGCTTTCCTGAAGGGCGCTGTCGCTGTGCTTTAAGTCAATGAACTCGCAAGTTAGTTCAGACTAATTGTTGAAAATCTGTTTCTGATTGTGGTGAATTGGAAAAAATGCGATGGGTCCCTCCCGCCTATCCGCTCCAACAGTTTCTTTTTTTCCCTCCTCTTCTCAATGAGCGCTTGTCCAGTCTTGAACTCTGGCCAATGGAACAATTCAGTATGAGATGGAGGAAAATATTGATTTAGAGCTACGATCGTAAGCCGCGATGTGTCCTGACGTGGCTGCGCAGGGCTGCAAACTCACACAACAGATGTTCTTTAGGAGCAGCTTTGAAGCTGCCAAGGCCTGGCTCTTTCTTACACGGTAACATACAAACAAACAAACAGGCTGACTGTTTACTGCTTGCTGTCAGTACCCTCTTCCTCCCTGTGGTTCTCCAGGCGGCACATTCCTCCATACTCCCAGCGTACAGGAGGAGGAGAAGCCAGCGGGCTGCTGGCAAGTAACACTATCCCCCCACACCAAACATCATACCAGGGACGCTTTCTTACCGTTGCCAGCACCACCTACCCCCCCTCCATTTCCCCCGTCTTTTTATTCTGATGTAGCCCTACAGGGCATTCTTAAACTGCAACGGCCTGGTTATTGTTCTAAATAAAGAACTATTCTAGTTTTATCCTCTGGATATTATACCCATGTGCATTACAGCAACGCTAACACAACATTCTGTTGTGTTAGCGTTGCTGTAATGCACATGGGTCCATACAAAAGGGATCATGATAATTCTCAGAATGCCAACAATATTGAGTTACAAAAGGTGAAACAAAGCACCATTTGTTAACATGATTTATACCATTTTTTTTATACCAATGATGTACAAACTAGCAGCCAGCATGTACTATTTAGTGGTGCTTCTGACTCAACTTTCTACATTTTTCACACACTTGCAACCGCTTTGCAGCGGAAGTCTAGACACATGTTAATGTCAGCGTCACACGAGGCACGTCCGTTCTTATCTTATGATGAATGTGTCTAGTTGAGCGTGTCTAGATGTTTACACAAAGAAATCAAGTCCCCCCCCCCCCCATTTCCTGTATTTGCACCCATGATTAATTGGGTCATGGTTCATGTGGCAAATTCTCGTCGTCACCCTCAGAGAGACGGCTCTGATAGGACTGACCGACCTGCCATAACAGAGTCCTGTGAGACAGACAGCTGGGCCTCCTCCCCACTACCAACAAACCTCTCTCTCTCTCTCGCTCTCCACATCCAGCCACATAATGTATGTAAGAAGCATATGACAGCAGCACATTCTCTGTTTTGTTTTTTTAATCAAAGTTAGAAGGATTATTATCCATTGTTAAAGAAAGTAAGACTTTTTCAATTATTTTACTTAATAAGGGATGTCAAACCTGGACACAAGTTGTTCATGATTTCATCCTCAATGAACTGGCCATGCATTATTTTCTTAGGAGTTGTAATATTACTGTACAATTCATTAAAATACTGTATTAAAAAAAGCCAAATATCAGTGCATACAAGTATTTATGGTAAAGATGAGTAGAGTTTGGCTTTGATGACAGGAGAATACAGGACATAAGGAAAGGGAATAGAGAGAAGATAGAGGTAAACTAAGAAAAGAGGGAGGAAAGAAGGACATATAAAGATGTGGATGTAAAATCTTAATGCGAAAACAAGTTGCAGTCCCCAGACACCTCTGAAAATGAGGAAAATCTGCCAAATGGAAATAAGTTCCTCAAAATTGGACTCAACTTCTGTAACTCAGCACTGTAAAATGAATGCAATTACATTGCAACTCAGAAGTATTATTGCTTGAATTATGATCAATAAACTGGCCATGCATCAAAGTGTTTTAATATTCTTCTTTAGACAACCTATAAAAAAAGGTATCAATGGTTTTAAACATATCTGCCTGAAAGTGGTACGTTTCTTCTACTTCTATGTATCGATGCATTGCTTTTGTGCTACACTAGCCAGTTAAATCAGTGCATACTTTTACTGTGACTTGTTTTCCCCCTGTGGAAGTCGTTGGGATTTCTGTTGATGGTGCTGTTTTCTTTGTCTGTTCAGGGTGGATGTTGTCGCTCATGCAAACCAACCAGTTCAAACTGATTAACCAAGAAAATGTAGGACATGTAACTCCCCACATTCCTGAGGATTTTTTTTTTTTTTTTACTCCCTGGGAACGAGTGACCAGAAGAGCAGCAGACTATAGGCCACTCTGTCCTTACATCTCCCGTTTATGTTGGAGATAACAGTAGCGGCATAACAGACGTTTAACTGAATGTGAATTAGAAATGCGTTGAAACAAAACAGTCTGACATGAGCGTTTATTTACTGGAGGACGGCTAAACAAGGCTAAACCATAAGTGCTGGTAATTATTGAGGGATGAAACAACATTTGGTCTCCTTGATGGCATTGAGGTTTTGTTACAAGGAGACACACAAAAATACAAACAAGCAGACAGGAACGCTCTCTCTTTCATCTCGCTCTCTCTCTCATTCTCTGGTCTCGTGGAAAGCTAGATTCGGTAGGTATTTGGTCGTCATTAAAACCCACCTAATGAACTATACAAAACCACTTAGGTGACCTCCATCTCGACCACAATTGAAATCAGCAGTTCATCTTGCAACGTGAAAAACAGAATCATTTTAATTGAAAAAAAAAACACACAATGGGTGGATCCAGAAGAGTATTTGAGTGTAATAACAACAACACGCTAATTTCATGGTGTTGCAACAGTCACAGCCAAATACTAGAGAGAGATAAAAGTGAGTGGAAGTGTTGTGCTTTCATGGGAAGGAATTCTACCCGAATACAAGGAGACTCCCGTTATTAATCAGCTCTCATCAGCCTCTGAAGGACACCGTCTTAACCCCCTTCTCACTCCCTCTGCTGTCTCTATGCCAGTATTGTCTCGGATATTATTCCTCCTCCATCTGCCATAGGATTAGATTTATGCACACACACACACACACACACACACACACACACACACACACACACACACACACACACACACACACACACACACACACACAGTAACTAAGGTATTAGAACAATGTGTGCCAAATGAGACCTTGGAAGCAACTTCACTTCTAAAACGACGCCAGAGTGGCATTTCTATTCATACAATAAGCTTTCATAATATATTCATAAACAATGAGGATAACTGATGTGACATCTCAACTATTTAGTAAAAAAAAAATATATATATATATATATTTATAAAGCTACATATAAACAACCTTCAGCAGGGATTACTTATTTAATGTGCTATTCATCATTCCAAGACAACGTCGATAATCATAGTTCCAAATGTGAGAACAGGAAGTTCTGCACATCATAGCAAGCAAAGGTGATATGAGGCAGTGTAATGGCAGTGTAATATTGTGTGTGTGTGTGTGTGTGTGTGTGTGTGTGCGTGTGTGCGTGTGTGTGTGTGTGTGCATGCTTTTATGCTTTCTAATGGCTCGACTCTCAGAGCGCCGGCCTTCATTGGGAAGACAGTCAGGTCTGTTGCTGTGCTGTTGCAGAGACATTTAACTAAAATATTCAGGAGAAAAGCACCTTAATTATACAGATGATGGAGTACAGGCCCTGAAGTCGTGCGTGCCTGTGTGTGTGTACGTGTGTGTGTGTGGGTGAGTGAGTGTGTCAGTATCACACAGCTTCTATAATAGCATCTAATTGGCCTGTAGCCTCCGCAGATCTCCCGCTCTCATTGGGTTGCATCTGTGATGTCTAGACTGTTGCTGTACTTTTTTTTTTTTTCCTGAAGTGACACATTCCTATATGCAGATACACACACACACACACACACACACACACACACACACACACACACACACACACACACACATATGTGTGCATGCATCTTCACAGGACACACATATGCAACACACTCACTATGCATATCCTCGTAGTGTGACAGACGTCTGTGTTGACTTCTGGTGCTGCGGGAGACGAGACAAGATGGAAATAACGAACATGCACACACTTGTTGCCTGCTTCCTGCCAAGGCTACTAAACGAGCTGTTCCTTTTTCATTAATCATGGCTGTTGTTAAGGTTACCTGAGCGACATGCAGTCAAGCTGTTGGAAGGGGGGGGGGGGGGGGGGGGAGAGAAGGGGCAACCGGAGCACTGAGTGACACTGAACAGCCTTGCATACACAATAATTATATTACGTTAATGTGATTATTTCAACACCTCCTCATTAAATAACACTCTCTCTTCACCGAACATTTCCGTTATTTTCGGAATATGGTTTATTTGCGTCTGGGGGAAAACGTATAGGTCTTTGTGCAATATAGAACAACATGAGGATTAATGTGCCCTTCAGACTGGCCAGTTTCACTGTAATGCAAAATTTAAACAGAACAGGATGTAATGCAAACGTCTAAATAGTAATGTCTTTGTGTAAACCACCCTTATGTGGATTCCTGTGTTTCTGTCATCTGCTCCTAGTCTTTTGCCTGCAGAGCTATGAAGAGTTGGCAAGCACGGTGCAAACCAAAGGCTATGGGTGTGGTGCACATCTACACATCCCAACTGCGTTCGTAAAAAAACCTTGTGTTGCAAAACTCTGAACGCCTTCCCTCGCCTCACTCGGATGTGTTTGTCTGCATGCGACACGCTTAACTGTGCTGCAGTGCGTAACATGGAGATTGCAAGACCGCTGGAAACACAGCGAAACGTTTCTTACAATATAAGTATTCATTAGTCAAACATCACGAGACAAACCTTTCAACCACGAGGCATTTTAACTACCGCGAAGTGTAACGTGGAGCCAAGAAATGCTTTCCTTGATGTGTAATGTGTTTAAATGAAGATTCCTCAGAAGTAGAGATAAACTTCTCCCATGATCATAATACCAGTTACTTTAGACATATTATCATCTTAATACCGTCAGCCGAAAAAGAGTATTACAGTACTTTTTACATGTTGGGTGCTGTTTTGTGTGAGGTAATAAATGTGCATTTACAAGGAGATTATGGCGCATTAAAACAGCTTTATAGAAACCGTAAGAAAGTGCAGTCAAGTCTGTTCATGGATAAGTAGCCCAAACTCTGTCTAAGAACTCGAGTGAAATGGCGACGAAATGGAGGCTGAATTGCCGATGTGAGCAAGTGAACAATTATGTGTGCTTATTGGACTGGGAACGATTATATTTGCTCAGTTGAAAATAATTGCACAGACTTATAATAAGAGGTTGTCAAATTAGTGATTATACATTGCCGACAATGCCTAGTCATCAAATAAACTTGCACACTAGGACAAAAAAACCCCCCGGCATGTATGAAAAATAAGACGACGTATCAACTTGTTATTACCCACAATGAGTCCAATAATATTAGCTACAGCGAACGAGCAGGTCTGATTTGACAGCATTGTCCTGCTGCTTTCATGTTTGTTAATCCTCTCAGAATGTGCTTGAGATCCTGAAAGTGAGCAGGTAGCCTACCATCCCCACTGAATAACACATACAGGAAGCGAAAAAAGCATCTTCTCTGACATTAAATATGACCTGTATTAACAGATATTGGAAGCTCAATTCAAAAGCATCAAACTTTTGAATGTAAAATATATATATATATGTACAGCCCTAGTCATAATTCAAAATGAAAGTGAACCAAGTGCACTAAAAACATCATTTTATTTGATATAATATGTTTTATATCGTGTATCAATCCAGAATGATATACATTTCAAAGTTACCTAGGTCAACTGAAACCATACTTTTTTCTTTGCCCCCAATGCTCTGTATGGATCAAATGTATTCTATCACTGTATATCACTGTTTATAAATGAGTGAAAGCAGCAGCGCAGGTCAAACGGAGCCAATGACTCCATCGTTGCTCATCCTAACCAACCCTGTTCCCGTTAAAAACAGCCGGCACTTCATCACGGATCAGGTATGTTGGCATCCATTATCCCATTATTTGTCAGTGCAGTCTAAGTATGTATATCCTCCGGCACACATGGTAACCATCATCACAACCCTTACCACAAAACCGCAGTGTTAGTCTAATCTCGAAATATCGTGTGTAATGAGCCCGTGTCATTATGTTGCTTCTCTTTATGACACACACACACACACACACACACACACGGTCCTGGTGACGAGTGTGTTTGTACCACATCCAAACCGAAAAACACTGTAATACCGATTGGCAAAACCATCATCAGTCATCACGGCGGCGGCCTTTCGTGTGAAGCGTCTGATGCTCTTCCTGTCTTGTTTCAGACATTTCCAGTGCATTCTGGGAGAGGGCTTAACACGCGTTTACCGACAAGCAGGCACGCGGGTCTGAACACCTCAAGCCTCAGTGCTTATGCGCCGGGCTTTTATCTCGGCGGGTTCCTGGGATGGGGTGGGGTCCTGTCTGAAAGTGGAGACATTTCGGGTAAACTTCTATCATCCGCTGTCTTAACCGTCGCTATCTCCCTCTCTTTGTAAGTCCCCCTAACTCTCTTTCCTCCACTACCAAGACTCATCCTGAGAACAGAGAGATTACCTCCATTTGTCTTCATTAGCATATAGGCTAACAGGCCCTTTGCTGGAGCCCGTGGGAAACTGCTGTAATTGCTAAGATAGCCGTAGACTAAACCACCGAAGGAATCCGTAGAGCTGTGTGAGCCGCGCGTTTCAGTAATGGAGGGGATTCCAGAGATGAACTTCACCTTGACTCTCGTGCTCCTCTATGAGAGTGTGAGAGAGAGAGAGAGAGAGAGAGAGAGAGAGAGAGAGAGAGAGAGAGAGAGAGAGAGAGAGAGAGTGGAGAGCAGCGAGGAAACAACAGCCCAGTAAATGACTTTGAGCAGCCAGCTGTTTCTGATTCCCATCATAGGAATTTATCAACAAGCATAATTCTGGCACCAACCTCCCATTGCGACGCATTTCCATGAAAAGATTCATCACACAACTGTAGCTGCTTACGAGGGGTATTTTTGAGTTCCCGACGCATTTCGGATGAATGCAGAATTGAATTACCCGTGCGCTTCTCAACTACGAGGGCGGAGAGGTTGTTTGATCCATTCTAATATATGGATGATTGCAACACAGTGCGATTCAAATTATGAAGTGTGTTCGCTCATCCTCAAAAAACACCCTATATAGTCAAACTGGCAGCTGAAATTCTGCTAATTGCAAGGCACAAACAAACGCGGAGAAATTACAGCAACTGTGCCCAATTAGGGGATATTTTTTGCAATGTTTTCTGTGGTTCTATGGTTGATTAGCTGTCTGTTCAGGTAGGCGGTTGCCACTGAAGTTCATAGCGTTCAGGTCAGTGTATGCATTTGCAGTGAGTTTGCAGGAGTTGTATCAATATAGTAGAGTTGATAGGATTCCATTAGTGAGCTGAAAGTGAAAAGTTTTATATGGTGCTGTTTATCTGTAGACAACAGCGTTCTTTTTTTTCTTCTTGTCGTATGGGCTCATTGTTCAAGGAAGAGCCATGATAGGAAACCCACAATGGAAGATGACTAAGGAATTTGCCTTCTTATAGCATACATTGTTTGCATGAGTCAACGCACTTTATGAATCTAAAGTGCATCATTGTTCATAAAGAGGTCACAGGAAAGAAGGGCAAGCACAAACACACACAATGCTATGAAATGATAACCGTATGCATATGTAGGCACACGCTGTGCTAATTTGGCCCGCGGGGGGGTGGGGTGGGGGTTGGCTTGCGTGTCCAACCCGGCCGGCATACACACGCATGGTTGTTTGACAATTTAAAGCATTGTGACACAGGCCCAGTGGCACAGTTTCACTGACTCACACAGAGCGTCACGCCATCCCTTACTTCAAATGGGCATTCTTTTCTGAAATTTACTGCTCCAGCAGGCGGCAGCGGAGAAACCACACGTTGCTCAGTCTGGTGAAGTGCTCTCAGAGGCTGATTCATAACCTGCTGTCACCAATTAAAGCCGGCCTTGCATGTTGCATTCTTTTTGCACAGTCTGTACAACAATGCGCAGAATTATTCTTACCTTTCTCCAAGCAATCATGTCAGGTCAGCGGCCTGTCGGCCTAGCGATGGCACTAACACATGAATACTACAGTTTCGCTAATTTCAGGATCTGTCACAACAGGAAGAGATGCTGTGTTACAAAGTTGCCATGGTGAAAAGCACAACTTATCACTTCCTCTCATTCATTTCCCTCTGACCCAGACTAGTTCAGTGCTTCAGCTACCTTTCTTCATTCTACATGCTCACCAATGTTTCCAACTAATATTTTATGCAAATGCCTTCTAAGAAAATCAGGCTTCAGACATGAACGCAAACACCAAATTAGGCCTCTAAGTACTCATAGGTCGGAAGGAGGTTATGGTGGATACATCATGTCATTTAAGTTGTGGCGCTGACAATTTTATCCTTGGTATATAGTTTTTTTCTTCTTTTTCTATCTTGAAATGTAATGAGGTCATCTCAATTGACATCATTACAGCATTGACAGCATTACAATCAAGTATCAGAGCAGACTTACTCTTAAGTCTAAACCAATCATGAATGAGCTAGCGGCAGTTCTTGCACCTTGTTTGCACCTTGCATGGCAGCTGGATCACATGAGCTCCACTGGATCACATATCACAGGAAAATCCATCTCGTCAGGCTTCAGGTCAGTGACCGGAAGCTACTGGCAGCTACGGACGTGGCTAGGTGTGTGAGAGACGACACAGAGAGGCAACTGTTTGCTCTAAATCAGAGGTCTTCAATGTTTTTCAGGCCATGGACCCCTTGGCCTATAGTGACATGATGGAGGGATCCCCTATTGTCGTATAATATTGTGTTGCTTATTAAACCGGGCAATTAATGGGTAAGGGTGGTGCAGCCTATAGTTCCATGTAAAAGTACTTCGTAATGGTGTATGTAAACAATGTTAAGCCAATACATTTATAATTGATATATTTTAATTCTATATTGGCATTTCTACATCACAATTTCACAACATAACATTTAACAAATAGGCAGATTTACTTATTATAGGTTGTATTTGTGTGTATTTTTGGACATTTTTGGAAGAAAAAAAGTTTGGGATCAAATCATTTCAGGGGACCCCTGCAGTAACTTCCCTGTTGAAGATGTCTGTTCTAAACAATAATAATGGCTCATAAGACATTAGCTTAGATATTGCAATAGCATCAGTTATATCAGAGTATATCTCCATTAAAAGAAGAGCAAAGTACGACACCGATTGGAAGAGATGGTTTCACCCCGACTAGCTTTGTAAGAGTTTGATTGACAGGTTAATCTGTTAATTTGAAGGTGTCGGCCGTTTTCCCAACATTTGCGTGACAACCCCTCTCATGGGTCAGGTGAGTAGGTGTGTGTTGAGTCATCCAAACACCACGCAAGAAATAGTTTGTGCAGTGCAACCGGTTTTAACCTAGAAAATCTCCTCTCATTAAATCCCTGCGTTATTAGTTATTATTAGCTCAGTCTGAACTTCTGAACAAATGGCACAACCCGTGATATGGCACCTCCTGACCGAATGATTTAAAAATAGATGATTAGAAGGTGAGAGGCTGGAGGGGCTTGGCAGCGGGGTTGGCTGGGGCCTTCTACACTGGATTGATTGAATGTGATTAGAGGTGCCATGCTGTCTGCCAGGGTACTCCAGCACCACTTAAATTCTGCTCACTTTGCCAACCCGCCCAGCTTATGCTTCCACTGTCCTCACATCTCTCCTCTCCTCCTCCTCTTCATCTATCTCCCCGTAGCAGAGTGTGAGTGCCAGGTGCAGAACCACATGGGCAATTCCAGGGAGAACGGCATTGTGACCGTGTTGACTGAAAAAATGCTCGATTGAACTGTCTGGTTAAATGAACATGATCCCTCCTGTCTTCCTTTTTTCATCCCTCCCTCACTGCTGTCTATACTTCAGAGCCAAGGCCATTCGGGGCCCTGCCAGGTCGGAGAACTCAGCCACATGTCAGACATCTCACTCCGACACACTATACCTCCCTTTCTTCTTTCTCTGCCAACCCGCCGACCTCATCCTCTTATAGACCTTCGTGAAAAGTTGCTCTCTTTAGTCCTGCCAGCAGCTGCATCTTAACACTCCTCCATCCCTCTCCTTCTTAATCAGGAGAGGTAGCAGAGGTATTTGAGATTTCATTATTTTACTCCTTACCAAAGTAATACATCATGTTGCGCCATCCAGGGCAGAACAGTTACTCCTTGTGTTTTTAGGTAACAGCAATCAAGGTGGTCTGGCAGCTAGATGCCTGTTCATGTGAAAACCCATCCAGACCAGATGTTTTGTGATGGTGATCTGGCAAAGAAGACAGAAAAGGTCAAGTTCAGGTAAATTTCAATGAAATAAAAATAAAAACACAATACTTGATGGAGTAAAAATGCAAGTCCATGCATCGACAAAAGATGTTAAATAGACTCGGATAGTGTATGATACAAGGAAAAAATGTATTTTTCAAGGCTGACACTGATGCCATCATTATTATTTTGTAGTAGAAAAAACATTTGCATTTGAAACTCAAGGTATATCAATAATGCCAATGAAAAATCATTTTATGCATGGAGGTGCAGTTTGGGTCAGAAAATCACTGTGAAATCCATCAGTTCGTAACTCCCGGTTACACAGATGCAGCGATGCTTGTTGTATTGGCAAACCGATATGTTTGTTTGAATCAGTTACACAAACACATGCAGGCAGACTGCCAGAACAGTGAGCCAAAAAAAAAAAACTCCCACCTTCACACCTCATGGCCATTTATGTTCTCTGATCACCTATAGATTTACAACGGACCACCTGTGAAGGTATTCACACACGCGGAATACAACCAGGTGGCAAACGGAAGAGATTCAGTAAAAGAAGGGTTATGATTGATGTCTGTATAGACGGAGGAAGGAATGAAAGCAATCAAAACTAATCAGGGATGGCAGCTCAATGCAACGCAGGCTGGGCAAACATAAGGAATATGTCCACGGCTTGACAAGGATGCAGCTACATCCTCTGATTACAATAGCGGCCCGCCATACTGTATACAATCTGTTTCACTGTTGGTCTCAGCTCAGTGTTTACCTTGAGCGTGGATGATGAACAATGACTTTCATGGGAAAGAGATGAACAATGTTTTTACCAACATTGAACGCATTCACTTGGAACGTGCACGTGGTGTTTTGGATGGAGATGAAGCAGAAGCATCCATCTTTTCTCATCATTTTGTCCTCACAATGCAAAACGCACCCAGCCTGCCCAAAACTGCAAAATGTGGTGATTCAAATTGATTGGTTTTGGAACAGTAACATGGTTATGCACTTAAAGGTTGAGTAGGTGATTATATTCAGAAACACTTTCTGTTATAATACTTGAAATCCTTGTAACATACAGATATAATAATAACAATAATTATAATAATAATAATAAAACCGCAATGAATAAATGAAATGCTCTGACGAAAAGAAAAAAAAATGTCATCTGTGGCCGTGGCAGGACTGTAAAAACCCCGTCCAATCAAAAAAGTCGGAGAAAATAATTGGTTGGTCTGCCTGTCTTTCAATACTTACTTCCTGATTGAGCGCACTCTGCTGTTCTCGAAGACTCGAAGTTTGGCATTCTGGGGGAGCGGCTTTGAACAAAGGTCTGAACGGAGGGGGCGGGGCTTTTTTTGGTTCGGCGATGCGTTCAAAGTCTCTGTGGTTTTTCCATATTACCTACTCTGCCAAGTCGCTGGGTAAAAGTGTTCACTCAGTTGCCAATTTATTACTGCAGGTCCATAAAGCTAAAACTATTGCAGTCCAAACAAGTCCTGCAAACATTCCTACATTCATGAAGGTTATGATGTTCATATAATAATGTTTTTATTGAAACTGGCAAGAGGCATTTATAAATCAACTTAATAGTCATTTTTTCAAGTTTGTGGTGCTTTTGAACTATGCTGCATGACAGAAATATGTTTCTATTATTAAGTTTACCCCAACCGATGGTGTGTACAAAATAACGGTTCCTAATTGTAAGTTTTCTGGTCAGTTGCTGTTTCTAGGATGCCATTGTTATTCAGTGACATTTGGGCTGCATGTGTTGTTTGACACAAACACCTTCTAATAACACGCACACACAAAAACACAATAATGCCCCTTGTTTTCTCTTTTTATTAACTAAAACATATTTGGTGGGAGAAACCAGGCTTGCCAGAAACGAGGCCTGCATTTGTTGCCTTGAGCTGTGGTTTATAACTGTACAGGGGTCGACAAAATAACACTTCAGGAAAGAGGTTTTAGCGAAGGTCAATTACTGTAGCAGCATTTCTCAGTTTAAAACAACACAGCTGGCAATCATAACTTTTATAGGGAGGTTTTTTTTCCAAATCACTTGCAGGTGGATTGATTTAAATAACGTTGAAATTATTTTATGTGTCAAGTCAAGACAAAACATGCCCAGGAGCCTTTACTGTTGGAGAGGTAGTGCCCCCCCCCCACACACACACACACACACTTTTGCTTGACTGATGTTTTCCATCTATTGGTAAGGAGGAGCTTTGGCTATGATATTTACAAAAAGCAGATAGGCCTGTCTGTTTCAGAAAGTTGTTTTTTTTAAGTAAATAAATGGGCCAATGCCGACCCCTGAGTTTTAACCACTTCATGACTGTCCAAACAGCACTTCTCAGAGACGATACTGCAAGCTCAAAGGTATGGGAAGTCAGAAATCAAACAGGGCAGAAAGCTATTAATGGTTTGGAAGTAGTTAGCACAATATAGTAATTAAGTACGGGCAGAATTACAGTACTATGGGTGTACACTGTCTTCTGGTAAACCCCGCTACACTGCGGTCTGCTGTATCCTGTAGAGCTGGGGGCCTTGGTGAGACAGTTTATTTAAGCAGGAACAGTAAATTGCAGCAGTATGAATGACTTTCTCAAATCTGAAGGTTATTCATTAAGCCCCCTTTTCTTCATTGTTAATGCGCTCCAACATGTTGACGGCAGATGTCTTACACTTACTGGCATCGCAAACTGCCGGGCAATAAAAATAAAGTCACAGTAAACTATACCATTAAGCATATCTTTGCGGTGAACTTACTCACCCCTCGCAACACACACACACGCGCGGCATACAAACACATTAACACATCATGGTGTTGCAGTTACTCACTCTTCATAAAGCAGCAATGTTTTCTTAAGCAACCGCACCAAGGGAAATTAACTTCCACGTTTAATGTGTGTCCTCACAAACACACACAAAATGCACACGTTCGGGTATATTAACAGATAGTCAAAGAGAGATTTGTTTTAAAATGACAACAACGTCTCACTGTCAGCAGGTTAATGTGAGACTGAAGAGACAATGAAAGATCCCGATAGAGAAACATTTGGCGCCACAAATGATCAAGCCAGGTGTCGCAATGACTGTGTATGCAAAACTGTGTATGCAAAACTGTGTGTACACCCCTGCAGCATAGCTAGCTAAAGCATGGTTTCTTTTGTTCTGGATTTCCTACAGTTTAGCACAGATTTCAACCAACGATAGCACTGTCAATAAAACGTATGGTACAGCTGTTTTGCTACAGATCCCAAGAGAAGACGAACTCCAAATCCCAGCTCTTGGAACGGTTAACAAAGATTCACTTTGACCAAATCCAGGACTCCAGCATGGGCCAACTCTCTCAAATAAGTGATTACTGCATAGTATCACTGTTGTTGTGCTTTCTATGATATTACTTTTTGAAGATATTACGAGAGAAGGCGAGCGAAAAATTACACCCGCTTGAACGTGGAATCTCCCGAAAAATAATGAAATGTCATGTTGGGGAAACGAGCGCTATAGCGACGCGTTCTAAAAATAGAAAGTAATAAGAAAGAGCTGATTGAGGCATTTAATATTGGGCAAACTGAATAATTGAGTTGAAATTGAATCGCGATGGACAATGAGGTATGTTGTGGTCACATGGAGTCAAATAGAGACATGTCCCATTTTTTATTGTTTCTGTGCAAAAAAAAATAGTTTCTGGCCAGTCACGCTGCAAATCAACTGAGTATTGGGAGCTTTGCTAGAGAAGACAAGTATCACTAGAAATGCCAAGGGTGTTTCAGGTTCAAGTCTTCATTACTGTGTCCCTGGGTTGGATCCATTATTACTGAAGTACAGGAGGATTTCAGACACAATAACAATCCATTTAAAATGTGCATACTATTTTCTGTGCAATATAACATATTGGTTAAAAAACACAAAATTGCATGATGTGCAATTCTACCATTTCCCTGCGGTAAATAGAAGGTCAAAGGTCATTTCATTAAATTAGGATTGAAGAATGCGTTGTAACTTACTTGAAAAAAAAAAAAGCTGTCTGCGTTTCACTTTTTAAGCCTGCCAAGAGTAAAAACAAAGAAAAATCCATATTCTTATAACTTAAAATCCCAAGCCCAAAATGTTACATGCAATATAATGATTGGTGGAGCTATACTCTTAGGTTTTAAAGGCCCAGCAGCTGGAGTCATTGAGGCCACATACCATAAGTGAACCACCTTGGAAAGGAGCACATCCTGTTTTCCAGACAATCACAGTATTGAGTTGTTCTCCCAACAGGCCCTTCCTCCGCTGCGGCCAGCTTAAGTCATTACACAGTGTGAGGACGATGATGTCTCCCCTGGAGATGGTCAAGAGCTAAATTGGAACTGAAGTAAAGGGTTCTGTGTCCACTGTGCAGAGCAGGGCCCAGACGAACCCTGGGGTCTCCAGGCCCCTCGTTAGCAGACTCGCCTACATGTTTTCATTTGCTGGCAAACTGCAGGAGGTCAATTGCTGCTAAATTACCAGCTTTGGCTGAGAAAACAGCATGTAGATAATTAGTTCATTCTGCCTGTCCACACGATTAAGTTTTCTGAAAATCAGTCTAAGAGACGATTCAGGGCTCCAGCGCCGCAATTAGAGCAATAGTAGTCCAGCATATGTGCATCTGTGTTTGAGGCGAGTGGGAAGCACCAGGGAGAAATGCTGCTCAGTGTATAATAATCATCATTTCTCCACTTTCGTGCACATATCAGCAGTAGCATTTTTTTGTCGCTTGTTCTAAAGTAGCAACACTAAATATCATCCAGTCCAGCTGGATTGAAAAAAAAAAATATTTGAGCATGACTTGCCATAAGTAATTCAAAACTGTCCGTGTCTCTTTTGTCTTCTGTGAGAGGTGTTGATGCTTTTTATGAGATATTGTCACAGCATTAGCTGACCATGCAGATTCACCATGAACTGAATACGTGTTTGTTCTTGTGTCTTGGGACCGCAAAAGAGCAACTGTTATTTTTAAAGATTTTCTCACAGCCGTAATTCAGAAGGCAACTGCACAAACAGTCGGACAAACGGTGGATGTGATTACTTGAAGATATCCGAAAATTTGACACTAATTCCGAACAAGTGTAATGGCGTCATTAAAACCAAACCGAGTGAAGCAAACCACCCCCTATATTATGTTGCGTAGTTGAAGAGCTAACTTTCTAATTGCACCGCTCAATTAGCCACCGGGTAGGGAGAGCATTTTTCGTGCTCACCGCTGTGTAATGGCATTGGCAGAAGGCACTGTGTCGTGTGTTAACACAGTTGAACACTTGAACATTGAAATCATGACATTTACTGAACTGACTTTAGGTTTCCGGTCTGTTTTTCTACACGTTTTTGTCAAAAGACGTTTTAGGTCATGAGGGCCGAGTCCTGCAGATGGGAGGATCCTTCCATTTTGGCCTTTATCTGCAGTTATTGCACTAAACATTGTCCTAAACTCATTTGTATCTGTAGAGAGAAGAAAAACATACACAATGGGCACATAAAATAAAAAAGAAACAAACATGATCATTATTATAATATATATTATCTAATTACACATTAATTATTTACTACAGATATTAAGACAATCCAAACATAAAGTGTGGATCTTCATAGAGAGGCTCACAGCCTGGCAAAATGATTCATTCATTAACAAAATGTTTGTCAAACTTGATTTCAGTGCAGTTTGTGTTTTCTTAATGAAAAGAAATTGGCTTCATGTTTGCTGTGTTGTTTTTATTTTACTCCCTATTCAACTTTCCGTTTACACATTTACAGTCTTTACTCCCACACTATTTTTTTAGTTGTGTTATTTTATATTTTTTCTCTTTAACATTGAGCTGTAAGTGTGGGCGTGTCTTTGTCCTGACTCCATGGATTCAGCAGATGTATTTATCTCATATTCAGTACATGAATAATCTATCACATCAGACATCAGCAGTAGGTCAAACCTAAGAGAAAGCTGAAAAGCATATTGTATGAATGAGTAAATGTTTCCATTTAATGAATACGTTCACATTAAATGTTCAGCCTTCAACACAAACACTGCACCTCAAATTGAGAATAAATATTTAAAGTCATCTGTTTGCAATTCTGTTGGTCATTTTCAAACGTTGCCAAGTCTTTTACGAGCTTGTTTTATCTAAGACAAAGAACAAATGTTGACTTTCGAAATGGAATGGATAATGGGATAAAGGCAAGGTGGAAGCAACACTGACAGACCTTCTAAGCAACCCTGTTATCTCCAATTATCTCTAGTATATAATCCGTCGGATAAATAGAAAGCAATATTTCAGCTGTGGACAGAGGGATTCACCCCGATGTGTGGAGAGGGAGATGCAAACACAGTTATCTGGTGCACATGCGCCTAGCTGCAGGCAAAACTGCTCAGCTTTTAATGCTGGACTGACCATTACCCATGATGCACTCACGGACCAACACACAGCACAAACACACCAGCACACGCATGCGTGCACATAATGCGTGTGTGCGTGAGTTCTCCGAGTGTGCAAACACGTTGAATGGGGGGATTCATGCGTGTGTGCAGGCCAGACGCACAGGCACGTAACACACAACATATATATTGTTATTCTATTATCTCACTTTCTCTGCCTATCTCCATCATACAGGCCTCCTGTGACCCCAGGGGTCAGAGCTGGGTGCACGTCCTCCCCCACGCTGACCTTTGTTGAGGTCAGCAGGGGAGACCCCCAGAGAGGATCTTAGGTGGGGACAAGGCGACACACACACCCACACACACACACCCACACACACACACACACACACACACACACACACGTATATAGTATAAACATACGATAATTAACCATGTTTCATGTTGTTTAGGGAAACAACAACCACCAATGAACTGATATTACTGTCAGTTACTGATTAGTGAGTGATTTTGTGGTCATGGTCTGGACTGAAGTCACAAACAGCCTTCCCCCTCAAGAGTCAAATTAATTGTTTGTCATGCTGAGTACCTGCATCATATTAAACGGAATCACCCTTTAATAACGGAACATTCTCAATCCGCGACATCGTTCCCTCATACATATACAAAGCTATGTCGTCATGCTCAGAAATTAATTTGGTTTATTACTAAGCAGTATGCTCAACAACAATACACACACGCAGTCATCACAATGGATAACTCCCAAGCTGTTACCTGGGTAACCAAACAGGTGTTCCATTGTCAAAACTGAATGCTGCTCCGTTAGTGGACAACAAGAAATCACTCCCTCATTCATTTTTTTCCCTCTATTGCCTAAGAAATAAACAATGACAGTTCGGTCTAGTCAGTAGTGAGCAGTGCATTCAGGCACTTATAAATCATCATTTATTATTTCACATCATTATGACACGTGCAATGTTGCATAGCTGCCATTTACACATCTATGATCAAATACGCATCACTGAATTTAACAATATGTAATGCAAATGCTAGGATCAAATGCTCATACAGAATGGACAAAGGAATTGTTTACTCGCAGGCAGGTGTGTAGCTTAGTCTTCCAGCATTTGGGCGGCTGTGACTCAGAGGTGGAGTGAGTCGTCCTTCAATCGGAATATTGGTGGTTCGATTCGGCTCCCCCAGTCGGCATGCCGAAGTGTCCTTGGGCAAGATACTGAACTCCAAATTGCCCCTGAAGTCCGATGTGTGTGAATGAGTTAGATTAGATTAAACCTCACGGGCAGGCCATCCTTCACCATCAGTGTATGAATGCGTAGTGCCATATAAATACAGATCCATTTACCATTGGTAAATTAATATGTATTTGCAAAAAAATAGAATTATTTCAGTAGTTACTTTCCAAAATAACGTAAAAATGTGAAATTCAATTGAATGATCTTGGAGGAATGTCAGCTTTGAGAATCTTTTGTGACATAACCTCCAAATAAAACTTTCCTCCAGTCTGCAGGACACAATGACTTCCTTTCTCTCTGTGAAAATCCGCGAGACATTATTGAACAAATCTCCTCTGGTCATCGGGGACCGGCTTCCAGTTAATCCACCTATTGTTATTCATTAGCTCCATCTCATCTGTCTGATTGCAGTTTCATCTGTGACCTTTGACCTCTCTGTCGAGATAGATTAGCTCATTGACTCTGATTAGGACATCAACTGCTCCACCTTGGGGGTCAAGTTCATTATGCGCCGTCCTAATTACAGATGTACCTTGTTTGATTGGATCCGTTGGGTTGAGCTAACGAGGGTCATCTGGACAAAGACTAAAGAATCAAATAAGCAAATCTTAACACATTAAGGGACATTTATGAACCCGATTATAAGGGTCAGTGTAGCTTTGCTGATTCCAGAGATAGTCCGCTGAAAGGATGAGGGTGACATTTCAGCTCAAGACAGGTAAATCTCCACAGAGCGCTCCTTGAACTCAATGAGTGTCATTGTGAAGCATTTCCTGAGACCAATCATCAAAATAATGGAACCTTTCATCCAAGTGCACTTCACCCTGCTTCGCCCATCTATTTCCAATTCCAGTTGCAAAGGACTCCTTCATTTGGACTTGGTAGATGTGACTGGTGGATATAACTCAAGGAGATGAAGTGAGAGGGAGAAGCAAAGAAAAGAAGACAGGGGTCTCGGGCCTCATATGAACAGCATAGTGAAATATGCACCTGACGGTAAGAGAGCACCATTTTTTTTATGTAGCTGGCAGAAATTGAATATATAATGAGGCTATATTTAGGACTTGATAACATGGCTGCACGGAGTAATGAAATAGCAAAGGGGGAGATTCATTACCTGCTGCATTATGATTTAATCAAACTGCACAAAATCATATTAATTTCTTCTCAGACAAAGGGCTCCTTCTTATCTGGCCTTTTTCCCCTTGAGCCTTCATGAGGCTGTGGCTAAAGGTCTGTGGCAGGAAAAGAGGGATTTTTTTAATGGATGTGGTGGTGAAAAAGGATTAAATTTGACCATTCAAAGCACTGTTACCCCATATTAGCTTGCCTAATCACTGGGTTGTGTCAGCTTTTCATTACAAATCAGACATTTAATAGCATCAGGTGTTAAATTCATCTAAAATATTTGAATATGGAATGAATAAAAACGTGGTGTATAGGAAGTACCTCCATTTCAATCTGAATCCACACCAGCATAGAAAGAAAGACCCCCTACGGCCTTTAACTTACTACCAACACTCAAAAGCAAGTATCGGCCAAAGACCTGCTTTTTCTCTGTGTCTGCTTTGTTTTAAATCATTTACGCAGACATGCATTAGATATGTGTAGACATGAACGTGAACCTAGCTAGCCGGTAGCTTCTTGCTCAGGTCAGCAGGGCAAACAGAGGGAAATAGCTGTAAAATTGGTCTCACCTGTATATAGGATTCCATTTTCTTTTTTTCAGTTTCTGTGACTGTTTCCCTTGACGTTCATTTGGCAGGAGATGTTGCAGAAATAAATGGAAAGTAGATTAGAATAAGGGTGATAATTAGACTGAATTAATTTTTTTGACAAGATGACTGTTGTATTACCACTCACAGTTGGAGGGAAATATCATACTATGTGTTATTAGGGACTATATGTTGTGAAATCCACATTTTAGGTATAAATAGAGAAATCAACAGAGGTCTTGTATGATGGGTCCCATGTTCTGTTACCCAATATATCAACCCTGAATTCCTCCATCCAGACTATAGTCTAGGCTATATAACATCCCCTACCTACCTTAGAGGGCTTTGTCAGTATATCATTTTGGACATTTTTGTTCTCTTATGGATACAGTGCAATGAAGCAAACGTCTGTGTTTAAACTTCCCAAGCTTCCTTTACAATAGATTCTAGGCTCAGCGATATTATTAAAAACAATGAATTATGGGAGAGCTGATGAGACTCGTAGTGTTTAACTTTGCTACAACTAAGCAAACTCAATCTCCCGATGAAGATCATGTGATGCAATCAAAAGATCCAGAATTGCAACTAAATTGACCTGGAGTTTAGATTGTTTTGTCAATTACTACCACAATATACTGTATGCTTTTTAAATTTTTAATTAATTATTTTTTTTTTTTAACATTTTTTAAATCGGTCCACCAAAAAAGCCAGCCCAGTTTTGCCAACTCTTCCAGTGAAAGTAGTCCCTGCAGGCCTCCGTCCAGACCTATAACCCCCAAATAATCATTATGAAAGGTAAACAATGAAGATGGCTATTGTTAGCACTCACAGCTGTCAAGCTAGCAGCTTGTAGACACACAATGAGTGCACAGGCATAGAGCACTCGGTAGGCAGGTAGGTAGACAAGCAGGAAGGCCCAAATGAAATGATTCAACATGCAGGCTTATTAGAGTCCTTTGACAGGCACTGATACCACATTTTATTTTTATTTTTTGTCAGAGCATTTGATTTATTGATTGTAGTCGGCATGCAAAAAGAATCTTTACAAATATCACAAAAATTGCTTCTAAAATACATTATCCAGCTCCCAAGATATTGTGATATATCACAGATGCTTGTCTTGAAATATATTGTGTGTTTCGGAGTTGCCTGTAAGGTCACAGACAAAATAACGCCATGGTATCATGTGTTCCCCATTAACTCCCAGCCAGTATGTGGATATCAGCATGTCTCCTTGTAGCAAGCAAAGTCATCTGCCCAAGAAGATTGTTTGTTGATGCCACTGACCCTGTTATGCCTGCTGCCACTGCAATACATCATTGGGATGCACACTTTGCAAGGTAAACAGCATTTTAAAGGATCCTAAACGAGGTAATCCAATCCCGGCCTCTCCTCCTCTTGCCCCAGGCAGGGTTTTGAATGTGAGAACTGTTGCACACCCTCTTTTATGTTAATCTGCTCCTCTGGCTGCAAAATAAGAACCACATGTCTGGCAGAAAGTGCTTCTGAGTGCACTGACAGACTGGTCTTTCATGAAGTGGATGCTGTCGCACCTGGCAGGGACACCATCAGTCTGAAAGGTCGAGCCAGACAATCTTAGTTTGGAGAGATCTTCCGAGATGTTAAAAGATATGAGTTATTTAAACTTGACATTTGGCAGCCTTGTTTTAGAGGGATGCTAGCCTTGCGCAGATGAAAGCAAATCTATGAGAACTGAAAGCTACCTCTTACACGTCTCACTGCCCTCGTTGCAGAGTCACCTGCATCCCAATGCCCAAAGAAGTAAAAGAAGTTGTGTGAACCAGTTGTTTCTAACTGAACAATGGGTATAATTCTACTTTTCAAGTATTCAATGCATAATGCTGATGTAGAGAGACAGAAACGGAGAGAAAAATGTGCTAAATTAGCAGATTTGTGAGATTGTACCCTACTTAATGCTAGCCAGCTCACTAACATATACACAATGCTAATGCAAGCAGGTTGCTAGCATTTAGCTCACCGTGCTTTCCGTCGTAGTTTAGCGTGTTAGTATGGAACATTTGCTAATTAGCACAAAACACTAAGACAAAGGTCAACATTTTACAGGTCATCCAGAAGGAGATACGCATTTAATCTATAACCAACCACTAGTTGTCAAAACATCTTACTCTGAACCAAAAATGTCAGCTTCATTGTGGTACCAAAGGAAAACGGTGAAAGTTTTATACACAAAAAAAATGTTTTATTAACTTTCTGAACTGACACACACTGTGAAACTGTTAAAGACCTTGGAAGAAAACATGTACAACTCCTGGACTGGATGATACCGTACTGGCAACCTGTCAATCACAGCTAGCCATGCCTGGAAGCATATAATGCTTCATGTCTATTTTACTCCGAATGAGCATCATGCTATATCGAAGAAGCCTTGAAACTGATATAAAAAAAGAGTAATGTTAAAATGTTTACAGAGGTAATAAATCAAAGTAAGAATTAGGTTAATTTTCTCAAAGACATCTGTACATTGAGACTTCTTTTTGCAACCAGAGGAGGTGCCCCTTGCTAGCGAATCAAAATAATGTGAGGTAAACATCTGTATTAGGTTGATGCCTGGTTTGTATGATATTTCAGCCAATCCATCTGGAACATGTTGCAATATATTACAGAATGAATGCAAACTAGAGGAAATGTTGGTGGCTAAACAAAGTCAATATTGCATGGCAATCCATCAAATAGTTTTGAACACAAAAATCTCATGGTAGGGCAGCGCTGTAGAGGAAAAGTCAGAGGATCATCAAAGTCAGTAGGATTAATTCTCTGGGGCCCATGGATGTCTGTACACCATTTCAGCAATTGATCTAGCAGTTGTTGAGATATTTCAGTCTGGACCATACTAGACCACAAACCAACACTGCCATCCCAAGAGCCACGCCGATGGCATTTTTTGTTTAATCATCGGGCCGCATTCGACTTTGACTTTCAGGCTGAAAGTCCCACATCACTCCTGATCTCGACCAATGTTCCATCTACATTTCAGTTAGTTATTGCTTACATTTTATAAGACGGACCAAATGTGTCATTATTGTCAGTCGTTATTGTGTCACAGAAATGGTTTGGATTGAGACCTTTTGGGTGTGGTGCAATGGGTTTAGATAGAGTTCCTTTGAGTGAAACCCTGACTCGAACTCTTTGACCATTTTTCAATAAATCCGCCCTCTCTCCATCTCACTTTGTTCCTCTGCGATTTTACACAAGCCAGCTCTTCCTTCTGGTCGAGCATCGATTTGCCGTCCACCCAGCCATTACGACGCCGCCTTGTTCAAGCAAATCTAAGCTCCCAGATGTGTTATTTTAATTGAATCTATAGTGCAGTTTACTTCTTTGACAGCCAATTCTCTAAGTTATCCATCTAGCCCTCGAAACAGAGGGCTACTCACTCTGTATAATTGAAAGATTTCCCTGGAAGTGCTCCAGATTTTAATGTGTCTGGCATTTGCAGCTCAGGGCTGTTTGCCTATTTCTTTTGTACTTCTAATATAATTAAGCCATCGCATTGGGATTCATAGTGGCAATAGATCTTTCAAAAAGCCAAACAATTGTCCATTACACTTATTGTTTCGTTGAATGCTGTGCACTGTCCAAGTCCACTTAATGACCAAAATGTGTGTTCTTAAACTGGCACATTAAAAGCATTTGTTTTTTGTTTTTTTTACTTTATTTCTAATGAAACGCAAAGTTACAAAACAACCCCCAAAAAACACTTTTACAAATTCCTACAAGTAATTGCTGGCTATATCGGTAACCACTAACCGATTGTGTCAAACAGAAGTATGACAAATTTCTCCCCAAGTAATTATGAGACATTTATACAGTCTCCTATATCTCAGTTGAAACAGCATCTAACCATGAGTGATGCACAAGGGAGGGCAAGTCAGCGCAACCCGATCCCTACTGTAGGTTTACTTAACCAGCACTATAAGCACGGTGCAATTATTAACTATTTTCATGCGATAATACCATCTGTAGCTCATATGGGCTCACTGTTATCCCCACTCCTCTCACCTCGCAAGTATTACCAGACCAAATCGACAAATTCAGGGAAGAAAGGCAATACTGTATGTTTAGGCAGTGACCAAGTCTCTGTGCACCGAGCAGAGAGCCACATGAGAAAGGAGTGGGAGCTAATGGAGAGAGAGGGACCGCCGATGTGAGAGGGCAACGGTGGGCTGAACATACATGTGTAACCCATTTCAGAGAGCCACACCATGGGAAATATCGACCTAACTCTCAGCTCCTATTTCGTGAGATTAATTCACGGAGAAATAATACCAAAACGGCGGTACTTGTTAATTGGCTCATATTTCAACACTCAACACAAAATGTGTCCATTAATGATATTAATACACACAAGCTTTTTCTTATAGCTCGCTGAGCTAGGGGTTTCCCCATGTGCACCCGAAAATAAATAACCTTGGGGTAGAAAAAGATTGTCCTGGGTCCAAAAGAACCTGCCCAAGCTGTACACACCCCTAAATCTGGCCCGCAGAGAAGTTTGGAAAAGTCTTTACGTCTTTGTGGGAATGTACAGTAGAAGGTGGAGTGGATCACTTGCTCATTTCCTCTTCCTGTTTCTTTTGCTCAGGTGCATGTGTGTAAGTGTGTCAGACTATGTCCCTGTGTGAGCCCCGGCCGTGGTCATTAACAACTGAGGGCCATTTTTTGAACAGCTCAGTGGTCATTTCCCTTCCTAATACCAGCATTTACCATTTGAGCCTTTAATTTCCACTTCTTGGCCATATATAGACTCATTGACACACACACACACACACACACACACACACACACACACACACACACACACACACACACACACATGCACACAGAAAACCTCCTTTATGAGAATACAAACCACTTTATTTGGGGTTAATCTTACAGAATATGGACACTTCCAGTAAATTTACCCAACAAATTATTACATATAAGGAGCCAATCATTATGATTACTATAGAGATTTAATTTCTTTCCTTTTTTTTAACACAACAGGGAAAACACTGTTCACTTTCTCAGTGTTTGCGATCTATAAATTGCAAAGTTAAAGTTAGAAAACTGAAGATTTTCATCATATCAACCCCAATTATGTCTGGCCTTTTGCACAAGGGCTTCGATGCAATTCAAATGGATGACAAGAGCCTCCGCTGACATCAAAGTTTGTACATTTGCTCAAGCAGGGTTTGAAATACTGTCCTGGATTGGAGCAACTGTACTGTACTTCTTATGCTGGTGCTATCAGACTTACTCAGGTAGTCATACCGGAACGTGATTTGGTCGCACCCTGTGTGGCAATCGGCGCCCCCCTCTCATGCTTCAGTGTAATGCTTAAGTCTTACAATGACTCATTATGAATATCCAAGGTTTCATGGATGTAATCCAAGGAAGGCAATCAGCTGGGCTTTACGCTTTGCACACACATCACCAGCGCTAATATCATTAACAATAGGGCCACTCACGAGCAACAACACAACAGCTCTGCCCTGCATGAGAATCCCTACAGCACACTTTCTCTCTCTCTCTAAACCGCCTGACACATGCACTCACTTGAACTCAACACACACACACACACACACACACACACACACACACACACACACTTGTGTGTTGCTGAACAACTTCCCGACGTATGGCCAGCAGTCTCAGCAAACATGGGCTCGAGATCTAACCTTAAATAAAGAATGTATCACAAGTAATAAACATTGAATTTTCCTGGACTTATGTCCCAGACTTGATGTACATTGAGTCCAATGATTATATTATAATAATATAAAAAAAAAGAACATCTATTATTGTTCATTGTTGGAACATGTTTAATCAGTCCCAAAACCCCCTGTGCACATTACATTTAGGTGCATGATGTAGTGCACCCTTGCGAGCAAGCATTATACTCTAAATGCCGTCCCACAGGTAAGGGACAGTGACTAGCTCAAATGCTCAAAGCTGGATCGCTCTTCAAATTGACTTATGAGACTTTGGAGGCACATAGACAGCTGGTGATGTCTCGGCTCGGGCCAGGGCACCAATAATAATCATCATCATGCAACCACTGTGAACATTTTAACTTGAATACTCACCAAATAATAAACTGATTGAATATTTGACCATTTTGGTTGTAAGCCGGAGCTCTGGGTTCGGCCCCATGTGAAGCCCCGTTGCAAAAACAGCAACCCTAAACCCCCATTAGGCATGCAAATCCAATCTGTGGGTGTCGATTGTCTAAAGAAGAGAAAGAAGCTGGAAGCCATAAACAGGATCCAGTTCACCCCCTGAACCTTTCTTTGCCTCTCTCTCTCTCTCTCTCTCTCTCTCTCTCTCTCTCTCTCTCTCACCTCCTCTCTGTCAGCCCGTATCGCTCATCTCCTACACCGTGGGCGTCTCTGTGCACGTCTCCCCTCACTGTAGCCTGGTTTAACCAAAGACATTGTCCTGGCTCCTTAAGTAATTTCTCTCCCTGCCACAGTCACACAATGACCCTGTAACAACAACTGTGTTACGGCTGTTCAACTGTACAGGCAGCGCTCTGCCAGCACAGATTGAGACCACGCTACAGGAATTAGGCACACACACACAAACACACGACAATGGGTGCCACATGCATGCACACAAGATGCACACATACACACACAAAGAAAAGCATACTCTTACTGCCAAGTGAATCGTTGGATTTGCATCTCATTTCACCGGTGTGTGTGCATTAGTTTGAGTGTGTGTGTGTGTGTGATGTTTTTTTATAGCTCTTTGAATACCTTGGTGGCGCACAAAGGCCTCCTCTCTCTCTCTCTCTCTCTCTCTCTCTCTCTCTGGACAGGCCTTTACCATTGCAATAGGGAACAGATTTAGATGCGCAGTGACAGCTTAATAAACTGGATGTCTTTGAATGCCTCCATCTGCAAGGGGACGTGTCTGGGTGGCTCAGGGAGCCGCTCAACATGCATCAATAGGAGGAGGATCTTTCTCTGGTGGTGCAAAGGGCCTGCACAAAGCTCACAGTGGCTGACCTACAAAATGGTGGTCAAGATGGGGCTTTATATTTAAGGGCTGAAAGGGAGGAGAGGTCTGATTAGTAGGTTAGGGAGAGTTCAGTGGCTCTGCAAGGCTCTGGAAGACATGCTGACTGGGGTTTGAATAGGCCTGGTGGCATGGTAAACAGGCTGAATGGGAATCTGAGGCGAGGGGAGTGCAGCAATAGCGCTAGGTGGGAGGGGAAACACTTGTCTGGGTTCAGGGAACCCTCACAGGAGCTGTGTAGAGGGCACCGGCCCTAAGTCTCGGAGCCATTAAGGCTGGCACTCTGCGAAAATAGGGCTCCATGGCATAATGTTAAACCAATCCCACTTCACAGCTAACCTCCCATTAATTCATCATCAAAGCAGGAGAGGAGTGCATGATCATGAGAGCCGTAGAGCAAACTCAGATCAGTTGTTAATACTTTTATTGCAGTAGGTACAAAGGTGCAGGAAAACTCTTCGTATCTAAGTAGAACACCTTGTTACTATATTTTACATCTATCCTGTGCATGTTTGCCCTATATCAACTATTGTTTGGTGCCAACCCTTTGCCAAATTCTCCTGAATGAAAATTCCTTTTCTCTTACCTTTTATTCCTCCATCTGCCTCCAATTCATCAGTACTGTACACATCTCTGGTTTTGTGTTTGCCATTGTGCAACCAAATTGGTTTGGGGACACTCTGGGGTCCTTTGTCTTTATGCATTTTTGCGGTTCCAGTCGCGGTCGGGTTGAACGACAGCATCGAGGCGAGTTCGGGTCACTCCTGGAAGGACCCAGTAACGACTTTGTGTATGGGGCACCAACTTCCACAGGTCAGATTTGTTGTTTAATCTTTATTTGGATATTTCCAATATTTAGTTAGTTATATCTGAAAACACCATCCGAATAAAAATGCACAACTGGGCTGTATCACTTCTGTCTGTAGACTTGTCTAATGGCAGTGAGAAACTCCCAGTCCTTCCAAAGCTGCTGTGTCAAATCCTCAGCCATAAATTCAAAGCGCCAGGAAACTGTACTTCTTGATAACTGAAAAGTTTTGATTGAAGATATTATTTCTGGTTTGTTTTTAAAATCCCAAAACAACGAGTCAACTGCCTCAACAAAAGCCTCTTTTATCATCTCTCTATCTTGAAAGGACTTCTTATGCTTAATTATGGAGTGACACACCCGGAACGATGCTTCGGTGGCTGCCTTTGCTTTTGAATTAAGCTGTGTGAAAAATGACTGCTGTCCAGTTAACTGTGATTTTAGTTCCCTCATCTTTCTCTTTCTCAGCTCGCTTTTCGGAGGTAAGTCAGTGTCGTAGTTTTTGTGAATAGTTCGAAATCGTCTCTCCACATTTCTCTTCTCTGAAGTAGCAACGATAGCTTGGCAGATCAGACAAACGCATTTCGAATACGACATGGTGGAAAAAAAAGTCCTCCTCCCATTCCACATAGAAATGGTACGTTTTTGTTTTCTTACTTGATCCAGCTGCTCGACTAATTTCTTTATATCCCTTCTTTTGTTGTTATAAATTAGAAGGCTAACCGTATTGCAGTAGCCAGCACATTCAACCACACATGCGTGGTGACTTGACAGTGAAGACTAGACTCCTGGAAGAGGGGAGAGCTCGGATTGGCTGCTCTGCACGTCAATCAAGTGGTGGTTGCACCGATTGGTTGACGTGCGGGATGGCTGGTCTGAGATCTCTTCTCATGCCTGCACGTCGGCGCGGTTGACGCTTGGTTGGCGTGCAGCAGGGACGTGCGCAGGGGGGTTGCTCAGGTTGCCCAGTCTCGGAAAAGGTGAGATTGAGATGTCTCACAAACGATCACCATCAAGTTTTCCGAAATGAATAAAAATGTTCATAAATCCATGTTCAGTTCGCCACGTTAAGCCTAAATAATCAGACAGCGAGCTAGCTTGAAGACAAGCAGCCCATTATTTAAATAGGCTACAGTAGGCTGTAGGCTGCTAATGTTGTGGTAGGCAAACTAAGCTACGTGTCTGATAGTTTCTAACATTTCGTCATAGCAAGCAGAATGAATGATGGAAGTAATGCATCACATGGATTCTTTCATTCAAAATAGTACAATGACTAAACCGTATGACTACTTTGGGTAATGTGTGTGATGTTTAGTGTGAAACCGCTGAAAAGAGGCGGATTCAGGAGAGAGACTCAAGGAGAGCACTTCACTGCAGGGTTGGCTACGAAAAAGCCAACCAGCAGGTGAGACAGAGAGACTTTGCATTCATTGTGATAAAGCTGACATTGTGTAGGCTAATTGATGAATTAATCAGCCTCATATTTTAGCCTACTAATGGCCATTTTTCATAATTAAATTACATTTAAAACGAGGAGCAGCCACAAGCTTCGACATGAGAAAAATGTGGACCAGGAAGAGACACTTAGGGCAGGTAGGCCTATGTGCTGATCACCAATTATGACATGAAAGTACAGGGTTAAAGAGCTGCAAGCTTAATAATTGTAATTAAAAAAAGCAGGCTATTTTAAAGTTCCTTTTAAAGACCTTGGCTGAGCAGAACATTAATACCACTGCTTCTAGAGCTGTGAACTGCCCCTCAAAATTCCTGTGCACGTCCCTGGCATGCAGAGCAGCCAATCCGAGCTCTCTTCTCACAGGGAGGATAGATGCTTTTATTATTTTCTTATATCATATTTTATTATGTGATGCAATCTACTCGCACCAGCTTTGCGATCGATGTATTGGGCACCCCTGGTCTAAAGGATCCGACTTCAGCCCTAATAGACAGCTAAACTCTGAGTGAAACATCGTGAATTCATTAAAATGTTAACAGGATTTATTGGCTCGTTGGATACGCATTTTTACGAGCATATCAAGTATTCTTTTAACACGTGCGCAGAGTTGGACAACTCTGTAACGTCAATAACGCTTCCATGTGAGGGTAAGATTTCACTCTGTCAGGTTGAAGACACTTTGTGATACTTTTACAATGATGAAGTTGACACAGCTAACTATGGTTACATGTCTCCGACCGGGAATGCTCCCAGGAAGTGACGTGGTGATTACAGTTCAGTGTGTCTGAAAAGCTACAGCTAGGATGCAGAAATGTTTTCTATTTACTTCATAAGTCATTAGCTGTGTTCGAAATCGCCCCCTATCACGGATGTAGTGCACTATATAGTGTGTTCGCCATTTTGTAGTGTTGTTCGAATTCTCCGTGGCTGATTTCATCCACTATGTAGTGGACGACAAAATACCCACAATGCACCGCAAAATTGAGTGAACAAGCGATGTACACTACATTGTGCTCCCGTATCCCACAATGCAATGCTGCCGTGGTTTGTCAGAGGAGAAGAAGGCAATGGCCGCCGCACCAAACGCCGCTTTTGTCTACAAATGTAAGTAACGTTAGAATGTACACATTTCATGCGTGTAATACTTTAGTGGCGTAGTTTTTATGCCAGTAGTTTTAAAACGAGCCGATTTCTTGGTGGAGAAGCATCCCGTTTGTTGTTTGTATCTGCTAGCTAACGTTAACACTAAGCTAACGCTAAAGCTAACGCTAGTAGCAGACAGCCGCTCACATCTGATCATAACGTTTGTTCTCTTTTCCCAATTGGCGGTGTGTTAGAAAAATATATGCTTTTCTGTTTCTTGTTTCAAGGGACTGATGAGGATGTGGAAACACTAATTAAAATGCGAATGAAGCACAACGAGCTGTTCTCAGGCCGACGAAATGCGGCTCTGCATGGATGGGAGTAAGCAAACAAATTTGAGTGATAGCATCATTTTGTTCCTTACTGAATTTTACAATTTTGTGAATTTATTATAGTCTTAAACTCTGATTACCTGTGATTACCTCTGATTACAATCTGTGCTATATGCTCATGTAAAGCACCTTGGGTATTTTGAAAGGCGCTATATAAATAAGTTATTATTATTATTGTTATTCTCACAGTGGTTTTTTGTATTTTGTTTTACAGTTACTGACATCTCCAGCTCCTTCAAGGATTCCCTTGGGCGGGGAAGACTGTTCACCTGATTCCCGTTTTTCCTGATTCTAACCCTTTGGCATATTCTTTAATAAATACATTTTTGTAGAGTTCATATTTGTCATTCCTGATTGAAACATTAAATTCATCATTTTTAGTGTTTAAGGGTATAGAAATAAGGACTGCCACAGGTATTTCCAGTTAATTAACCAGATGATTACCTATTTCATTATTTTATGTTGTTGTTGCTGCAATTACTTGAACTGATTTATCAAAAAATTATAACCTTGGTGAGTTATGTAATAACTGGTTGCGCAGTAAGTCATTGAAATTAAGTTAATGTGTAAAAGTTTAATGTAAGTTTAAAGAAAACAGACATTTTTGCCATGATTGTCTTTCACGTTGGGGTCCTCAGCAAAACAATGAAAAGCTTAGTTTTTTATGTGTTAATTATAATGGCAATATAAAGTTATTTTACTATAATTGAGTTAAGGTAAGTAGAGTTTTTAAATGAATATCAAAGACATTTTAATTTCATTTGGTAGTCATTCACTAAATCATGGGTTCAATCATAGGGTTTCCCCATATCAGTTAGCATGTTAGCTAAGATTTATTTTGGTATTTACCTGTTGACGTCGGCGAATCAATAAATAGCACCGTAAACGCCTAAGACGCCGTTCCCTTCGCCTCCGTCGGTGCCTGAGAACCAGGAGTTGGGCGAGCAGCATCAAAACAACAACGGGTACCATTTTTTCATAGAATAAACAACTTTTTTAAGAAAGTAGCCGATACACAAGTAGCCGATAGCTACGAGCTAAATAGCTACTGACCACTAGCTACTTAGCTACGAGCTAAATAGCTACTGACCACTAGCGTTAGTTCGCACGCGCTACGTATCTTACAGCTTGTGCGCAACCCTGAGCATTTACAGCTCATGACGAGGACACAAAACAGTAGCTGACAAAACCAAACTCACACACCATTGACATTTCAACAGTTTATTGACCAAGAAACACAACCGCCATGAAGAATCACATCTTTATACCATCAGGTATGTTTACATGATGCTCGGCGCGCCCACTCACGTCACATGAGTATCTGGCGCATCTGCTGACGTAACCACGTTCAGAAAATGACCCGTGTAGTGTCCGAATTCTCCTCCCGTCGTACCCTACATCGTGTACATGATGTAGTGCACTATATCATATACACGATGTAGGGGATAGGGAGTGAGTGAATGAGTGAATGATTTCGAACACAGCCATAGACAGAAACATTCTGGCTGGAATAGCTGTGCCTAGCAACAGTTGCTAAGCTACGATTCTGCATTCCATTTCATTCCATTTGTGGCAGGACTGCTTTGAAGTTATGTCATTGCATTCCATTGGCTTTGAAGTGATGTCATCGCATTCCATTGGCTTTGAAGTGAATCAATGACATCACAGTGACATCACATCTAACATTCTAAGGTTATATAAGCTGACAGACATTGTCTTCACAAACAGTGTTACAAACACAGTGACTACAAGCAGGATTCTATGGATGGTAGAAAGAGGAACAACGCGATGGCCACAACTCATCCAGAAACTAGGAACACGGGGGAGTTCTGTCAGAATGGAAGTGATGAAAACATTGCAGACTCTCTGAGTGATCAAGCTGAAGCTACACTTGAGCCAACCAAAAATCAGTGGAACAACCAGCACTACTCATCTCTGGTGTCAAACCTCATTGAGCAGATGATGAAAAATCTATCGATCGAAATTAACAGGGAACCCATCATCATGAACCTGAAACAGATGCTCTGTGAAGAGATCAAAGAGTGTGACATCACTGTCAAGCCAAGTAAACACTGTATCAAGAGGATTGCCAAGGTGGTGCACGAGGACCTGCGCAAAATGGGGGTTGGTAAAGAGGAGCTGCTGTCAAAGAATCCAATTGTTGACAACAACATAATCAAGGCACTAAAAATGCACCTGGTGACGCCAAAAAAGACCAACAGTCGCATCAGAAGGCCCTTTTACAGTCAGTCGGCAATTCCAGAGGTCCATTCAGACTTCGACTCTTCAGACCTGGATTCTACAGACTTGGACTTTTCAGACTTGGACTCTCCAAGTCATGAAAACCAGGCAGAAATCCCAGAGGTCCATTCAGACTTGGACTCTCCAAGTGATGAAAACAACGCAGAAATCCCAGAGGCCAATTCAGACTTGGACTCTCCAAGTCATGAAAACCAGGCAGAAATTCCAGAGGTTCATTCAGACTTGGACTCTTTAGACTTGGACTCTCCAAGTGATGAAGACCAGGCAGAAATTCCAGAGGTCCATTCAGACTTGGACTCTTCAGACTTGGACTCTCCAAGTGATGAAGACCAGGCAGAAATTCCAGAGGTCCATTCAGACTTGGACTCTTCAGACTTGGACTCTCCAAGTGATGAAAACCAGGCAGAAATCCCAGAGGTCCATTCAGACTGGGACTCTCCAAGTGATGAAGACCAGGCAGAAATTCCAGAGGTCCATTCAGACTTGGACTCTTCAGACTTGGACTCTCCAAGTGATGAAGACCAGGCAGAAATTCCAGAGGTCCATTCAGACTTGGACTCTTCAGACTTGGACTCTCCAAGTGATGAAAACCAGGCAGAAATCCCAGAGGTCCATTCAGACTGGGACTCTCCAAGTGATGAAGACCAGGCAGAAATTCCAGAGGTCCATTCAGACTTGGACTCTTCAGACTTGGACTCTCCAAGTGATGAAGACCAGGCAGAAATTCCAGAGGTCCATTCAGACTTGGACTCTTCAGACTTGGACTCTCCAAGTCATGAAAACCAGGCAGAAATTCCAGAGGTCCATTCAGACTTGGACTCTCCAAGTGATGAAAACCAGGCAGAAATTCCAGAGGTCCATTCAGACTTGGACTCTTCAGACTTGGACTCTCCAAGTGATGAAGACCAGGCAGAAATTCCAGAGGTCCATTCAGACTTGGACTCTTCAGACTTGGACTCTCCAAGTGATGAAGACCAGGCAGAAATTCCAGAGGTCCATTCAGACTTGGACTTTCTAAGTCATGAAAACCAGGCAGAAATTCCAGAGGTCCATTCAGACTTGGACTCTTCAGACTTGGACTCTCCAAGTCATGAAAACCAGGCAGAAATTCCAGAGGTCCATTCAGACTTGGACTCTTCAGACTTGGACTCTCCAAGTCATGAAAACCAGGCAGAAATTCCAGAGGTCCAATCAGACTTGGACTCTTCAGACTTGGACTCTCCAAGTGATGAAGACCAGACAGAAATTCCAGAGGTCCATTCAGACTTGGACTCTTCAGACTTGGACTCTCCAAGTAATGAAGACCAGGCAGAAATTCCAGAGGTCCAATCAGACTTGGACTCTTCAGACTTGGACTCTCCAAGTGATGAAGACCAGACAGAAATTCCAGAGGTCCATTCAGACTTGGACTCTTCAGACTTGGACTCTCCAAGTAATGAAGACCAGGCAGAAATTCCAGAGGTCCATTCAGACTTGGACTCTTCAGACTTGGACTCTCCAAGTCATGAAAACCAGGCAGAAATTCCAGAGTTCCATTCAGACTTGGACTCTCGAAGTGATGAAAACAACGCAGAAACACCAGGGGATCCCTCTCACTCGGAGTCAAGTGATGAAAATCAGGACTTTAACCCAGTGAACCTCTCAGATTTGGAATCTCTGAGTGATGAAAGTCTGTCAATTGATGAAAATCATCCAGCAATCACAGACCTCTCAGACTCTCGGAGTGATCAAGTTAGTGGTGATCAAGCTGAAGCTACAGGTCAGCCAACCAAAAATCAGTGGAAAGACTTAGACTACATATCTCTGGTGTCAAACCTGGTTGAGAATATCATGACAAATCAGTCACGCAATATTAGGAGGGCACCCATCATCATGAACCTAACAAAGATGCTCTGTGAAGAGATCAAAGAGTGTGACATTGCTGTCAAGCCAAGTAAACAATGTATCAAGAGGATTGCCAAGGTGGTGCACGAGGACCTGCGCAAGATGGGGGTTGGTAAAGAGGAGCTGCTGTCAAAGAATCCAATTGTTGACGACGACATAATCCAGGCACTAAAAATGTACCTGGTGACGACAAAAAAGACCAGTCGCATCAGAAGGGCCTTTAAAAGTCTGCGCAAAGGTGTGGCCAGACTGTTCTCCTGCTTCACGTGTTGCACAACAGAGCCTTAACCTCCTTGTTGCTGAAAGTGTTGGAATGGGTTTTCTCCGAGTACTTCGGTTTCCTCCCACGTTCTTCATAAGAAAAACAAAATACAACCATTGCGCTTGCCTTGAGGTCTGCCTGCCGACACGTGTCTGAAACTTCACCCAGTGGACTGACAGACACCAGCTTGAGGAGCGAGACATGGAACAAGGAAAAACACGACATTGACAAAAACACAACCACATTAACAAAACACAACATTGACGACTGTTCTTCTTCAGATGTTGGACAACAGGGCCTTAACTACTGTGTTGGAATGGGTTTTCTCCGAGTGCTTCGGTTTCCTCCCACGTTCTTAATCAGAAAAAAAAATACAACCAGTGCCCTTTCCTCGACGTCTGCCAGCCGACACGTGTCTGAATCTTCACCTATAGTGGACTGACAGACACCGGCTTGAGAACCTCTCAGATTTGGAATCTCTGAGTGATGAAAGTCTGTCAGAAACACCAGGGGATCTCTCTCACTCAGAGTCAACTGAAAATCAGGACTTTAACCCAGTGAACCTCTCAGATTTGGAATCTCTGAGTGATGAATGTCTGTTAGAAACACCAGAGGATGTCTCTTACTCTCCAAAGGATTTCTCGATTTTGAAGTCAATTGATGAAAATCATCCAGCAATCACAGACCTCTCAGACTCTCGGAGTGATCAAGTTAGTGGTGATCAAGCTGAAGCTACATGTCAGCCAACCAAAAATCAGTGGAACAACTGAGACTACATATCTCTGGTGTCAAACCTGGTTCAGAATATCATGACAAATCAGTCACTCAATATTTGGAGGGCACCCATCATCATGAACCTGAAAAAGATGCTCTGTGAAGAGATCAAAGAGTTTGACATCGCTGTCAAGCCAAGTAAACACTGTATCAAGAGGATTGCCAAGGTGGTGCACGAGGACCTGCGCAAGATGGGGGTTGGTAAAGAGGAGTTGCTGTCAAAGAATCCAATTGTTGACGACGACATAATCCAGGCACTAAAAATGTTGGAATGGGTTTTCTCCGAGTACTTCGGTTTCCTCCCACGTTCTTCATAAGAAAAAAAAATACAACCATTGCCCTTGCCTCGACGGCTGCCTGCCGACACGTGTCTGAAACTTCACCCAGTGGACTGACAGACACCGGCTTGAGGAGCGAGACATGGAACAAGGAAAAACACGACATTGACAAAAACACAACCACATTAACAAAACACAACATTGACGACTGTTCTTCTTCTTCAGATGTTGGACAACGGCCTCAACTACTGTGTTGGAATGGGTTTTCTCCGAGTGCTTCGGTTTCCTCCCACGTTCTTAATCAGAAAATACAACCACTGCCCTTGCCTCAACGTCTGCCTGCCGACACGTGTCTGAATCTTCACCTTAAGTGGACTGACAGACACAGGCTTGAGGAGTGGACATGGAACAAGCAGTGAATGTTAAGGAGAAAAAAAACACAAACCACAACAACAAAAACACAACCACGTTAACATAAGCACAACAACATTAACAAAAGCATAACATTAACAAAAACAGGACTATAATAAAAACACAAACACGTTAACAAAAGCACAACAACATTAACAAAAGCACTACGAATTTCACAAAAGCATGACATCATGCATGAAATCAGATCAACTCTTCTGCCTCCAACCCCAGGAAACTCTTCTCCGTGTTCTCTTCCCTCCTCACCCCTCCTACCCCTCCCCCCCCTTCCTCCCTTACTGCCGATGACTTTGCAACTTACTTTACCAAGAAAGTAAATGACATCAGCTCCTCATTCACGCCTATTCCCTCCCAGAAGACATCTCCCCCAACTCTCAACTCGGATGGTCTTACCAGCTTTAGCCCCCTCACCTCTGAAGACGTTCACGCACTTGTTACATCTAACCGTGCCACCACCTGCTCCCTCGACCCGATTCCCTCCTCTCTTCTCCAGGACATCTCACATGACATCTTGCCATTCCTCACCACCCTGATCAACTCCTCCCTCACCTCAGGTGTCATTCCAGCGGATTTTAAGACAGCTACCGTGAAGCCTCTCCTTAAAAAACCCACCCTAGACGCTACTGACATCCAAAGCTACAGACCTGTATCTCTTCTTTCATTCCTCTCTAAAACCTTGGAACGTGCCGCCTACAACCAACTGTCATCCTATCTCTCGCGGAACAACCTCCTAGACCCTAATCAATCAGGATTCAGGACTGCTCACTCCACTGAGACGGCCCTCCTCACGGTGACCGAGTCCCTGCGAGACGCCAGAGCCTCATCCAACTCCTCCATTCTCATTCTCCTCTACCTATCTGCTGCATTCGACACAGTCAACCACCAAATCCTCCTCTCCACTCTGGCTGAATTTGGCATAACCGACTCTGCTCTCACCTGGTTTACATCATACCTGACAAATCGCACCTTTCAGGTCACATGGAACGGCTCTATGTCCAAACCCTGTTCTCTGGACACGGGTGTCCCTCAAGGCTCAGTATTAGGACCGCTTCTGTTCTCACTATACACCAGATCACTAGGTTCTGTTATCACATTGCATGGATTCTCCTACCATTGCTACGCAGACGACACCCAGCTGTTCCTCTCTTTTCCCCTGACACTCACATTGCAACTCGCATCTCGGACTGTCTGGCTGACATCTCTGTCTGGACAACTGCACATCACCTCAAGCTTAACCTGAATAAAACCGAACTCCTCTTCATCCCAGGGAAAGACTGCCCTCGCATGGACCTGTCGGTCACTGTCGAGGGCATCACAGTATTACCTTCCTCAACTGCGAGGAACCTGGGTGTAATCCTTGATGACCAACTATCCTGCACCCCCAACATCACTGCTGTGGCCCGATCCTGCAGATTTGCCCTCTACAATATCCGCAGGATTCGGACCTTCCTCACAAAGGATGCAACGCAACTCTTGGTCCAAGCACTGGTCATCTCCCGCCTTGACTACTGCAACTCTCTCCTGGCCGGACTCCCGGCCTCTGCGATTAAACCACTGCAGCGTATCCAGAACGCTGCAGCACGCCTTATCTTCAATCTACCCAAATTCTCCCACGTGACCCCCCTCCTCCGTGACCTCCACTGGCTCCCTGTTGCAGCACGCATCCAATTCAAGACGATGACACTGGCCTTCAGGGCCATCAATGGAACGGCACCTGTCTACCTTCAAACACTGGTCAAACCTCATGCCCCGAAGCGAGCACTTCGCTCCTCTACTTCAGCTGGCCGGCTGGTACCACCATCGCTGAAATCAAACAAATGTCGCTCAGCAAAGTCCAGACTCTTCTCTGTTCTGGCGCCTCAGTGGTGGAACGAACTCCCGACCAATGTCAGGACAGCAGAGTCATTTGCCATCTTCCGAAAAAGGCTCAAGACTCACCTGTTCAGACTTCACCTCACCAAAAAAAAAAAAAAAAAAACCTTACCTATAGCACTCTGATCTTAGCACTGTTGCACTTGAAGCACTACTTTACTCAGATGAGGACCTAACACTTGTTCTATTTTTAGCTCTTACTTTATCGGCAATGATACGTTGTGGTTGCTTTGTTTCCTTCTTTTGACAAATGTACTTATTGTAAGTCGCTTTGGACAAAAGCGTCTGCTAAATGACCTAAATGTAAATGTAAATGTAAATGACATTAACAAAAACAGAACTATAATAAAAACACAACCACGTTAACAAAAGCACAATGACATTAACAAAAGCACGACATTAACAAAAACAGGACTATAACAAAAACACAACTACATTAAAGCAGAAATCCGGTCACTTTTGATCCCATTGTCATTGTCCCCAGGGTCATCCCGACTTTTCAGCAGCCCGTCTGACGTCCTCACTCTGGAGCTGTTTTAAAGCCAGTACAGTGACAAACAGTGCTGTCATGTCCATATGACAGTTTAAATACATAGTAAGATTGCTTAGCCTTTGTGACAGTTGAACCTGCTACAGCGACAACAAATCTTGCGCAGTCTCAGTAGGCTAGTTGTGTTGATAGCACTAGTGGGAGTCGTGTGTGCAGACTGCTGTACTTACCGTTGTCGCTGTTTTTCGACTCGGGGTGTCCTAGAAGTGACCCTCGCGCGACTGTCCAAGATTTGTCACTGTACTGGCTTGAAAACAGCTCCAGAGAGAGGACGGCAGACAGGAACTTGCACAAGACTTGCATTGTTTTGGCTATGGGCTGCTGTTTAGCTGTAAGCAATCATTGCTATGTTGTAACATAGTCATATGGATATAACATACCCTCCGCAGGGTGCTCGTGGGTTCACGGGAGTTTGCCCAACCAGTCCACATGTGTTTTGTGGACCTGGAGACGCCAATTGACCGTGTCCCTCGTGGCAATCTGTGAGTAAGGGGTTGGGGGCCCTCTGCTAAGGGCTGTACGGTCCCTGTACGACCGGAGCAGGAGCTTGGTTTTGTCGGCAGTAAGTCAGACCTGTTCGAGGTGCATGTTGGACTCTGGCAGGGCTCTGGTTCTGTTCATTATTTTTATGGACAGGATTTCTAGGTGCAGCCATGGGCCGCAGGGGATTGGTTCGGGAGCCACTGGATTTCATCCCTGCTCTTTGCGGACGATGTGGTCTTGTTGGCTCCTTCAAGCCAGGACCTTTAGCATGTCCTGGGGCAGCTTTGCAGCTGAGTGTGAAGCAGCTGGGATGAGGATCAGCACCTCCAGATCTGAGGCCATGGTTCTCTTGGAGGAGTTTCAGTATCTTGGGGTCTTGTTCACGAGTGAGGGAAGGATAGAGAATGAGATTGACAGGCGGATCGGTGCAGCGGCCGCAGTAATGTGGTCGTTGTATCGGTCCGTCGTGGTGAAGAGAGAGTTGAGCCGAAAGGTCAAGCTCTCGATTTACCGGTCAATCTACGTTCCTACCCTCACCTATAGTCATGAACTCTGGGTCGTGACCGAAAGAATAAGATCCTGGATACAAGCGGCTGAAATGAGCTTCCTCCACAGGGTGGCGGGGTGCTCCCTTAGAGATAGGGTGAGGAGCTCCGTCACGTGGGAGGAGCTCGGAGTACCGGATGCCCCCTGGACGCCTCCCTCGGGAGGTGTTCCAGGCATACCACAACTACATTAACAAAAACACAACCACTGTGTGACTGCTCAACTACTCCTGCTTTTTGGTCTACGGCGACATGGTTGGGATGGATCCATCTCGGCGTGGCTGTGCCTGCTGCCATGGACTACTGCTGTTGATACTATTGCTTCTGTTAATGCCACTACTACTCTTAAAGGAAAACACCACCGCATTCCCATACTGAACTATGTTCTGCTCTGATCTTAGACGAGGTGATACATACCTCCCTCTCCTCTGTGCGTGCACTCAATGGCTCTTGCGCGCACTCCGCGCAGCGCTAATTTGCTAGCATGTAGCTTGTCCTTAGGATCCAAAGGGGGGTGAAGTTAGAAGCGACCAAGCACTTCCACGTTGTCCCTATTTAAATACGGTTACGCGAGTAGTTACACGACCCAAGTTTGGTTACACAAAATGAAACATGCCAATTTTTCTAAGCGGATAACAAGGATAACTATATAGTATGGCGGAATAACAACTGGAAGCACTTCGACGTCGGCGCAGTAATATCATCACTCAAAACATGACGGGACTTTATACCTTCTGCTTGTTTTCACAACCCTGTATGATACACGTTATAACCATGATGTTTGATTGTTCACAAACTATCTTACTACAACCTGATGCTTCCTCAACTGTGCACAAACTACTACAGGTAGTGCAGGCGACGGCGTGCAGGTCACGTAGGTTCTATTGACGGAAGTAAGAGGGGGAGCGGAGTGATGATATTACTGCGCCGACGTCGAAGTGCTTCCAGTTGTTATTCCGCCATACTATATAGTTATCCTTGTTATCCGCTTAGAAAAATTGGCATGTTTCATTTTGTGTAACCAAACTTGGGTCGTGTAACTACTAACGTAACCGTATTTAAATAGGGACAACGTGGAAGTGCTTGGTCGCTTCTAACTTCACCCCCCTTTGGATCCTAAGGACAAGCTACATGCTAGCAAATTAGCGCTGCGCGGAGTGCGCGCAAGAGCCATTGAGTGCACGCACAGAGGAGAGGGAGGTATGTATCACCTCGTGTAAGATCAGAGCAGAACATAGTTCAGTATGGAAATGCGGTGGTGGGTCATTCTGTGTCATTTCATCAAATTTCTGAAAATCTTCCCACCTGACCATCTCAGAATGTCCTGAAAAAATTCAAGTACAAAGACACACTTGTTAATAGGACTAATCCAAAATATTAGGTCTCTACTGTCAATAGTTTTCTCATGAAACATCATTGAATGAAGGGTAGTTTAGACGGTTTTTGGCATCATGCTCTGAAAAGCCATTTTTAAACAGCAATATCTGGAAAACTATCTCACCTGTGGCCTTCAAAATTTTTTACAGAGTATATCTGTTACTAATAGCCTCCAGACATGGAATATCAGGGATGTAGCTCAATGATAACCTAGTATGGTAGGTACTTAAAAAGGGGCTTGTTGAAATAAAGTAGTACATTTGAAGAGTGGCTGAGCTCCCATTTTTGTGCCTCTATCTCTGGTGTTGGCTTAAACATTCTACAAAATATGGTCTCTCTTAGATTATTAGTTTCACAGATATTAAGGCTCAAAAATGGAAGTAAACACATCAAGTAAACACATCTTTGCCCAACTTCAGAGTCATATTCCAAAAAACTGACAACAAGTATCAGGTCCAAACTTACTTTTTTTGAAAGATCATATTCTTTTTAAAATCATATAAAAAAATCGGGAGGGTGTTTTGCCTCATTTTGTCGCAGTGATTTTTTAAAATCCTGATATTGGTGGGGTTTTTGTGTCCGTTTTTGGTACTGCATGTCTTAATATCCTACAAGTAAACATCACAGCAGGGCAATTCAAATGTGTTTTTTTTACCATTTACCAAAGACTTACATGTGACTAAATGCTACTGATAAATTTAGCCTTACGAAAACATTCAAATGTAGCACAGTTGTAGTTACAGAGGCAATACGTCCTTGAATGTGAGTTAAACATGGTGAAAGCAGCTTTTAATGTCTTAAACCATGAACAAACACAGCATAATATTGAAGACTGTACATTTTGTCATACTTTAAGTATATAAATTACACAACCAAATCAAATAATAATCTTAATTTGAGCATAAAGATTTTACATTACAGTAGAAAAGTCTCCAAAGTTTGATATTGAATAACAGTTTGTCTCTATGCTCACTATGAGACAATATGTGAGTTATGATCAGAAATGGTGGATAGGAAGTATCAGAGATGTTTCAGATGAAGATGAAGATGTACTGGTTCAGTTCATGCACCCACATGACCCTACCAAGAGTTTCTACTGGCCAAGAAGAGAAGACATGTGCAATGTCCCACTGCAGCATAGAATTGCAAGATTTGACGTTCCCTCTACAGAAACTGGGCGCATGTATGCCATCAAAAAAGATGAGCACAACAGAGCAAAGATGTACATTAGACAATTTGTGACTGACAAATTAATGAATGTGACGAAGGAATTGGATCTAAAAGATGAAAAATGTGTGATCCCTCATAGTGAGCATAGAGACAAACTGTTATTCAATATCAAACTTTGGAGACTTTTGTACTGTAATGTAAAATCTCATGCTCAAATTAAGATTATTATTTGATTTGGTTGTGTAATTTATATACTTACAGTATGACAAAATGTACAGTCTTCAATATTATGCTATGTTTGTTCATGGTTTAAGACATTAAAAGCTGCTTTCAGCATGTTTAACTCACATTCAAGGACTTATTGCCTCTACAACTGTGCTACATTTGAATGTTTTCGTAAGGCTAAATTTATCAGTAGCATTTAGTCACATGTAAGTCTTTGGTAAATGGTAAAAAACACATTTGAATTGCCCTCCTGTGATGTTTACTGCTAGGCTATTAGGACATGCAATACCAAAACCAGCCACAAAAACCCCACCAATATCAGGATTTTAAAAAAATCACTGCGACAAAATGAGGCAAAACACCCTCCTGATTTTTTAATATGACTTTAACAAGAATATGATCTTTCAAATAAAGTAAGTTTGGACCAGATACGTGTTGTCAGTTTTTTGGAATATGACTCTGAAGTTGGGCAAAGATGTGTTAACTTCCATTTTTGAGCCTTAATATCTGTGAAACTAATAATCTAAGAGAGACCATATTTTGTAGAATGTTTAAGCTAACGCCAGAGATAGAGGCAGAAATGATAGAAGTCTTTTATCTGTAAAAATGGGAGCTAGGCCACTCTTCAAATGTACTACTTTATTTCAACAAGCCTCATTTTTAAGTACCTACCATACTAGGTTATCATTGAGCTACACCCCTGATATTCCATGTCTGGAGGATATTAGTAACAGATATACACTGTAGACATTTTGAAGGCCACAGGTGAGATAGTTTTCCAGATAATGTCGTTTAAAAATGGCTTTTCAGAGTATGATGCCAAAAACCGTCTAAACTACCCTTCATTCAATGACGTTTCATGAGAAAACTGTTGACAGTAGAGACCTAATATTTTGGATTAGTCCTATTAACAAGTGTGTCTTTGTACGCAAATTTTTTCAGGACATTCTGAGATGGTCAGGTGGGAGGCATTTGATGAAATGACACGGAATGACCCTGGTGTTTTCCTTTAATGCTACTACTACTACACGACCACCAACACCAAATGCAGTTGGAACCCATGGGCCTGGGCTGCACGAGATTTCTGCCTAAAAGCCTATTTAAGGCAATTTTTTCTCGCCACTGTCGCTGTAACGCTTGCCCCTTGGTTATGTTGGGACTTTAAAATTGTATTGAAATTGTCTGGAAATTTTGAGTGTATTCTAGTCCTGCTCAATGTGTTAAATGTAGTGGTCGGCATAGATTATTTTTTTTAATCTAGATTAATTTCACTGTAATCTTGGAATTAATCTAGATTAATCTAGATTAAAATTGCACTGTTTCACATTCACTGTTCGACACTGTGTCCCCTACAGTGCAATTCGGCCAGGTATACATCCGCGCTAAAATGAAAGTGTAGTCATCATAGCATGCTTAGAATAGACCCAGCTCCCAACCCAACTTTGAGTATAGATTAACGGCGATATTTTTTTTATCACCCGATAAGAGTCTTGGGTTAATGCAGCACGTTAACGCCGATAACGGCCCACCACTAGTTAAGTGTCCTAAGATGACTTCTGTTGCGATATAACACTATTAATAAAATCAAATTGAATTGAACCACATGAACAAAACACGACTACATTAACAAAACACAACGACATTAACAAAAACACGACAAAAAGAAAAACACGACCTCATTAACAAAAACACTGCGACATTAACAAAAACACTACGACATTAACAAACACATGACGACATTAACAAAAACACAACATTAACAAAAACATGACATTAACAAAAACACAACTACAAAACCCTCTCCGGGAACCATCACCTTACCGCGGTGGAGTGGTTTGTGTGTCCCTATGATCCTGAGGGCTGTATTGTCTGGAGCTTAGTGCTCCTGGTAGGGTTTCCCATGGCAAATTGATCTCAGGTGAAGGACCAGACTAAGAATGGTTCATTGGTTCATCAGATTAAGAAAAAATGTATTGCCCTTATTGTGACAGAACGGTTACACAGGGCTCTCATTTTAACCCGTTCATACTCTCACACGACACACCTTGTATTTCTAAAGCAGAGAAATGACAGGCTTATTGTTTCACATTGGTTTTTGTTCGTCCGTCAATCGACAAACTTTGTTACACACAGAAACCTTGCACACTGAATCCGATGCGTTTCTTAATACATATTCCTTAGGAAAATTCACACAACAAAAATAAGAGGAGTCATCGACTGACTTCATGAAAAAAGAAACAGAGCAGCACGACAGATGGATCATGGAGATCGCTGGTCTTCTTTCTGATGTGCAGTCAAAGTAGTACTGGACTGCCGACCTCCTGTGGGTAAGGCATGAAAGACAAACTCAAGGATTTATTTTCTCTACTTTTTATCTCTATTTTTTATCTGTTTCTCTATTATCTATTTCTCTATTTTTTATCTTTTTGCCCTGACCGAAAACAAAATAATAGAACAGAAGGACCTGCAGGTGTGAGGGTGAATATGGTGATATTGATCAATCATCAATAAATCTAAATAGATTTATATACATGCCTGTTGTTGATGGACTTTCATTTGTAAAGCCTCTGTACTTTTTAATGTAGGATTTTAACTTGGAAAGGAGTTTCCCTTCCATCTTTTTGCAGGGAACTCCCACTTTCTCCACCTCTCCGTGGCACACAGAGGGCCCGGCCTGGTTGCCATGGTGACTATGACTGCAAAAGGGGTGGAGAGTGCAGCATGCATGCCCCTACCTAGCACGCTTGCAGCCAGTGTCTAAAGCAGGGGTGCCCACACTTTTTCGGTTCACAAGCTACTTTCAAAATGACCAGGTCTAAAAGATCTACCTTCATCAAAAATGCTTAACAAGCAAGTACATACCTTACTCTGATGACTTGCACTGAATGGACTCAGCCAGGGTTGCATAGTCTTCATGTGGGAAAAGGCTGACTCGCATAAATAAGTATAGCCAAATAGTGCAGTCAAGGAAGTAGCACATTTCCTTATATTTGGATACTTTTCCTGCATTTTTGCGTTCCTCTGTCTGCATTCTACCTGACTGAGCGAGGCTGCTTCTGAATGAAGACAGAATCCTGAACTTTTGCTCTCATTGAATTTGTCCAGAATAAAGTGCCTACGTGCTAAAGAACGTCAGCGTCCTGTCTTCAGTGCATGGAAACACAACGCAGTAATCGGCGGAGTGCAGACTGGCTACATAAACTCTAACTTGACGTTAGCTAGATGCAGGTAACGTACATCGTTAACTGTGTTGTCATCCCCTCTATCCAGAGATTCCACCTTTGGTGACATATCAAAAGTATTCCTGACTCCTGACTTACCTTCAGTGCTACTTTTTGCCCTCTTAAATCCGAAGTCCTGTAGATCAAGCTGTCCTTGTCGCTTGGCCATGATGCTGAAATCAGCAACTGCGCTGCTTATGTCGCTGACATCAATTAAAAAAAAAGTCACTATATGTGCGTGTGCCCCTCGTACACTGTATTTTTAGCATACTCAATATGCACAAACAGTAAATGTTGAAATAGTGGTAATATTTCCACATTCAGTGATAAAATTATGCAGGGGATGGGAAGGGGGGATGGCCGTTTCAGAAGGGGGATGATTTTGACCGTCTTTATTTCAACGGGGATGCCATCCCCCCGCATCCCCCCTCAACTCGAGTACTGGTTATCCTACTCATTTGCATTCTTCCGTCATTTAAATCCAAGACTGAATAATGGGAGTGATCGTTCACTGCAGTGGTGCTGTTCTTCATTCATGCAGTTTTGTATCCTCTCTAACCGCTTTACCAAACGGTCCATCCATCCTCTTTCTCCACCATCCCAGGGCCATCCACAGGGTTCAGCACCAGTCCTCCCAGCACAATCAGAGTGAATTAGGTGAGCTGGAATGGGGATTGCTCAGTACCTTCTGCTGGGCTCCGGTGTCCAGCAATTATGCTAA